>NC_140576.1:36431346-37031346 GCF_057381845.1 Rhamphochromis longiceps | reverse complement strand
TCAGGTCCGAGGGTTAACTCAACTTAATGACACATTAAGTTTTGTGCTATTTAGTTAAACATACACAATAAATTGTAGTTTTCAACAGATCAGTAAACAGCTTTGATATAGGACTATATTTGCTGGACAGTATATTTAATAATTATTAACTGTGCTCATTATTTGGTCAGTTTTTAGCCTCTTCTTCAAAGTTTACAGTTCCAGCCAACATGTTTCAAAAGGCACAGCATTTTCGTTGAATGTGAACTGATAACGTTTCTGGTTTTTCCTTCAACTTTGATTCTACGAGTTGTACCGACAGTTTTATCATCATCATCAACCTAAAGAATTATTATAATCCATGCACCAACCTACATTGTAGACTCCTCCACTGCAGCCTTGCACTACACTACAGTATTTGAGGAGTAGCTCCAGTACTGGAAGAAGAAGGGATTTCCTCTCACTGTGTCTGATCAAACAGGCCCACATTTAGAGATTTTTGAACACCATGAAACTATCCCCCAATGACACCGGTAATGTCATGCCTTATTTATGATTGCTGCTTTGGTTGTGCTGCACGCCCAATGAGAGCCACATTTTTTGATGCTGTTTTAGTATCTCCCTCCATTTAGTCTGAGGATTTCTGAGTTTCTGAGCTGATCACCAAAATGACAATCCAGACCAACATGATTACACACTTTTGCAACTTTCATCAGTTGTCTATATCCTTTCATTAGTTACATCTTATACATATCACTAGGATAGTTTTACAACTGCCATGAAATTTACCTTCAGGGAATCAGCTAATGCCAGAATCTGTTCAGGCATGGGCCAAAACTCGTGGTCAGCAATTTCATTTTCTCTGAGTTTAGTTGGAGGAAATTAATTTTTGACCTTGCAAAGTCCTTAAGACATTGACATTGATATATCTGTAAGTAATTAACATAAGAAATACAACTTGAACCATGCATCTCACTTACATGCTCTATGAGGATGTGAGGATATATAAGGAGAACAAGACTGGGCCTGAAACTGACCCCTGTGGAACATCTGACAGGCTAATAAGATTTAAACGATGAGAAAACAGTACCAGATAATTCAAATCTAATGCTTCAGTCTGTCCATAAAAATCCGTATCAATCAGCAATCAGCAAAAATTCCAATCAAAAGAGCCAACAAGAGGTGATTACTGTCCTTAACTCGTGCAGTCTCACGACCCCTATAGATCCCTGTGTGGACCCATCCAAAAATCTTTTGTCTTGTGTGCACAGTAGGTATTTTTTCCCAAATAGATTTTCCATCAATAACTACACTACTCCAGGGAGATGAAGAGATTGACAAGACTACTTTGAGGCTAGGCATGCAGGAAAGGCTTAGTAGCTGTGTGTGAGACTGGGCATTAAGAAAGGAGAAAAAGACTGGGAAGGAAAATCAGGCTGGAAAGGATGTGCAGCAAGTTAGGGTGGTTAACCACAGACATGTGCAAATGAGTGAAGAGAGTGTGTCTAGAAGATGGGAGCTGATGAATGCAGAAAATTAGCGAGGTGAGGGGACAGATGGAGGACAATGAACTACACAGGATCAGTAAGGAGGAAGTGGAGATGTCTAAGAAAGAGGGCACTGGCAAGGACAAGTGCAGAGGAGGCATAGTGGATATATTAGACAAAGGATGCTGACTATGGAGATGTAAGAAGGAGGAAAAGACCCCAGAGAGGATTCGTGAATGCTGTGAAGGAGGACGTGCAGAGGTTTGGTGTGGCAGAGGAGGATGCTGGGGATAGGGTCAGATGGATGCTGTGGCGAGCCCTAAAGAGCGCAGCCAAAAGAAGAAGAACCAACACGATTGTGCCCAGGATGTCATTTCAACTTCATCCCACTGGTGCTGTGACTGAATCGGTCCATATTGACTCTCTGCTCACATGCCAGGTGAAAGCTCAAGGTTTTTCTTGGAGACGATCAGCAGGATCTTCTTTCATGGCCCCTAAAGCTGCATGTGAATGTTTGACCTGTCTGTGCTGACAGCGCTTTAACACGAAACAGAGCAGAAAGCCACGCTTTGTGCGTGATCGGAGGAATCTAAGGCTGCAAAGCAGGGCGTGGCATGTGACTGCACAGAGACTGACAGTTTGACATAAAAGAGTGGTGCTGCTGCTCTGTCCTCCCCGTGGCTGCACAGTACACTGTGTCAGCGGCATAATTCACAAATCACTGATCAAACATGGATTCTGATAATTATAACTGAGATAAATCACATGATAACAAATTTAGATGCTTTCAGATAAAGCCTCCATGTTCGTACCAGAACATTTCAGGGTTTTGTCCAATCATTTCATAAAAAACGACCTTCTTTGTGTGTACGATACAAAAGAAAATGTGACTCACTTCCACTTCACCCAAATCACAGAGCTCATGATCTATTTTGCTCCTGAGTATTTCTGCATCTGTCAGGCTGCATAGTCAGAGGACGAACACCACCTCAACTATAGATTTTCAGCTCATCAGCAGCATGTATATGTTACTGTGAAGCCTTACGTGTGCTTTATTTTGGGTTCAGCAAGATGTCGTTTAACCTTTTTTCTTTAAAAAAAGCACAAGTTTATTTTTAATGGTTTTAACACTACATTAAATGATGTACGTTGATATGCAGCACATTAGCCAACGACATCAGGCTCTTACAAATCTGAATAGAGTTCCAGTTTTGTGATGTCACAGAAGCTCAGACTGACGTTAGGTGTGAGCATCAGTGGTCTGATGGTTCGTTAACAACCTGAGAAATCAGTCTGCTGTCAGTCAGACGTTTGGTCCTATTTTTACTGACTAAGAAAGCCAGGCTACCACGATGAAACTTACCTGTTTATCCAAAACGTGAGCCAGTCCCACCGACTCCTCTGTTGAAATGCCCAAATTAACATGTTGGTCTCCTGCTACAAAACACAGTTTTGGTTCTGGGTATGTTGGAAGTTGTTTTTGTTGTTGACTCTTCCTGGACTTAGAAGGGAAATCGGCTCTAAGCTGTCTGACAGACCTCGGCTCAGCTGGAGTCTCTTTCCAGCTGTGTTTGTGTTGTTGGTGCCTTTTTGGAGCAGTTTAAAACTCTGATATTTAATCAGTGTGACTAAATAGCATCTGGCAGCAGCTTTGTATCGTTTACCTGAAATAGAAAACTGATGCTAAGTCTTTGCACTAAAGCTGTGGAAAGTGTTTTTCCCAGGCTAATTCTCATAGCGTGTCCTTAAGGCACTTGACATGTGACTTCATGTATAATAATACTTGTAAAATGAAAATGATATGGGACAGGATGATGTGTGAAATGATTTTCCTGCTGCCCAAATCGTTTGATTTTGCAGCATCTTTGTTTTTCATTGTTGTATTTTGCACACCCGCCTTTTTCCAACCACAGACGAGTCACAGCCATTTTTAGCTGTCCAGCGTGGATATTTTCATGAATGTTTATAAAGTTATATTGTCTTTTTACCATATTTCAGTTATAAGTTTTTAATGCCAGAAGTTTGGCTTGATTAATATCTTTCCAACTATACCAAAGGCAAAAACACACGCTCAGTTCGCCTTTGTGAGCAAATAACAGTGGTGTTCCTGAGACCAGCAGCACAAATGAACCGGGTTGTGTGTTGCCAGGTTGCACTGACAGATGGGTATAAACTGTATTTAGTGTGTGGACCGTGTTTCTGGCAACACGACAAACACGTAAGACTTACTAATATGTGTTTACCAATTATTTTTTTAAAAAGTCAGAGATTCTGGGAGATTCCTGAGGAAACAGCTGGCATGCATGGTCTTAAAGAAACGGGAAAAATCGGGGGAAATGTGTGTGTTGCACTTTATGGTTTATGTGCCAATAAGCTGTTAATAATACTGTGAGCACAGTGCATGTTACCATGTAGACGAATGAATCGACTTGAAGAGCAGACTGAGTGACCTTTGACCTTTGATGCTTCATGTTCATTTGAGTATTTAAGCAAACAAAGAATAAACCTATCGGTGAACAGGCCGTGAAGTTACAGAACAGATTTGTAGCATCAATGGACGATTCAGCATCCCATCCTGAAGATTTGGATAATCGTTCATCAATGAATGGGGTGGAGCCTCAAACTGCACCATTAATGCAGACTTGGCATCCGATCCTGAAGATCTGCGTAATCTGGGCTTGAGCTTTGCACTAATCTGAAAGTTAAAGGCCCTCAGAGAAGAGTATTGGATCTTTACAGGTTTAAATGTATTTGACACTGTGGTCAGTGATGCAGCCTTTTCAGATCATTATTGTGTCGTGTTTAAAATCACTGGTAAAGATGAAGTTATCAACGTATCAGTGACAATACCTGTCCACAGTTTATTGAGGCTTATATACCTCCATCATCTTTGCTTTTGGATTCTGCTGATGATCTTGTAAATGGTTTTTACCTTAGTCTGCTCACTGTTATGGATACTGTTGCTCCAATTAAGACCAAAATTATCCGTGGAGGGAAAAGATCAATGATTTAATGGTTAGAACTCAGAACAGGAAGTGCAGACAGGCTGAATGTAGGTGGAGGAAAACTAAAGTGCAGGCTCATTACAATATTAATAAAGACATCTTCAGATTTATAATCAAAAGTAAAAAATGGGCATGACAGTCCTTTTTCTCAAAGATCATCAATAACAATGTCAATAACACTCGTGTTTTATTTAGTTTATTGATAGACTAACAAAAACTTTGCCACCACTTCCTTCTGAGTTATCGTCTAATAAACCATGTAATGATTTTGCAGCATTTTTTACTGAGAAAATACAAAAGACAAGTCAACCAGTTGGTGTTTCCATTTCAAGAGACATAGTAATAACATAATAACTTAATAATAAACCTTTAAACCTCATATCTTTGACAGAAATTGCTAAATAGATGAAATCTACAACTTTCTCCTTTGATATATTGCCCACTAATACTACAGATAGATAATACATCTCTGCAATCACAGCATTTTACTAAGACCCTGAAAAATGCAGTAATAAAACCTCTTTTAAAAAAGTCCAACTTGGATGTCTCAGTAATTAGTAATTACCAGCTGATATCTAAATTAACGTTTTTGGCAAAGGTTATTGAGACGGTTGTTTACCAGCAAATTCCCTCAGAACAATCTTCTCAGTGTCTGGATTCTGACCCCATCATAGCGCTGACACCACTCTTATCACAGTTTTATTCAGCGTAATAGTGATGCATCAAAAGTTACAGTCATAGCAGTGCTTCATCTCAGTGCTGCTTGATAGGCTGGAGAAACGGGTGGGACTCTCAGGAACTGCGCTTAATTGGTTTGAATTTTATTTGACAAATTCAGATTTTTTTTGTCATTTTACAACCATAATTCTGGCCAAATAAAGGTCACGTGTGGGTTCCTCAGGGTTCTGTTGTTGGACTGCTTCCTTTTAATATTTATATGCTTTCTTTAGCTCAGATTATGGAGCTCAGTGTTGGGAAGGTTGCTTTTAAAATGTATTCCACTACAGATTACAGAATGAGAGTAACATACGTTTGTGGAATAAAACAAAGAGTGTATTATTTGAAATCAGGATTAAAACCTTTTTTTCTGTAGCTTTTACATAAAATATAAACTTTATTGCATTTATTGCATTTTTGTTTCGTCCTAATGCTTTTATCTTTTCGTCTCTGAACGTTGAGCAGCTTTTGTATGAAAGATGCTGTATAAATAAATTTGACTCTCTTGTATCATCTACTTTAAAAGACAGCAGGCTGAGTATCAGACTTGTTTTTATCTTTATAGCCTAGTTTGACATTTTGCATTGCAGTGACTCGCGCTCTGATGATCAAACTTTGGTGGACCCAGATTCACCAAGCCTTCCTCATGTGACACTTGTTTTCTCTTGTTGCATGCTAACTGTGATTTTGTGCTGAGAATGACGAATGTCTGCATTCTGCAGAGTTTTGCACTTTGAGACTGAAAACTGAGTCAAAGCATCACAAACAGCAGAGAGCGACGGATAGATGAAGGGAGGGGAGAGAGATCAGTCTGTGTTACTGTCAAAGTGCAGTGGAGCGCGACACACTTCTCCAGGGTACAGCACATCACTCTCTGACTGCTCTGTGAGCCTGTGTGTGTGTGTGTGTGTGTGTGTGTGTGTGTGTGTGTGTGTGTGTGTGTGTGTGTGTGTGTGAGAGACCTCATGCCTTGTACTGAGAGAGTAAAGACTCCAGTGCTGGTCCAGAGGTTACGGGGGGCTGAATCCTGACCTAGATGCCGCCTCTCTGTAACTTCGCTGCATCTTAACTTTCACATGTGACGTTCCAACACAAGGCTGCACCGTTACACGGGGGTTTTGTTATCACTTGGCTTTAGCCGACCTAATGACTGCCTGTCCTTCGGAGCGTGAGTGGTCCTTTTATGCTCTGACTGGACAGGACGATCCACTCTGGACAGAGTGAGCTTGCTTGATCTTATTTGTTGTATTTTAATAAATAAAATGGTATACAGCACTGAAAAAGCTAATTCTAAATTAAATAATTGGGAATTAATAAAGAAACTTCTCATATTTAAAATCTGTATGATCAGGTCTCATTTTATCCTAAGTTAAAGTTAAACCTTGATTTGACTGATAACATCGTTGCTGTTATTTTTCAAAATCATATCTTCATTAATTAATTTGTAAAAATGAGATATTGTGATCAGCCTGATCTCCAGACTTGTGTTATTTTCGAGGTCTAGCCAAACAAAATCTCAGCCAATGTTTCTCCTTCAGAAACGAGCAGCAGAGAATATTTACTGAGTCGAAGCTTTTTCATTATTATCTCAAATCTTCCCAGTCTGGCGTCTCAGTGTTTATCGTGCGTCTCTGGTACAGCTGGCCTTATTTGTATGTGAGTCACTCAACTGAAATCTTTCTCGATTTTTCAGTGAACTCGTCTTTGTTCCATTTATAAACTCAGACCTCCGTTATGCTGGTTTCAGTTCTATTGAACTCTCCATCATTCAGCCTTTCACGTCTAACACTTCCTTATTTAGGGAAGCGTTCAATAGTTTGCAGCATTACTTGTTGATTTTCACAGTTTTTCTTAATAGCATAATTAAAACAACAAAGGCAAATCTTTTTGTCTTTTACTGTGTGAATTCATTTGCATCCATATAGAGAAAAGTCATCTGAAGGGGCTTTATAGACTGAGGTACCCGACACTGTTAGTGCAGGGCTCGCTGAGCAGAGGAGCCAAATGCAAGACCCCGGAGGCAAAGAGACTAAAATTCTTTGACCAGGCAGAGGTCGTGCACGGGTCAGCTAGCAGAGCAAACAATTCCAGCAAGGGGCAGGCAAAAGAGAGAATCCAAAAAGGCCGTGCACAAGATCATCAGGAACATGAGGAATGCTTAAAGCACTGGGAACTGCCGGAAAACCAAACCTTTAAAAAGATGAGGGGATCGGGCAAAGGAACAAAGAGAAGCAGGGGGAGACACAGCTGATTGGCTGACTGGGAACAGGTGTGGCTAATTAAACAGGTGATGGCAGGGCTGAAAAAAATAAGGGAAAACTGTCAAAGGAATACTACAAGAATACTCAGGAACCAAAGATTACAAAATAAAATAGGACTGATTTATAATGATTGGATCTCCTGTGAGCCAGCAGCTGGGGATGGTGGGGAGGAAGAACGTGCTTTTAACAGGAGATCTTTAGTAGAACCGGGGTCAGGGAGAGGCAGTTATCTGCTTTTAAACTTGAAGGGAAAGAAAAGAGAAAAGATGAGCGTGCAGTAGAGGGAGAGGCGTTTTTTCCTTCTCGACTTTCTGTGTTTGTAGTTTAGTTTCAGGGCATTTAAATTCAGCACAACTCTGTCACGCTCACCTATAGACCGCATGCATCCAAAGACATACACAGTCGTGTTAATGCAGCCTGCATTAACACTCTCTGTTTATAAGGTCTATGCTAACTGTTCTGAACATCGGTGCTGTCAGTGTATTCATAGTGAGTTTGCATGGTTGTTGGAGAAAATGTGATATCGTGACAGCTCTACAGAGGCAAGGTTAGCATAAAAATTTCTGTGTGACTGAGGATAGACTCAAACTCGCTGAAGGAAGTTTTGCTTCAGTTCACCCCTGACTACAACCTAAACATACCTAATGAAATAAAAGAGAAGAATAAACTCCTAACTCAGCAAAATAGAAGAAATAGAGGATTACACAGAGATGCCACCCACCTCTACCAAACCTGGACTGTTGCATTTTTGGGCAGATATCAGTTAACATCCTACACACAGGCTGAGTGACTAGTTTGCTTGCTGGCTGGAGGTGGAAAGAGGAGAGCCCACAGGAGCTGGAGGGAAGCCAGCGTTCAAGCGTCAGGCCTGCAGCAAGCTAAAACAGCAACCAATCAGCCGAGCTCACCTGCATCCCACAGATATGAAAGCAGGGTCATCCTGGAGGTAGAGCGAGATCAGCATGAACATGCACAGGAGCCTGGACAGCAGTACCAGTGTGTTTACACGATCTATTCATCACCCAGTGGTTTTATTTGTCTGGTGTAATAACTATTCCAGTTTACATGAATACTGCATGGAGCCTTCTGAGACACAGCTGATGGTGTCATAGAGGGTCATCGGTCAGAGGCTTTATATTCAATAAACATCTGTTTCCATTAAAAAACACACTCACAGTAAACACAGTAAACACAGTACTAAAGGAAAAACTTTGCTGCAGTTCCAAACTTTTCTCTTTTGTTATCCAACTTATGCAAAATGGCTCGTTTTTTTATATAAAGACAGTGTGAATCATTTGCCACTTTATGTAACGCAATTGTAGTCAGGCATGCCAAACAGTTGGATCAAAAGCACTGACTGACCTTGTATTGGAGGCCAAACTCCCACTTTGCCTCTGTGTCTTTATGCAGCCTATCTGCTTTATCACTACTCCACGAAATACTGCGATGTTTCACGGCAGAAACCTCGGGTGGCTGAAAATATAAATAATGGTTTATAGAAGGAACCAAATTACTGATGTTCATTTCCACTTTTTCTTAAGCTTGCAGTGCTTTCATGTTTTTTTGGTCTTTAGGCTAAAACTCGTGAACCTGCTCACCACCGACACCGAGAGGAGCTTCACTACGTGGACGAGTATGGCCAGCCGGTCGCTGTGCAGGTCGAAGCTAAAAGGGGGCATGGTCACAGGAGGCGAAGGTCCCATTGTGCAATTGAGTGCAGCGTCCCCACCGAGAGACACTGGGAGGCCCTGAGAGCCATGGGGCTGATGGAGGGAGAGGAAAGTCAGGGAGACGGCTACACTGCAGGGTACGTACTCCTGTCGTATTCTGACAGCATCATTTTTGTGATTTAAGTAAAAAACATTTCAGTTTTCTTTACTTTTAAGGAGCCAAGATCTGACTTGATAACCAAGTCAGCGCCCCAACCCCATACGTTCATGACAATAGAGAAATTTGTGTTTTTCACAGTATGAGAGACTTTTATAGAGAAGGAAAAGAATTAAATGGTGCAAAGTTTGGAACCTAGGTCCGATTTTGGGAATAAGGTGTTTGCAAACTGGATAAGATGTTGGCCGTAGGACTAAAAGATGGCAAGAGGATGAGTTGAAAGTTTGAAGCTAAACTAAGGAAAGTGGAAATGAACTTCTTTACGTTTCTTGAAGATGTTTTCACCTCTTATCCGAATCATTATCAGCAGAGGTTTCAGGTGAAACCATTGTGAGTCCCTGCGTCACGCTATCATGTAACTTATTGAGACCAACAGACACAAGATGTGAGTGGAAGTTAAGGCGCCTGGGAAGGGATCTCAAAACTGGATTATAGGTGGCAGACAGTTGGATATTTTGTATCACATTTTCACAAATAGATATCAAATTGAAAACAAATGGTTAGATATCTTTTTGTTATTCTCAAGGAAATAAAACTAATCTGGTTGTAGATATCTATCTGAACTCTAAGAATAAGTTTATACATGGTGTGGAAGGCCTTCCCAGCAGTGGACATGGATGGCTTAGTTGAAAGAAACCATCTGAACGACGGCCATCCTTGAACAGAAGGGCGTGGCTTACGACACCAACTGTCTGCCACCTATAATCCAATTTCGAGATCCCTTCCCAGGCGACTTAACACCCACTCACCCTGATAATGGTTTCACCCGGTCTCTGCTGATAATGAGCCACACCCTTTTTCACACCTCATGATCAGTTAATGGGTCAACGAGCCTCTCAAGGGAGATCTCCCACTAGGGCTTAAAATCTGGGACTCTCCACCATTTGGTCTTAGAACTGGTGAAGCTTTTCAGATGAGAGATGAAACATCCAGTTGCTTTTCATTCCAAGCTCCTTAGTTTACCATGACCTGGATGACTGAGAACCTACACGGACAACTAAAGTAAACTTTCACCACAAAGCAGATAATGTGGGTTCGGGATCAAGGATGAGAACACGTATCATAAAAACTTTTAGAAAAGTTTTGGGGATGAGCTGACGTGTAACGACTGCAACGAAAAACACCAAAATAAATCCTATGCCTCTGTTTGCATGATATGTCAGATTGAAGGACAATGTGTCTTTTTTACTTGAGGGTTTGGGGCAAATTGAGTTTGCAAGATCAGCACGATGCTCCATCGAGTGTCTCTCTCATGGCCATGGAAGGTTGTTCTCCTGAAGTACCTGTCTGCTTAGAACATGAAGACTATACATGTATTGTTTTTATTTAAGCAGGTATATATGACACTTTTACTGGAGCGTCCTACATTCTTATTGAATTCCTCTTCCTCATAAAATATAAAGTGACCTGATCTCTTTCACTACACAGGCCTTATTATGGTCACATGACTGTGTCACCTGACCTATACTCTCCCAATGGTCACATGATGATGCCACCTGATGCCTACCCACCCAATGGATATCTCCCCAGATCATCAAATGACCAGCACCCAGGCAACAACTACCTGCCCAGTGTGTCCTACAGCTTAGACCACCTGGACAGACTGGACTACCGGGTAACTTGTTTTTGTTTACAACACCATTTTATTCTGAAATATCACTTGAATGTGTTCGTCTAAAATATGACGCTAGCTGCGATCTTTCCAGATTGTTCCATAAATCGGCCCTTAAAAACATCTGACTGAACTCCTCTTCAAGGTCACGTCTGGGAGACTTTCAGCACTAAAGTTAACTCATGACCCTCTCCAATGAAGACACACTAGTTTCCTTTCTCACCTTTGTTTCTATTTCAGGGCCAAGAAATGTTGCACTACCAGCCTAACTCTGAGAGCTGTCTGATTGGCTGTTACGGTGCAGAAGAGGTGGACCCGACAATTTTTCCCAGACAGGTAACTGGTTTCAGTATCAAGGCTATGCCCTCTTCTCAGACCTATCCCTGTCTCTGTTATACTGTTTCTCTAACTATTCCATTTTTTATTAGTAAATGTTGCAGTTATGGAGCATTTGCAGCATATTTTGCAGTTTGATTTGGAAAAAAAACCTCAGTTTAAATTCTTTTATTTTCTCTTTAGTCGGACTATCGTCAGCCCTGGAGGTCTGAACGTCCTCTTGGCTACCTTCCCCTCAGTGAGCTTGACAGCGGGTTAGGCTGTGGCCCCGACAGCCCACACAACCGGATAGCGCTCTCCGAAGCTGAGACAGATGCCATGTCATCACTGCCTGGCCACACCCCTTCCTCTCAAGGATCCTCCTCTTCCTCAGAGTCCCTAATCTCCTCCGAACCCAGCGACTCAGGCTTCCACAGTGTCAGCACTGGGGAGCACAGACGGCTACACAAGATTCACGGAGGCCACACTCACCGGCAAGCTCACCATCTTCGTTCAGGCCACTCCCCTCGTGAGCAGAGAGGACGCTGGGATTTGGAGTCGATTCCTGAGACGACTCCGATGACCCAACCTGGAGTACCAAAAGCATCCCATTGCTCTGTGGGTAACAGCACGACCACAACAGTTCACTTCCACAGAGCTGAGAGGAGTCCCACTTTACCTCGTCACCGTTCACCACCCTCACCCTCTATCGGTTAGTAAAACACAGTAAAATAATTGTGAAAATCTCCACTTTTAGTCATTTTAATTTGTCTGTCCACACCTATGTCTGATCTGTCAAAGTTTTGAGCTATGGCTTCATCACAGTCCAACCAGAGGTCAAAGTGACTTTAGCGTCGGGTGTCTTTTCTTCTTATCCCTGTTTTCCTGAAAAACATAACTACATCAACACAGAATTATCAGGTTTACACCCTCCAATCAAATAGCTAAATTTGCGTCTGAAAATTAAGGCAGGGACAAAGCTTCAGTTCCTTGAACGATCACTTGAGGCGGCTCCAACAGCTCATGTTAAAATGCCCAACTCTACAGCATCACAAAGGTAGGTTAACAGCTGGGTAGAGTTTTGTCTATAGATGGATTTCTTCACGTAAGCTACACATCAGGTTTAAAATCCATCCATTTAGATACAGCAAAGGCTCAAAGTTAGGGGAGTGGCCACTTTGAAAGAGTGCTGACACAGGTAATAGTAGCTGTTAGCTATTCGCTGGACCTCACATTCTAGAATTAATGAGAACAGCCTCTCTGCTGTGTTTGTATCTCCTGCATCGATCGCTGCAGACCATCCAAGAAGTCTACTCTTCAGTGTTGCTGAAGTAAAGACTTTGGTGAAGCATAACTTACCACTGATAAGCACGTATGTTTGCTGGTGTGATGTACCCATAGTCTATGAATCAATCTTGCTCAGCAAGCTGATAATTTGGCCACGCTACCATCTCATTCAAACATAGTCACTTTTAGTAGATGGACAAAGTGCTAACAGAAACCAATCTGCAATGTCACGGTGGCTAAATCCCTCTTTTATTCATAAAGTCTCAGACTTTCTCATTGTGAGGGAGAGAAATGCTTAAATGTCTTGACTGAGAGCCAACATTTCAACGTGTAGTTTCCACATTTGCTTGTTTATATAACAAACCGTGCACTGCATCGTGATATTGTTGTGCTGACTTTCTAGCAAAATAGCATTAAGTCACCAGCTCAGTGTCTCGGATCCTTAATGCACCACGACCTGACAAACTTGCGTCTCACCTCATATGTTTATAATCCAGGTTCAGGTGAGTGTTTCTGGGGTTGTAGGACAGAGATGCCCGTCAAGCATATTTCAGTATATCCAAAAACACTCTTGCAGACACATATCTAACGCCTAATCACAGCTTTCTTTGAACAGGTTGTCGTACAGAGCCTTGTCAGCGGAGGGCGCTATGGTTGGAGCAGCAGCAGCACAGAGGAGGCGGGACTGTAGAGGGTCCAGGTAGGAGTCGAACAATAACAGATTTGAGTGAAGGACAGCGACGGCGCAGGGCGAGCCATCCCAACATGACAGATCCAAACACAGCCCAGACAAACCAGCCAGACACAACCAGCAATGCACTGGGGCCCAGGAGCAGGGCCAGCTATCCCAACAACTGTCACCCTGCTAGTCATCTGAGCATAGACAAAACGAGTCTGACCAATCATCAGAACACAATGAGAAACAGCCCGGGCTCGAACCGCAGCAGGGAGGAGGACTCGCTCTCTAAGAGCCCTGGATCCGGCTCCAGTGGCATGTCAGACTGGCGTGGCATTCAGACCCTCGGGAACCGCCCTGGCAGGCCAAAGGGCACGTGCAGTCCTTTCTACAGCACTCTTGGAGCGCCGCAACGTAGTCCTCGCTCTCCACCCTCACCTCGCTCCAGACTGTCCAATCAGAGGTCAGTCAGGAATCAGCTGCTCAGGGCCCGAGCGTACCGTCTGGCCAGGGAACGCAGTGAGGTCACCACAGACGAGGAGGTGCGAGGAGAAGGAGGCAGACTAGGGGAGGAGGAAGGAGACGATGGACGGTTGGCGGGGCGATACTGGAGCCGGACGGAAAGAAGACGCCACCTGGCGCTGTCACGCCAACACCGAGAGAGGAGAGGAGGTGGGGAGGAGCAAACTGGGGGCATTCAGGGGTCACTGTCATCTCAGACGGTGCTGGAACTGAGCCACATGAAGCAGAACCGACTGAGGAACAGCAAGCTGCTCGATGATTGGACAACGGTGGAGGAGCTGTTGACTCACGGGACTCGAGTGGAGAGCGACAGCCAGCTTTGTCCCAGCCCACTGCTGTCGGTCACTACTGTCTGATGGGAACGCAATACGTCATCGTTTACTGATCACACTGAACAAAACCTCCAAGATCACTCAGACCCAGATTCATTAAATGTGTGTGTTGGAAACAGCAAACTTCATGGTCACTCACGCCTCAGTTACACATAGAAATCACATTTTAAATATATTTCAAAACAAAACTTTGTGTATTGGGACACAATTTGCAAGATTTGCCAACATAAATCTCACTGAATATCCTTTTAAGTCCTCATAAAGAGAAAAATTAAGACAAAAGTTTACACCTTTCAGTAATCAGTTCTCCAAGGTATGCTGCCATTCAAAGAAATATATAACTCTGAACGTTAGATTACAAATCCATATATCTGGGATTAAAATACCAAGAATTATATACGTTTTTTCGGGAAGATTACCTTCCTCTCTTTGCTCCATTCATGTTTTTTAAAGGTTTAATGGCCACGATACACTGTCATAATATTTCATAAATTCTACTATAGCTACTCTATCTGAAAGAACCGTAGAAGATAAGCTGATGTTGACTTGCAGGGACTAAAGTTTGAACATTTCCGTCACACCGAGTAAAGACGTAAAGGAAAAAACTTCTGAGCTAAAATTCTACTCAGACATCCAAATGGTTTCTGGTGACCCACTAAGGATTAGAGCTTGGGTTTGGCGACGCTTCAGCTTGATGCTAAACAAGCACATTTCAGAAACTAGAAAAAGGCGAAAACCCACCCAGAACCCTAAATGGGTCTCCAGTTTCCCGGTGGAAGTTAAGAGGTTACATTAGACTCACATCACACTCTCAGTGAATCTGGATCTCAGCTGTGTTATTTAATATCTGATAGGAAGTTCTGACTCATTTGATGATGCGTCAGAGCTCTTCAAATGCATCTGGGTTTATAAAAACAACCGAAGAGCAGAAAAAAAGCGTGGTCAGATCCAAAACGGGGGCTCAGAGGGAGAAAGCTCTCTGCAGAAAAGGCTAAATGAACACAAATGTTGATGATCATTCCAGTCCTGGAGACGGTCAACCTTCCTGAGCTCAGTTTCAGCAACACAACCATCTGCAGAGAGCCTCTAATCAAGGGCCTGCTATAAAAATGACTCTCTGCTGTTTTGAACGAGTAAATAGACTCTAAAGAGCTGCATGAGCTTCAAACTCTTAACTCGCACGATGAACTGGTCAGATCCTTCACACACCAGACCGCCTGCGACCGGCATCAAATATCACACCACTGGATGTGTTGCCTTGTGGAAACGTGTCTCTGCTCCTTTTCTAGTTGACCGCCTTTGTTTCTGTGCCATAAAATGTCAAAGTCGACTGTGTGAAGCAACAAAACTGCTCGCTCTAAGCTTGTTAGAGGATTTCTGCACCTTTATGATCAAACAGCCTCTAAATTCTCTAAGATGCTGTTTCAACACACCGTCGTTTCACTGGCGTATCCTGGGTGGTTTACCGTTTTAATCTCCACGCACTCTCACAGACTCTGAGTGTAAATAAATGCGGCGCCATCGAGAGGCCTCGCAAGTCTCTGTGCAGCGCTGTGTTCAGCTGAATCTCCACTTCGCACACTTCTCACATTTGGTTCTCCAGTCCCGATGATTCATCTATAAATTGATGATGAATATTATGATTTTTGAAGCTGCAGTGCAGAACACATCCTGGTGTCAGAGTGTCGGATTTGTTGATTTTCTTTCTCTCGTATGACATTCTTGCAGAGTTAAGTCCAAAATCCTAATGTGCTGTGTTTCAAATACGTGGGTCAGACATGGAAATCAAACAGGACAGATGTATCATATCTACCGTAGCCCTGAGAGCGCTCCACTGATAACAAATCTGTCAGTGCGCAGTTACTTTGGTAAATATGGAGATCACGATTATTTAACACAATTACTGACTGACTTTGGACAACTTTATATTTAAGGACAAATACAAACAACAGCAGGCCGTCCACACCACGTATGAACTTCTCAAATCCAGGTTCGTTTTATTCCGTTAACAAAAAGATGTCTATGACATTATTTTTCAATTTGATATTTTTTTGTGAAGACTTGATACAAAATATCCAATTTGGCTCTTTGTTCAACACTAAAGAATACAAATGAAAACCCCACATCCAATAACACCTTCATGCTCATCCATCTGTATGTTTTTCAGTAATCCTAACATTCAAACTGAACCAGTTATTTATTTATTGTTTGTAAAAGTCATTATTTGAAAACAACCTTTTGAATTTTTAAACATAACTCAAATTTAAATATAATGAAATAATGAAAGTAAAGTTTATTTTCCTGGTAAACGCCTGAGTACTGAGTTATATTTTTAACACACAAACAATTATTTTTTTTATGTAGCGTACCAAAAGCATAAAACATTTGTCCCTCAGAAATCCTGCGGCTTCATCGTCATCCATCAGTTTATCAAATAAATTCTTTCTGTGTAACATGGGACAAAGAAAAGTAACAAATCCACACAGAGGCCACATGCAGCACATGGTTGGGAATTTTGGGAATGTTGGGAGTTTTGCATAGAAATTATTACGATTGTACTTCAGTTTCAAATGTTATAAAGCAAAATCTCCAAATCTGCCAGCACACCTGAGATAACACCTTGTGACCTCACAGGTGTCCAGTTAACCAGGATACCCATTTTCCCTTGTTTCTCAGAGAGCGTAGGGGGCGCTCACGAGTTATTCCATAATCAGTGGAGCTCGATGTAGATGAAGAAAAAGACCAGTTCTACTGGAGAAAGCATTTTTCTTTGGCGAGTTTCCATGATGTTCTTAAAAGACGTCTTTGAGCCAACAGATTTACTTTTATTTATTTATTTAATTTTTTCAAGAGTTTTACAGTTTTGTGTTGCAGTAAATCTGAGAAAGCTTTACAGCTTTTGAAGTGGGACGCAACCAGTAGCTTCTTATATACAAATGGAAGTTTCCATTGTTGTTAAGCTACGCTTCCCACAACCATCGAGAAAGTACGCCCCGTCCTTAAACGACCGATGCATAATTTAGAAAAAATAAAAATCAAAGGAGAGATAAAAGAGTCGTTTCATATCAAATCTGGCATATTATCAGTGTTGTGTTAGAAATACTAAAATAAAAATAGCCTTTTTGTCTTTAAACGGGTGTAAATAAACGTGTTAGCTGTTGAGCTTCATTTACACATATTCAGGATTGGCTCACGATCGCCCCCTACTGCTCACCTGGCTGGATTCCTGGTGGAAATACCAGGAAGTAGACTCTTCTAGACTGGCTCTATTTCTAATCTTTTAGCCGGGCCTAGCTAAGCTAACTACATTCTGGCAATAATTTCATAACCATTAGAGACATGAGAGAACTATCAGTCTTATCACACAGGAGGCAAAAACACTATATTCTTGTGAGCTGTTGCATCTGAAATCTGTGAAAACACAACACTGATGATACTACACAAACACGGTACATGAATGAGTACAGGTACATATCACTACACGTCAGCTGTTAGCTGCAAATTCAGTCTAATTATTGTACTTTTAATTCTGTAAACGCGTAATTGAGACTTTGTTCCAGCCTGTCAGATTATCAGTGATGACGTTCAGGTAGATTTTCAGATCAGAGAGGATGATTAAATATCAAGATATCAAGGTTTCTGTTATCTTGTCACAAGGGCTGCTGTGAGCCAATATGACTGCAGGCACCTTTGAAGGAAGCTGGTGGTTTCAACAATCTAAGAAATGTTTATCAGGGTTAAATGTTATGATTTAATAATGTGTCATAATCTAACTGTTCAATGCAATTTTGTTAAATATGAGAAAATGTCTGTTTATTTTCATATTTCATGGGAAGATTTGGAAGAAAGTGAGTTTCAAAGGTTGGTCCTGTCAAACGAATATATCTGAGAGTTTTTTCTAAGCAGTGTGTGTGTGTGTGTGTGTGTGTGTGTGTGTGTGTGTGTGTGTGTGTGTGTGTGTGTGTGTGTGTGTGTGTGTGTGTGTGTGAAGAGTGAATTTGCTGGTTTGTTGGCAGTGATTATCCAAAGATAACAGGGTAACTTTGGTTTGTGGACAATCTAGAATATCTCTGTACCGTGTAAAAGTATATTTTATAATCATAGTAGTTTTCTATACTTTATCCTTTATTTTGCCTTGAATAGATTACTTCTGCTTTACACCAACATCCTGCTGTGCTAGTGTGTGTACATACATGTTAGCGTATTGAGTGTTGCATATACAAGCGCTAATATTACAGTCAAAGCCTAGCATGCTAACACCTGATTAGCACAGAACAAGTGTTTCATTGATTGCCTAAACTGCTGTTTGTGCTAAAACTGTCGTCCTGTGTTTGTTTTTCTTTTGTGTGTGTGTGTGTGGGGGGGGGGGGGGGGGGGTGTTACAGCCTGGGCTTTTATTTGGATCGGACATCTGACAGGCAGCGCTAATAATTAAAATTGTTAAGCTAAAGCAGAGCCAAAAACTGGACATGCTTGGGATTGCTACAGGTACTTATCTTGTGAATTTTAATAACAATAAGAATTTAATTAAATATGTAAATAATTTGTTAATACTTAGCTAGTGTCAATGCCAGTTTGTCCAGAACCTCCGAGGCCGGACGAAAGTCTGTCTCCAAACTTCTTCCAGACCAAAGAGAATCCTAAAAAGGGAAGATAAGTTTGCTAACTGTGATTCCTTAAAGCTTCTTGAGATTTTGCCAACTCCAGTCAGCTGAGCTTTTGCTTTGAACATGAACAACTTTCAAGGAAATTTGCTCTTTCCTTTTTTTCTTGGGTTCAGATGATCATCAGAGTGGAAGCCTATCTTAGCACGGAAAAGTAAAGAGAAACCAAGTCTGGTGCTCCAGTGCCACTGGTATATTTACTTCTACCTTCATAGTGCTTATCATGGCTGTGTGCAATTCATGAAGATTTCATAGTTTTCAAAAGATGCTGCATCCTTGAAAAACTCTCGGGAGGTCAAAACAAGCTACTTTGCAAAGAGTGCCATTTATTTTTGCCACGTTTGTTGGGCTGAAATACCAAACGGCTGTTCAGTCAGTAAAGTCATGAACACGTTTCTCTGAACCCTGCCAGGTCCTCCTGAAACTAGACTAAGTAAAGGACAAGTCTTCACTGTCAAAGGTAAGTACAAAAATCTTACACTGGTTATAGTTACATAATGTTGATCCGTGGTTTTAATTTCAGTCGTGAAATCTTCGTTACATACATATGTAACAAAGTGGCAAATAACAGAAATAAATATTCCTGCTTTGACTGTGAAATTAAAACCACAGGTTTAATTATGTAACTATAACCAGTGTAAGATTTTTGTACTTACCTTTGACAGTGAAGACTTGTCCTTTACTTAGTCTAGTTTTAGTCGACTAAACATTATTGGATCATCTTAGACTAAATCTGAAGTTGACTAAAATATAAAGTGTAAAAATGTAAAAGTTGCTGCACACAGTTTACGAAGCGTTAAATTTACTCTTCTCTTCCTCCCAAGCTTTGACATGTTGTCGGAGCATGTGAGCGTAATCCCGCCCCCCAGATCAAACTGTGCACGTCTAACTCCGCTGCACAACATGTAGTCACTATTCATCAACAAAAGTGTCAATAAATTTCAATCTAGTTTTTGTCAAAATTAACAAAATGAACACAGACGTTGAGCCATCTGTTTTCAGCATGGGATGATCGGACACGTTAAGCTTCTAGATTAGAAGTTAGGAGTTACTAGAAAACTCCAAACACAGACGAGCATGTAAATTAGAAATTTGTGGTTTTAATTCTTTTCTCTTCTGCGTAGTGTCAGCCATGTTTGTCACCGAGGACAGGTTTTAGATCAGACGCCATGGTGCCACAGGCAGCGCACAGTAACCGCTGAACAAAAAGCAGTTCCATCAAGAAACCATGAGCGTGGTAACTTTAGAGGTCGTTTCAGGGTTGTTAGCGATGTCCTGGTTCCAGTCTCAAAAGAAAAGAGAAATGAGCAAATTTCCACAAATGTTTGACCGTTTATTTAGTGGCTATTGGTGAATTCTTTTAAACACAAAGTATGCTTCAGCACATTTTGAGGATTGCGGTTAGAGAGTAAATGACCCTTCATGTTCTTCAGGTTGTGCGAATCTGTTCATGCATCTTCGCCGATTTTGTGTGCAATAATCTGAGGTCGTGTTGCCAAACTTCTCACTGCAGTCTGTGGCAGGTTGATTCTGAGGGACTGCATCCTTCTGCACAACTGCACTGTAACGCCTGGTGCTCAGGTCGTGTCTGCGTGACGTCAGGAAGCGAGTTTATGTGTGATGAACTACTGACGAGACGGTGTCGATTATTTTTTCAGATTGTGTTTTCATGAACCCTGTGACCTCACAAATGTGACAGAAAATCTGAATCATGATGTCTGTGAAACTGTTGCAGCTGTGAGAGATTTCTGCTGGTTTGATCGATCACCCAGAACTCCTGTAAAGAAATGTCAGTAAACTGTGAACATTTAAACATGCGTGTTGTGAGTTGTGTGTCTTTAAGTTTTAAGTGAATAGTGTGGACAAATGTTTTGGACATGGCCTTTTCCTCTGGGGCGAACCAGGTTTAGATGATATGTTGATGAGCTGGACCCTGCTCTCTGCTGCCCATCTTTATGTTTGCAGTCAAATACAGAAACACAACTAATTTCTTATGATGAGTTGCAGGTGGGAGGAGTTACGAGTTTTCCAATTCTCCCTAAATGGGAACCTATCCGGTCTTTAAGTGATGACGTGATGAATCCTGCTTCCGGGCCCAAAGTAGTCTGCATTTAATAAGGCTGTTGTGTTTTTAACATGCTTTAATGTTTTGTATCTTGTTCTATTTAATCTCAAATAGCCCCTAAAAACAGTCAGTGATCACAGTCGGCCTCTCTAGGTTTTTATTACCGCTAATCATTTTAAAGCTTAGTTTTTAAAACCTTACAGCCCAGCCCATGCAGCAGTATATGAATGACTAACCTCGTATTGTGGATGGATTATCTCAGTTGTTCTCCCGACTGAAGTTTGGCCCGTTTACAGCTTCCTGCCATGCGATTGCATTTGTCCCTAACCATCGGGAACCCTCATGTTAACTTTTATCCAGTGGGAAAAAGTTAGTTTTCGTCCTCCAGCTTCACTGTTTATGCTAACGTAGCTGTGTCGCTAGCAATCACATAGCACGTCATTATATACCAGCTAGCCCAACTTCAGTAACACTACAAACGTCACTGCTGTTTACCTTCCTGTCTTCATTTATGTCAAAGTGATAGCAGAGCTGTACGTTTGAATTTGTTTCAGAAATCTCTCAGTCAGAACATGGTATGAAATGTTTAGGTGTAAACTAGCGAGCTAACTTCCTGCTAACTTCTAACTCCATTAAATTTCATAAATTCAGTTTTCATGGATGTTAAACTTAATTGTTACACCTGGTAAAGCAGCAATGCTGATCATTTTATTACAGATGAAACGATTTAGACAGTTTTTAACTCTGTGATGCCGCAGTGATCGTTAGACTTAGGGCCCTGCAGCAGAGTTTGGGCCCAGGCATGGCTAATGATGTCAGACTTGAAGACTGGATTCCATCCTGTTCCTCTTTTCCTTATTTTCTGACACAGATAGATAAGCCTGCTTTGTCTCATAGCAGAGTCTCAAGAGGATGGAGGAAACCATGGGGGGATGTACAGACCTCTACAGGATAGGCAACAGCACCCTGACTGAATCAGGGCTTGGACCCAGCGTCAGACCCTATGATGGCCCTCTTTTTCACTATGGGAATGACCTTAGCATAACCTACTACAGCAGCACCAAAGACCCGATGTCTGGGTATTTAACATGTGATTACCAAGCAGGGATCTGTAGTTTGTCAGATCTGTCTCACCTGTAACACCTGGTTTTAGTGACCAGTGTTGGTCAAGTTACTTGAAAAAGTAATCAGTAACTAATTACTGATTACTTCCCCCCAAAAGTAATCCTGTTACTTTACTGATTACTTATTTTTGAAAGCAATTAGTTACTTAGTTACTTTTTAACAACACGATTTACACCCTGAATAGGTAATGAAGCGACAAATCAATCCCAATTCTACTTTTTCTGCATAATCATCATATAAAATGTAATCAAATGGAAAAGTCTCTTTTTAAAACTTGTTTTATTAGTTTTAATCTTTTAACTTTATGCATCAAGCAAATATTAAATTATCTGCAACATTCTCTGACTGGAAGAAATTAATTTAACATTTAAACCTATTTTCTGCACATTCCAGCACATAAAATAAAAGTTTTTTGTGTTTACACTCACTCTTTCAAATAGATGCAAGTAAAACACAGCAGAAACTAAATAACATCAAATAACATCAGCGGTCCTGTTGCTCTATTTTCACCTGTAAAGCAGGAGTGAGGCAGGCGGAGGTTTGCCCTGGTGCAGGTGTGTCACAGCCGTCATGTCAGTGAAGTTTACGGTTTTTTAGCTGTAAAAAGACGTTTTCTTCGAACAGCGGACACTAATGTTTTTGTCACTTTTTACGGAATCAAACTCAAAGTAAGGTCAGAACTTCCACGCTTTCAACGCTGCACGCTCATACTCTCTCCCGCACTCGATATATGATCCATTGTTGATCTGCACACAGCTTTTGCCACAAATGTCGCACTCGCTTACGTCACTGTCATGAGACACTCTCGCAAAAAAAAAAAATCACGGTTTTAGTAACGCAGTAATGCAGCGTGCTCACGGGAAAGTAACCGTAATCTAATGACCTTTTTGCATTAGTAATCCCTTACTTTAGTCATTACTTGAAAAAAGTAATCGGATTACTGCCCATCTCTGTTAGTAACAAAGGTGAAAACGCTCAGCTCAAGGCTTTACAAGCAAGCTTTGCTGAACACGATGAGCTCATTTCTTTGTGCCGTCTTCAAGCACAGCTCACAGGCACAGTAAGGATTTCTTCCAACGGTGAGTAATGCAAAGCCACACTGTGAATTTCTAGAATGAAAACAAAGCTTTGAGCGAAGAAGCCCCACAGACCTGTTGTTCAAACCTTCCGTTTATGAAGGGCAACCAATCAGAAACAGAGTAGAACTACAGGAGCTGGAAGGGAGCTAAAATGATTTGTTTCCCACTGAGGATCAGCAGCTCTCGTCCCGGGACAAACATGAGGATTGGAAACTGACCACAAAGAGCCTCTTTAGTCTGAAGCAGACCAGTGAAACCCTTTCTGTACCAAATGAGTTATTTCCATGACAGCCAGCGCTCAGCTTCACAGAGTCACAGGTGTCACTGAGATTTCTTTCATTTTCCCCTCATTCGTTGCGAGGCGAGAAAAAAAACTAGCTGTGACCGCGCTCCGAGTTCGGACGTGACGCTTTCCATCGACGGCCATGTTTTTTTTTTTTTTTTTTTTTTTTTTTTTGTTTTTTTTTTTTTTTCCTAAATGACATCAGAAACAGCAGTATGCGACATTACGTGATGGCAGAGCTTCAGTTCATCCTTTGTCATTTTTTTTTTTTTTTTTTTTAATAAATAGGACAGGGGGAATGAATGAGAGAAAGAGGGGGAGAGAAAGAAAGAAAACCAAAGGGGAGAAGAGACGGTGAGAAGGGGGGGAAGAGAGAGAAAAAAAAAAAAAAGAACTCCTGGGTCACCTGTATGGAGAAAAAAAAACAAACAAACAAAAAAACAAACAGAGGAGACAGCAAACAACAAAGAGCAACATAATAATAGAGAAAACAAAGCACCATCACAATAAACTAGCTAGTCATAGATATCAGTATTTACTAAATAATAAACGATATTGTGCAGCACGCAAGATAGACAGCGCACAGTGTGCTTTGAGGTAGCAGCCAAGAAAGCTTTAGTCCGCGTCTGTGAATACCCATGTGTGCATACCTGTGTGGATCAGCATGCTTGCATTCCAAAGGTTTCTCCATGTAATGATCTGCTAGGGAGTGTGGGGGGGCCACAGCCCCGTCCTCCAGGGTGTGAAGCGGGTATGGAGGAGATCAAAACTCCAGACATCCAGAGGCCCCCAGAACACAAGAGACCATGGAAGACCAACAGAGGGGCAGCTGCGCCACTGTTCCAGTAAGAGCTGAGGAGAGTCCCAGATGAGGGCTCGCCCAGCAGCCGCGGAGCAGAAGCCAGGGGGAGTTGCAGTGACGCGCCCGTGAGCTCCGCCGGCCCCCAGCTGTGCCTGAGTGACCGAGCCCCAGGCCGAGAGGCCGGGGGCACCCCACCTCCAAAGGGGCCCGAGCGAGCCCCAGGCCCCAGGCCCCGACAAGCGGCCGCCAAGGAGTGAGCCGGTGTGTACCCGGACGCCCACCCCCAGACACAAAGAACCACCAACGCACCGACACCTGAGGGAGTCCGCCACCAGCAGGGGAAGTGGTGGTGGGTGGAGATAGGCCTCCAAACCTTGGAGGGCCTGAGGTGTCCCCAGAGAGGTGGCGTCTGATACCCAACCTGACATATAGACACAGACATACAGGCACACACAGATACAAACATCCATTCCCACCCTCATGCTCTCATATGCACTTACTCCACACTCAACCAACGTGGAGACAGACATAAAGAGACGCTGTACACACGATCACACTCCCCAAGCGTACTCTACAAACCGGGTCTAGGTACCCTTGCCCCTGGAGGGGGGAATTGCACCCAGACCCAGGTGGTGTTACCCTTTTCCCTGCGGTGGGGAGAGGCAGACCACCCCGACTCCGCAGCAGCAGGGAGGCCCCACACTCCAGACCGCAGTCGGACGGCCAACTCCTCCTACTAGCCCTCCCGCTCCAGCAGGCCGCAGAGAATGGGGGTGGGAGAAGACTCCAAACCTCCCTCCACCCGCTCATTGTAGTGTTGATGCATGTGTGTTCTAAGGTGCAATTAAAACCCAGGAGGGCTTGGAGCTACCTGCCAGAGAGCAGCAGGTCATGTCATCGACGGCCATGTTGGCGCTTCTTTCCTGCTCTGACCGTTGCCATAGCAACTGGTGTTTCCACAGAAGCTGAGCTCTCAGCTCTTGGCCTTGTCACCATGGTAATGTTTCGCACAGGCCTGATTTACAGCTTACAGTCGTCAGCTGTGCAGAGAAAAGCAGCAGCGAGCCACCTGGGCTGAATCTGAGAGCGGGTCCGTTTCCTGCACGCTCTGCACCGTCCAACTGTTTCACCCCCGCACAGCTGCCACACACAACTGCCCGCGATGTACTTCACACTGAGCAAACTCCTCCATCAGAGGATCTGAGGAACCTCAAAGCCAACTGCGTCATCATGACTAAATGTGCTGAGAGAGGGCGACCTCTGCTGGTCATCAGGAGGCATCACTGCCGCCATCGTTAAAGGGGACCCGCTCTGTTCATGTGCAGCTCCACGTATTTACTCCTGGACTCTAACCAAGCAGCTTTGCATATCTTATATCGAGCTTTGGTGCATCCTTTCAGTTCATCTGCCTAAAACAGCTTTCTTCTGATTGGCTGCCCCTCACAGACACAAGGTTTAAAACATCAGGCGTGTAAGGTTTCTGTGGTCACGGCCATATTGTGTGTCTGATGACATCAAAGGTCCAACAGCAGAATAAACTTTTTGCACATATGGGTTACATACACTCTCCATACCGTTACGGGAAACTTTGGATATATTTGAGGAGATATGGGAGACAATAGGTTAAAGTAGAATAAAGACACAAACTCAAGGCCATAATATTTTTGACACATCTGAAATTTAAATGTTGTTTGTTTTGGAAAATTGTTTCACAATTTCAAGCCCTAACCTCATTTCACTTATTTTGTTTATGGCTAATAAAAAGTGAGTGTCTGAGTATGCAGACTGAGATAAAGCTAACACCGTGCTGTTAAAGTAACGTATGACTGAATGCTGCAATAAGTGCGTCAGAGGCAGAGATCTTTGTCACTGTGATTAAAGTGCTCTGCATCAGCTCCCAAAAGGAAACGCTGCGTGTCTTCGATGCCGTCCCGCCACCTCTGTGTCGGTGGACGGGTTTCCTGTTTGAGCGTCCTCTCAGAGGTGTGGCTGCTTACCAATTCCAGCTGCATCCTCAGCTGCGAGTGAGTGATTAGCTCTTCGTCGTCTAATCACTCACCTGGACTACATTAGGATGAGCTCAGCACACAGTCAGGCTCATATTGTGACCTCTGTGTTTGCCTTTGAATCTCATTTTGCCAAACACAAACGCACCCATCTCATGTTCTCAGAAACCCTCCCACCTGCTCGCATCCCGTCACACTGTAGAGTCACCGACGACGACAGCCACAGCAAAATGTTTTACTTTGTAATTTCAAAGATGTTAGTCTGCCGTGTCAGCGATCTGCATTCAACAGCTCTGGCTTAGATAACAAAGAAATCCTACAGCAGGATCCAAACGCCTGAGAACACCTGAATTAAACTCACCTGCATTCGGAGCGGCCACTGCAACAAATCTTCTGGAAGGAGCGGTGGTTTGGCCACGCCCCTATGAAACTAATGGATTTACCTGACTCATAGAAGCTCGATTGAACCTGCAGCCGTTGCTCACCTGTTATGAGGACAAACTGCTGACTGTGCAGACCTGAGTGCAGCGTCACAGAGGCTTCATCGATGTGGGATCGAGGCTCGACTGAAGGTTTCTACGGGTAAAGGACATCAACCACATCCTTCAGAGACTTGCTCCACCCTCTGCGCCACCTCCCTGCAGACCTACACTCGCTTGTTGTGCAGTGTTGCTCCTCAGGTAACAGCCTTCTTTCCAGGCTCTTGTTGCCCAGAGTGTCTTTGATTTGGCAGCAGTGTCGTTTTCCACACGAACGAATGTTTTTGATCCACTTGAACTCCTTTTATCAACAGTGGAAATTCTCGTCTAATTTTAACATTTAACAAATGAAATCTTGTCCTTTTAAGTTAAAATGTTGTTTTAAAAGTTTATTTGGCTCCAGATTTCACCTCCTGTCCATCACTCCTGGATACTTTCTCTCGCTGGTTTACATCTTTGTGGAGGATTCTTAACCCACCAGCATAAGGAGCCTAAAACACCTTATCTAGGAAAAGCTACTTGAACCCCAAAGAAGGAAAAGGAGTGCTGACTGTCAGACTTTGCTCCAGAGTCACCTGACCCCGCTGAAAATTTATGGGTGCCCGAGCAAACTGATGAAGCTAAACATGTGTTATATGACAACAAGCTCTTTGGAAACGCGTTACATTAGGTCACCTAAAGAAATGATTGATAGGAGACTCGGTCAGTAGGTAACATCATCAGTTTGCTTTCAGGGCATATAGATAAAAACAAGACATCATCTAGTAAAAGAAAAATATATATTTATTATAATTTTATACAACTGTCAAGATCTTCACATTTCTTACTATAATAAAGTAGAATAGAATCATCTCAGAGATGCACACATGAAGAAAAACAAAGGCATGATCTGCAGTTTGTAACAAACATATTCCAGAAAATAAACTTGAATAAAGCTCTACGATGAAGTGCTGCTGCAAAGGCCAAAAGATCCACGCTAAGCCTCCCCACGCACAGGTTTCTTCCACGTGTTTCTGCGCTTGCATAAAGTGGGATACACACAGTCTGCACTGAAAACTGCACATCTGACACAACAAGTGCATTTTCAAACCATTAGAAACATCTGTGACGTGTCTGCGTCAGCTTTAGCCCAAATAACACCGTTAAAATAAAAATTCATCAAGCTGGCCGAGGAGCAGGAGACACATTTAGAGTAACTGCAGTTTTTCACATTTCATGCGATTAACAGCTCAAATGATTGTTTTCATTTTCACGTCAGTGTCACAAAACACAGAAACGCTCTCACTGCAAACTGCAGCTCAGGTTAAAAGACACAAAAACAAGAAAACAGAAATCAGGTGTGACCTTCCAGAAACTAGTACTCTGGGTGGAGGACTTTCATATTTTTTGCACAGACTGGCTTTGTAATGTAAAAATAAAAATAATGATAATGTCATCTGTTATTAACAGACAGCTAGCAGCTATGGAGAGCTGCAGAGGCTGAGAGGGGAAACCACGTTCCACATTTTTGGTCTAAACCAATCAGCTGTGAGATCAGCAGAGAGAAAGGTGCTTTGTGTAATGCCCTGAAGCTGTCAGATCCTGCAGAACCTGCAGCTGCACAGTGTTCATCTAAAGCACTGTGCAGCCTCAATGCAGCAAAGAAGCATATTTGAACCCAAACCACAATCTCAGCTGAACCTCTCAGAAAGTCCTTTTTGCTTAAACTGAAAGTAAGAAGTGGGTTAAAATCACTTACTCCTCTGCCGTCCCTGAACAGCTCTTCAAAATAAGGACGTCCGGCACTAGAGTTATTAGTTGGTTCAACCCACTCTTCTCCTTCTGTGCTGGGAAACTGCACACATGTGAGGTGGAAAGTAAGGCAGACAACAGCCCCACGAAGCATCCTGCAGGACTTTATTCTGACACACTGCCGCTCATTTCCTCAAACTGAAATATCAGAGAGCGATGCACTAAAACACTCGGCTCAGCTGTGTGGACATCAAACCAGATTTAACTGTTCCAAGTGTTTTCTTGCTTTTTGATGAGTCACTTAGGTTCAGGTTTACTCAGATCATCATTAGTTGCAGGAGCGGCCCTACGTTCAAAGACGCGCTGAGACCGAAGGACGCCCTGCACATGCTTCTGTAGCACTAGCATCGTCTGACAGTATTTCACAGTCGGGGTGTGAATGCACTGACCCCCCTCGATGCCCTGTGGTTACTGTGGTGTGTATGAAACCAGAGCAGGCTGACAGTTACTGTGTAACGGTCACAGCTAACACAACTGAAGTGAGAAACTGCCTAACTGTGCATAGTCTCCAGTATACACGCTTCCTCTGCAGTGGCCTCTCTGACTCTACCTTCAGTATAGAGGGAGCTCAGGAGCCAGAGCTGCTCCTGCACTCATCACAGGGTTGATGGTCCTGAGTGCATAAAGAGAAGCATAAAGTGCTGCACACAGACAGACATTTACCAGATTAGATGAGAAAGTGAAGCTGAGAGCGTTGCAGGGTTTCTGTAGTGCGGCAGAACAGCTGGATATAACAGAACTCTGCATAATACTGAACATGTACTGTGATCCTGCAGCACTCACATCTGACAAATCAGCAGCTTTTCTACATGACAGGTGACACAGTAAGTGCATAAATCTCTACGTGTGCAGTGTCCAACCTTCAGCCCCAAAATCACGGCGCTGGCAACTTTGCTTAGTCCCTCATTATTAATCACCTGTTTTCCTCTCCATCCATCAGTCCTGTCTGACATTTCTCCTGCTGATGTAAATCCAGCTCCTCGCGTCTATTTTTGTCTCGTGTGGCCGTCCACTCGGGCCGGTCTCCACAGTAACCGCATCCACGTAAAAAGCACGCAGATTTTACTTCGAATGACTGCGAAGCTGTGAGAGCTGTGTGGGGGGAGGAGAGGCGCTAAGTGTTCCTCCAGATAAACAGCGTTTCTCATTTAACGCCTCTTTAACCGCTGAATATGTGACGCACCGGCAGCAGGCAAAGCTTTCCGCTGAAATTTTCCACTGCAGGTGGAAACGGTGCAGGTGGAGGAAAACACGTGCAAGTAAGTCGCTTTACTCCTCAGCTGTGAAATGAAAGCTCTCTCACAAAGAGTAAATAACGCAGACACACACAGAGCAGGCTCAGTGTGAGCGCGACTGTGTCACAGCTCAGGTCTTTACAGGTGCGCTGTGGAGTTTCTGCAGCTCCTGTTTGACCTGCACTCACAATTCCCTTTATTCCTGGTGCACAGGTGGATCACAACCTCGTTAAAATCTAGAAAGGCACTGAATACTTTCACTCTTTCTAAAAAAATAAATAAATAAGGCCTTACATGTTATCATATTCATTCAATCAACCTTTTAAAGCACTAAATGAGTTAGCAGGATGCTCACCTGCAGCACTGTCTGAATAATGTACACTTAGTGTGCCACAGATCTTGTTTTGAACATGCATATATTTTTTAATTGACTTGAGACACTGATCATGGATCCAGCTCAACTGTCAAGTTCAGCCATCAATTAACAGAACCTTCAGATAACGTGGTGCCTATATTTTTTAACCCTGCAACCAAAAAAGGGTTTTTCTAAAGTATATTTTTGGTGATTTTAGTTTTTATTGTGTTGCAACAGAGAAAGGACGGGGGGAACCGTGAAAGGCCTCTGGATGGATTAAAGCCCGGGCCTCTGCAACAGCCTTAAGCCATATGATCCACCTGCTCAGCCCTGTGAGCTTTACCCACACCGGACACAGTTTGATAATATGGTGAACGTGACTGATTTATATGCAGGAATAAGAGAAACAGGCGTATATATTAGCAGGGATGTGTGACAGCGTCTGACGCTGAATTCCTCAGTGCGAGGAACGCGAAAGGCTCCATTTGAAATAAAACATGACGAACAAAACATTTAAGAATATAAATATATTTAAAATGACCTAAAGACCTATTCTAGTCATTTACTGCAGTAACATAAATTCAGCTCAGTGCGCCACAGTACTGTTATTTACAGGCACAGTCGGATCGACGCCACAGCAGCCGAACACGAGAGCGAGTGGATAAGCAGAGTAATATGGGATGGCTGAGTGTTGAATAAAAGCACTGCATGAATGTGTGCGTGACTGGGTGAATGAGGCCTGGAGCCTCTGAGTGCTCAACATGAGTAGAAAGCCCCGCCTCACTTACCGATATCGATTTATAGATGGATACTAAAGTTTGACTGTCATTTGTTTTTGCAGGACGCGCTCTGCACGTGTGTCGCTCGTCTTGTGGTTTTCATCAGAGCTCAAATACAATCAAAGTTTTCTGCTGTGAAACATTTAAAGGCGCCTTGAACCCGTCGTGCATCGTCCACAAGATTCACGGAGTCTCTACATTCGGCACCGTTTGCTCCCTTTTAAATGCTGCAATATGTAACACTGTTAATCATCAGTAAACCTTTCAGTAGGAAGTCAGAGGACTTTTAAAACTGTAAGTGTTTTCCCTCCTCAGAGTCACAGAGTGAAACGTGATTGTTGAGGCAGCCTTTTCTCCTTCCTCTGCTTCCTTCTTGGAGCTTTGTTCTTAATCTGTGCTCCTCACGTTTCTACGAAACATTTCTGCAGTTTCATTGATTGTAACTCTGAAAATGTGATGTGGACACTTTTTTTCTTCGACTGGATCAAATTTTCAAAATAAATTTATTTGAAAAAGAAAAGTCTTAAATATTGTAGAAGTTCCTCTTGAAGTAGAATAACAGGCTGTTGTTTTAGAAATCCTGTGAGGAGTCACGGTTAAGAACAAAACTCATGTGAAGCATCGGACCTACAAAGACCACTGAACTAGTTTAAGGCTTTGAAATTACGACTGAACCCTTGACTGATCCATTAGTACTCAGAGTATTACAGCCGCTGTCAGGGGGAATAAAAACTGAGATTTTGAACTGGCCGAGTTTCAGGTGAACTGTCCTTCAGTCTCATCAGCTCTGTCATTTTGTAATCAAGCTTCTGTGATTTGCTTCTTTCCACCAGATATTTACTGAGGCCTACTCTTTCATTACATTAACATCACTCTTTTTCAGAACAATGTTTTTGGTTTTATTACTGAAACCAAACTCGTGTGAACAGCTGCAGTTCCTCTAACGGCCACTTGAGGCTGCCTCCAATCCCACATTAAAATGCCCAACGTCACAACATTAAAAAGCAGATTTTATAGGTGAAACTTTTTTCCCTTTAATAACTTTTTTTTTATTAGAAATAAAACTAAAATTACTCAAAACATTCAGATTTTATTTTGAAAATCTCTGCTTTGTTTCCCCTGCAGTGGCTCTAACACTCGACCCGTACCGTACTGATTGCACTCTGCAGCGTGCGCGCTCTTTAGCCCTCACCCTCGCCATCCTGCAGGTTGTGTTTAACCAGAAATTCTTTGATGGTTGGATGATTGTCTAGCCCCACCCACCGCTCCTCCAGATGCTGCAGAAGCTCCTCCCACTGTCGCTTGTCTTTTCCCGTCTGCCACGACAGCCGAACCATCACTCGTAACAGCGGCAACAGCAAGGGGTGTGGCCTGTCGTCATCCAGACGCGATGTCTCCAACGGTTGGAAGGGCTTATTGTCAGGTGGGAGGGGCTTATCCTCTGTGTTAGTCTGAGTTTCTGTGGGGGTGAGAACACGCAGGGCGTGGTCACAGTGATCTCGAGCCTCCTCCAGCTGGTCCACCTGCTGGAAACAGCTCGACAGTCCCACCAGGGTGAAGAACCAATGGGAGGAGGTTGGAGGAGGGGCCTGAGTCTGGTTGTCATAGAAACTTGCCCATCCCAGTTTCTGCTGCAGTCTCTTGGCATTGAGCAGAGGACCCAAGGCATCCTGGTAACGTCCCGCCCTCAACGAAACAAGACAAACTGAACAGTGAAACACTCAGTGGCAAACCGCTCAATAAATAATGAAACTCAAGAAATGCACAAGAAAATCTAATATTATCCTTACAGTACATTTAGAAATAAGCATCAAGCTAAGGAGATGTTGAGGTGCGCTGTTCTGTCCTGGACTAACAGAGTTCTGCTTAAAGCAGGATGGGCTACCTACGGCCTGCAGGCCACATCCTGGTCTTTTTAATCTGGCCTGCCGAAGATTAGCACAAAATTGCCCAAATCAGATGATAATTATGACTGCATTCATTTGACCTTGTCCTGTAATGCCTGGCGTTCCACCAGATGGCGCATTAGGCGCAGTGATTTGTGGTCTCATGCTCAGAAAAGAAAAGAAACATCGAGTGTGAGTGTTTATACTTTTTCACCTCAGTCAAAGGATGTATGTCTAGATGTGAATACAACATCAGCTGTCACATTTCCACCAAGCATGCTAATAATGCTAACAACCGGTCAATGCAAGAACGGGGTCGGCAGCTAGTTTGCAGAATCAGCAAAACATTTTTAGCCGACAAAGTGCCATCCAAGAATCAAGCACAAAGTTGTTTGCTGGCATTCAAATTAGCAAATACCAGCAAGGGCAGTTTCTCAAAGAGTGCGTCCAGGGATGTTGAACAAATTAGAAAAAAAATTAGCTTATCACGCAGGACAGTGACTCACTGTGTTGAGCTAGCTGATGAAGACTTAGCTAGTGAGCTAAACCAAAAAGCAGAGTTGTATTCTTTGGCACTGGACGAAAGTAGAGACACCGCTCAGCTTTGAATTTTAAACAATGGGAATAATGACTAGAAATGAGAATTTCTAGGAGTAGCCAAGTTGGCGGAAGGCTTTCACTTCGTTGGTCTCAGGATCTCATCTCTGCTTTTTGCAGATGATGTGGTCCTGTTGGCTTCATCAGGTGATGGCCTCCAGCTTGCCTTGGAAAGGTTCACAGCCAAGTGTGAAGCAGTGGGAATGAGAATCAGCACCTCCAAATCTGAGGCCATGGTCCTCAGCCAGAAAAAAGGGTGGAGTGCCCACTCCGGGTCTGGGACGTGACCCTGCCCCAAGTGGAGGAATTTAAGTATCTCGGGTCTTGTTCACGAGTGATGGGAGAAGGGAGCGGGAGATCGACAGACGGATTGGTGCTGCAGCTGTAGTGATGCGGACGCTGCACCGGTCCGTCGTGGTGAAGAGGGAGCTGAGTGTAAAAGCGAAGCTCTCAATTTACCGGTTGATCTACGTCCCTACCCTCACCTATGGCCACGAGCTGTGGGTAGTGACCGAAAGAACGAGATCGCGGATACAAGCGGCAGAAATGGGCTTCCTCCGAAGGGTGGCTGGCCTCTCCCTTAGAGATGGGGTGAGAAGTTCAGCCATCCGGGACGGGCTCAGAGTAGAGCAGCTGCTGCTCCAAGTCGAAAGGAGCCAGCTGAGGTGGTTCGGGCATCTGACAAGGATGGGCACCTCCTGGGCACCTCCTGAGCGAGGTGTTCCGGGCATGTCCCACCGGGAGGAGGCCCCGGGGCAGACGCAGGACACGCTGGAAAGATTATATCTCTTGGCTGGCCTGGGAACACCTTGGTGTTCCCCCGGATAAGCTGGAGGAGGTGGCTGAGGAGAGGGAGGTCTGAGCTTCTCTGCTGCCCCCGCGACCCGGCCCCGGATAAGCGCAAGAAATTGGATGTATAGAATGGATGGGAATAATGACAATTTTGGGATAACGGAGGAGTTTTTGGCCTTCCTAAAGGGGAAAATGGGTGGAGAGGACCTGTACGACAGCGTGTTGGGGTCATCGAGAGGCACAAGCTACGTGGGAGTCTGACTTGTCACTGTAAGGCCTTTTTAGGCTTCTGTTTGATATGTACAGTATGCATCTGGTGCTGGCCTGTCAAATTTTCAAACGTAATGTGACCTCTTACCTGAAACGTTTACCCACCCCTGCCTTAAGGCATACGCTAAATTTGTTCTGTATATCATTTATAGTTGTTTCTTTATGGTTACAGAGTTGAAAAAAAGCCAAACCTATAAACAAAAACTGAAACTCCCTGAGGAAACACTCGTCACCAAAGCATTATGCATGTACTGTATATAAAAGATGGACAGTCTGGCTCTCTTCCACAGTTACTCTATTGTCTTGTGTCTTTCCCCTCATTCCCAACCAGTCACAGCAGACGGCTGCCCCTTCTGGTTCTTCCTCTTTAAAGGGAGTTTTTCCTTCCCACTGTCACCAAGTCCTTGCTTATAGTGAGTCATCTGAATGCTGGGGTTTTCTCACTATATTTCTTTGTTGATGTGAGTGTTGTTATGATTTGGCGCTATATAAATACAATTAAATAAATGTGGATCCACATTGTTTTTAAATGGCCTCATTTTAAATGAGTCTTAAATGAGTCATTTAGTTGCAAAATCTTGATATTTTCACTTGATAGTTGACGTCAATAAACACTTTCCTGATGAATTTGTGGACTCAATTGGTTGTTTGAAGTCTAATTAAAGGAAACGGTGCTTATTTTGTAAACCACAGTCAACCATTAGAATCAAAAAGGATATTGAAGCAATGTTTGTTTCAGTGCAGCGAAGTACAGTGGGGCAAAAAAGTATTTAGTCAGCCACCGATTGTGCAAGTTCCCCCACCTAAAATGATGACAGAGGTCAGTAATTTGCACCAGAGGTACACTTCAACTGTGAGAGACAGAATGTGAAAAAAAAAATCCATGAATCCACATGGTAGTATTTGTAAAGAATTTATTCGTAAATCAGGGTGGAAAATAAGTATTTGGTCAATAACAAAAATACAACTCAATACTTTGTAACATAACCTTTGTTGGCAATAACAGAGGTCAAACGTTTACTATAGGTCTTTACCAGGTTTGCACACACAGTAGCTGGTATTTTGGCCCATTCCTCCATGCAGATCTTCTCGAGAGCAGTGATGTTTTGGGGCTGTCGCCGAGCAACACGGACTTTCAACTCCCGCCACAGATTTTCTATGGGGTTGAGGTCTAGAGACTGGCTAGGCCACTCCAGGACTTTCAAATGCTTCTTACGGAGCCACTCCTTTGTTGCCCGGGCGGTGTGTTTTGGATCATTGTCATGTTGGAAGACCCAGCCTCGTTTCATCTTCAAAGTTCTCACTGATGGAAGGAGGTTTTGGCTCAAAATCTCACGATACATGGCCCCATTCATTCTGTCCTTAACACGGATCAGTCGTCCTGTCCCCTTGGCAGAAAAACAGCCCCATAGCATGATGTTTCCACCCCCATGCTTCACAGTAGGTATGGTGTTCTTGGGATGCAACTCAGTATTCTTCTTCCTCCAAACACGACGAGTTGAGTTTATACCAAGAAGTTCTACTTTGGTTTCATCTGACCACATGACATTCTCCCAATCCTCTGCTGTATCATCCATGTGCTCTCTGGCAAACTTCAGACGGGCCTGGACATGCACTGGCTTCAGCAGCGGAACACGTCTGGCACTGCGGGATTTGATTCCCTGCCGTTGTAGTGTGTTACTGATGGTGACCTTTGTTACTTTGGTCCCAGCTCTCTGCAGGTCATTCACCAGGTCCCCCCGTGTGGTTCTGGGATCTTTGCTCACCGTTCTCATGATCATTTTGACCCCACGGGATGAGATCTTGCGTGGAGCCCCAGATCGAGGGAGATTATCAGTGGTCTTGTATGTCTTCCATTTTCTGATGATTGCTCCCACAGTTGATTTTTTCACACCAAGCTGCTTGCCTATTGTAGATTCACTCTTCCCAGTCTGGTGCAGGTCTACAATACTTTTCCTGGTGTCCTTCGAAAGCTCTTTGGTCTTGGCCAAGGCGGAGTTTGGAGTCTGACTGTTTGAGGCTGTGGACAGGTGTCTTTTATACAGATGATGAGTTCAAACAGGTGCCATTCATACAGGTAACGAGTGGGGGACAGAAAAGCTTCTTACAGAAGACGTTACAGGTCTGTGAGAGCCAGAGATTTTCCTTGTTTGAGGTGACCAAATACTTATTTTCCACCCTGATTTACGAATAAATTCTTTACAAATCCTACCATGTGGATTCATGGATTTTTTTTTCACATTCTGTCTCTCACAGTTGAAGTGTACCTCTGGTGCAAATTACTGACCTCTGTCATCATTTTAAGTGGGGGAACTTGCACAATCGGTGGCTGACTAAATACTTTTTTTGCCCCACTGTAGTTATTGTATGAGTGTGTACTCAGTAGGGATGGCAATCGAGAACCTTTCCTAGTTGGAATTATTAGTCTACTTGCCTATCGATCCTGCTTATTGGTTCTTACATTTGCTCTGCAATCAGCTGATTTCAGTTGCTGGAGAAGGAAAATAGAAGTTTACAGCGTTGAGATGGACACAACTTTTATTTCTATTGCACAAAAGGGCAAGAACGTAATGGTAAACTGTATCCAGGACAGAAACAACTGTATTATGCTGTTAACACAACTTCGACTCTTTGAAAGCACCTGCACAGACAGCATGCTAATGCTAAGCTAGTCAAAAACCCAGAGTGATGCAAGGCACCACGGTGAAGCGAGCCGCCGCTGAACTTCATCGCATAACAAACGGATGAGCCGTCAGGCTGCAGCCTTCGTTTCTACCTGAATCACCGTGACGATGGCTTTAAAGTCTCTTCGTGTTGGTTTTCATCTTCGTTTTGTGTTGTCGGCTTTTTGTTCATAACTAAATACATTATGGGTTTGTGTTGGTGCGGGGGGCTGTAGCCTCAGGTTTATACTGTTAAATGGTAATTATGACACAATGTGTTTCAGGCTGTTTTACAGAGTAAACTGAAAGTAATGTTATAAATGTGATGAATTATCATCTCCCTTTAGTAACCAAGTAACGTACTGCATTACTTTAAATTAAAGTGTTATTTGTAGGGATGGGTACCGGTATCCGGTGCCATGATGGCACCTGTTCTGACATAAACGGTAGTAACCATCCAATATCCGGATGTCACACACTTTGGATTCCAGCCAATCATTTTACCTTTGCGAGCGTAGTAGGCGGGTCCAGGTACGTACGTCCTTTTAGAGCAGAGCTACAGATTAAAAATGACCAAGGCGAAGTGGTCAAAGTCTGGCTGTACTTCACAGCAAAAGATGCAAACTCAGCAGCAACAAGTGCTTTAAGCTGATACTGTGATACTGTCAAAGGAGGCAACACCTCAAATCCGATGAAACAGCTGGCGACGCATAGCGTTTTGTTAAAAGCCGAGAAATGCGCCGTATTTAATAGCTTGCTGCGAGACCTCACACCGAGCACATCTACTGCGGGTGTGGTGCCAGTTATCGGACCCGGAGTTAGCAACATCCCCCAAAAACACGAAGAGGAGAGTCCTGGCCCCTAGCCCTGCCAGTGTAGCAGAAATGATGAGGATGATGATGCAGCAGCAGCCGTTCTTCTCTGCGTCAGGAGCTTAATGTTGTTTGTGTGTAATTTACGTTGAGTAGGCTAACCACGTTATTACATTAATGCATGTAAGGTGAACTAGCAAACACCATCATAGCTACATGCGGCTGTCTTCTTGTTTGATGGCAGATGCTCCCTTCACCCTGGCCAAAAAGGCTAAAATGACCAAAGAAAAAGTGGAAAACAGTTAAACATGAGAGGTTTTTGGACAAAGTTTGTGTTTTTTCCATTGTTTAAGCACTGCTTCCAGCCAAGAGTGATGCCATATATGCCCCATAGCTGCAGAAAAGGCTAACATTGTTATCTTTTTACAAAACAACAGCTGAACATGAGAGGTTTTTGGACCAATTTTGTGTTCTCCATTCTTTAAGCACCGGTTCGAGCACCGTTTGAGCACCGGTTTGGTACTGGTATCGGATAAAACCTAACCGATACCCATCCCTAGTTATTTGTAATATGTGTAATATATTACTTTTTTGACTAGTGACCCAACACTGATCAACAAAGAGTGCATGTTGGACACATTTCCTCTAATATTTGACCACACAGCGTAATTAATTTGCGCAAACACTGTAGCTAGCTTCAGAGCACAAATTGGCGATGACTCAATAGTTTAACTCAAAGTTTTATTAATCTATTAAATACCTTCTTTGTTTTTTAGCCTGTTTCACTATCTGCGTAATAGAAACAGTATAACATTTCAGCACTGAGAGCATTTTGATCATTTCACTTTGTTCCTGTTAAGTTTTCTTACACAACACTGACATTGACGGATAAAGGTGAGGAGACAGAGGTTTATGAGAGTTACCTGATGAGCAGCTGTCCAGTCTCCAAGTCGGTTAAGTAGAAGAACTGACGGACACACAGCGCCCCCCGCAGGGCATGCAGGGAACACAGGTGAGACAGGTACTGTTCAAACGCCCGGCTCCGCTTAGCGATCGTCTCTGCTGTGAAGTTCCTCCTGAGTTTTCTTCCTGCGGAGGTTCAAACCAAACATTCATGTTTTATGAAGTTCTTACTTCCCTGTACCACTGTAACAACCACAGCATCAAGGTAAGACAGCATGCATGAGGTTTACTCACGTGGGAAACAGAAACGCTCCATGTGCTCGCCGTGTTTACGGCGAAGAGTGGCATGGAGGCGCCGAAAGTCAGAGTACCGACGCGTGATGATGGCAGGAATCTTATCGCTCGCGCCAGACTGGATCACATGGATCGTGTACAGCTGGAGAGAAACGGAGAGCAGAGAGTTTGAGCTCCACGGCGCACAGATCTGTCCCACGGCACATTTAAAACATCACCTGTGGATCAGAGACTATTACGTATACGTGACTCTGATCAGAGCATCCAAATCCAATCTATGGATGTGCACCAGCACTTTACACAGAGAAGATACAAGGGTCAGGGGCTCTCTGTGGCCCTGAAGCTCAAATTGCTCTGTAGGCATCTTCGTATTTCAGCAGCCTGAAGAAGGGACAAGCTGATACCTGTCGGTGTATTTGTTTGTCCTAAGACCAATAAATTAAAGGCCTTTGTCAAATCTAGAGTGCCTGGATTTGAAGCTTTTATGTCTGTTTTGGTTATTGTGCTACAGTTTTTTTCTCTTTGCCAACTCACCACATATTTTGAGGAGCCGTCCTGCACCACGCTGGCGTCGGTCACCTCGAACAACACGCTGTCCGTCTGCCATCTCACAGAGGACACAGAGCTTCCTCCACTGAGTCCGCGCAAACTCCTCCAGCTCTCCTGAAGCTGCCGAGTCAGCAGGGAGGAGGAGGAAGAGGAGGAGTGGCCCACTGGGGAAATACCCACAGGACTGGTGTCTACAAAAGACAGGTGAAAGCCAGGTCAGGTGACCAGGGAGTACAACATGTCCTGGTTTCCTCGAGTTTAGCTTCCAGTGGACTGAAGCTAAACTGCTCCCCTGCTGGAGATCAACGCTGCTGAGCTGTAACCATGGAGCTGGCTAACATATTACATTAGATTATAGTTTCTGTTAATTGGTTTCAGCTATAAAAACATCTCTAAAGCATAAGTACAACTATGAACAACATCCCCGTATGTATTAACTGCAGGCTGAGTGAAAAGAGAGAACAGCACTTCACCCATGCTGCTGGGACCATCCTCCATCGACTCTCCCAGGAAGTCAGAGTCGCTGTCCTGTCCTGACCCTTCACCCTCGGCTCCGTCCTCCAGACCGCCGTCTGTGCCGTCGAAGCACAGCATCCCTCCGAGCCGATCGGTTACACACTCCTCATCCTCCGCCAGCTCGTCCTCCCAGCAATCCTGCTTGAACGCCTCCTCTTCCGGCCCGCCACCTTCTTCCTGCTCAGGTTCCAGCCCCTGACCATCTTTAAACAGCGAGCGCTTCAGGCGGTCCAACAGCCGAGACGCCATGATGTTGCCAGGCCACCACAGGGGGAGGAGCCTAAAGAAATAGAAGATTACAAGGTCATTTTATCTATTACTTATTAAAGCATCTTCTGATAATATTATTTTAAAGCTTCATTTGTTTTTTCATTCTAGTTTTGCACAGGTTTTCATTGCATGTAATTTGTATACATTTGCATGAACTATCTACATGCATGTAGATGTATATGTAGCATTGATAACGAAGCTGTACTTAGAAACACACTCACCTGCCACGTCATTAGGTAGGCCTGTTCAAATCACATGCCAACAAACCGATTTCAGTAAGCAGTAGAGATGGCACGATACCACTTTTTTATGTCCGATACCAATATCATAAATTTGGATATCTGCCGATACCGATATGAATCTGATAGTGTTTTTTAATCAATAAAACTGTTTTTTAATATCTTGCTGCATTTTGTATAAGTTCATACTCAAGTTTAAATAAACAACAACACTAAAGCTTTCTGTTAAACCTGTATGCAAAAAAATACACTGCACCCAATATATTTCATAATTCAGCAATACTGATCAATCTAATAAACTTAAACCTACACCATCCTCCCTATTCTGGTATTTTAAAGAGTACTTAGCAGAAATATTAAGCAACCTAACTAGTAGGGTTCCAACTCCCAGCAAAAAAAAAAAAAAAAAAAAAATAGGGAACCACCCACCCTCCACCTCATGATGCTTAATCGACGTAAACAACTTTAATTTGATGCAGTGTGAAAAAAAAAATGAAGAAATAAATTCTTTTTCAAGAATAATTAAATAGATTCAACAAATTTCTTCAACAGAACTGCAGACTGCACAGATGGTTCCCAAAGGAAAAAGTACTATAGCTTACTAGGGTATATTAGACTTAACAGTTACTATATACAGTAATGGACTTCTATATATTTTACATAAGATTAAAACTTTGGGTGTAAGATTCAGATAATTATTTATTAAAAGCTAGACATTTTAAATGAGAATAAGAAAGAAAAGTATGTCTCTGTGCCCCCTTTTCCCTGTTCATGCCCTATCGGCCCCCCTGGCTAAACTTTGCTAGATCCGCCCCTGCACAGTTACAGCCGTCAGCTACGTAGAAAAAGATCCTCGAGTAGAAAGTAATATTAAATAAATTCTAACAACAGCTGATCAAGCTTAAACGTGCTGCTGTTGTTCAGCCGCTGGTTTCCTCTTTCTGGTGCAAAGTGGGCCAAAAGCAAACTAGAGACACGGACTCGCGACAGAAAAGCCGATCAGCTGATCATTGATCAGTTTCATGATTGAAGTAGCAGCCGGAGAGGGAGAGAGGCAGTTACGGTTATGCTACGGTTATGAGCCGAGTTACACCGTGTCACAAGTTTTGTGAGGTGCTTTTTTGATATTTAATGGATCGGATTACATTTTTTATTTCTCTCCGATATCCGATCCAGTAATTTACGTCAGTATCGGACCGATACGTAATATCGGCTCGGTCCATCTCTAGTAAGCAGTGATAAACTTCAAACCAAGCACGCACAAACATCTCCAAGGTTTACAATCAAACATCCAGTGAGCAGCCGCTCTGTGGAAGAATAAGCCTTGATGATGGCATCAGAGAAGGAGCACGCTGCTTTGAGCTGACAGGAAGGCAACATTAACTCAAACAACTTGTTACGAGCAGGGTCCTAGAAGAACATCTTTAAATGCACAACAGCAGCAGTGCACAAAGCGCAGATCATCTCACACCGGTTTCTTGAACATGACACTGAGTTCGCTGGACTCAAACAGCCTCCGGTCACCAGATCTCAGTCAAGTAGAACCCATTTGCTGCCATGTAATAAAGACCAAAATCTCTGAGGAATGTTTTGGTATCCCAAGTAGATTCTGTTCATCTGGACGTAGCGTTTTCAGTGGGAGTGACTTCTTCAGTCTCAACTTTTTGGGATGTCCTTGCCTGGATGAAGGTGCATCAAGACATTTGGTTATGGTATATTCTTGTCTTCTTTCTCCTTTTTTAGACTTGTAGTTTTAAGAATCCACATCTGTGACCCACTCATAAGAACTGCAAAACAACAACACACAAAAACAAATACAGCAAAGGAGGCCCAGAACAGCTGAGCAGCTGAAACCCTGAAGCACGAATGGAAAAACATTTGAGTCCATCAGTTGGGCTCCTCGGGTCCCAAACTCTTACAGAGTGCTGTTAAAAGAAGACGAAACATGTTCTTGCTGCAATTTCATTTGACACATTGTGGCAACAAATTCCAAAAGTGCATTTATTTGACAAAAACAGCACTATTTTCTGTGTTATTTTTCTATAACACAGACTTGAATTGCTTTGCAAATCACTCTATTCTGTGTCTGGGACTGTGAATCAGCACCACAGGGAAAAATAAAATTCACTCACTTTTAGAATCCAGGTCAGGAAGAGACTGCAGACACACTGATCCACATGTGAAACAAACCCGCTGAGCTGGCTCCAGTTACAGAGCTGGCAGCTCCTCTCAATGGAAACCATGTCACACATTAATAATGCACCGATTTGCTAAGTCAGCCTGCAGCCAGGCTTTGGCCTGCTGAACTTCCTCAGGATGCCTCGCTCACCAATTCTGCATTTTCAACACATCTGATGACTCACTGCACTCTGACTGAGAACCATGGCCTTAGACTCTGAAGTACTAATTCTAATGCTACTTTCAGTAGAAGCTGGAAGTCGCTGTCTGATGAAGTCAAAAGAGCCACATCACCTACAAAACAACCAGCAGATGGACTCTGCTCATAAACAATTTGACCTCTAGTGATGAAACATTAGTGATCATAGTGGATCCATAAAGCCACAAACCCTTCCCTGTTCCAGCTGAACAGTATGATTCAAATAGTTTATCTAATCTAAAAATACTTTTTCATTTGCATTCTCCTGTGCTTGCATTACATCAACTGTAATGCATTTTATCTAAGCCATCCAGCAGGCTGCATCAGAGCGTATGGAATATTAGACTGGTTTGTTACTTTGGTGTGTTTATCTTCATACAGAGAGAATAAAAAGTTTAGACAAGAATTGTAAAAGAAAAGTGCTAAACACAAAGTTACAGCTGAATAAAGGTCGATGGATTATAAAATGTCACATAAAAAGGATAGGCTGTGTAAACTGAGTCACATGCACTGCTAAAGACTGCATTCTGTAACATGTATATCTGGGCTGTTTGTGAAAGGAGTTTAACAAGATTTTAGGATTTATCCGTTTTGGTGTTCTTCTAAAATTATTCCAAAACCACCAAAACAAGAACAAACACCTTTAACCTGTAGAGCTGGGAGTCAGCAACTCAGCTGACAGCTGGTTGAGTGACAGCAACAGTGAATCCTGATTAACATCTGTTCGTCTGCTGCTCACTTTTCATTTTAATTGTATTTAAATTGGACTTTTATTTATTTATTTATTGGGTGGGGGGGGGGGGGCACCATCAGTTTTATTTTTAATTAATTTTTGTTTGATCAAATCTTTTTTCTACTTCTTTCATTCTTTTTGTTTGTTTTACTTTTACTATTCTTTTAGGCTGCATCTTTACGCAAAAAAAAAAAAGCTAAACAAACAATTATAACAATTACTATTAACAATATAAACAAGTTTGAATACGCTTTACAACTATTAAGCACGAGGAAAGAGAATTTACGTGACGTCCGTGAAAGCCTCAGATAATTATTATGTAGTCAACACCAGAAACAACGTTAAATACACAAGTATGTATCAGCTGTGGACACCAGTAATAAAATGTGTATTTTGTAGAGGTGGAGGCTAACACGCACAGCAGTGTGACGTTAGCAAACCAGCTAACAGCTTTGCTTGTCGGGGGGTTCAAAGTTACTGAGCATCACACGATAAACGCGTTTAGTTAGCTCTCCGGAGGTTGGACGAACTCACCCCGTAGCTCAAGCGGAAAACTCCCACAGCTCCTGTTAATCTATCCGAGCACCGTGGATTAGACGTTTAAGTCTCCGCCCTCTAATTTGAAGCTGACATTCCTGTTTATGACTGCATCAACTGGGCTGTGGCGCTAACGGCTAACTAGCTAACAAGCTACCCCAGAAAACTTTGTTTACACTCCACGAGCTGCTCCTCCACCTCCGATTCATTAACTCCGAGCTCCGCGGGACTCACCCGCACTCCCTCCGCTCCTTTTACTCCATACCAGCTCCTCCAGAGTAAAGTTTGAAGCCCAGCGGGTCGGGATCTGGGAGTCGCACGATCCTGTCGGGGTTTGTGGGCTCCGCACACGCACACAGCTGACTAGCTGTATCCTTATTCCTGGGGCTGTCCACCCGCCGCAGCCTACAGGAGGAGGCGGCCCGGGGTTGGATATCGGGCAGCTGCCATATAAGGACATGCACTCTTCGGGTCCGACCAGCAGAGGGGGCTACATGCTCACTGAGTCGTCGCAATTAGTGAGATCAAAGCGATGGACTACCAAAAACAGATTTCTGTGTGCTTTTATGTCTAATATACTTAAAGTCGTATCATTTATGAGAGATATGTTTGCGATGTGTCTGGCAGGTTCTATATTAATTACCACCAACCTTTAATCACTTTTTGGCACAACACTGGAAGCGTTCTGTTCACAGGGGTCACAGTGCATCTATCCAGGGCTGCAGCAGCTATTTGAGCTGATAATTTAAGCTGCAAGTCCACAAGAGAGCTGAAACAGAGAGTGTGGGCAGGCAGGGTGGAGTGAGTGTCAAGGCAAGAGCAAGAGTGAAAGGGAAGTTTTAAAAGACAGTAGTGAGGCCTGTTGTGATGTGTGGTTTAGAGATGGTGGCACTGATCAAAAGACAGGAGGCTGAGGTGGAGATGTTCAGGCATTCAATGGACAAGGTTAGAATATTAGTATGTCAGAGGGACAAAGTTGGTTTGGACATGCACAGAGAGCGATAGTGGATATACTGGACAAAGGATGTTGAAGAGGAGCTGCCCGGCAGGAGGAAAAGGGGAAACCTCAGAGGGGGTTCATGGATGAGTTGATCTGCTGTAGGGAGACCTAAAAGGACCAACCAAAAGAAGAAGAACAGTACACAACAATCTGTAGAGATGAGTCTGTGGTCATATAACCGAATGAACTTCAAGCAATTATTTTCTTAATTTTTCATTCTCCTAGAATGAAGTATGAATGAAGTATACAGGACTGATAGTGACCTCCTAACCTGCTCACTAATACTGTTTTCATTCTTCCTGATGCTAAGACACACCAGAGACCAGAATAACTGTAAATGATCTCGCTATCTTGATAATTATGAAAGTTGAATGACTTGTTTCAACTTTGTGTTTATGAAACTGAATTCAAAAGTCCTACAGCAGTTTGATGGAAATAAAACAGGCAGTTTAGTAAGTCTCTAAAAGTTGGGATTCTTTGTGAAATTCTGATGTTTGATGATGACCGATGGATGAGAGACAGTGGAAGTGGCTAAAATAAGCCGGCCTGAAGGACATCGCAGAGGCTCTGACCATGGCCCCTATGCACCAGATAAACTGAGACAGGAGTCTACCACAGCACAAGCTACCACAGGATGCAAGCTGCATGCTGTGCAACAGTGACCCAGAGAGAGTCCAGCTCACAGTAGCAGGCTGTAGGATACGAGCTGAAACAGCAGACGCCGAGAGGCACAACCAAGTGGCTGGGATAGTGTGCACGAGCATCAGGGCTGCAGAAGGCCTGATAGGAGACACATCAGAAGGCAGCTGAGAAAGAATAGCAGGCTGAGGTCCTGTTGGGCAGAGAGGCGGCTGCTGGCCAACCACCACACAGTGGTGACTGACAGGGAACGGAAAGCCACAGCTGTGATAGATGTGGCAATCCCAGCAGACAGTAACATCAGAAATAAGGAGGATGGGGTAAAGGACAGGGCACTGAAGGAAGAAGTGGAGCAAACGTGTAGGAATAAAGCACAAAATGTCTCAGTGGTAATAGGAGCATTAGGAACTGTGAACCCTCAAACTGGAAGAGTGCAATAGGAACAGGATACCCACACACACCACCTCTGAGCTGAACAGCTCAGCTCACAAGTCTTTTTTCAGCGTCCTTCTTCCTGCCAGGAGTATAGGCCTGTGGCTGAGCAGCCTGATTGCAGGGCAGCAGTAGAGTTTCTGCAGCCCTCTCCGGACTCACAGCTCTGCTCCCACAGATCCTCTGCCTCTACCCAGAATTCAGCCTGAAGCCACGAGCTCCCAGCCAGCTGAGCTCATGCTAGCTGCCATCAGGTGAGTGTGGCTCTGGTGGAGTAACAGGAAATAATTGTGTTGCTCAACATTTTCTCACAGCTATTATACTCCAGTGTGAACACAACCGAGAAGCCATGGGATTTCATCATCACACATAATCAGTCACACCTTTTAAACTACTGTGGAGCATGTGATGAGGAAATACTCAAAGGTGGTTTTGATTTTACTGTAAAAACACACTTAAATATCCAGAGATGACATTTCTAACTAATCTTAGATTCTCACTGACTCCAGTCCAACATGCTTTCACTGCCTAACCAATTTTTTGGACAGTTCAAGTCACTTTATGTGTTAAATATGAAATAATTCTTATGACGATGATACTTTTTTGCACTGCGCTGTGGGAGCGTTATGTGGCTGCAGTAAGGAAATCAGATTTCACCAGACTACGTCATGCTCATCTGTGGCTCACACCTGCTCTGGGGCTGCAGCTGATAGGTAAGTTGGTTGATCATGTGACATAAAATGGGTGTCACAGATGTCATGATGTAAAAAACGTCCCGTCTTTACCACAGACCCTGAATGCTGCATTTGTAGACGTGAACAACCTGAAACAACCTGGACGGCGATACCTGCGCCAGGCTGAGACAGCGTCCACACCCAGCAGGATACGCTCAGAGACTTAGCAGCAGACGGTCGTAATTTGACTCACCTGAACAGGTACGAAAAACAACAACTGATCCAGCAGCCGTTACTGGGACGAGACCAGTACCGGTTACTGGGTCTGCTCAGTGTGTGAGTGCTTAAAACTGAAGTGGCCGTGGGTGTGTAGGCTGTGTGAACGGACTCTGTCAATGTTTAAGTGTTTTCGTGCCTTTGTGAGGATGGTAGTAGTTTTTAACATCTTTTAAATTTCCCAACTTAAATTCGGATGTTTTCAGAGTCACGTCAAAGGAATCTATGTTGGTATTTCAGTGCGTGGCCGTGACAAAAGGTGGAGAGAAAATAAGAAAGAAAAACCACATAAAGCAGGTGAAGCAGCAGGAATGTAAAACAGAGCCAGTCACAGTAGGATGTAGAAAGACGCTGTGCAGTTCCTCAGGAGGTATTCAAATTATGCAGCAACACTTTAAACAGAATCTTTACTCCAGATTAAATATTTAAAACTGAGATATTTTCACGCACGCTGTGTAAACAGCGTTATTTACTGGCAACCCATAAAACTCCAGTGGTGCATATCAGGGAGGGGCAGGTAGCTGCCATTGAAGCTAGCTCTTAGCATTGATCTTCTAAGATTAGATGCTTCAAACACATCAGATGTCGGACCTTGTGTCCTTGAATTCAAAAACCCCTTAAATGCAGGTGTGTCCTACCAGAGCGCAGCACTCACACAGATCCTTTCTTAAAACTCATAAACAGAAAGAACAATAAAGCAGGCCACACAACACATGAACTATGCTGCCGTTTACCCAACGGTTTATTCCAAGGAGTTTGGAGTAGTGATGGGTCGTTCGCGAACGAAATGGCTCTTAGAGCCGACTCTTTGACGTGAACGACGCGAGCCGGCTCCTTATCGCGAGCCGTCATGTGGGTTTTTTTTTTTTTTTTTCTTTCTCTCAGCCTCTCTCTCTCGCACTTTTTTCCCGCTTCACTCTGCACGCGAGCCTTGTGCTTTACGCTGGGCAGAGGGGGGAGGGGCGGTAGTTACACTCAGTAGCACAGGAACAGAGCCAGAGAGAGAGAAAGAGAGGCAGGGACAACAACATTAGAAAGGTATAGTAATCATCCACAACTATTTTCGGTTGCAGATGATAAAGGATTGAGAAAGTTTATTCATGCAGGTCCATATGACAGAGAATATGCATGTTCTTTTAGTTTTCATATTATAATTTATATTTAATTGTGTTGTGGTTTGCAGTGTTTTGTGTTCTTTTCACTTTAAATTTGTGAAAGGAAAAAGCTGAAAATTTAAATAGTTAAAACTTGAAATGTGAATAGTTGATTTTTGTATTATATGATTTATTTATTACATTTTATGTGGAGTGAATAAATAAAAGTATATTTACGGTGGCCCCTAGAGACAAAGCACATACAAACTTCAAATCACGTACGAACTCTGAAGCATGTACAAACTCCAAAACACGTAAAAACACGTACAAACTCCAAAACACGTAAAAACTCCAAAACACGTAAAAACACGTACAAACTCCGAAGCACGTAAAAACTCAGAAGCATTTAAAAACTCAGAAGCACATAAAAACTCAAAACACGTACAAAAGACAACAGAAGTGCCCCAGGATGCTGGGCGCAGTGTTGAGCCTTTGTTATCTTGTGGCTACACAAGCCAGCAAGTACCAACGACCGGATTTGGTGTGTGGTAATAACAGGTAAATGAACTTTTTTTTAAATTATTTGAATATATATATGAGTGCCTGTGTATAAATACACAAACAATACACACATGCTTTCAATTGTGTAATTTAAGTGATCTAGTAGCTCTGCTTTGGAAGTTCAGTTCATGCTAGAAATGTGTTTTGGAGTTTGTACGTGTTTTGTCTCTAGGGGCCACCGCATATATTTATATATAAACATATATAAATAAAACCACTTGTTTTTACGTTAGTAATTCCTTTTGTGCATAATTTTATATTATTGTTAATAATAAATTAATTAAAGCAACAAAACAACCTGAAGAGCCGGTTCGGAGCCGAAAGAGCCGGCTCTTTTTAGTGAGCCGAACCTAAAGAGCCGGATCTCTAAAAAGAGCCGGAAATCCCATCACTAGTTTGGAGCCGTTCACAGAATTTAAAGTCAGTTCTGGATATTTTACTGATTCGGTCAGAGCAGAGAGAGACGTGGCGCTCAGAGTCCTGACATCAAAGCTGTGGGACAGAAAGACGACAACCGTAAATAACAAAGATGGCCACGTGAGACTTTTTCCTGGTAACCACACAAGTTAAATTAAATGTAGGCGATACTTTAAAATAACAACTGAAATAAGGCTTTTCAAAACACCTGCTGAGCGGCGACACTTGTTTCTAGAACTTTTGTGGCAGTGACTACAAAGTAAGCCCCTCCTCCTTTCCCTGCAAAGTGCTGTTAACCCTGCAGGACTTCCTGGTTAAATAACATCAAAATCAACTTTGTGCTGTCACTCATTGTGAGGCTCTTCTGCATTTCAAATGGCACACCTTGCTCCAGGGCTCCTCGTCTAACACTTTCTCAGGCCGAATGAGTCTTTCAACCAAGTGTCAGAAACGGTGAAGCGAGTGTTTTAATTCTATGTTCAGTCTGAAAGCTAAGGCTGATTAGTTTACGCAGTTTTAAATCAAACTGTGTTTGTACTCGAAAGCAGCTCGATGACTGTGTAGCCAGAAGCTTAATTCCACAAAGTTCCCCTGGTTGTGAAAGGTGGTTGGGGTGGTGGCTGCAATATGATACTGTTTGTTTTGCCAACACAGGATTTTAAGGCCTTATGTCCTCTGATACAAAAACATCCTCGTCCACAGCCTGAAAAATAACCCAAGTCTGAATTGAACCTTCAAAGTGCTCAACTTGGCAAAGCAACTTGTAAACTGTTGCTCGCCTTGTGCTGTAATCTCGTATCGTGCAGGTTACAGTGAGGGTTGTTGTCGTCAGTCAGGTCGGTTGGTGTGTAGAAATCCGGTGTACTGAGGGAGTCACTCGACCGGTCGCACCGCATTTACGCCTGGGAGGGGCGGAGTGAAGACATCTGAAGAGTCACAGCTGGGCTGACTGACTGTTAACTAACCCGACCACAGCGAGTAACCACTTCACTTTAATTCCTGCAAGTTCCTCATTTTATTATTAGCAGCAGGCAGCCACTCGGCATATACATCTCTACTCATTCGCTCTGTTTGTGCCTCCTATAAGGTCATGTTATAGTGAGAAGTCATGGACAGAGTGTGTTTGTGTATTTAATATTGATATGGGTTCAACTTTAAAAAGGCTGCATTAAAAACAGTTTAATCAAATGTTTCAGGTCCAGGAAAATGAAAGTACGACCTACGACTCAGGCTCTCGCGTCACTGTGAAGGAATTTTGACCTGCTCGTCTTTACAGCCTTGCTCCAGTTCACTGACGTTTCTGAGCAGTGATTTATGCACAGCTGTATTGCACAGCTTGGCTTGGTTTTTCCATGATGACCGAACTCCTGCGCTTTGGTCTTGTCTGTTCCAAAGGTCTTGTTGTTTGTTCAGATTTGCATTTGCTTTGCAGACCTTTGAACGTTTAACATGTTAAACGTCTGACCTTGGACTGAATCCTGGAAGACTGTGACACTGTTAACATACAGCTGACACTCAAACTGCCAGACCTTCTGTTTGTATGGAGACGCTCACATTTACACCTACGGCTGATTTAGAGTAATCTTGTGACTGTAAATGTTAACTGATGACCTGGATAGTTCTGCTGTCAGCGTATGAAAAAGTAGCATCAGAGGGCGATGAAAATCGTATTGCACAAGGATGCGCTGTATCACAAAGAGCTGCAGTAGCTCGGCACACTCTCGAGGAACAGCAGTATTAAACACGGCAGCAGTTTTTTTTTCTTTATGGCTCAAACAAAAACAGAATTTTCATGATCAAAACTATTGAAATGGAGTGAAAATGTGCAACAATAAAATAATTTAAAGTGTGTCAGCAAACAAACAGCTTTTCTGCACACAGTTCTGAGCATGCTGTCACTCGTCCATCAGACCAGTCAGACCAGTCAGCTCTGCTGGCAGACGACTCCTCCACACTCACACTGTCTCATGTTTCTCCGTCACACTCATGAGTTATGAAAGGATGTTTACAGGCCAAGATTAAGCTGGTGTTTAAAATCAAGCGGCACACTTCCTGCTCTCATTCTCAGCTGTACAAACTTGCTTTTGTGTCTCCTCCCCTGAAGACTGTTGAACATTTCCCCTTTTCCTCTGCAGTCATGAGGCTGATGTGGAGTTTCTCTCTGTCCCAGCAGCCTCACTCTCTCGTCCTCTTTCTCCATGTAGTTGCTCCTGTGAGCTGACGCTGGTGTGTCAGTTAAGCATCACTGACTCACCTTGCTGTTTCACCTGTGTAGTCATTAAATCTGGGAACACGTTTGCTTTGCAGCAGGGCCTCGCTCGTCGCCATTAGGACGATGCAGATGAGGATCAGACTAAATAACAGAAGCACCTGTCTGTGTGATGTATGGTTATAATGAAGATGCCTTCACAGCTTGGCTCACTGCCCTTGAGTGCCCCAGAACAGTCACATGTCATAAACAAGTTTTACTACCAAAAAGATTCTCAAACATTTAAAAAAAGACAATATTTACTCCACCAGCTACTTCTGCTGCATTTTTTTTTTTACGTCAGAATTTTTGAAATATTAAAAATGAGGAAAAAACTAAAGGTTTAAAAAAGTGTACAAAGAGTAGTATTTTCATCCAAGATGTAGTGAGGTAGAAGTAATACTATATGAATGTTTAAAGTAAAACTGCATTAGTTGTTCAGGAGTGTACACTCCCAACAATCTGGGAGCAACCTCTTGATGAGACAGTGAAGGCTGCCCTCAGGACCTCCTCCCACATCTGGATCAGGGCAGTGACCTCAGTGACCTCGTGGACTGTTTGTGGCACCCAGAGGTTCTTGGTTGGTTTCAGATCTGGGGAATATGAGGCAGTGGAGGAACCCAGAGTGCACTGCATTAGCAGAAGGGTAATGATGTCATTCCCGCATCTAAAAGCAGTCGGGATCTGTCTGCTCTTCCAAGAATATGCAGGATAAGGACGTGCCTCCTCAGGCCTCCACTGACGCTGGATGATGCATAAAACTTTCCTCAACGCCTCCAGACTCTCATGTCTTCCACATGTGTCAGACCTGCCAGTCCTGTTGATGTGTGGTGAATGCCATTAAAGCTGGGCTATAAGCCACTTTGTAGTGAAAAAATTGGGCCGCGAGGTGAAAAAGGTTAAGAACCCCTGATATAGACGATTTGAAAGTGCACAAAAAATGCAGCGCCAAAAAGTTGGTTCTGTTCATCTGGACGTAGCGCTTTCATTGGGAGAAACGTTTCGTCACTCATCCAGTGACTTCTTCAGTCTCAGATGACTGCAGGCTTCCAACCTTATAAACAGTACATTTGAACAATGACTGAAATCAGCCCACTGAAGGAACAATGGGCTGTGAGGTCAGTTCCTTGATCATTAATATGCAAATAACCATGACCGTTGATCAACAACCACTGATCAATGGCCATGAGTACCATTCACAGAGAGTCGGGGAATGGCTGCAGACACAGCACTGTAAGGTGAAAGATGTACCCTTAGGCCCGCTCCTCGACTCAGAAATGCAGTCAGCTGAGACTGAAGAAGTCACTTGGATGAGTAACAAAACATTTCTCCCAGTGAAAACGTTACATCGAGTTAACCAGAATCAACCTTTGGGACCTCTTCAATTCAGTTTCTGACAGGTTGAAGTGATTTTCCTGGCCATGCTTCTTTTCCCTCCTCTCACATAGGAGCAGATATTGGTCCTGCTGCTGACCTTTTGTGTGTCTGTCTTCTCTAACGGTCATGTCATGGACTGTGCTGGGAGGCGCACGGGCCTTCTTGCGATGCAATGAATGGACATGCCATCCTTGAGACGCTGGTGCAGGTAACATCTGACGGTCACTAACAAAACACAAAACTAGAGGGGAAGGAAGAGGAGAGTCATCTGTGAACGCCGCCTGCTAACACATTCGCTTTTGGGACGTTCTCTTGTTGTTGCCTCTCCAGTGCACCTCATGCGTCCAGACTGGACAGACTGATATTCCTCAAGTTTACCTGACTGTGTCGTACTGTGATGGTCAGCTGCTCCCTGAAGTTTTCTGAGCAGTTTTTGTTTCCATTATGAGCTGATATCTGTAACAATGTGACAGAAATTTGGCTCAGTGTAGAAAGTAACTGTAGAACAAGGATCAGCCTGCTGTGTGTCCTGTAATCTCTGTGTTGACTGAATCTGTATTTATCACTGGTCCCTGTTTCATTTAGGATTGTGCTTTCTCATATTTGCAATCAGGTTAAAAATGTAGTCATTTCATATATAGGTTATCAATTTGTGTAACATTTACACTAATAATGTGAGCCAGAGGCTGCGAACAGGAAACGATGATGCGTCGAGTTTGACAGAACTTGTGTAAGAATATCGATAGAAATGGAGACTGTGGGCAGTGTGGTTGTGCCGTGAGTGGCATTGCTGCTGCACCGTCTTTGTGTGATGGTTGTAAATTGCTTCTGTGTTTCTGCATGTGCAGACAGGAAGTGTGGTTATTAATCTGTAGTGACACCACAGTTACTGTCAGGCCTTGCTCTGTCGTCTTGGCTTTTTGGGGTGATTCATGGCTGCACGCAGGTCGGACCTGCAGGATGGTTGATTGTCATTGGAATCTTTTATTCTCACTATTATATCAAATTTCCAAACTCAAGGCATTGTGAAGACATTCCACAAGTTGGTTTCTTTAGCTTATTCCACGTCAGTGAGAGCTGTGCGTTTTGGACACTGTGCTTTGCATCAGTGACATCGTGCGTCTTTTATTCCTTCACAGATCCAACCATGAGGTGGCGCTCTTCTGGTCTTTCCCTCTTCCTTTTGCTCTCCATTTTTGTCTTGAAGTCAGCAACTGAACTCAGGATCTGTGCCTACAACGTGCAGAAATTCGACTCTGCGAAAGCATCAGACGAGAGACTGATGCACTATCTCAAACTGGTAACACACACTTTATTATGCATTTTATATTATATTTTTTCCTGCTGCCGTTATGAATGAATTATTGGCAGAATTGGATCTGGTGCTGTATTTATGACTCGACCTATGACCTTTTTTCTGTGTGCCCATGTGTCTGTCCAGGTCCTGACTCGTTGTGATATCAGCCTCCTACAGCACGTGGTGGATCCAGACGGTCGAGCCATTGAAAAGTTGCTGTCTGTGCTCAACAGGTAAACATTCACTGGAAACTCTGGCTACAGTTTAAACTATCAGCATGAAAATCTTGTCAGCTGAGTTTCAGCCCTTAAAGAGGACTTATTCTACTCATTGCTCATTGGATGCTAATCATAAAGAGAAAGTTTGACCATTAGGTAGGTGGGACTTCTGTGGTCTCGGACAGAGACAGTGTGTGCTTGAAATAATCATATGATGATGTCATTATTCACTATTATGGATTATTTGTAGTTCTCCTGGATGTCCCATTCTGCGCTCACTCACCTGACCTGGCAACTTTGTTCTCTCTTCTCAAATAAAACCAGCCATATAATAGTGCAGGGCTCCATAAGATTACCTTGCCTCACATCACTTACATAATTTAGGGTATTTGATTTTTGTAGACCCACTCCCAGAACATTTTGATTACACTTCATATATTTGACAGGAAAAAGTATAAGCAGGAAAAGCATTTTCCAAAATCTTCAGCATGAAGCGAGACTGTGTGAGAGCAAAAGGGAAGTCTGACCCTTTCTAATACAGCAGCTGTGAGCTCTATGAAAACACAGCACGATGGCACTAACAGGTGTCAGCATGATTCAGTTGGCTGTGGCTTACTCCTGTTTTATGTTTGTACTCTGTGTGTACTGACAAAGCTACAGTTCACTACCAGTCAGTGTTTTATGATAACGATGCAAAGAGATTGCTGTATTGCTAAAGAGTACGTGGGCATGTTGCTGACATACAAGACCGTAAACTGCTCGATCTTTTAATATACTCAGCTAGTATTCTAACACTGCTTAACCACAATATGTGCATAATGATGGTCATTATGTGTCTGCTGTCTGCCTTCAACAGGGGATCTGACAGGTACACTGGATTTAATGAGCATGTGAAGTATCATCTAATCATATTCATTAATCCTAATAATCGAAATTTACACCCTTTACTAACCAAAATGCCTGAAATGGCAACACTTTACTTTGGAAAGTCACTATTAGAGAAAATCGGGATGGAAATGTGTCATACAGGTTTATCAGTCCAGTATTTGTTAAAGGGAAAAGCATGAACTGAATGATTCTGATTTAACTCTGAACAACTTGAAAGCCTCCTAGTCAGTAGCAGGGCCTTAAAAAGAGGTTCAAGGGCCACTAGTGACCCTTGAACCTCTTCATGAGCTGAGCTGTTTCTGTCATTTTCATGTCTGCTTATAGAGCGACACGTTAGAAGTTAGTGAGGGCGGTCTCTGCTCATGCACTTACCGTGGGAAAAACCTGGAAACTATTCTAAAGGTCATCAAACCTCATCTTTATTGACACGCATGGAGATGTCAAAACTTGTTGTTATGGTTACGGGGAGGTGGTAAAATGCAGTCTTTATGGGGAAAAGAATAGAAACTAGAATAGAAACACAGAAACTAATATCAATCTAAATGCCAACTCAAGTAACGTTCACTACAACCCTGATTATTATTATTATTATTATTATTATTATTATTATTATTATTATTATTTATTATTGTTAAATTTGGTAAAAATGTAGCTCCTTTTTAGTCTGAGTGAGGACTCAAAACGCTTGCCTCATTCACACACATTCACACACATTCACACAAGCACTTTCTTCTATGCTTTTCCCATGTAAGTGCTTTCTATCTAACATGAACACATTTCTACTCACAATGGTGAAGTAGCATGGAGACCTGAGCAGCCAAGGATCAAAGCTGTAGTAAATGCAGATGAGCACACATGTGAAAGCACATAACGAAATGTAAATATGTGATGTGTTTATGGACTGCTGACTGTTTAAATTGCAAAAATATTTATCAACTAAGTGGTTACTGTGAAAGGTACTTTTGACTTAACAAAATAAAGTGTTACCCATCAGTGCAGTGTGTCCAAGCTTTGGGTGGGCGCTGTACAAAAAAAACATGCTGTGGGTTCAAGTTGAAGAATAAACATTTTCATGTTTGTTTGTTTTGTAAATTGTACTTTTATTTAGCTAGATGTAAATATCCCAAACTACAAATTTCACGTGCTGAAATATGTCTCATATTTCTGACAGCGTGACTGAAATACTTTCTGTACATGTATAAAGCTTAGTAGGCTGGGTGCTAAGCCCTGGGGAGCTCCACTTCTGGGACTATCACGCTGGACTGTTTTCATGTGCTTTTCTAGTATTAAGACTTCATCTCAAGAAATCTTACTGTCATATTTAACCAAAGTCCCATAATAAAAGTCCATGCAACATTTTCATAAGACTACAGTAGATTAAAGTGCCAAGTTTCAGTATTAATTTTAGTAGCATTACAACAGAAATAGTTTGAAAAGCTTCTAATGTAAGTGGACATGAAATAGTTGCTAAGCGACATTAGGAGTCACAATGTAACGAGAAAAATGGCTACATGAGTTAAAAAAAAAAACAAAAAAAAAACAGAATGAAACTACAGCGGTCTCATAAAACAGAAACATTCGATTAAAATGATGGAAAGAGAAGGCGAGGGGAAATGCTCAAAAGCAGCTAAACAGAGCTAAAATAAAAATAAAAAATACTCCAAATAGAAGTACCTGGATACTATGTTTAGGTGTAGTAAAAATCATGGGACTGGGCTACATTAGCTTTAGTCATGTTAGCATATTATTTAGCATTTCAGGCACAAAAAGCATTAATGTGTTTCTAAAACATGATAATGAGGTTACATGCAGATTTACATACATGCATGTATGACTTCCCACCACGAACACACATGCACAATCTTGGGTTGTGTGTGTGTGTGTGTGTGTGTGTTGGGGGGGTTTTGGGTTGTTGTTTTTTTTTTTTTTTTTTTTTGAAAGTGTAAATAAAAAGACCATTAAAAAAAGGACATTTCAGTGACTAGGGCACTGGTTACCTAAAAAATGCAATTTGTTTAAATTGTAGGAATGTTGGTATAAATTTGCTTGAACAATGTGAAGAGAGGTGCACGAGGGAGCGTTCATCGAGGCGTGAACTCCAGCAGAGCAGATCACTGGGATAAATCTGACTTTAGCTTCCTTGTTTCTCTGAAAGAACAATGAGGACTGCTCTGTAATGCTCACCTGATGGCTTCATAAGCCCCAGCGGTCCTTGTGCTCCTCTGTTCACATTGATGTTTTGGCGGGCTCGTGTATTGCGTACTGTGTGACGTGCAGCTCCTTTCTCTGCTGCGTTTTTCCACATTCTTGTCTCCTTCTCTGCGTTGAGGTATGAAGAGTACGACTACGAGGCAGTGGCCAGTGAGAGTTTGGGAAACTCTCCTGACGACAAGCAGAAGTATGTTTTCATCTACAGGTAAGACATGGCTGTGGTCAGTGGCGGTCCTAGCCTGTTTGGCGCCCCGGGCGAACACTCCCTCTGGCCTGTATTGCCTGCATCTTTTGCTCGTTTCTCTTCGCTTCTTTTCTATTATTTCTAAACTGAGCACCTGATGGCTTTCAACTTTTCTTGTCCATCTTCCATTGGTTTTAATTTTGCCCTCCAGTATGAACACAAATCCACCAACTCGAGGATCACCACAACATGATCTAACACACCTACACCTTAGTTCACAGATTCACTTTGTCTAAGGTTTATTTCTGGGATTTCACACAACCCAGGATTCAGATCATGAATACATAATGGGCTTGGATTCACATCATTATGAATGAAATGTGCTCTATTTGGAAGCAGCCCCTCCCCTTTCGACGGGTTGTGTGTGAGACTTTAAATCATCAAACTATAAAATATAAATTTTAAATTGTTATTGACCCTTTACCCCTGGTCCTAAAGTGTAGATTTATTTTCTTACTCTTCTTATATTTATTGTTTGTTTACTTGCACTGCTGTAACTGGAGCCTCGTCGTCTCGTCTCTCTATATACTGGACTGTATGGTAAATGGCCTGTATTTGTATAGCGCTTTACACATCCAGTCATTCACCCATTCACACTGGTGATGGCAGTTACATTGTAGCCACAGCCACCCTGGGGCGCACTGACAGAGGCGAGGCTGCCGGACACTGGCGCCACCGGGCCCTCTGACCACCACCAGTAGGCAATGGGTGAAGTGTCTTGCCCAATGAGTACAAGCAATTTTTCTTTTTTGTTTTTCCTTTCCGAACACCCTGTTCGAACATAAGAGTGTCCATAAGTTCACGTGGCACCAGGACGCTCTAGGCCGTAGGTCGATGATCGATTTTGTAATCGTATCAGCAGACCTGCGACCATATGTTCTGGACACTCGGGTAAAGAGAGGGGCTGAGCTGTCAACTGATCACCACCTGGTGGTGAGTTGGATCAGGTGGCGGGGGAGGACGCTGGACAGACCTGGTGCACCTAAACGCGTAGTGAGGGTGTGCTGGGAACGTCTAGCAGAGGCCCCAGTCCGCGAGATCTTCAACGCACACCTCCGGCAGAGCTTCAACAGCATTCCGAGGGAGACTGGGGACATTGAGTCCGAATGGACCATGTTCAGCGTCTCCACTGCCGAAGCTGCTGCATTGAGCTGCGGCCACAAGGTGGTTGGTGCCTGCCGTGGTGGTAATCCCCGAACCAAATGGTGGACACCAGAGGTGAAGGGAGCCACCAGGCTGAAGAAGGAGTCCTATCGGGCTTGGTTAGCCTGTGGGACTCCGGAGGCAGCTGACAGGTATCGACAGGCCAAGCGGAATGCAGCTCGGGCAGTGGCTGAAGCAAAAACTCGGGTGTGGGAGGAGTTCGGAGAGGCCATGGAAAAAGACTTTCGGACTGCCTCGAAGAGATTCTGGCAAACCGTCAGACGTCTCAGGAGGGGAAAGCGGTGCTCTACCTGCACTGTGTATAGTGCTGGCGGAGCGCTGCTGACGTCGACTGAGAAAATTGTCAGGCGGTGGAAGGAATACTTCGAGGACCTCCTTAATCCCACTGACACGTCTTCCGAGGAGGAAGCAGAGTCTGGGGATGAGGGGAATGACCCGCCAATTTCCGGGGGCGAGGTCACTGAGGCAGTTAAACAACTCCTTGGTGGCAGAGCCCCTGGTGGACGTTGTAGGGCTGTCCTGGTTGACACGCCTCTGCAATGTTGCGTGGAGATCAGGGGCAGTACCTGTGGACTGGCAGACCGGGGTGGTGGTCCCCATCTTTAAGAAAGGGGACCGGAGGGTGTGTTCCAACTACAGGGGGATCACACTCCTCAGCCTCCCTGGGAAAGTCTATGCCAGGGTGCTGGAAAGGAGAGTTCGTCCGTTAGTCGAACCTCGGATACAGGAGGAACAATGCGGTTTTCGTCCTGGTCGCGGAACACTGGACCAGCTCTTTATCCTCTCCAGGATACTTGAGGGTGCATGGGAGTTTGCCCAACCAGTCTACATGTGTTTTGTGGACTTGGAGAAGGCATTCGACCGTGTCCCTCAGGGTGTCCTGTGGGAGGTGTTGCGGGAATATGGGGTGTCTGGCCCATTGCTACGGGCCATTCAATCCCTATACAACCGTTGCAAGAGCTTGGTTTGCATTGCCGGCAATAAGTCGGACTCGTTCCCGGTGGGTGATGGGCTCCGCCAGGGCTGCCCTTTGTCTCCGGTTCTGTTCATAATTTTTATGGACAGGATTTCTAGGCGCAGCCAGGTGGCGGAGGGCTTTCGCTTTGGTGGCCTCAGAATCTCATCTCTGATTTTTGCAGATGATGTGGTTCTGTTGGCTTCATCAGGTGAGGGCCTCCAGCTCGCACTGGAACTGTTCGCAGCCGAGTGTGAAGCAGCGGGAATGAGGATCAGCACCTCCAAATCTGAGGCCATGGTTCTCAGCCGGAAAAGGGTGGAGTGCCCACTCCGGGTCGGGGATGAGTTCCTGCCCCAAGTGGAGGAGTTCAAGTATCTCGGGGTCTTGTTCGCGAGTGATGGGAGAAGGGAGCCGGAGATCGACAGACGGATTGGGGCTGCAGCTGCAGTAATGCGGACGCTGCACCGGTCCGTCGTGGTGAAGAGGGAGCTGAGTGTAAAAGCGAAGCTCTCAATTTACCGGTCGATCTACGTCCCTACCCTCACCTATGGCCACGAGCTGTGGGTAGTGACCGAAAGAACGAGATCGCGGATACAAGCGGCAGAAATGAGCTTCCTCCGAAGGGTGGCTGGCCTCTCCCTTAGAGATAGGGTGAGAAGTTCGGCCATCCGGGAGGGGCTCAGAGTAGAGCAGCTGCTGCTCCAAGTCGAAAGGAGCCAGCTGAGGTGGTTCGGGCATCTGACAAGGATGCCCCCTGGGCGCCTCCTGGGTGAGGTGTTCCAGGCATGTCCCACCGGGAGGAGGCCCCGGGGCAGACCCAGGACACGCTGGAGAGATTATATCTCTCGGCTGGCCTGGGAACGCCTTGGTGTTCCCCCGGATAAGCTGGAGGAGGTGGCTGGGGAGAGGGAGGTCTGGGCCTCTTTGCTTAGGCTGCTGCCCCCGCGACCCGGCCCCGGACAAAGCGGATGAAGATGGATGGATGGATGGATGGTTTTTCCTTTTTTTTTTTTTTTTTTTTTTTTTTTTTTTGCCGATGCCCGTGATGCCGCCCCCACCACGATCCCGCCCCGGGCAACCACCCGTGTCGCCCGTATCAAAAACCGCTACCGGCTGTGGTCCAGGACTGGAAAAAGACCTCTCTGTGTTGGCTTCATCCTGCTGCTCTGGTGTTTGTTGCTTGTAGGCTACAAGATTGTTTGCAGTACGTGAACACCAACTGTGATTCGGCGATCTCTTGCTGATTTGAACTGTAAAGTGTAGACGAGCGTCTGTGCTTCACAGCTACTGTTAAAGTACATTAATCAAATGCAACATTTAAAATTGTCCAGCTTTGGATAAAGCGTGACCTCGCCGTCACTTTCACCCTGCCACTTAATCGTCATGAAGGAGGGGCTGAACAAAAATTAGATTAACCAGGGGTCACATGCTGCTCGTACCAATGATTAAACAGCATTTAATCTTTTCTTCTCCAAACAGGATGCAGACGGTGAACGTGACTGGTCAATACCAGTACAGGAGCCAGCAGTCGTTTGTCAGAGAGCCTTTTGTGGTTCGCTTCCAAAGCAAGAATGCATGTTAGTGCATAAGAAAACATTTTGAATGCTTTTCTTCTTAGTTTCAGATTTAAACTAAAACGGTGCCCTTCATTCTTCTCTTTTTTCTTTCTCTTCTTGTTTTTCCTTTTCTCTTTCCACCCGGCAGCGATCGGGGAGTTTATCTTGGTCCCTCTCCACAGTGAGCCCAGCAAGGCCGTCCAGGAGATCAACAAGCTTTACGACGTCTTTGTGGAAGTCAGCAAGAAATGGAACAACACGGTGCGAAAACTCATCTAATAACAGGCTTATCAGAACAGATGTGACAGAGAACTTTGTTCTGATTTTCACATAATCAGTGTTTGTAAAGGTCTGCTTTAAAATGGAAAATGACTTTATTCACATAGAGCCTTTCAAGGAATCCAAGGTCACTTTATACACAAAAGTCAAAAACCACTGACTTTGAAACCATAGCCTGACTCTGCACTCAGGATTTTGAAGCCTCGGTATCAGCACTTTACCATCTGCAGTGTTGTTGGATAATTTATTTGCAGGCAAAAGTGTCCGTATTTAGACAGAAGATGTCAGGTTTATCAGCAAGCTTTAACTTGGAAATATAAAAATAAATAGAAGCACTGACTTCATCAAGATGCAGATATTTATAGAGACTAAAAGCATTTATGCATGTCTTTTAAATGTAAACATTTTTACCCCTGGGCTGTAAATGGTGTATTGTCATCACCCCACCGGGCAGGACGAACACGCGAGTTTGTGAATGTGATAACTTGAGAACAAGGCGATGTAGGAGTTTCAGATTGAAACCACAGGTGCATCTGCTTGGAGGCTGAGGGGCAGCACTGGCCTTCACAGCAGGATTTAAAAAACTGGTGAAGTTTTACTGTGGGATTCTTTGGAGGCTGACTCACTCGCTTTGTTGTGTGTGTAGAATGTGATGTTCCTGGGAGATTTCCATGCCAGCTGTGCGTATGTGAAACGAAGTGACAGGAAAAACATACGGCTGTTCATGAAGTCGGAGTTCTCCTGGCTGATCAGAAACCGAGAGGACACCACTGTCACCGACGCGACCAGCTGTGCATACGACAGGTGTGTGCTGACAAAACTGTGGATTAACATATAGCAGCTGGTGAATGTAGAGAGTTACCTGCTGGATGTCAGCTACAGTTAATCTTATTGTTATTAATCTAACTTTAAAGGTTCATGTGTGGATGAGGAGTTTTATGTTCTTGCATTTAATTTTAATGGTTTAGTTTGTGTGTGTTTGAACAGAAAATAATGTGTGTGTGTGTGTGTGTGTGTGTGTGTGTGTGTGTGTGTGTGCGCGTGCGCGTGTGCGCAGGATTGTTGTGCATGGAGAACCCTTCCTGAGGGCAATCAAGCCATTCTCTGCAAAAGTCTTTGATCTCGGAGCGGAGTTCAAAATGTCCAGGAGCGAGGTAACTGATCACATGACACCACATATATACTGGTCACATTTAATAGGTCTAATAAAACACAATCACAGCCTTCCTGAAGCATTTGGAAGCGTCAGAGTTTGTTACAGTCTTTATAGTTATAGTTCCTGCCCAGCAGGACAAACGCTGCTGTCTGTCTTCAGTGTGGGTTATGATCATCTGCTGATTATGCTGACATTTGGCTGCTTGTAGTCTTCTTGACATATTTTCTTTTTTTTTTTTTTTTTTTTTTGACACGGCATTATGTCTGAAAGCATGAAATTGATATTTAAGAATCCTCTGCAGCGCCCTCTAGTGTGCAGACATAGACAGTTTGTTTACTCATTAACGGTCTGTAAAAGTCTTATCATATCAAACATATAAAATTTAACTCTGAATCATTTGGATTTGCAATAATTTGGTACACGTCTGAAAAGGAAGTTTGATAAATTAGAACATCTTAGTGGGTTCAATTTATCTACATGTTTATTTTAAAGTTATGAGTAATTTGTATTTTAGGATGATGGCACATCAGTAGTTTCTTGAGCTGTAATGAGAGTACGTGCGAAGCCTGAGCCCTCAAACAGATACACTGCATGATAAAGGAGTCTGATGTTTTTCCTGTTTTTAGCTGACAAGAGTGTGCTGTAACACATCTGCTTCAAGGTTTCATGTCTTGTGCATTCAGATCATTCTCTGTAAACAGATGTTTGTGTGGGAAAATTCCACTACGTCAGCTTTGAGTACTCGGAGCAGAAAAGCCTATTTAAGAACCGGTCTATTTACCATTCTGAAATATTCAGACCAGTCCGTCTGGCACCAACAACCACAGCAGGTTTCAACGTCACTTAAAGCCCCTTCCTTGCTCATCCTGATGCTCTGTTTGAGCTGCTGCCGTGTGACTGATCACATCTGTGTTAACGAGCAGCTCAACACTTTGCTAGGTATACCTAATAAAGTGGCCACTCATTATGTAGAAATTATATTATTTGATCCGTAAGATTAATTGATACATGTGGAATAATGAATGTGTATACTACTTTAATATTGTAAGCACTGATCTGTTGCTGGGTAGCTTTATCTATAATAATACAGCATCTGAAAAAACGGTATTTAAATCCAAAATATAGAAAGCTGCACAACATAGTTTTGGATTTCTTCCTCCTTTTTTAAAAAATAAATGTCATTTTTAAGTGATCGGCTTTTATCCTCATTCTCAGGCCGGGTTTGCCAGGACACCTTAAATATCTGTCACCTTTTCCTGTGTGTCCTGTTAAAACAGCCGATGTAAATACTGTTTGATGATGTCTGACTCTGACTTCCATTGCTTCTGTCTGCCAGGTGGTGCAGCTGAGCGACCATTACCCAGTGGAAGTGGTATTAAAGAGCTCCGCCCTCTTCCTTCAGGCCACGCCCCTCCTGAGCCTAATAAGTGCCTCTGTGATCCTCTGGTCCTTCCTCTCTGCCCTGTGATCATCCCAGGCTCTGAATGCTTTATATACTCGTTTGTCTTTTTTTTTTTTTATTCCAAAACCAGTTCACCTTCTAGCTGTGCCAGGATCACTCGGCGCTGTCCGTTCTTTTAACACGGGTTTATTTTATAGTCCCAGCTCTACTGCTCTTAGACCAAAGTGAAGTGACTGAGCAGCGAGGCAGCTCCAGGAACAGAATGTGTAAAATTTTAAAACAAAAATTCAAATATGAGACTTTCAGGGTTTTTGGTGCTGATTTTAAAATATTTTAAATTAAGGTTTTTGCATGAAGACAAAAGTGCATCCAACAGTCTTGTTTGTTATGAGGTGAAAATGTAATCTGATTTTATTTTTTAGGAGTTCTTTGTTTTCTTCTTCCTTCCATCTTTTTCTTGATGTGTCCCCCTCGGGTCTGTACAGAAACTGATGTAAATATTTAGAATTCCTCTGAAAATGTTAAGATTTTCATTGCTTGAGTTTTATAAAATTCAGTAAAGTTTTTTTTAATAGTAAAATAAAATTTAAAAAACATTCTTAAGATGTTGTTATTTTGGGACGAGCTGCCTGCATTGATACAGGTTCACCTGAAAACACCACAGGGATGGATCGATTACTAAATGAGTTAAAGGGTTTCAAAAAAATCATCGGTCTGTCATTTTTCCTCAGCAGACAGGTGTTGAACGTTCTCTCCTGTTTTTACCTTGAAGCGACTGTTGTTGTGAATTGGAATTAAAACTGAGCAGAACGCGTCTTATCCTGCATTTCTTCTTACTGCAGTAAGAAAACACTTCATCCACCACAAAGTTTTTAAGGATGTATTTCAAATTGATTTGCTGATCCTATCACCTTTGATTATTTGTATATCAGTGAAAGAACATTAGTATGTCAGTCTGAAATTCACTTAATCACAAAACTAATCTGTTGATTGGGATTATGGAGACATTTTATTTTTATAACACTCCTTAATCTCATGAGCATCAATGAGATTAGTGAGTGTCGTGGCATAATACCTTTCCAGCACACTTCACTTTTTCCTGACTGCAGCCTGCATAGATCAGTGCTTTGGGCTCGGGGGATCGATCCAAACACTGATAGTATCAATATCAGTGTTGATATCAGCATTGGATCAATGATAGTGTTAAAATCAAATCACTTTTGTCACATCACCTGTGCAGGTACACTGGTACAGTACATGTGAGTGAAATTGTTGTGTGCGAGCTTCACAAGCAACAGAGGTGTGCAAAATACAATAACATAAGAACAAGCAAAATATAGAAATGGCTAAATCTGAGAATTATATGAATAAATATATGTACGATATAAGAGTGTGCACATTACTGAATGTGTATACTAAATATGTATATCTACGTGTGTGTGTGTGTATACATATTTTACAAATTAGAGTTTAAAATAAAATATATAAAATATACAGAGGCTGGTAGTTGGATATTGATATTATTACAGGATCAATGCTGGACTTTGCTTCTCTGCTGTAAGTTCAATACTTTGCTCTCGGTCATCAGAAAGGAAGCATGTAAACACCTCTCATGCTGTCACACTTTGCTCCGCCCCTTCTCAACCACTGAGCCAGCCCTGCTTGACGTTGGCCCACTGAGTCACGTGACTGTGGAACTACTGAACAGCACAGGAGGAAAGAGGTGGCGGAGCAAAGTGTTCCTGCAGCAGAGGAGCGGTGTTTGCACAGACCTGTCTCCTCTCTGATACGGGAGCGACTTAGTGGACTTAGGTGATCGATCCCAGCGTTGTTAAGGTTACCGCTGATATTTGAATCGATCCACCCACTGATCATTTCCTTGCCACGACTCTTTGTGAATGAGGGAACAGTAAAAATAAGCATCTGGTGCTTGTGCGTGTCGTCATTCTGCAAGCACAACACACTTCATGCATCACAAACTTTCATTATTACTGTAAAAAAAAAATCCCATTGCTCGCGCTTTTTGAAAACTTTTTTGGGGGGTTGTTGTCGTTGTTTTACAATTCAGTTGCATTAATATAGATAGCCTGCTATTTGTGTGCAATGTATTCATTTATGTTTTCTTGCTGTTTGTATCTAGTGGCTTCTCAGAATATGCATATATTATCTATGTATACATAGATAATATATGAGTCTGATAGCTTTGAAAGCAGAACAAAGAGATGGTGACTACCTGCTTTTTTACTCCCGTGGTACCTCCTCTTTTGCCGTGCACGCCTTGTCAGTGTCCCCGGAAACAGCAGCGGGTTGAGCCCTCCTCTTCCTGCCTGCTCTCCGCTCACTGCTTTAGGAAACGTGGCCTTATCAGGACTCCAGCAGCACAGCGGTAGATGAATGACAGACTCCCCGCTTCAGCTTCCACTTCTATCCGCCTGTCAGTTAACGCCACAGCCTCAACAGACCCCGAGGCCTCTCTGTGTGTGAAGAACAATGTCTGAGGCTGAGCAAATCCCGGCCTCTGCTTCGGAGGCCGCCGCATCGGCCGTCCTGGACGCCCTGAACGCCACGGACTCCAACGGGACCGAGGCGCTCAACGCCACGGCCAAATTCGTGGCCACCCCGGAGGGCACGGCTCTGGCGTACGGCAGCCTGGTCTTCATGGCGCTCCTGCCCATCTTCTTCGGAGCCCTGCGGTCCGTCACCTGCTCAAAATCCAAGGTAACTGTTAGTGGACCCCGGCGTTTGGGTTTGACTTCAGCCCGCCTCTCGTTAGCCTTCAGCGGCTAGCTGCTACAGCTAACGGCTGGCTAACTAGCGGCTCACCAGGACGCTAAAAATAATATTTTTCCAAAACAAATACAGAAGTGGGAGTCGCGATAGAGTTAATTGAAGAATGATGTGCTGAAATTATCGATAAAGTTGGGAAATACGCGTCCAGACTCCGAGTGAAGGTTTAAAGATCCAGCTGTTTGATTTTACCGGTTATTTCCAGATGCTAATTAGGCTTTTAAAGTCGTTATCTGCACTTGTTGCACTCATAACGCTGCGTAGTGGGTGTCGGGTCCTCTGGTGTGTGTCTGTTTAAACTGTTTTTTTTTTCTCAACTTGTGCTTGTTTGGCGTGTGATGAAAGGATGTGTGCACAGATGTTTATTTACATTTTTCCTAACGGACTTTTACCTGGCTGAGTAACAGGGACCGCTGCCATCCGGGTGGGGAGTAGTAACTTAAAGTTGTAGTAAAAGTTGTACAGTGAGCCGAAAACAGACTGTGCTGAACGGAGTCGTGACATGAATACGAGGTTAAACCGACTGTCAGAAAACGCCAAGCTAGCCTCGTGGTCGTGAACGCATCACCAGGTGATGGAGAGAGACGTGTACTGTTTCTGTTTGTTCTCGTTTTGGGGTTTTTGCAGACATGCGCAGTTAGCTTAAAGTAGAAAAAACCTCCCACATCCTTTGAACGGCCGGGTGGAGGTGATGGAGGTTTTTATTAGTGACTGAGGACGCAACACAGCTGGCAGAAAATCACGTTAATCTGCATAACGGAAGCTGCTAATAACAGCTGTGAAATGAAACCGGCTGCTGTTTCAGGTATCACCAGCAGAGACACACCCTGCTCTAACGGTGCTCTGCCTTTATGGGCGCACTGTCTGGGGATGCATGTTAAAACTACCTGTCCTGCAGCAAGTGTAGGATCTGGTGAAACGGGGAAAATTCCCCATGCTCTGATGCACAAAGTTCGGATTTAAGAGGGAAAAGTCGGGTCATGAAACAGAGTAATGTCTAGACTGAATTCTCAGAGTGGGTGATATCTGTGTGACGGTCCAAGTGAAGGAGCGATATCAGTTTGACCCAGAACCTGATCTGCAACCGTGAGAAGCGTCGAGAGATCAGACACATTCAGAAACTTTAAGACTAGATTAAACTTTGACAGCATGTAGGCCGGAGCTGTCAGGTGTTTTCCGTGTGCTCTGGGACACACCTGTTTCTGATTTTTCCAGAAAAAAGTTTTGATGACGCTCTTGTGGGGATTCTTTAAAAGAGTACTTAGATGGGGCAGGGATAGCTCAGTAGGTAAAGTGGTCGCCCCATGATCGGAAGGTCGGCGGTTCGAATCCACTTAACGGCTACCCTGAGGTACCCCTGAGCAAGGTACCGTCCCTACACACTGCTCCCCGGGCGCCTGCTTAGTGGGCTGCCCACTGCTTCACTGAGTGAATGGGTCAAATGCAGAGAAAAACAAGTAATTTCCCCATGGGGATCAATAAAGTATCCATTATTATTATTATTATTATTATTAGATGCTGAACAACAGTAAGCAGAGTGCATCAGTGCTCTGCAGTGGCACACCCGCCCAATGTTTTTGGCACTATAGGTATTTAAATTTTCAGATTTACACATGACAATGAGACAGAAGAGAATGACTTTAGATGTTGTTTTCTTCTGTTTGTATACAGAAGGCATAAAAACGGGTTTCCGAGCAGAGAGAAATATTCAGTTCCCCTCAAGATGTTTTAATTGGCTAAAGACAAAACAGAAACTAGATGGATTCTTGTCACATTAGGGACAAATGTACCTTTCCCCTGGTTACAGCACAAGACTAAAACCACTTTTGATGAATTTCAGTTTGACATGAGCTGCTCAGTTATTGTAATGCCAGAAAGCTTCACCTGTCTCTCAGAAATGACTTCAGACTGAACGCTTCACGCTGCTGTCTGTCATGTTTCTCATTTTCTGTCGCTCGTTTCTTTGGTTTTTGACGTTTGCCTTCACTGATGGTTGTAGTTAACGTAGACTCTGTTTTATCTCACTGAGTCACAGCGGATCCTGTCACTCGCATGTAACGCATCCACAAACCGAGGCGGACGTGTCACGCAGGGGGAATTGCGACATTAATTGAAATGAGACGTAAACAGCAGTAACTAGACTGAAATCATAACCACGGGTGTTCCTTTGGTCTCTTTAATATCAGCGGCTGCTTAACACATTTGCAAAAACAGGAAGCGAATGAAATCTCGCGAGGAAGGAGAGAATGGGCTCGGTGGCCTGAGGCAGGTGTTTCACAAAACAGGATCGTACTCGGTGGGAATGAGATGGATTGAGATCACAATGTTCACAGAATGGAAATAATTTTTCGAAAGGACGCAGTTTCTGTCTTTTCTTACATGAAACTATTACACAGCAAGTATGAGAGTGTCAAGTTTTATTGTCATGTGCAGATAAACCGTGTAGCCACGTTTACCCATAATGACATTCTTTGGCTCCTCAGCTTTACATGAGCAAATAGAAAGTGTGCAGTTATATTAAGAAAATAGCAGGAGTGATAATAATGATAAAGAGAGAAAAGTATTAAATGTTTAGAGATAAAATATATGTTTAAGTTAGTAAAATACATTTATCATTACAAAGTTGAAATGATAATTTGACATGAAATTTCAAAACTAAATATTTAATTTTATGTTCAGTTTGGAAATTTAAAGAACAAAGTAACCATTAAAACGTCAGCTGGTTAGATGTTGAAAACAGCAGGCAGTCTTCTTTCGGGGGACTATTTTTAGTTGTGGATTAATTTTCCAGTGGGTCATTTTGACCCCAACCCTACATTTATACATACTACTGTGAAATTGTCAGTTTGCTAATTCTCCATATGCTCAGTTTCTTCCCACCGTTGTGAGGAAGATGGAAAATAGTTTGAAATATGTGGGTTTTTAACATTATAGGCTTTGTTTTGATTGTAATTTGTAATTACTGCGTAAATAAAGCACCTCATTGGGAGAATTTTCAGTAATGCTGAGAATTTAAATATTTTATAGTTCTTCACAAAATAATTTAAATCTACAAACGGGGTCTTTGTTCACATTTAGTTGGAAACGGAAAAAACAAGGTATGAAAATCAGCCTGACTGTGTTGACTTCATTCAAATGTGTTGTTTATTAAAGCATTACAGAGATACAATGCTATCTGTATATGGCATTAAATGATCCTAGAAAATTGAAATACAGTATTGAATAATTAATTCAAATATTTCACCGTGTTATGGGATGGAGCCTTTAACAGTTATTGCAAAACACATGACAGGGATTTGTGATGTTGCAGAGCTCTGTGTGTGCGCACTTACCAATGGAGGTTTTCTTGATGATGTGTGAACTCTGCAGAAGTTTGACTATAACCCTCCACACAGCGCTCTGCTCACTGTACGGGGATACTTGTCTCATTTTAATACATCTGTGACTTGCATGGCTCTTTCTGTGGCTCCTCAGTGTTTCCTTCTCCTCAGCATTACACGCTCTGCCCTGTGACATTGGGATAGCAACACTGGAGATGAGAAATACCTGGAGCTGGGCTGTAAACCCTCTGGGTGACGACTCGGGTCGTACCTCTGTAGCAAAGATGTGTGGGGGGGTTTAAACGCGGTTTTGTGCTGGCGTTGGTAAATCTGACAGAAAGTCTCTGCCTGAGCCTCGGGTGATGTTCAGTTTAAAATCGGCGTCCATGGCATCCTTCCTCTCTTCCTCCGTTCTTCCTCTTTCTCGCTGTTTCTCCTCTGTCAGCCATCCTATAATATGAATATGAGTTCAGATACATCAAAGCTTTTATTCACTGAAGCTTTTGCCCTGTGTAATTCCAGCAATGATGATCTGTTTCCTGCATTGGACACCTGTTTGCTTGCTTTAATTTTGGGCCCTGCTTCCAGCCCTGCTCCTGATTGCCGATCTGATCCTCTCTCTCCCTGTCTGTCTGTGTGCACATCTGTCTGTCCACCCATTCTGTTTGTCTGTCTATCTGTAGGAGCTCGGAGAAAATGATTACGATTCTGGGTTCAGAGTGAGTATGAGAGCCGCTGTGTGCACCAATACACCCAGACACTGTTGGTTTCCAGCACTGACACAGCAGGGATTGCATGAACGCAGAGGTGTTGGGTGGAGCCGGAACAACAAACTGCTCATCAGCTCACGCTTGTTTCAGTGTGTGTGCTGTCCAAAAACAAACAGACATGTGAAATAAAAGGAACGCCTGCAATGGAGAAGAAGAGGGTCAAGAACCAATCAGATTTAGATTTCTGTTTTTCTGCACTGATAAGTTAAAAAAAGATCATCTGCTGTGGCTGATAATCCCAGCTTATTCCTGCCTGATATATTCAACTTTATTGTGTCTTAGTGGGTACAGCTAGCTGCTCACACGCTCTGTAGGCGTTAGAGAAAATGAAACGCGGTGCCAAAAGTATAAACACGTTTTTGAAACAGGTTCAAGATTCTGCTGCAGGATTTCCCAGGAAATTGTCTAAAACTACTTCAGGAAAATTTGTGCAGAAAGGAATTTATCAGAATGGGGGAAATGACGTGTCTAAATATGAAGGTTGAGTAAAAGAAAATACGAAATTTAACAGAGTAATGTGCATTTTGATGGCCGCATTAAAGTGTCCTCAAACCATCAGCACGGCATTTCATGGGTGACGTAAGGAATTGATAACGCTACGTGAACTTGATTACTTTAAACGGCCTCTTTGGTTCGGCAGTCGCACACAGACCGCGGCGTCTGGATTACATGCAAAGTTCCACTGAAGCTTCACCTGTGTCCCGACTGCACTGATCACTTAGTCTGGTTCAGGTTCATGCAAATTGTAAGCCAGACTTTAACAAAAACAAATTCAAAGCAGCACATAACACAGACTGGGGGGGATGTTGGCAGGAAGTCCTACAGCAATGCCAGGAACCAGTTTCATGCACAGAGGACTCGTTAAAGAAGCCAAAACCACAAACACAGCCTGCAAATAGAATAACGGCTTAAAGTAGAAAATACTTCTGAAAGGGAGTAAAAATGACTGGACTCAGTGGAGCCCAAACACTGGTACATAAAACGCACAACCTCACAGTACTGAGGTTTATTTTTAGAATATATTAACTGTGCAGGAAGGTTCCTGCGACTAACCTCGTCCTCATGTAGATCTTAGCAGCGTCTAACTCGCACTAACACGGTGTTACTTCAGCCTGTTTGCTAACAGCTGTGTGTTTGTGGTACATGTAACTCATAGGGGTGCAACGATATTCGTATCGATATTGAACCGTTCGATACAGTGCTTTCGGTTCGGTACGCATATGTATCGAACAATACAAAATTTGTAATTTATTTTATCAACTTTCCTTCTGACGATGCTGTCTGTGTTGAGCGCTCAGTGAATCTGCGTTCGACTACTCCGCCTAGGGTCAACAGTGCAGCCTAGGCGGAGTAGTCGAACGCAGATTCACTGAGCGCTCAACACAGACAGCATCGTCAGAAGGAAGAGCACAGGGCAAGCTAGCGAGACAGAAGTTAAGCTCTCCTTACAACATGGACCTCCCCCACCCTCATTCAGATCTGGCGTTTGGAATTATTTTGGTTTTCATGTGACGTATGACCCTGAAGGTAAGCGAGTCATGGACTAAAGTAAAACAGTATGTTGGATGTGCCATGCAATGCTCAATTACATTGGTGTGAACTAGTGTGTTAGCGCAGTTAGCTCGTTAACGTGTTGGCCGTCTAGCCCCATGCACGGAGCAATCGGCGGTAGCTCGTTAACGGAGATTTGCCGTGTTGTGGCATTAAGGTCATTTCAACGAGATTAACCTGAAAGCACTAGTGGGAACACAACGAATATGACTGCACATTTACGCCGACATCATCCTAGTGCAAAGACAAAAACAACAAGCATGCTACTAACTTTAGCCGAGTCATTTAGACAGCTGTTAGCACATGATTCTCCTTATGCTGCTGAGAATATAGCCCAGAAGAAGCGGATAGTATAGCTTTTATTTTGGAAAGAGACATTTCTCTGTAATAAACTCTCTTTTCCAAAGATGAGTGATTCCTCAATCAGATACAGGGCTCGCAATATCGCTAGCCCGACGTCCCGGGGCTAGCGATTTTTTTCAGTCGGGCTACCAAAATCTATCTCTGCCCTGCCCGTCGGGCTATTGTAGGAAGGAAAAATATATGTCAATGCTTTTGCATTCTTTCAGAAATGTAGCTGGGTAATTATGTCATTGGCATCGGTGAGCCACTGTCAATATGTGACATATTGAAGTCGCGTTTGAATTTGCGCTTGTTTTTTTGCTTTCACTTTGCAGTCGCGCGAACTGTGTATAGAGAGCGACAGCACTGATCTGTGAGTGATGATAATTTGTGCACCAATTCCTCTGACATCGTCTTATTAATCGTTAGCTTACTATGCAAACATGACAAGTGAAATCTCCCGCAGCTTAAACATGTGAGAGGTTGAGCGCAGAGAATCGCTGAGCTTATGTGAGTGAGCGTGTAAAAGCAGCAGGAGAAGTTATGACAAATCAGACTATAAGGCAAAAAGAAAGTGCAGCTTTATGGTTTCATGGACAAAATAATTTCTGTGGCTGCAATATGACGAGCTAAATAACCAGGGCTGCACATAAGTGGTCCGCAGGTGCGCATTCGCTGTCAAAATAAAAAACACGCACAAGGGTTAGGGTTAAATTTAAAAACTGTACTTTTGAGTTAAAATATATATTTATAATTTTAATAAATGACAAATTAAAAAGGCATGAACATTTTTTTTGTATCGAAAAAATATCGAACCGTGACACCAAAGTATCGTACCGAACCGTGAATTTTGTGTATCGTTGCACCCCTAGTAACTCAGTCACCTGCAGATTTACTGGTTTCTATAGAAGCTCATGTTGCTTTAAAAACATCTTTAGTTTCAGGAAAGACAGGATGTTACCATTTAGAAAATGTTTGTAATATTAATCCTGCATTTACTGTAAACTTGAGCTTTGGATTATAAAGCATTGGTTTGTGTAGGATTCCTCTCCTTATCCCTCTACATCCTCCTCTGTCCCAGTTTCTGTCTCGGGTGAGTAGATGGAGGAGAATATAGATGGAGGTGACTCTCAGGCTTCTCTCTCAGGGCTTCTGTCAGTCTACAGTAGCTCTTCTTTTCTGTGATCCGACCCGAGTGTGGAAGGACGGCCTGATCGGGAGGAGGACAGGCCTCGGTAGAGACAGGGAGGTGCCCTCTGGCATGTCTGTGGAAACGCACATTTCTGCCATTGTGTAATTATTGCAGCGCTCAAACCCACGCTGGTGTGATGGCTGTATCGGCTGTATCCTCCAAAGCCTTTTATACCACCAGGAAGTCCCAGCTTTCAGAAGCTTTGTTGCTAAATGATGAATATCCACACGAGCGACGCCTCGATAAGAATCAGATTTTATCACAGAGGCATAGTGTTCAGTGTTCGTCTGTGGGTCTAACTCAGGCTGTCACTGAAGGTTAAACTCGTATCAGTTTGTAGCATGACGTGAAAAACACACTAATATTTAATATTTACCTGATTTGTGCCCGTGTGCCTGCCATCAGTCCCGGTGAGCACTTGTTGGACAGTTTCTCCTTTCTTTCTTCAGCGATGCTCCACTGTCACCTCCACAGAGGAGGACGCACCGCAGCACGTTATTCTAGTATTTAGAGATTGGCTCAGCTCTGATTACAGCTGCAGTTACTTCAGGCTTTCTAAGCAAAACTGAGTATTTGACCCCCAGCATGACAGCTGTGCAGGCAGGTTTGTGGTGCCTGTGTTGCCTCATTTCACGAGCAGCAGGCGGCGCCTCAGATTAGTTTGTGGTTGCAGAGTGAAGCAACTGCTTATTGCAGTGTTGGCACAGAGCCTCACAGGGCCTCACAGAGCCTCACAGGGCCTCACAGGGCCTCACAGGGCCTCACAGAGCCTCACAGAGCCTCACAGAGCCTCACAGGGCCTCACAGGGCCTCACAGGGCCTCACAGGGCCTCACAGGGCCTCACAGGGCCTCACAGGGCCTCACAGGGCCTCACAGAGCCTCACAGAGCCTCACAGAGCCTCACAGGGCCTCACAGGGCCTCACAGGGCCTCACAGGGCCTCACAGGGCCTCACAGGGCCTCACAGGGCCTCAGGGTTAATCCCGGTATTTGGGTTAGTTTAGGCGTTAAACGTTGACAGTAACAGTTACATTACAACACATAAACTGTGGTCCATATAACCCTAATTTAAAATTGATGATCTTCATTTAAAACTTCACTGGTTTCTGTCTGGAGACTAGTTCATCTTCTTTCAGGTTAAATTTGTGATGGGAAGCTTTAGCTTGGTGTGGTCTCACCTGGTGTTTGGATTGGTGTGCACATCCCTGTCTTCTGGTGAACCTTCACCTTACCTGCTCATATTTCTGTCTCCGCTCCGTTTCTCCCAGAATGCAGCCGACATGCCCGAGACCATCACCAGTCGGGACGCAGCGAGGTTCCCCATCATCGCCAGCTGCACTCTATTTGGGCTCTACCTCTTCTTCAAGGTAAGTCGGCGTCTCTTACCTCGGGGAGAGCTGCGACGGTGCATTTCGTCAGATGAGGCTTGTTTCTGATGCTGGACGTGTGCTGTGACGCAGGTATTCTCTCAAGAGTACATCAACCTGCTGCTGTCGGTCTACTTCTTCGTCCTGGGCGTCCTGGCTCTGTCTCACACTATGAGGTACGTCAGAGAACGTGAATGTGTGTGCGAGTGAATCGCTTTGGTTTAACTGATGTTGGAGGTGACTCGACTCTGTTCTTGGTTCTGTCTCTCAGTCCTCTGATGTCCAGAGTCTTCCCAGCATCTTTCCCAAACAAACAGTACCAGCTGCTCTTCACTCAGGGCTCCGGAGAGTCCAAAGAAGGTGAGACCTGCTGCCCGTTCCACCAACGACGGGAACAAACACCGTTTAAAAATACAGTTTAAAAGACCCAGATTCCTAAAAAGAGCAGGCAAATGTTTTTGTTTCACACAAAAAACCCAAAACGTGTTCAAACTGTTTATTGCTCCGATTTAATTCTTAAAGTATTGCACGGCAAAGATGCCAGAGGAAGTGAATTGTTTTGCATATCGCTTTGAAGGAATTTTAGTCCAGTCTTTGGTTTGTGGGGTTTCGTGAATGCGCGGCTCTCTGAAGTCCTGCTGCAGAGTTTCATTCAGACTCGGGTCTGGACTTTGACTGGGTCGCTGCTGCACAGTGATTCTTTTCTTATTCTGTTGGAGATTTGCTGCTGTGCTTGGATCCTCCTCTGGACCAAATGTTAGCTCAAGCATTAGCTATGAGACAGACGACCTCACGCTTGACCCCAGAATACTTTGGTATAGAGAGGACCTCACGCTCGGCTCGATGATTAAATCGCTGCTGTGCTGCCGGTTGGTGTGAGATGTGTGTGCTGCTGTGGATTATGTCATCGTTCCTTCAGATGAAGCTTCCCTAACCTAAGCTGTGCTTTCTTTTTCTAACTGTGCTGTCATGAACTTTAACCTTTAACATGCTAACTGGGGCCTGTAGAGTCTGACATGGAAAGTTTTCAGATGAATAATTGTTGCCCTCCTCGCCTGTAAAAGGGTATTTTTACGGGTGGATGGGCCGAGGTGACGACCCGAGTTTGAATGCGATAACTCAGGAACGAGGCAACGCAGTATTTTCAAATTCATACCAAAGGTGCAGCTACTAATCTCGAATGAGTTAGAATCTCAGTGACCTCAGAGGTCTGAAAATCTCTGTACGTAGGTTTCAAAATGATACCAAAGGTGAATTTAGGACGGGCTGTCGAACTGCAGGCCTCGAGGGCCGGTGTCCTGCAGGTTTTAGAGATCACCCCAGGTCAGCACACCTGAATCAAATGACCAGTTCATTACCAGGCCTCTGGTGAACTTCAGGACATGTTGAGGAGGTCATTTAACCATTTACATCAGCTGACACGTCTAAAACCTGCAGGACGCCGGCCCTCGAGGCCTGCAGTTCCCCATCCCTGAGTTAGGAGGAGGCTGACAGATGGCACTAGCAGCCGTCAGTATTTTTTAATTTTAGAATGATGGACTTTGTTGCTGATGATCACTTAATGAAGTGCATTTAACTATCAGCGCCTGGCTGCCACTTACCCTCTGAGGTCCCTTTGAAGCAGTAAAGAAACACATGATCTGTTTATTATGTCTTGATGTATAAAACCTTAGAACAGTGAATGTTGTTTCTCTTTGTCAGGATGATAATGTTGCTGTACAGGTTCATCTGCACGAGTAAAGTTTTAGAGTAAATCTTCTCGTTGAATCGTGTTTACTGAGGAAGCGACAAATGGCCTCAGTTAAAGTTTATTAGGTTGAATCTGTCAGAGCTGTAAGCATCTCTGTATAAATGTGGTTTATTGAACGGCCTTTTGAACCCGATTTAGGTCTCCTGACGTCTTTCACATTCATGTCTGACCTGCGTCTCTCCATGTCTCTACAGAAATAGTCAATTATGAGTTTGACACCAAGAACCTGGTGTGTCTGCTCATCAGCAGCGTGGTGGGAGTCTGGTACCTGCTCAAAAAGGTAAAAGTGACACGTGCAGCACACAGAGCTGAGCATAGCTGTGAGCTCCGACATGGCTGAGCTTAGATCTGTGGGGTAATGAATTATTTATGAAGCCCTAAATGACAGTAATGGTTAATCCACAAACATGTGCAAGTTTATAATCAAAGTGATATTTAATGTTCATGGTGTTAAAATCTTGTTTTTGTTGTTCTTGAATTTTTCAGTTTACTCTTTTACATAAAAGCAGTAAAAACAGTGAAGCACGTTATTATTGTTTTTTCATCAAGATGCCAAATTAGTTATTTACTGAGTAAATAGCTTTTAGTGCTTATGTTTGATTCCTTCTGGTGTGAAACAAAGAAAATCGACAGATTTTAAAATGTTTCCTGTTTTTCCGACAGATGGTATAAAATGTAAGCTCTAATTATTTCCATCAGAAATGATGTTCCACGCTGTGACATAGAGCTGAAATCTGTAATGCGATCGAAGCCTGCTGTCAGCTTCACTTTTGGCTTCTACCGTAATTATTATTTAAAGAATAATGAGGATAAAACCTCTGAATCCAAACTCGTTTATTTAGCTGAGACTAAAGAACATCTGGTCAACATCTGTATAAAGGATTCAAAAACAAAAGGATTTGTGTAAATGTGTTCGTCTCAGCCGCTCAGATGCGTCATTTTGTGCTCACGTGTGCGTGTGTATTGTGACATCACAGCACTGGATAGCCAATAACCTGTTCGGGCTGGCGTTTGCCCTGAACGGAGTGGAGCTGCTCCACCTGAACAACGTCAGCACCGGCTGTATCCTGCTGGGGGGGCTGTTCATCTACGACGTCTTCTGGGTGAGTAGATCACGTGTCCAGCTCAGGTAGTCGTACGGAAACGTTCCAGAAGATTCGAGCTCAGCTCTGTCATGTCCAGATGTTCAGTTTCAGCACTTTGACACAATCCAGATGTTCCAACAATGACCCAGCATGAACACAGCTGTACATCATCCTTATTCTGTGTGTCTCCAGGTGTTTGGGACCAACGTCATGGTGACTGTTGCCAAGTCATTTGAAGCACCAATCAAATGTAAGTGCTGTGTATGACCGTGTCAGTCAGTTTTAGCTCCTGCTCTTCATAGACTTCACCCAGCTGACCTCCTGTCCTGCTGTGATCTCCCCCACCCGTCTTTGCTCCACTGCAGTGGTGTTTCCACAGGACTTGTTGGAGAAAGGTCTGGAGGCCAGTAACTTTGCCATGCTGGGACTGGGAGACATTGTCATCCCGGGTATCTTCATCGCTCTGCTGCTGCGCTTCGATGTCAGGTAACACTCGGTCCTCTTTCCTCTCAGCTGCCTCGTTTCCTTTGTTTTCTCTCATTTGTGGGATTTAAACAAGATGAATGTTCTTTATTCCCTTTCATGTGAAACCGTCTTCTACCTGCAGCTTGAATAAAAACAGCAGGACGTATTTCTACTCCAGCTTCCTGGCCTACATCTTTGGACTGGGCCTCACCATCTTTGTCATGCACACCTTCAAACATGCACAGGTACGAGGCTTAAAGCGCAATCACTCTTCTCAACTTTGTTTTGTTCAGTCTCTTCTCAAAACAGCCTCTTTGCAGCCAGTTGCATCAGCTCATTTTGAGGACTCGCAGTTACGGGCATTTGAGTTCATGTTGGACGATTCACGTTAGCAAACGCCGCATCGTTTGATAATTTAGTCTAAATCGTGATCGAGATTAAAATTCGATTCGTTGTGTATCCCAGAGTTCTTCCTGCGTTCTGTTTGCTGTTGTTCCTTTCAGTCTAATTTATTCAAGCAGAATACAGACTTTAGTCTACTCAATGTCCAGAACTGCTCTTGAGCCAGGCTGAATGTTGTCGGGGAGATTTCCAGAGAGCTTTGAATAGGAGAGAGGCTCCGATTTAAGGGTTGGGACCTTTGTGTTCCTGCGTTATTCCTTTTATCATCAGTGCAGTAAAGCTTCGAATTTCCAGTTTAAACCACCTCTGGGACCCTGTCATACCGACCAGAGTTACAGTCAGCTAATCTGCTCTCTTTTTTTCCTCTTATTTAAACAATTGATAATTGGTTGCCAAGAACATGAGGTTGATGAAATGGCTGCAGTGACTCTGTGTTCTCACTGTTCGGGACCTTTAACTTCAGCGTCCGTCCTTTGTCTAACGTGGAGTCTGTTTCCTGGAAGCGGACTAAACGTTGGCTTTATTAAAACTGGGACAAACATGAAGTCTGATTTTGTGAGCAGCTTATTAAGTGAAAAGTCTGAAGTTTTAATTTTCTGGAAAATCTGCTGTAGGTATTAAATTTGCACACGGTGTGTTTAAGAAGCCGCAGCCAATAAAGCTTTAAGGATTTACTCGTCGCTCACGGCTGTTTGTTGTTGTGCAGTTTATTTATTTACAGACCAACATCCAAACAAGGGAAAGACACCATTAAATGCTGTGCTGCTGTATTTAGGATTTACAGTTATCATTTACTTAAAAAAAGACCCGATGATGTTGCCCGTCTCAGTTTTAATGATTGAGGACGTTAAAAGCTGTTAAATCTGTGTGTCCAGCCTGCCCTGCTGTACCTGGTGCCCGCCTGCGTCGGCTTCCCCGTCATCATAGCGCTGTTCAAAGGAGAGCTCACAGAGATGTTCAGGTGAGTAACCACGGTGACCAACCACGGTGAGGCAGCAGGGCCGAGCTTGTTTTAGCAGGAAAACATGTTTCTGAAGTCTGAACATACGTTTGCACTAAAATTAACGAGCTGAGAGATTTATTTGTAATTACTGAAATTAGACTCATGAGGATTCTTTGTTTAGTGGATTAAAGGTTCAGAATCTCATGCCTGGCGGGCTGAAACCCTATTGGCTGTTTATTCCAGAATGAAGCTCTGTGATTGGACAGATTTCTTTCTTTTTTTTCTTCGGGTATAATGTAAAATTTAAAAGTGTGATCTATCGACCAATGACACTGAAGCATTTCTGTTATTAAATGCACCAAAGTGCACGTCTGCTAAACCACATTTCTTTGTTTCATTTAAGAATAAATAAGATTTGGACCTTGACTTCAGCACAGACAACCTCGGGGCCTGATTTAATGATAGAGTTTTAAAAACAGGAGCACCTCCTCAGTTTTTAAAGGATCTCTCAGTCTGGAGTTTAGTCTGCGCTGCAGGAACCGCCGAGGTTCTCCGAGCAGCAGTTTCCATGTTAAATGCAGAGTCTATGACGGCTCCTTTGTATGTTCAGGTGCTTCTGTCAGCAGACTGAGGGTCTCCTGCTCATTGACCTCATCATTTCACTCCCTGCTCCCATGTCTGTTTTGTACTTTCTCTTACATTTTTTCCCACCTCTCTTCTTCCACCTTTCCGGTCGGTCTTTATCCTCCGTCCTCCTCGTTTGTCACGGCAGTAGAGCTCTATAGTAACTTAGACCTTTAGAGTTTAAGATGATTTACCACACTCTGTCGTTGCCTCCTTTCTTTCTCACTACTTTTATCATCTCCTTTTTCTTTCTCTGTATTTTTCTTTTATCTCCTCTGTGTCTCCATTTCCTTCCTCTGCTCCCCGTGTCCCCCCCCCCCCCCCCCCCCCCCCCCGTGGTTAGCTATGAGTCTTCAGAGGAAGTTCTTCCCACCTCTCCCAGACTTACTTCCTTTCCAACCGTCAGCGGCTCTCCCGCAAGCCTGGCTAGCTCCATGGATGCCGTCTCTGTGGCGACAGGCTCCTCCCCGCGCCACCGCAGATTACAACCCACCTCGATGTAGAAGCCCCGCCCCTCTATCTTTACTGTCCCCTTCTCTGTCTCACCTGGGCAGGTAAAAAGCCCATTAATGAGCCCATTAACCTGCCTACATGAAACCATCGCTCCATCAGATTCACCTTTTATAGCATTAATAAAATCATGAAGGAGGAAAAATTCAGCTGATCCAAAGGTGGGGTGTTGTTAGCTTGATTAGCACTGGTAAAGCAGACAGGTGCAGTGCACAGACACAGGTCGCTGCTAATTAACCGAGAAATGAAACACGATGATACTGTTTGTTCCACCGATCTTTACAAACGCTGCAAAGCAGCTGCACCCGTAACTTTAGGCCTCGAGAAAATCCAAATGGGTGAGTTATTAGAAAAGCGATCGCTCACCTTTCAGTTGTTTTAAGGTGGAGATTGGCGAGAATCCAAACTGTTTGAATCGGGGTGTTTGAGCCTCCAGAGGCCATTAGAGGAACTGCAGCATTGGATTCATATTCGTGAAACACTCTAACATCGTCCTTCTTCTCTTCTTCAGGTATGAGGAGTCATCTGAGGAGACTAAAGAGGAAGCGACAGAATCAGAGAAGAAGGACCAATAATATCCATGTCGCCCCCACCCCCTGCCCTCCCTCCTCCTTCAAACACTTTTCATCATCAGCCTGCTGCCACCACATTTCACTGAAGCCCCGCCCCCTCCAGTCTCTCCAGCTTGTCAGCCAGGGGAAACGGGGCTCATGTTGCCAACGCGTTTGTCTCTGATAACCACGGGAGCGGCCGCCGACTGTTACCCGTGGTTACGACTGCCGTCGCGCTGCCAACGATGATGTTTGTAATTATTAAAAATCGTTTTGGGACCCGGTGCCTACCACGAATCCTCTCACACAGGACCACGAAGTGGCGTGTCAGGGAACACCTGTCCAATCGGATCTCATCATGTGTTTGCAGCTCGCCGCTCAGATAGGCAGAGAAACGAGAAGGAGCGCTTGTTTTAGCCTTTACACGGCCCCGAGCGTGGACGAGTCGGACGGAAAAACGAGCGCTGCTGCCATTTTCTTTCTTGTTTGTTACTTTTTTTTTTTTTCTGAAACCCTCAAACAAAGAACCGCTGACGATTGTGATGATCCCCAGAATCTGATCCTGTAAAAAAGTCTGGAGGCGTGGGAACTCTCCAGATGTGGTTCTTTGTTTCCGGGTGTCTCCGCTCACCAGGCGCTGCTCACACTGCCGTCTGCTCCGTCAGCATCAGCTTCTTCTACTGGTTTTATCTGTATTTGTTTCTTATAATAGGCCAGAATTTTAAGAGGGGAAACCCCGGCTAACAGGTTCAGTTTTTTAGGTATACAGTTATGTTGTCATTTGTTAAAGCTGTATTGTGTTTACATCCACTTGTCTCCATGCTGACTGTACATGTGAGTTCTCCCTGTCTGTCCAGCTGTTTGCCAGAGAATAAATCTGCTTTCCAATCAGACCTGTGGTGCTAACGTGGCTTCAAGTTAAACCCTGCAGCTGTAGGTCGTAGGGCCGTACAGCTGAGGCTGAGAAAGGAAGTAGAAACAGTCCGAGTATTATAGGTTTTTAACCTAAAATATGGTTCCTGTTCCTGACGAGGATCAAGTAGTTGGTTTGTTTTGGAATTAGGAAATTGGAGGTGAATTGGTGCACAGATGAGAGCTAATATCGTAGACACGTCTATAAAAGATGAAAGAGTTCCAGTTGTATAATGTGTTGGATTAGTTAGATGAATAGTTTATGGCTCTTCCCCAAAGTCAAGAGAGCTGCAACAAAGTCCCACGAGGCTCATCCAGTCTTAAAAGCTTCCCTCTGAAATTCAAGAGAAAGTATTAATTTAGTTTTTGTTTTGTTTTTTCTTCAAAAAACACAACGCAGGTTGTTTGCTATAAAGCGTTGAGGCCAATGTGTGACCAGCTGCCACTGGGACACAACTGAATACAAGAGCAGCAAATTTAGCTCAGTAATAACAATCCAACCACCACCTCTCGCCCAATGGTAGCTGGGATAGACTCCAACCTGCCTGTGAACCTGACAATAAGCAGAAGAGGATGAATGGATATAAATTTATATAAATATTTAACTTACATACTTGAGTAAAACTGAGTTGCTGTTATCGCTGCAGCCCACACGTTAGCAATCATTGGTCTACGGCGTCGGTCACTAGCTTAGTTTAAATGTGAAACAGCAGGTTTGACCCGTCTGTGGCCAGTGAGCACGTCAGACCTGCCCTCACTGATGCCACAGTGGCTGTCCATCTTTTATTTACAGTCTCTTATGAAGGTTCTGGAGCTTTATTGCTCAGACGTGTAACAGATACACTTTTTGTGGTGACAGAAAAATGCCAGTGTGGTTTTGTGGAAAATGTTTAGAAACCAAAAGCACAGTTTGGATTTCTTTGTTGAAAACGAGGGGGCGACTTGAACTCCAACTGTGGTTCTTTAGTGAGAATAATTAGTTATAGCTCCAGGTGTGAATACTGCAGTGCAGCCACTCGTAATAAATAAATAATGATGACAAAAAGTAGTTAGAAACTAAAGGTACAAAATATTTTCCCTCAATTTCGCTCCTTGCTGTCCCTTTCAGTTGGAGTGTGTCTGGAATTTAATCAGCTGCACAGGTGAACTTTTTCCTGTGTGGATAAATAAAAACTGGATTCTTGGTTTTCAGTCTTAAAGTTCTGGCCTGTGAGAGGAGAAGAGCAAAAGGAGGAGGCGGCAGACTGAACTGCCTTCACTGCCCAGCAAGAGGCATCATTCTCACACCTTATTGGTGAAAAGGTGCAATGGGAGGAGCTCCGTGGCTTCTTCGTTTGATAAGCAGTGAGAATGAGCCCAGGAGGCAAAGTGTCACAGGGTGTTTTACAAAAGCATCCTCAAACTAGGATCAAACTCAGAAAAATAGCCAAAAAGAATTCAGCAGAATCGGAGACATGGTGACTGTTGGCCTGTGTTACAGGTTCATTTCCAAAATCTGCTGCTTGAAACTGCATTTCCCATAATGTCAACATATCCTACAACTGTTTCCACGGGATAAGCCAGTGAGCTTAACCTAATGCAAGTACAACTGCAATTTAATGTAATTCAGAGTTTCAAAGTAAAGGTTTAAACGGAAAACGGTCCTAACTTGTTTTTAAATAAAATCATATGCAGTTGCAGATAATTACAAAGTTTTCGGATGCTTGGAAAAACCCTGCCTAACTGAACATAATCAGCCTCACGTTAATACTCTCAATGTTATTGATTGTTATGGATGCTTTATTAAGAGATGCACAGTTTTGTATCAATGTAAAAACAAAATGCTCTTATTCAGCTCAGTGAAGTTCAGTAGCCACTTAATTTTAAATATAATGTACCTGAAATTGTTTTTTTTTTCTTCCTCTCTGGTTGTATTTGTGGTGGCGGCCGTTTTACGGCGCCAACTGTATCCGTTTTATTTGCAATAAAACTTTTGGTGTTTTGATCACCGCATAGAGAAGCATAACCTTTGAGTCTGGCTGCTTCTATGACTCCTCATCCACTGCTTGTATGTTCACCTTTAGAGATTTGGTGCTTAACAATTTAATTACTTGGCAAAATAGCACCTGAAAAAGTGCATTTTTTTATTATCACGACAAAGTTCATTTGTTTGGGCATTTATACATATACTAAACTACATTGTCTTGTTTTGAGAACCACGGAGTAGCTACAATAGATCTCTGAGGAACTCCTAATTTGGGGAGATAATATATTTGAGGCTTGTAATTTGATTTAAATCTGATGTCTGACAATGGTAAACTCACTGATAAATTGGTTTTAAATTTGTCTTTTGAGGCTTTAAAAATATGGAAATATCATGGAAAATAAAATTGTTTAACATAAATTTGAATGTTGATGCCAAAAAATACAAATAATCCTATCTCTGATGCTCTAGTAAAATTAAAACAGTAAAGTGTCTGGCTTGGAAAGAAACTTAAGTCCAGTCGCTTTCTTTGCGACTTCCTCAAACGAAAGCAGTTTTAATGTCTTTTAGGTCCCTAGACACTTTTACTTAGTTTTATTGAATTATTTACTAGATTTGGGGAACAAACTTCACTTTTCTGAGGTGTCTCTATGCCAAACACATGCCACTTGTAAGAGAAAATTCTAGAGCCATCTTTATGTGGCGTTTTAACGGACCGTTTATCATTTAACTTTGACGGTCACTGAAACTGTAAGTGTAGGATTAATATTGGAATTTGTTAAAAACAAATAAATGAATTTACCTCAAAATTCGGTTTTAAATTTTTTTTCACTCTGGCTATTTTTTGTCGTTTTATCTTGAAATCCGATACCCGGAAGTCTTACTACGTTTCCGGTTGCCGATGCTAACGGTGCACGGTCGTTTGCTTCTGGCCAGTTTTAGGTTTTGCCTTAATAATGGGAGAAGCTGATGTGACGCTGAACCAGACCGACGAGAAGCCGCCGGATTCGGCGTTGGCTCCCGGAGAGGACTCGGTGGTGTGGAGCCACGAGGTGGAGGTGTGCCTGTTCCACGCGATGATCGGACATAAACCAGTCGGTAAGACCAGAGCTAACGTTAGCATGCGGCTAGCTGGAGCATCTCCTCTAGTTAAACCAGTTTAACTTGGACTGCTTTCGGGAGCCTCTGAATCAATATGTAAACACTAGGAAACCGTTAATTTCAGTTTATTGCAATAACAGGTGTTTAATGGAGGATGCTTATTTAAAAAGTTAAAAACCAGAGATTTCGCCTTGCAGGTGAGACACTTAGGTTAGCAGGTCAAGAGTGAAACTGATTCTAAGGAGGAAAACGATTGTTAATTGTGTTTGGCAGGACAGAGAACCCAAAGAGGGAATTACACGCTGACTTCGAGATAAGTTGAATAAAAATCGTGAGATCAGCTGAGCTGTGCGGACTCTGAGGTTTACTGCTCTTTGTTTGTTTACTTCACTGCATCCAACCCATGGCCAGTATTAAGGAAGCCTAACCTAACTCATATTACACCGATACCTTTGACCAAACCTAACAGTGCTCATCAACACCACAATCAGATTTAACCAACTGCTGCCTTTGTTTCCTTTAATGACGTCGTGTGTTAGTGTTGATCTCATCAGTATTTGAGTTCCTCTTTGTTGGAACAGGTCTTGATCCTTATGTTACTTTGGAGTCTTACTGCTGTTACAGTCCAACTCAATTTACTTGACTTCTTTTAAGGGCCCACCACTGTTGCTTTTAACTTTTCTAATATTGTTTTTGCATTTATGCATTTTGAATTTATTTATTTATGCATAAAATACCTTCATACCGTGTACATTGTAACCCATTTTTGTAATAGAGCTATAATATTGCCTTCTGGATTAGGGCTGCCACAAACGATTATTTTGATAGTCGACTAGTCACCGATTATTTTTGCAATTAGTCGACTAATCAGATCATCATCCATTGGATGTAAAACGTGCAGCTTATTGCACCAGCAGCATCTGCTCTTATATAACTATCATTAGCTTACAGCTTGAAGTGTTTAAGGTCTGTGCTAACTAAAAATAAAGACAAGATGATAGTTTATTAAATTGTAATGAAATTTGCAGATTGTTTCGGTGAAGTTTAATAAACTCCTTGCTATCTAAAATATAACAGGACACCGGAGTAAATTCTCCAGCATCTCACACTTCTGATAATCAGCTGTCTGCTTGACGTTTATTCAGCTGTGTAAAAACTATAACTATAACAGATTTACTCAGGAACAAATAAAATACTAAAAAAGCCAAACAATAACATTTTGAAGTTATCTAAGTGACTTATGTATGTTTAACCTGAGTAGGAAAGATTGCGGTGGGTTTGAAAACGATGTGCTGGGAGTCCGGTGTTCTCACGGCTCTAGTGAGCCTAGCCCCCGGCTAGCTATCGAGCTAGTGGGTAACAGACGTCTCCGAAAACGTCGGAGCGCTTTTGAAAATATGTGTTGTCTTGGTAAACTGAGCAGATATTTGAGGTTTACACAGCTACATTCTCGCCTGAAAATATGTTAAACGTTTATTTTGTGACCCAGAAAGAATAATAAGTAATATTCAAACTAACTAGCTGCCGCCATTGTTGGAAACTGAGCTGGGCTGCGCTATGAATTCTGGGACACAGCTTCTTCTTCTTCTTCTTCGGGGTTTAACGGCAGCTGGCATCCTTGTACATGCAGTGCTGCCATCTTCTGTTTCAGTCCATTATTACACTCTTAAATCCTGCTACTTATTCCTGCGTCTCTCAGGATCTTACAAAGCTTCAAACGACGCGTCGACTATTAAAATCAGTCGTCGACGATTTTGATAGTCGACGTAATCGTGGCAGCCTTATTCTGGATGGATGCAAACTGCATTTAGTTGCCTTGTACTTGTGACATGTGCAATGACAATAAAGTTGAATTCTATTCTATTTCCGGGTAAAATAAAGTCCAGGTGTTTGGAAAACTACACCACTTTTCTTGTACGTCCAGCCTGGTTCCTCGCTGTGTGAATGGTTGAATGCAGTGTGCAGTTGAACATGCTTTGAGTGCTCAGTAAATGTGGAAAAGAGCTGTTTAAGTTCCAGTACAGTTACAGTTTCACTTCATATTTTTCCAATTTTTTTTTTATTTTTATTTTTGCTCCTGCAGTTTTGTAAGAGTAAAAAAGTTCAAAGAAGTCATTTAAAAATCCAATTTTGGATTTATGTGTAAACAGAGTGACTCAGTATTTTCAAGAAAGAAAACTCTACAAAAAAGAAGAAAGGTGTATAAAGTAGAGAAGCTAAGTCCCTCTAACTGAGGGAGGAGGATTATAAAGGATTTGGGTTCCTCTATAAAATACAGCTAATATGAAAAGTTATGGTCCAATAAATGTACTGATCTGGCTTAGCTGGCCTGTAGGTGGCTCCGTCAGACTGCAGGAAGGCAAAAGAGCTGATGCGTTAATGTGTTTCCTGGGAAAAAACAGTGACCATGATGCAGTGCATGCTGTGTGTCTCTGTCTGCAGGCGTGAACCGTCACTTCCACATGATCTGCATCAGAGACAAGTTCAGTCAGAACATTGGACGGCAGGTCTCCTCCTCCGTCATCTGGGACCACCTGGGAACGATGTACGACATGCAGGCGCTGGTGAGGATGTACACACACATGCTGAGTGTTTGTTACATGCCGCGCTGAACGCGGTCATCACCACTGAGACTGTCATTTCTCTGTGACGCAGCACGAGTCGGAGATCCTGCCGTTCCCAAACAACGAGAAGAGCTTCTCCCTGCCCGATGACATCATCCAGGAGGTGAAGGAAGGTGAGGGAACTGCCGTCAGAAATGCAGCTTTTTTAAATTGTTTACACCAGTACAAAAAAGTTAACATCGTTTCTTTGTCTAAACGGACGCTAATTTGTGCGTTTGTAGGGAAGCTGGGCTCAGAGGAGGAGTCCAAAGAGGAGTTCAGGATGGAGAGAGAACCTCCAGCTACACATGAAGAAGGTACCAGACTGTGTCTCGCATTTAAGGTGCAGTCAGCTGGGGCGTCCTGGCGCCTCAGCGGTTCTTTTACACTTAAATTCAGAGTTAGCTGCTCGCTTTCAGACACATGTGCATGTGATCCACTGGGTTTAAACAAATAATGCACAGCTTGATATAATCAAACATATATTTCTGACCTCTCCTCACGGAGAGCATTTTGATACATTTTGATAGCATGTGAAGTCTGAAAAGGTTAAACCGACTCAGAGCGTCAACCATGTGTAAGGCTTGGAGGTTTCATTGGGAGCTGCTAGAGTTGGTCGATCCGCTCTGTAGTCCAGTCGTTCCATCACACCTTACACCCTCCAGCTGCTTCTGCTCGCTGAGCAGATGATAGTGACACTTGCAGAAGTTTGTAAAGTCAGACTTTGGTCAGAGCACAGCGCCCACTAGAGGACGTCTGGCCGTCGGGCGACCCTCGTGATGTCTGTTTCTGATTGTTTGGTCAGAGACATCAGAGACATTCTCACCAGTGTCCTGCTGGAGGTCATGTTGTAGCTCTGGCTGCACTCATCCTTTTCCTCCTTGGATAAAGGAGCAGATACGGGCCTGGAGGATCCACAGCAAACGTTCTGCTCCAGGTGTCGCCTCGTGCTACCAGTAGTGACACCGACACCAGCCAAGTGTAAATCTAATAAAATCAGTCAGAAAAGATGAGGAGAGATTAAAGTCCCAGCAGTCTTAGAAGAATATAAGCGACGAGGTGAAGTTTGTGCAGTCTGGAGAGTTTAGACCACACCAGGTTTTAATATGATCCTCCGTCTCTCTGCTTCAGGGAGTAACTCCTCTGTGAAGATGTCGGAGCGAACAAGCAGCATTCGGGATAAGGAGAGAGAGCGAGACAAGGAGAAGGGAGGAAGTGACGGAGGATTGTCGTCAGCGGCGACGGGAGGAGGCGGCGGAAGCGGTAGTGGAGGGAAGGAGGCAGAGAAGAGGAAGAGGAGTCGAGCGGCCGAGAAGCTCCTGTCGTCTTCCAACCCGGCGAGTCCGGGAGGAGCCAAGAGGAGGCGCACCTGAGCGGGGGACGGACAGAGACGGAGGAGCGCGGTGGAGAGAAGGAGGTGAATGTTGCTGCTGCCGTCGCAGAAGCCGAGCTTGCGAGCTTTGTGTCGTGTAATCCTGGAGTGAGGTCGTCTAAGTGCTCTCTGTCCTCTTACAGTCGCCCCCTCTGTGGCTGCTCTCTGATTGGCTGCTTGTCACCCGGCACCTGTGCTTTCATCTCATCGTGTGATTACAGTGGGAGGAAGCGACACGTCTGGAAGCGCCTCTGGAGTGTTTTTAGCGTGCAGACAGCTGACCCGACCGCAGCGTGAGCGGCGTGTGTTGTCTTATTGTTTTTAATGCCAAGGTTGGAGTTTGCCCCGAGTCTTGCCTGTCAGGCTACAAAGAAGCCATCCAGGAGTATTGAGCACATCGTCGTAAACTCTGCTACAGTTATGTCCTGTTGTTGTTTCCTGCCTTTTCTTTTACCTTTTTAAAGCCGTTTCACCTTGTAGTGAAGCAGGAAGTGGAAGAACGTTCCAGTTTTCCTCCATTTTCATTTAAACTTTCTCGGTTGTACAGAGGAGGGAAGGAGCCCGGGTGAGACGGGTTTCCAACCTTTACGCTCTTTTCGCTTCAGTAGAAACGAGAGTAGAAGTGAATATTCCAGCGTGCACCTGCGATCAGAGTGCACGCCATGTTCTCACAGCGTGTGAAATACAAATAATTGAGTCTGTTTTATGTTCTGATGATCATCTGCTTAGAGCAGTGGTTTAATGTGACAGGAGGTCAGCATGTTGGCTGTCTGAGCTGCGTGTTTGTTGCTGCAGTGACTGTTTTTAGTTTCTGATCATCTGAAACTGCAATAATTGTGTTTCTCTCTGAACTGGACGTGGCAGCATGTTGTACTTTTGTTTCTGTGTGAGGACACGAGCAGCTCCGAGTGATTCCAGTTATGTTTTTTAATCTTTGTTTCATTTGTGTCATTTGAAAATGCGTCTTCTGTGTATTTAGTTTAGTGTCGGCTTGTTTTGAGGCCACGAGAATCAAATGTTCCCTTTAAGTATTTTTGGGGTGTTAATTTATGGCTGCTGATGAGCTGATGTGTGAAACAGCTGTTTGTGTCATTAAAGCTGAAGCCGAGTCTCCCGTCATTCATCGTTTTCCTGCAAAAATGTTTGTAAAGAGCTGAATGTTTAAACATTAAAACTTCTGCCCCTCTTTTAACTCCAAGTTTGTTTTGTTTTCAACAAAGCGGTCGACCTTTAATGTGAAGTTTCCAGACTGTTCGCCTTCACATTAAAGCTCCACAAAGTCTGATATGTCTGTGAAGGTTCTCAGTCATCCAGGTCATCGTAGTCTAAGGAGCTTGCAAAGAAAAGCGTCTGGACTTCTTTAAGTTGCTTGAAGACGTTTCACCTCTCATCCGAGAAGCTTCTTCAGTTCTAAGGTCAAATGGTGGAGAATCCCAGATATAAACCTAGTGGGAGTTTCCCCCCACAGAGGGACAAAAGGACCCCCGATGATCCTCGAATCGCCTGAGCCAAGGTGTGAAACTGGGCGTGGGTCCCAATCAGCCAGAGTTTCGGGTGAGCTCATTGTGAAACCTGGCCCCACCTTATCATGCGATTTCCTGAGGTCAGATGGCCCAGGATGTGAGTGGGCGTTAAGGCGTCTGGGAAGGATCTCAAAACTGGATTATAGATGGCAGAGAGTTGGTGTCGTAAGCCCCGCCTCTGTTCAAAGATGGTCGCTCACAGTGGACATAGATGCTTCTTTCACTCCTCTTTCAAACCATCTGTCCTCTCTGTCCAAAATGTGAACATTGGCATCCTCGAAAGAGTGACCTTTGACCTTTAGATGCAGATGGATCTGGGACTCTCCACCATTTGACCTTAGAACTGAAGAAGCTTCTCAGATGAGAGGTGAAACGTCTTCAAGCAACTTAAAGAAGTCCAGACACTTTTCTATACAAAAGTCTGTAATTAATACAAATCTTCTAAATCGTGTCATTTTTGCGCCTCAGCCGTAAAAAGCTCACGGGGCATGTCATCGCCTCGCTGGGTGGCGTGGACGGCGAGTTTGTGAATGTGATAACTCGAGAACGAAACGACGTAGGATTTTCAAATTAATAGCATAACTGCAGCTGCCAGGAGGCTGAGGGCTAACACTGTTCTTAATAGTGCACCTAAAAATGAGACATCTATGTTAATCATAAGTAAATAATTTAAGCCTCTTTACTGCTCATGAGAAGCAGAGCTCCAGTAACTCAGTGTTAGAATATTTCATTTTCACTTGAGAGGTCAGAGGACGGACGGTTGCTCAAAGGTCCGAAGTCCTCTTCTCAGGTGAAAGTAAACTTTTTCTTGTTTGTGAAAATCTGATGATTTGTGGTGTCGTCTGCTCGTGTGGTTGGTCCGCTGTGCTTCATCACATCCAAAGCCACCGTTTCGTTCTCCAGGGCCTGCTGCTAAAACTTGCACCAAATGTTTGGAAGAGCACAGTTTGAACCCCACAGAGTCTCGGCAGTGTTGTTCAGAATGAGGTGTGAAAGATGTGATCCAAAAACACAGACCAGCTGAAGGTCGCTGTCTAAACATCCTGGGCTTCAGAGACGCCGCAGCAGCCGCGAGCTCGACGCCTGATGCTCGGCAGCAGTTTAAGGCAAAGGAGCTTCAACCTACCAAAGTAAAATGATAAAGCAGTTAAAGTCTATTTTAAATGTGCACCACTGATTCGTGTCATTAAAAGACCTCTGCATCTTCTTTCTGCTGCAGCAGTGAAAGTCTTACTGAGACTATTAATGACAAACAGCCTCTGTGTGAGACGCTGTGACATCATCAACACTGGACATAAACCTGTTTCTGTTCTGTCCTGTACTGTCGTCAATAGAAAGTTAGGAAAGTACGACATTTGAAGATAATTGCAGAAACAACAAACACGTCAGCATTACTGCTGCTGTTAGAGCCTCGGCTGTTTAAGCTGCAGTGTGCTCATGCAGACACAGGGGGGCGACCTCCCCCTGCAGATGTCAGCAGCTGTGCTGCTCAGTAAAACATGTTCAGGTACAAAATCAGTGCCAGTTCAATGTTTGTCTGCCATCCTGATATCAGTGGAGCAAACTCAGGCCTGTGGCTCTTACTGCGACTGTTGTGTTTGTGTTGTGGGCACCTGCACATGGAAATGATCGTGTAAGTGAAGCTGGTACGATGGGCTCGCTGCTCCGGGCCACTGAAGACGCAGCTCATGAAGTAAAGTGAGTTTGATGCCTCTGCTCTAAATAAGTCTGAGCGAGTTATGAGATGACGGGAAAATTCAAAACAAACTTCTGGACTTATTTTTAGATTTTTATGAGACGTTTGCTGTTTAATATTAGAATATTTGATCAAAGATATTGTATGATTTGATGCTCGTGTGCAGGCCTGTGCCTCTGCATGAAATGGCCTGTATTTATATAGCGCTTTACTAGTCCCTAAGGACCCCAAAGCACTTTTACACATCCAGTCATCCACACATTCACACACACATTCACACACTGGTGATGAAGCTACATTGTAGCCACAGCCACCCTGGGGCGCACTGACAGAGGCGAGGCTGCCGGACACTGGCGCCACCGGGCCCTCTGACCACCACCAGTAGGCAACGGGTGAAGTGTCTCGCCCAAGGACACAACGACCGAAACTGTCCGAGCCGGGGCTCGAACCGGCAACTTTCAAAAGGTAGAAAAGTCTTCTCCAGAGGGAAACGCGTCCTTTACTTCAGACAGTAACAGTGCAAAAGTCTTGGTATTAAAATCTGCATGCTGTGGTCCACTAGGTCATGTTTAATTCATTAATGTGTAAATCACTTTAATGTTGCAGCTGCGGATGATGACACATATGCATCATATACAAAACATAAAACATTTAATGTATCCAAAATATCCAAATGAAAAATACTTCAATAAAGTACAAGTGCAGTACTTGAGTAAATGCACTGAGCCGGCGTCAGTCTGTGGTCCTGCTCATGTTCTCGTCACCGGGCAGTGTAACAGTTACTGCAGGACCGGTGAGGACCAGAGGGGGCAGCACCTCCCCAGCTTCCCTCTGCATCCTCATGCAAGCTGCTCGTGGAAAACTCTGGAGAGGAACTTTCTGGACCTGCTGCTTCTTGTTCTGCTTCATTTCTTGGTGCAAATGTTTTTATTTATGGAAAGAAAAACTCAAAGCCAACTCGTGACTCTCGTGTGTGACAAAAGCTGCTTTTGCTTCTTGTGTTTGGGAGCATGATGTGCATGATGCTGCTAACAGCAGGCATAAGTGTAGATGTTTAAATGGTCCACAGCTGGATTTTTGGACCTCTGAGACGTGGCTCCAGCCGGACTCATGACCTGCATGCTGGACAGAGATTTGAACACAGTGTGTAATTTTTCGCTCTTTTCTCGTAGATTTGTTCTGTTTTCTTAGCGGGGAGGACATGTCATTGTGAAGAAATAATGAAGTCTTGAGATGTGCTCGTCAGTGCATTTTGTAAAACGACATTTTCTGCAGAATTCCAGCTTTTTAGGAGTTTTTTGTGTCTTCGTACTTTGCTGATACACGGGCCACTTTGGTCATTTCTCCTCCACTAAATCGGACCTGACACATTCTGAATGCTGAAATGTACTTTGACCTTTTAAAGTTTGTGTTAAAGGTTTTGGCCCGACTCTGTGGGGCCCACAAATGATCGAGCTAAATAATGTAAAAGTAAACAAGACGGTGGATTTGAAACGATCTGTGTGTCCATCGGAGAGGGAAAGGTCACAGAAAGGTCTCCGCCTGTAAACAAACACACTAAAGGTCTGAGCACCGCACGACTTCACCTTTCATCGACTCTCTGTGACTTTCCTTCTTTCTGCTCAGAAAAGCTGCTTTTGTCTGCTTTTAGTTTTTATTTAGTCTCAGTTTTTATGCAGCAACTCCTCGACTGTGAGACACGTCTCCAGGTGCTGCAGACCAAATAAAACCAACATGTGTGTGAAACACGGAGCTTAGTACATCAGGATGATAGCCTCCCGAGACACGCTGCTCCAAGAAAGCCTCAGGCAGCTGAAGACAGACGTGATGAGGAACAGGAAGAGGAACAAGCGTGGACCATCAAGTCGCTGCATGACAGGCTGAGGAAGAGGCAGACATGAAGAAACCAAGCGTCTACCAAGCGCTAGGAAAGACCAGCTTTAAGATACTTTGATCATGGCAGCACAAAACAAGCCCTAAACTTCCACCACAGCTGCAGCAGTAACATAACAGCAACTGTGCAAACACCTGGAAGTTTCCACTAAAGGCGGTTTCTGTGTCTAATATCTAAGAGAAAGTTTGATGTTTGCATGATGTAAAAACACTGATTGCTGGAATATTTCATCACCTGTGGAAATATTGTTAAGATTGAGCTCTCTGAGGTCTAAGTCACCATCAGTGACGAGCCCGCCCCTGACAGCCAATAAGAATATGTCATTTCTCTGATTGCCAAGACTTCTCCCACTTCTCTTGGCAATCACAGAACAAAGGAATTAATTATTCCAGCTGACACAAATCAACAGCTATTCACATTTTCTTCCCAAAAGTCAGGTTTGTGTTTCTCTGAAATGTAGTTAGAGAAGGGTCAGACGTTCCTTCAACGATGACTTAAACCAGTTATTGTTTCCAGATCTGTGAGCTTCATGCCAAGCACTGAGGTACGAAGAGTCTGAACTCAGTGTTGTTTAACTAGCCTATCGTGAAACATATTTAAATAGTAATCTGTCATTCTAAAGTTTGCAAAGCTTTTTATTTTTTCACGAGACTTTTCATTTTCCTTGTCTCTCATGCATCTCCTGTTTCTGTAGCTGTTCATATTAAAGACTTAAAATAATCAGACTGTTCCAAACACTCAGTTTCAGACAGTTTTTTTTACCCTACTCTTCTGTATGATGTCATCATGAGCAGTTATCCTTATATGGTCATGATGACCGCCATCCTCCGGTAGAAGAAAGCTGGCTTAAATCTTGATCTTCTCAAATTCTTGATATTTAGAATTGGTGCTATTTCTTAAATTTGTCAGTTCTGTAACATTTTGTATTTTTAGTTCAGTCTGTTATTGTTACTGTCTTGGAGCAACTGCAACACACATACTTTCCTCAGGGATTAATAAAGTATCTGATTCTGATTAAATGGGAGGAGCTTGTTTCAGACAGAATGAGATAAGTTAGGATTATTCTGACCTTTGAATCATGCAAAGCTGCTCTAGCAGAGTCCAAGCACTAAAACACGGAGCTGGAAATGAGCCGAATGGATCAATTTAAATATTGTTCTCACCTTTCACCTTAAAGTACACGTGTTACAATAGAAATGCATTATATTCATAAAAACCATCACGTCTTTATCTCACAGCAGTCGGATCCTGTGTCGTAGCTGTCAGTCGCCTCATCAGTTACACCCGGCCACCAGATCATTAGCGACTAAAGGCCATTTCCGATCCGGCTGCTAACTCACCTGCTCCGTAACACGCCGAACTCTGTGGAGTCAAACTTCAAAAATACAGCAGGAAGCTCCGGGACTCCCTCGGCTTTCTCCAACACAAACAGTCTGCAGCATTTTAACCTGCTGTCAGATTTCTGTATTAAGATCAAGTCCACTGACTGGAAAACCAAATTGTAACAGCATGTCTGACCTGCTTCCATGTGTTTGTGATCTTTTCTTCTTTCTTGTTTGTTCATATTGGTAATAATATTGTTTTTAAAAGCATAACGCCTTCAAAATAAAGTCACACTCATGAAACATTGACTTTCCTCCATCTTGGACCCACAGACCGCTGTTAATACTCCTGACTCTGAGCTGGAGGCCTTTATAACTCACCTCCACTTAAAACGAATTAATCTGGAACAGCAGAGCCTCCACGCGATGAAGCTGGATGTGCTGAAGCTGGACTGGAGCTGGGCCCTAATGTTCAAGAAGATATGATGAAGCATCATAACGAAACCTCTAAACTGTTACAAAATATCCAGATTTTAGTCGTAAAGCTTCTAAGACTGCAGGACCAAAGTGAACAGCTTAAAACATAAAACACTGAATATTCACTACGTCTGATGAACAAAAACAACAAAGCCACTGTGGAAATGTTTTAGTTGGTGCATTAAAACCTGAGGAGCAAGGAAAGGAGACGAGGAAGGAGGAGAGAGAGGTCAAAGAGTGGATGACCTCATTGAGAGGCGACCAAAGAAGACATGAAAAGGAAGAAAAGATGGAGAGGAAAGTGTGGCAAGTGAGGAAGTGATGGCTGCCCGGTGTGTGTGTGTGTGTGTGTGTGTGTGTGTGTGTGTGTGTGTGTGTGTGTGTGTGTGTGTGTGTGTGTGTGTGTGAGAGGGGGTGGGTGGGTAAAGGTAGAGGAACAGAGGAGAGTGAAGAAAGAAGTGAAGGAGGAGAGAGGAGAGGCTTAGTGGGACGAGTGTCAATCCAGCCTGAGAGAGCCGTCAGTCTGAGAGGAAAACAGAACGAATGAGTGTGAGAACGAACGACAGAACCGCCGCCTGAATATTCATGAAGCACTGAGATTTCCCAGCAGTGTGTGTGTGTGTGTGTGTGTGTTCACACTGCTGCCTCGTACATGTTTATTCATAAATCATCTCATGTTTATTCATATTGGATTATGTAAACAAGTAAGTAGGCGTATTCAGACACACACAGGTCCTACTGGTCAACCTTTAAACACACACACACACACACGTCGGGTATTCATATCTTGTAGGGACATCAAATAGACATAATGCTTTCCCTAGCCCCTCCCCCTAACCCTGACCCTAAACCTAACCATAACCTAACTAACCCTGACACTAAAACCACATTTTGACTCTCAAAAATGCCTTCAAACTTGTGAGGACCTGGATTTTGGTCCCCATAAAGATATGAATACACACACACACACACACACACACACACTGCACCTGATTCTTTGGAGATAAGGTCGAGAGCAGGGTCAGAGGAGAATCGGGACTGTGACAAACTCAGTGTTGGTCACTGAAATCATCAGAAAGACCTTAAACAGCTTCTTATGTAACAAAGAGGCTTAAAGAGCCTGAAACCTGAATATTAGAGCTCTCATGTTGATGTCTGAATTGTTTTTGTGCTGAAACATGATCTGTCCAACAGAGCTGCTCGGAAATGATCTGATGAAATTCACCCTCCTCATGTAACACAGGTGTAACACACAATCTTTGTGTGCCTGAAAACTGTCAGAAGTGTTTGTTTCAAGTTTCTTTATATAAAAGATTTTATTGGTAAGTAATGAATCGATCGTTTAAACGCTCAGACAGGAAGTGTCAACAGTCAGACCCGGGGACAGCAGGAAGAAAGAAAAGAGGAGCACAGAGGCCAAAACAAACCGCAGAGACGCAAGTTAATGACATACAAGCACATGGTGTCCACAAAGCCAAGCGTGGACTTTTATCAAGGAAGCACAAATAAGCCAGAGAGAAGTGCTTTACTGGAGTCGTGTGATAGATGAGGATTCTGCATCATTTCTCTGTTCTCAGCTCTCACTTTGAAGCCTAAACGGCTCCCTGAGTGCAAACTTAGAGAGTTAGAGAACTCGTCCTTGTTGATTTCTCTCAACTCGTGTGAATGAGTGCGTGTGATGTCGCCCCGGAGCTCCATCAACGTTCAGCCTTTCTGCAGCAGGCACGAGTTTTTGCACACACTGCAGCTCGACTGAGACGTGTTGAGTCTCATCTGAAGCACCAGCACCGCACCTCCACCTTCCCATCCTCCCTTCTCCCCTCTCAACATCTATTTCCGTCTCCTCCATCCAACCCTGTCCACTCGTCCTCCTCTCCTGCAGAATAGCAATGTCTTTGTAGTCTTTGAAGTGGACGTGCATCTTTCCCAACCAATCAGAGACAAGAGAGTGAGACCGTGACTGGGAGCCGAACAGAAACTGGAGGAGAAAGTGATGTGAGATGAAAAGGGAAGGAGTCCTCGTCCTCTGAAAAGCCAGAGACAGAACCCGAGTGCGAAATAACGTATAAAGTCATAAATTATTCCGCGTGTTGGTTCCCTCAGGGACATTAACGCTCTTACTTAGGACTTCATATTCCAGTCAGGCCATCGTGGAGCGTTACCAGCTCCCCTCGGCTCCACGAACCCTCTGCCCTCACCTCCTGTTTACGGCGATGTGGAGGAAGATGAAAGACAGCGTGGCAAATGACCTCCAGCTCCTGTCAGCTCCAGTAAGAAGATGAATATCTCAGATTTTCTTTGATTTGCACATATATTAAACTAAATAAAATCCAGATAATGGAAATAAACAGGCGGGACTGAAGAAAACAAGATGCCAAGGCTACTCTGTCTCCGTTCTCTCTTCACTGCAGAAAACTTTGTATTAAAAAGAAAGAAATAGATTTGAAGTGGATGTTTTTTCTCCTCGGGGCAGAGATTGAAAACCGACACAGCGGACGAGTAGCAAATTAATCCTTTTCCTCTCGGACTGAATCCATCTCCTGTGCCGATCTCTGTATTGTGAGAGTATCCTCTGTTCCATCTTCGTATCATCTCTGAGAACCGACACACGACGTTTGGCCTTGCAAACAGAAATAGTTCAGGATGGCTCTGCCGGTGATATCCCTGCTTATCTTCAGTGTCCATTCACTCCAGCAGAAAGGCAACACACAGATAACACCAGTGGCACGAACGATCGCTCATCGGTTTGTGAAGTCACATTTAGTCAGGATTTCTACAAGCTTAAAACACCTCAATGCAGCCTGGACTTAAATTACATAGCAGCACTTATGTTAGCACACAGACTGTATTTAAAAGATGGACACACCCACAGTGAGCATGTTTTTCAGAGCCAGACCATATTTGGATTACTGCTGAGCAGCAGACTATTATAAAACTAGAATTTACCTTTGATGGACCAACAACAGCACCAGCAGCTCAGACGTGGTGGAGGAACTGGACATTTTAACATGGGAGGGTTGACTGCTTCCGGTGGTCATTAGAGGAACTGCAGCTTCTGGATCTATGGTGTGATTCAGCGTTGCTTCATTTTTACATCAAACTGACGTTAAACAGCTTAAAGTGAGAGCGCTGACCTGACCTTTAGTCTGAGGATGTGTTGATTTCCTTTGTGCTCAAACTAAAGCTTCAGTGAGGGTGAAAGAAAAGCTTCTTGTTAAATATGAAGTCTTGCTGGTGATGAGTTCAGTGACCCTCACGCTGATCGCACTGGGAGCGCAGTCAGCCTGGCACTCAGCACATGGCTGCACACTTACAGTAAGACTCTGTGGCAAAGAGCCTCTGCTAAATGCCTCCACTGTAAACATTATGTAACGCCGGCCTTTAGAGAGTCTAACCGCACACTGACCGTCTGAACCAAGCTGCAAATGAACTTAGCCGAGCAGAGAGGCGAATGAAACAAATTCTGTTTACTTTACATTTTTATTTGTTGAAACTTGTCGTGTTGAACGCAGCTGAGCTCCACTGCCTTCATGTAGGGATTCAGTGAAATTAGCTAAATGCAAGCTCAGAGAGATGAAAAACATGAAATATTAGATTGTGTCATTATTTAATTAACAAACATGAAGCCAACATGATGAAGCGGTGTGAGGAAAAACTAAGTACTAACTATGTCATGATTCAGCAGTTTGCAGAGCCAGCATCAGCAGCAATAACTTGAAGTAATCAGCCTCCACATGGTCGTAGATGCTCTGCAGCGCCGTTTCACGCGGCTCTGTGTGGTTATGGACTTTGATTCTTTTTCAGCCATCCTGTTGGAGATTGGCTGCTGCTTGGAGTCGCTGTCCTGTTGTATGATCCAACTTCAGCCACGTTGTGGCCTCACGTTTGAGGAGTTCACGGTTGATTTCATGTCTGCAAGGTACAAATCATCGCCACCTCCCTGCTGATGCTTAGTAGACGTGTGTTCTGAGTGATTGGCTATATTTGTGCACATTGTTCCAGAGGTGGTTTGTTCAGATGCAGCTATGCAGAGCTACACCATGCTGAGATGTTCTTAGAGAGAGCAGCTGTAGCTCAGGAGAGAAGGTCGTCTGTTGGTGGTTTGATCCTTGGCTGCTCCAGTCTCTGTGCCAGTTTACCATTTAGGGCAAGATACCAAGCCCCAGTTGCTCTGCGGTGCGTTCACTGCAGTATGAACATGTGCGAATGAGGCCTGCTGTATGAAGCGCTTTGAGTGCTCAAGTAGAATTTACAAAGCGCTCTATAAAAGCCAGTTTATCAAGCTCTCTGCATCCCTGCCAAACAAGCCAATGGTAAATGGCCTGTATTTATATAGCGCTTTACTAGTCCCTAAGGACCCCAAAGCGCTTTACATATCCAGTCATCCACCCATTCACACACACATTCACACACTGGTGATGGCAGCTACATTGTAGCCACAGCCACCCTGGGGCGCACTGACAGAGGCGAGGCTGCCGGACACTGGCGCCACCGGGCCCTCTGACCACCACCAGTAGGCAACGGGTGAAGTGTCTTGCCCAAAGACACAACGACCGAGACTGTCCAAGCCGGGGCTCGAACCGACAACCTTCCAATTACAAGGCGAACTCCCAACTCTTGAACCACGATCGCCCCACAATACTCTGTTTCTAACTGTGCTGCCATGAACTCGAACATTTAACATGCTGAGTGAGGCCGGTAGAGTCTGAGATGGAGCTCTGGGGCAGTTTCCTAGTTTCTGTGAGCATTGGGGGGAATTTGCCGGGACGTCCACTTCCAGGAAGACAGTTGGATGTTTTTCAGTTGTGAATAATTGAATATTTTAGAATGATGGACTTCAGATGGGGGCAGCACGGTGGTTAGCACTGTTGCCGCACAGCAAGAAGGTCCTGAGTTCAATTCCACCATCAGGCCGGGTTCTTTCTGTGTGGAGTTTGCATGTTCTCCCCGTGTTTGCGTGGGTTCCCTCCGGGTACTCCGGCTTCCTCCCACCATCCAAAGACATGCAGCTTGTGGGGATAGGTTAATTGATTAATCCAAATTGCCACTAGGTGTGAATGTGAGTGCGAATGGTTGTCTGTCTCTGTGTGTTGGCCCTGCGACAGACTGGCGACCTGTCCAGGGTGTACCCCGCCCCTTTCCCCATGACAGCTGGGATAGGCTCCAGCACCCCCCACGACCCTGAAAATGAGAAGTGGAAGCGAATGGATGGACTTCAGATTGTTTTTAATGACTTTATAACTTTTCGTTAAGCATGGAGGTGCTCCAACTGCTGCTGATCATTTAATGAGTGCATTTGATTAGCAGTGCCTGGCTGCTAATTACCCTGAACTCCTGTGGAAGCACAGGACCTGATATGTAAAACCTGGGAGCTGAAAGAGTCTGTTTCTTTGTGCTGCACCAGTCTTTTGATTGTAATGTTGCAGGTTGCACACCTGAGTGGAACCAGTCAGAAATCCCAGCCCGAGAGAATCCGGAGCGGAAACAGGAAGCTCGTTTTCTCCGCCTCACAGATTACTGGGATTGCTCTCTCATGCACTTTTTATTTGTTATCACATTCATAGAAGGTTTTAATAATGATGATGTGCGAATGAGTGTGTGTTCAGGCAAAATGTGTGAAGAAAGGAAGCAGAGAAACTCCCACGCCACAGAGCTGTGGAAAATTTACATTTTCTCTCGCCCCTCTCTCTCTTCTCTCGCTTTTATCTTTTTCTCTTTCTGGTTTTGCATCATTCTTCTTTCACTGGGTTGATTTTCATTTTCTCTGCGTGTCTGAAGCTTTTATTTTGTGCAAACTGTTGCCTGTCAAACTATCATAGTAATCATTGTAAATGTTAACATCGAAGCGTTTTGTTAGGTCGGGCTGCGGAGCCGAGGATTAGGACACGGCGCCTTCATGTCACAGCGACCACAGAGGAAGCAGCAGGTGTTACTGATAGTTATTAACATTGATCGGTTTCTGCTGCGACGGTCAGAATAGATGTCAGGAAGATGAAAGCAGCGATCGCTGGTGCAGACGACATTTCCTGGACACACTTTGGGTCTCTTAGAACCAACTGAGCAGCATTTAGACACCACGGCCGACCTGAGTGTTGCTGCTGACCATGTACATCAGCGTCTGATGGCTGCTTTCAAGAGGATAACACACCACGTCATAAAGATCATCACAGGCTGGTGTCTTAAACACGACAGTGAAATCTCTGAGGAATGTTTCTTCATCTATTACATGAAGTCAGCTGAAAGGCCGAGTAACGGTTAAAAGCAGAGCTGTGAGCGACTCGATGAGCAACTCAGAAACCGAATCCAAGTAGCTGAAGGCTCTTCGGACTCACTGACGAGTTTGGACCTGAGACCAGTGCGGCCTTTCAGCTCGCACTGTGACATCACAGTTGGCCACTGTGTGTAAGCTGACATGAGAAGTGATGTCATGAATGCTTCCTGTCGCTGACATGATGGGATTTCTTCCTCAAGTGTTAGAGTTAGTGTTCGAAGCCTGAGAGCTGAGACCGATTTAGATGTTCCTCTGTCAGTTTGTTTAAAGCACACAACACACACACACACACACACACACACACACACACACACACACACACACACACACACACACAACGTGCTCATTAGCCATGTATGGTGTATGTGTGCCAGAAGTCATTTGTTTGTCTTTAAGCAGCTAAACTCTCTTTTATCCAGCTGATAATACAACGATTAGCATCTCAAAACCACAAAAGAGCTTTTTAATCAAACCTCAGGCTCTCACACACACACACACACACACACACACACACACACACACACACACACACACACACACACACACACACACACACACACTCTCACAAACACACACATACTCGGGGGTCCCAGGCCTCCTGTTGTGTAGCGTGTGATGATTACAAAGACGATATGTGTGTGTGTGTGTGTGTGTGCACTGACTGGTAGTTTACACAGAAATGTGCCAAGCAGCTCATTTGCTGGTTTTATATATAAACGTATATACGTGTGTGCAGATGGTAAAGGACTCTGTCTGCTCCAGTTTGACTCTGAACCTCTGATGAAATCATTTCTACATTTCGACCTTAAGATGCTCGTCACTCAGCATCTCTCAGCTCAGATGTTTCATATTCTAGCAGTGTGCCTAATATTTTGCATGCACTATAGCATCATATTATCCCACTTTGCAGCTTATTTGTGGTTCCTTGAGTGTGAAGAATGGGAGTCCCATGATGCACCGAGCACTTATTCTCCACTCACTGTGGTCCCCGTGCATTATATGCTACTGCTTGACTCTTTATGCTCTCATTTTTTCTTTTCTATTTTCCCTCAACCTCCAACCGGTGGCTGCCTCTTGCTTGATACTGTGGGAGTTCTTCCTGTTAAAACGAGAGGTAACCTCGTGCTTGTTCCTCAGATATTTTATGGTCTTTACCTTGCAAAGTGTCTTGAGGTGGCTGCGAAAGAGCACCAGATAAATAAAACGTAATTGATGTGAACTACTTCTGAAAAGGGCATGGCTGTGCATCCTGCAGCATCCCCCCCCCTCCAGATATATTTTATGAATTAAGACATCCTTTAATGTGACACTGAAATTGATCTCTGAGTCACAGTCGGGATGACAGAGGGTACAAACTTTCCAAAACCCAAATGAAACGGTAAACTAATGTAGTTTATGCAGTGAGACAAACTGATCGAATGTGTGGCACAAACAGAGCCTCTAAAATAAAATTATAATATTTGTACTTTGTCACAGGAGGAGTGAGTCTTTCACTGAACATGCTCGTGTGACTGGAGAAGGTCTGAAGGATTAATGCTCTCTGTAACTCATCAGAGTCAAGCTTCTTACCCTCAGTGTTGCTGGATGTATGGATCTGTTTGTTCAGTCTGTTGTTATCTGCTACCTTCAGTCTGCTAGCGTAGCACAGCACAGCGCTGGCCACTGCAGACTCATAAAGCATCCTGAAGCACCGTCTGGCAGATGTTATAGAACTGTTTCATAAAATAGAGACCGCACTGGCTTTGGCGCTTCATTTAGAGGGCGTCTGTGTAGTCCACTTTGTTTATTTGAGTTTTTATTTTATTAATATTAACACAATTAAATGAATGCAAATGAAGCTCAAGCTAAATACATACAGCGGGTCATTTAATGGAAGTGTTAGCAGGATTGGCAGCTAGTGGCAGCTTTGAGCTTTGCAGGGGTTCGTCACCCTCAGGCCTCAGAAGCTTACCACTGTGGAAGAATCATGATGATTTAAATGAGCTCTGCTTCTTTTCAAAACCTTTTTCCTATTCAGCTTTAAAGGGGGAAACATACTTACCTAGGCCCGCATTCTTTTTAATGACCAGCAGGGGGCGACTCGTGTAGTTTTAAAGTCTGCCCACTGTGACATAAACATGATCCTAATTCCTCTAGGCTCAAATGCTACAACATGGTCTTCATTTATGAATTAGTTTCCAGATTAGTGTCCAGATGGACGATGAAGCTGCTCTGCAAAGACACCAGTCACTAACATATGCACTGAAAACGGAGCGCCTTCAAAGATGGGAGTTTCCATGTATCACTATTTCACAGATGATATTTAAACACAGACTTTATAGTAAAGATGCAGACTGTGTAACAGAGCCTCTTCAGTGACCTTCATGTACGAAGTTTTAATCTACTTTCCATGACAAGAACTCTGCATATGCTGAGTCGTGCTAAATGTATAAAAAAACCGAAGCTCGGACGTTTCTGCAATTTGCACTGAAATCCTTCTTTGTTTAAACTGTGAAGTGATAGTTTTAACAATTATAGGCCAGTGTCTCTTTTATCACAGTTTTCAAAATTGCTAGAAAAACTCTTTGCACAAAGACTTGATAGTTTTATTGAAAAATATCAACTAATACATGAAAACCAATTTGGATTTCGTAAAAATAGGTCAACGGCATTAGCGTTGTTGACTTTTATTGAAGATATTTCATCTGCAACACATAATAATAAATACACAGTGGGAGTATTTGTTGATTTAAAAAAAGCTTTTGATACGATACAACATTCTATTTTGATTTCTAAATTGTATAACCATGGAGTGAGAGGAGTAGCATTGAATTGGTTAATGAGTTATTTAGAGAATAGGTTGCAATATGTTTATTATTTTGGCAATACTTCTGAAAGACTGAAGATTGTATGTGGTGTTCCTCAAGGTTCTATTTTGGGACCTAAACTCTTTAATTTATATATTAATGATATTTGTGACGTATCTAAAAGGTTAAATTCGATTTTATTTGCAGATGACACAAATTTTTATTGCTCTGGAGAGAATTTGAAAGACTTGGTTGAAATTATGACTTCTGAGATGTTAAGAATAAAAAAATGGTTTGATGTAAATAAATTATCTTTGAATCTGACAAAAACGAAATATATGATATTTGGCAATCGTGTAAAGGAGGATAAAGTCATTATGTTTATAGAGGAAGAATTGATTGAAAGAGTTACTGAATTTCGTTTTTTGGGTGTAATAGTGGATGAGAATTTGACATGGAAATCTCATATTGAACATATTAGAAAGAAAATGGTCAAAAGTATTTATATTTTGGGTAGTATAAGAGATTTATTAAATTATAAAACAATGCGTATTTTATATTTTTCTTTGTTTTTTTCATATATCAACTATTGTGTTGAAGTTTGGGGGAATACATATGAGAATACCATAAAACCTTTAAACCTATTACAGAAGAAAGTTATACGAATAATTCATAATGTTAAATATAGAGAACATACAAACAAATTATTTATAGAATCAAAATTATTAAAATTAGGAGATTTAGTGAAATTACGGACATTATTAATTATGTTTAAGGCTAAAAATAATATTTTGCCTTTTAAGTTACAAAGAGTATTTTTGATGTGTTCAAGGGGAGAAGAGAATAGAAGGAAATTTTATTTTAAACATCAGTTAGCCAGGACTACACAAAGATTAATGAGCACAACGGTTAGGGGTATAAGACTGTGGAATTCACTTCATTATAATTTAAAGAATTGTATAAATCTACAATGTTTTAAAAAGTGTTATATGTTTAAAACGATAACTCAGTATGAAGAATGCGAATGAATGTGATGTTGGTTTGGGATTCGACCGGAGAGAAATGTCAATATTAGTTTGTTCCTGATTTTTGGTGCCCATCGGTGATATAAGTTCGATGGTAGATAGGGGGCAGGGTTTAATAAGAATATTTTCTTCTTCCTGCTCCTTTTCACACATGGTTGTTGTGTTTTGTTGATAGAAGATGTGGTTGTTTTGTTTGATTTGTAGTACCAAGTGTGAAATAAATAAAAATGAAATGAAATGAAATGAAATGTGAAACCAAGAGTAGCCAATTATCTCTGACAGCGAGGAAACAGTGCGAGGGGAAGAAGAAACCTAAACGAGGACGGTGCTTCCTTTTATTTTTTACATTTTTTGTTTAGTTTTGATTTTCATTAAGAAGAAAATAATTTACTTAAAAATGAGAGGAAACAATTTCACAGGATTTCGAGTTAATGCGAGGACAGGTGACAGAGATTTCATGCTTGGAAATGTGTGTGTGCGTGTGCGTGTGTGTGTGGACTCCAGTGGTCCAGACCTCTTTTAGACAGCAAACAAGTCATTCATTATTCAAAACGAGCTCCCTCTCTCTTCGCTCACCGTCCTTCCTCTCCGCCTCATCAGTTGTTTGTCAGCTGTGTAGTTGTCAAAACTTCTCCAGATAAACAGATAAATCCGGCGCCTTCGAATCTTATTGATCATCGGAGAAGGTCACGCGGGACGCTCGATGCGTGTTCACGAAACACTTCCTGCCAGTGAGTGGTGTCTTTGTTCTCTCCGGCTCTCCTCTGAAGTGTTTCCTCCTCTGGCTCTGCCTCACGCCGCTGCTTCTGTTCAGCACAGACACTGAGTCACTTCACAGTAAATTGGATTTCCTGAACTCTGATTAGTTTGTGTTGTAATTGAGTTTGTGGATGAGACGTCTTTCTCTCATCCAACCTTATTTCAGACCAGTGCTGTGCCCGTGTGGCCCATTAGGTTTGGGTTTGTTTAAGCTGTGTGTTAAAGACAAATATCAGAAACCAGACGATGTTACATTTAAAGCAAGACTCATGAATTCTGGAACAGCAGCTGCTGCCATGACAGTAGACGAGAACTCTATGAAAACAAAGCATAGCCAATGATCTGGTGGAAGTCAACAGGCTGAAGCCACGCCCCTTTAAGCCAAGTTACTTCTGATTGGTTCCCCTTGTAAACAGACTATATCACTACATGCACACACATTTATACATGCAGCAGCTTTAACACCTGTTACCTGTGACTACCTGACTCATGAATACCGAGTCCTCCTTTCACTACTATGCTGATGATACTGAAACATTTCATCCTCTTCAGTCCCAACAAGTCCAGGCTGGATGGCATCATCACAGAGCATTAAGAGCTGGAAAGCACACAACGTCCTTCAGCTGAATGAGGATGAAACTGAAATTGTTCTCTTCAGTGGATGAAAGCAGCTTTTTCTGTGCCCCGTATCCAAAATTAAGCCTTTTCTTTCTTTGAGAGAACACGAAATTATCAATCATGCCCTCATTTCCTCCCACTTGGACTACTGCAGCTCATTCCACACTGGCCTCAGACCAGTCCTCGCTATTAAAATGTTGCTGTTAGGCTCCTCGCAGGCACCTGCTTTGGCTTCTCTCCACTAACTGCCAGGACTGATTTCGAGATCCTCCTGTTTGTCCACTAAACCCTTCACAGCTCTCCTGTCAAACTCCTGCTCAGCCTCCAGACCCTCGGGTCAGCTGATTGGATCCTTCTGACTCCGCCCCCTCTGCGGAAACAGCTTTACGGACACATCTTTGTATTTTAAAACTGTTACATTTTTTTTATCCATCGTTATTTACGTCTGTCTGATTTGCTTATTGTGTCCTTTTCAGCCGCTGCTGTGCATGTTTAGCACCTACTAACTTGTATTTTATTTATTTCATTTCTATCCTCCTATATATTTTATCCATTCTGTTTTTTGTGCAGCACTTTGGTCAAAGGGAGTTCTTTTTAAATGTGAATAAATTTGAGTTGAGTCATTACTATTTTTACAGCACGTGTGGCTCGGGTCGCTCGTGTCGTCGGGCACTTGTCATTTTGTTAAGCTTTGTGACTGCAGCAAAATCTGTTCACAAATAAGCAGAAGGATGACTTCTGTGATTTTAAGTCCAAGTTATTATCCTGATTAGTCAGCTCGGTGTGTCTGAACACAGCGGACCCTTCACACGTAGAAAGAAGAAGTTTGAAACCAGCTCGAACAATAAAGTTTGACCTGAGATTAAATCATGGAAGGAAAACAGAAAACAGCTGATGTGAACAGAGATTAATGAAGCACAAAGTCAGGGGCAGGTTTGAAGGGCTTGCTGTTGTCTAAAACAATAATCTATAGCATCCATAGCATGAATATTTGCAGCAGATCATCAGGCTGCTTGGATTTGTCAGGTTTTGTGGATATTTTGATTTGAGCAGAAATCTTCAACCCTCTGCAGGAATCATTGGCCAGCTTCAGTATTTCTCAGTGTGGTGTTATGCCACAGGGGAGCCTCAATAAGGCTTCATTAATTCAACTTTCACTGTAGAGGAAGCTATTAAGTAATCAAGGGTTACGCTTGTTCCTAACAAGAGCTAATCAGGAGGAAATTATTGTTTCTCCATCTATGTGCTGTCGGTCTAATGTGTGTGCTGCTCATTTTTATGACTCCTGCAGAGTTCTTTTTCACAGCAAGCACAAACAGAGTCAGGAGCCGTATTTACCCAGTGCATGAAGTGGATTAATTAGATCATTTTCTTTTTTCTATTCTGATGAAGAATGTGTGCAGTACGCGAGCAGAACTGAACCTTATTCCCAGTTTCTTTGTGCTGCATGTGGGGGGAAAATTAGTTCTCTGAGGCTCATTGTCTGTGACAGATCGGCGACCTGTCGAGGGTGAATCCCGCCTCTCAGCAGCTGGGATAGGCTCCACCCCCCGCGACCCTGAATTAGATAAGTGGAAGAGAATAGATGGAAGCGTTTTCTTCTGCTTATCTGAAGGTTCAGGTTGCGTTAGCACCAGACTAAACAGCTGAGATATACAATCTCCAAAGCTGGCTCCGGGTCTAATGTGGGCGGGAGCTCCTCGGGAGCTTTTTAAGCAGTGGCCAATAAAAATATTGGGGTGGGGCACCAAAAACAAAGTTTCCAGTTTTATTATGCTGTTGTCAGATATATTTTACTTAAAAATATGGAAAAAATGAGAAAAAGGCCGGCTGGCAAATGTGCCCCACCCGAGGTGCCCCTAGTGGCGCCCCTGACTGTGGGGTCTCCACCTGTGCTGGGGAGGCTTCTGGAAGTGTGCGAGCTCCTTACATTTATGAGCTCTGCTGGACTACAGAAGAAGATCCTCATTCTTGCATCAGAGCTCATGATCAGAGATGAGGACCGGATCGTGGCCTGACTGATAATCACAGCCTTTGTCAGTCCAGTACAACGAACGAGTTCTGCAGATAAAACATAAACCCAGCATCACTGTGACGCTCCACCGTCACGGCACTCGTGCAGAAACTCCCTCGCTTGGGCTACCAAGTCTGATCCTGTCCAGAGGCAGTGATACTTTTCCTTCATAGCACAGATCGCAGCACAGCCGAGGAGGAACTCCTTCCTGCTACCACACGTAATGTTGGGAGGTGAGGCTCTACATCCACGTAAAGCTGGATTCCTTAATGAGAGGCAGCGTTCACCATGTTTTGGTAAATTATTATTTTTAATAAATGTAAACAAACTTTCTAAGCGCAGCCTCTAAGAGCTATTTATTTTCCTTCAACTGTTATTATCCATGAAAGACATTTGCCTCCATCTTTACCTCCTCCTCCTCCTCCCATTTCACTCTGTTTTCACCAAAATAAAAATCTGATGTTCTTTCAGTTTGATTTTCCTTGAATCAAACCCAGACACCTATTATTGATGACACCATGGAAGTACGTTTCCCCTTCCCCTCTCTGTCAGCCGTCTCTTCTTCTTCTCTGTCTGTAAACCTTTCTGTCCACTCAGTCACATCAGCAGCTGTTAACAGGAGCTCATAATCCCCCCCGAGCTAAACTCCGACACATAAAGGCGGCGAGGGGCTCCATAGCAGCCGGCAGGAGAGCAAACCTCGCTCCGTCTCGGTCTCCATTGAGTCATCAGCGGGTCTTTGTGTTGTCATGGTGACCCCCACCAATCGCAGCATTGTTTCCCACCGTGGTGATTGACAGGATGGCATGGTAACTCGTGGCAACAGGTTGTCACAGTGGGGGATGATGCAGTTTTGGGAGAGGGGGAGGTGTGCTCGCGGTATTGTTTTATTGTTTTGTTCCATCCTTTCGACTTGTGACCGGGACAAGAAAGGGTTAATGTGATTTCTGAGGCCACGTCACACTCGTCCCGCAGGTTCTCATGGCCATTAAATCCAGTTTTGCTCTAAAGTGAAAAACGAATTCTCCAATTTCACGCCTTTTTAATGACATAATTATTGGAGATGGTTGAACTTTGGTGGCTCGGTGTGACAAAGCAAAGCAACAGCGGTTTCATCAAAGGTTACAGACTTTGATTCAAACAGTCTAATCTCTGTGGCTTTGTGAGGATTTAAAGGTTCCAACAGAAGATGACAGAATACAAATGAATGCTTTTTTATAGTAAAACATTCAAATCATTCAGTTTAAGCCTTAGTGCTGATTTAAAGTGGGTCAGAGTGAATGAATTATACACAGTAATGTGTACAACAAAGAGCAGTCACCTCAGTTTGAAATGATTTATTACAGGAGAAGATTGTTTACCATCCTCACAAACATGATGCAGATAGAAACTGTGAGTGATGAGTAAACATGCCTGAGCCTCCACATGTATTCAGAGCAGCGTGCACGGACCTGCAGAGGCAGAGCAGGAAATCGAAGCTTAAACGGACGACTAAAATAGGAAGGCGTGTTTGGTATACGAGATGAGATCAAAAAGTTCTGTAAGCAGGTCCAAAAGCTGGACCTGATTTAAAATTTCACAACCAAGATCATCTTCTTAGTTTTATTTCTAGAGGACGTACAAACAGTTCTTTCTGGACTCTGTATCTCCCTGCTAGAAAGAAAAGATAAAGACCATCCATCACTCTGGCTCAGGTGCTCGAGATCCCAACCTGCTCTCAGCCCTGGATGCTTCATCAAAGCTGCTGGCGTGGCGTCGTATGAGGCGTCCTCGTGGCTAAACCTGATCACTGAAGAGCAGGTGACAAAGAGGGATGCACACCTGGATCTGTGGGCTGGTAAACCTGGAAGAGTGTGCCACCACCTCCCCTCCAACTTCCCCTTTGTGAACATCTGTTAACATCTGTTAATGTGGCTCAGGAGGCATCTCACATGTTGGAGATCCACAGTATGTTACAGACCTATTGCCTCTGAGGTCCACTATTATTTTTATTTTTATTATTTATTGCGTGTGTTTTCATGTTTAGTCTTTATATTTTGGTGTCTTGGGAGCGAGATAACTTTTTATACATTTTCTTTCTGTCAGCTTCTTTTAAAAACATTTTAATGCACTTTGTGTTTAAAAATGATCTGATTGTTTTACTGAACAACGCGTGATCTGCGAGGGACCACAGGCAGCCCTGCGCCCATGGCGAGCACCAACAAAAGGCCTGTTTTTAATAGATTGGTTCCTCTCAGCCTGTTGTGTTATCCACATTGATTTTGTCCATCTGCAGTGTCAACAGCGCGATGTGTTCGAGGTCGGGCTTTACAGCCTCGGATGTTCACCGGCACGAAACACAACAGAGGGATTTGTAGATTTATTGATTTTCTCCTGAGAGCTTCTCGTGCGTAAAAAACCCTCCTGTCCCCTGTTCAATACAGCCTGATCGGAGTGTGTGTGTGTGTGTGTGTGTGTGTGTGTGTGTGTGTGTGTGTGTGTGTGTGTGTGTGTGTGTGTGTGTGTGTGTGTGTGTGTGTCCTTGCAATAGATTAAGCTGACACCCGTTGATCGTTCCTGTTCATTAATCTCATGTTTATGGGTTAAGTGGTCCACGCAGGCGCTTCCAGCCACAGGGGAGATGTCACACACGCAGATAAAGAAATGTGCAATGAAACAATCGTCATTATTTCCTTATTTTTTGAATTTGAGACGAGGACAGAGGAGACGAGCATGAAAGAAATCGACTCGAGTGAGGTAACAAACTTTATTTGTGGCTCATTAACGCTGTTTACTATGAAGGATGCAAGCAGAGGATTACTGATGACGGCAAAATCTGAGTCATGCACGTGGACACGTCACGGGTGAAATCCTGCTTTTGCCTTTCAGGACTGAGGCGAGTTTTTTTATAGGACCAGAAAACTAAAGAAGCTGACCTGAAGTCAGTTGGCAGTAAGATGTGTTGTGTTCAAACCAAACTGTGCAAAAATAATCCAAGTAAGTAAAAACTGAGGCGAGTAAATAAATAGTGTGAGCTGATGGAAGCACGTTACTTTGTTGAGATTAGGAAGCGAGCAGATGAAACACTTCTAGAACTTTAAACGTGATGTTCGTCTCGTATTCGTGATCAAACAAAACAAAGGGAACTCTTTATATTAAATACATACAGTAATTCCCACAATGATCCATAAAGGCTTCAGTCTTAGTTTTAACTGAGTTCGTGTTTCGTGTTATAAAGTCATTCTCCATCTCTTTCATACGAACCAGGCTGCGATCAGTGGAGTCTGCTCACAAAGCTCTTTTTAAATAGGATTAACATTTCAGAGGGATGTGAGGTGGGATATGTGGCTCCTGGTGATTTATCTTCTTGTTTTGGGATTTAGGATGAACGCTGTTTTAGATGTACAGGCCTGGTTGATGAAAACGCTGAAAAATAATAGAAAAAAAGCTTCGTTTCCGAGTTCTTTTCATCTTAAATTCAATTTAAACAGAAAAACCAAGCAGAAGTAGTGATTTTAAAAAGAAAATACCTTAATTAACATAGTTAATATGTTGAAAATGATCTTCTCCCTGACTCGAGCTTTGGGCTTTTCCTTTTCCTGCTGCTTTGTTGGATTATTATTCGTGGTGAACCTGTAGTGAACTTTGCATCTCTGATGGGAGTGGACTCTTGATGAGGGCTCACTCTCAGGTTTGATGAAGACAAATCACAACCTTCCCGACTGCCTGTGGCAGATTTTAGGTCACAATATTGGTACGTTCCACCATCACCAACAAAACATGAAATTATGTTTTGTTGGTTAGGAACTGACCTCCCAGCCCGTTGTTCCTCAGTGGGCTGGTTTCAGTCATTATGCAAATGTACTGTTTATAAGATTGGAGAGTCCTGCAGTCAGCTGAGACTGAAGACGTCACCTGGGTGATGACGAAACGTTTCTCCCACAAAACGCTACGTCCAGATGAACAGAATCAACTTTTGGAGGTTCATTTATTATAGATGCTTAACTTGAGATCGAGGAGACAACTCTGATATTCTATTTTTACAGTTTCATATTTCCCTCCCACATCTACTCTCCAGAAAAGGAAACACAGGATGTCTCTGCACATCAGTGAGCAGCTTATGGCCACAAGCTGTAATAAAGACGCGGCATTAATAACATTTATGGGTGCACAGGTACCTGCTGATTAGTGATAATTAACACACTAATAAAATATTTGGGTTTAACTCACCAGTTCTAGGACAGTCTGCAGCACATGGAAATGAACATTATTTGTCAGGTAAATTAATTAAAGTGCTCCAAAAGGCTCCGGCAGTACAGTCACAGTTGCAGAGGTCCGGTTCACTGACTTGCATTAGGCCAAGCAAGCACCAATCAGCACTGGCTGCCAAGGGAAACCTTTAAAATATTTTTCTACCAGCCTGTAAACATGTTTATTTCTGCACGAACTGGCACTTGGACACGGGATCCTTCGGGGACCGTCTCGCTCTTGGAGCAGGTTTCGAGTAGCCGTTCGAGGACCTGGAGGTGCATGTGTCGTTTACCAATCTCATGTTTCCACGAGACAAACTGTCACACTCGAGAACGGAGGAGGGAGAGATGTCGTTTTCTTTTTTTAAATGCAAGAACGTGTCTCTGTGTGCGGGTTAAATTAAAGGACAAGCAGCGAGTTTGCTGAAAAACGAGAGGTAATTTTAGTCGTAGTTATTACTTGGGGAGGAGGTGAAAGATTACCAACCAAAGCAGGTAATATTAAAAAGCCTGCTGCACCTCTGGAGACCTATATTTCATCTGAATGAGACCTAAGCTGAACTGGTTTCGTGAAAATAGTTTTACAGCTTCTCGTACATGTAACGTCACAAACAGGAGGCCTGTGAGTCCTGATGATGGACAGACTGATGCTTTCTGAAGCTTTGGTGTTTCAGACTGCCGTCTTTCATCCTCTCTCATCTTACCATCTTATCTAAATGCATATTTAAATGCTCTTTTCTGGGACCCACGGGTACGAAACAAGTTGTTCTTTGCTCTGCGAGAAGCTGGGAGAGTTTCGAGTGCAGTCCCCGCAGTCCTTCCTGTCCACATTATAAACCTGGAACAGCTGCTCCCTGCTTTTGATCAGACAACCTGAATCTGATAATGCCCACAGAGCCGCTCGCTTTCTGCAGATTCGCCGCTGCCAGGACTGAGAGAGGCAAAAATTTAAGGCTCATTAACATTCATGAAAACGCTGTCCCACGGCTCCCACGCGCACACTCTGACATCAAACTTCCCTCCAACTGCAGCCTCCCAGAGAAGCTGCGGCTTTGGAGGGAAGGCGCTGTCCTCGGGGTGGTAATTACCCACAGCCGTTTACTTCATTTCATGTGACGGTGAGTCATGTTAATTTATTTCTCATCACATGTTGTTTCTTGTGCAGCAGCCCCGCAGCCTTTGATATCCACACGGGTAAAATGCATTAATTGGTCTGCTTACACTTCCATAATTTCCCACCTGCCTGCGGCTCTTGTTTGGCTCTGATTTGTGTCTGTAAGCTCTAAACCTGAACTTTGACACAGAGGTGAGCGCTGATGCCTGCATATAACCGAATGCATTCAGGAAACTTCTTTTCCAACTATTTATTTGCTCTCTCTGTGCTGACAAAACCTCTTCCTGTGGATGCTGGGTCCATTTCCGCCTTAAGTATAAAAACGAGCAGCACTGAAGCCATTTAAGTAATGAGCACGTTTTTCCTGTCTGGGTTTAAATTAAACCAGAGGAAGAGAGTGCATTCTTAACTGGTGGCTTTTCAGACACATGTGAAACTTGGATTTGTTATTTTTCATCCAGAGTGTTTGAGGAAGGACGGAAACGAGATTATAATCACCTGCGTTGGTCCTTACTGGCGAATAAGAGCGCAGCCATCGGGTTTTTGAGACCGAGCTGTTGTAATTTAAAGCTTAATGACGTTTTCCTCATATTCAGGTTGACTCAGTACGTCACATTTTTCAGCCCATCTGTATCCTGTGATGACTCATCTATAAGGAACATCTTTATAGATAAAGATGATATATAGATCTGATATTGCTGTATTGGTGTTGCTCGGGTGGAGAAGTGGTATCATTTGATGTGGTGTGGCTGCCTGGTCATAAACTCTCTTTATCTTGTCGTTCTGTTGACGTTTAGGTGAACATATTTCTGATAAGGTTTTGTTTCACTTTGTTGGCGCTGTAAAAAGTCCAAATGGTGAATGGGCTGCATTTTTCAGGACGTTTTGTTCACTGAGTCATAAATTAGGGAGCCACCTCGTGTCTGCTCCGATGATGGTGGTTTATGTCTCACTTTTGCAGAATTCTAGCAGATTTTTTCCACCAAATTAACTTTTTAACCTTCACCTAACCTTCCTTCCGTAACAATGGCTTGAATAAACTTATCAGTGGCTCGTGTCATGTTGGCTCTGAGTTATCAGAAACCCTTTTCAACTCTTATGCACGTGACTGGTCGCTGTGTGTTGGCTTGAGTTCAGGGAGTTTGGATTGAAATCAAAAAGTTGCAACTTTAAAAATAAGAATCATGTTTGCATTAAAGTGTGACAACAATTATGTGCAATCGACTCGCTCTGGTCATTTCTCTGGTCCATGAAGGTCATTAGTTGATAAGAACATCAGTCCCTTCAACCCTTGTGTGAACACTGAGCCATTAAACACATAATCTCCACCCATGCACCTCTGATGATATGATCTCCTTCCCTCAGGCAAATGTTACAAGTCCCACAGTGCAAATCTGTCATTCAGCACAACCTCGTTTAGACTTTAAATAGCACCACTAGGACACACAGCTATTTTTAAATTATTGACACTTATACACCTTCCAATTTGTGTTTAATTGCATTTCACTCAGACACACCGCTACACTTTCTGCTGATGGTCTTTGTCTGTGTATAGATACAAACTTTCTTAAAGAATCATTATAACAAAGCTATTGGCAATAATCATAATGTAGTAATCAGTTTCCTTTTCACTGATCCTCTTGCCCTTTGGATGCACCCCAAATCGACAATCTTGGACTGCAGATGGCAATGGCTGCAGCCTCTGGGACCCCCTTTGCCATCTGCAGTCGAAGACGACAGAGTTATATTCCATCCTACAGCTATAGGAGCAGTCCACCCCGAAAATGAGCCGGAATAGAAAACACAAAATGAGAAAGACCCAGGACTAGCAGTGTCTGCACTTTAGTGTCCACCAGTAAATTGTGGATGGTATTTTATTTTCAGACAGATTAAATAAAGTTCTCCACTGAAAATGTTTGGACTGATAGACGTAGCCACCACGATGCAGCATTAGTGTTTGCTTTGAAGAGAAGTGAGCTAAGCTAGCTGCTAACTTAGCAAGACTGTGCAGATGCAATGCACAAAAACACATATGACAGTATGTGTAAGTAATAACATGCTAAAATTTAACCCACCGTAACTGAAGCACACAACCCTTAAACTTGTTGAGCTGCGGCACACATTGTCAGATTATGTGTCAGCTAGTTCTAGACATAGATCAGTTAGATCTGTCAGTCACAGCGGCCCATGCATGACTCAAAAATCCAGAACGAATAGTTATAACAATAATTCTCCACCATAGTGTGGTAACAAAGGGGAAAACTGCTGAGGAACAATGATGCATTCAGATGCATATCAAATGAGAAAATTAATATGGATCATTATCAACACAGGTTATTCATTAAATTGATTTAAATATTTTGTGAATTTGTGGGTTAAACAAATGAAAAAAGGCAGAACATCTGATCATTTTAACTAACTGGTGTTTTTATGTGACTCTGCTGTATAAAAATCCTGAAATCAGAAGCTTAGAAAGAAGACTCACCTGCAAAATGACACTTATCAACATGCAGCCCTGGGAACGCTACAGGTCCTGATGGAATCCCACAGAGGCTGCTCAGGAGATGTTTCACCTTTCACTGTCACATTGCACAGGCCTAAATGCCTCGAGTCTTCCACCATTGCACTTGCTTCCCCCCCCACTAGTCTCTAAAATAACCAATGACTGCACAAAAACCCACAACACCAACTTAGACATCAAGTTTGCAGATAGGACCACTGTAATTGAATTAATGCACCATGGTGATGAGTCTGCCTACAGGGATGAAGCCTGCTGACCGTCCCAATGGTCCTCCATCATCAACCTGCCAATCAATGTCTCCAAGACAAAAGAGCTGATCAGCTTCAGGAGACAGAAAAATGTTCCATCATGCAGGCAGAGACATTGTGGAGATAGTGCCAAACTTTAAATTCCTCAGCAGACATTTCCCAGGATCTGAGAGACTTGGACCCTAAATCCTAAACACAACTCCTCCTTTGAGGAGGGCAAAGAAGTGGCTCTACTTCTTAAAGAGAGTGTGGCATGTCAACTCCATTGAGGCTGACAAGAAGGCTCTTCATCAAAGGATTCATCAAACCAGCACAGAGGACCACCAACACTCTGCTACCTTCACTTGACCAGATCTACATCAAGGCCTCTTCTCATCCTGACTGCCACCTTTTCACTCCTTTGCCTTCTGAAAGGTGCCACAGATTGATAATCTCTGTACCTCCAGACTACAGGATCTGTATTCAAATCCCATCAAAGTGTTTATCTCTATCACTATGGTCTGTAGAAACGATATGTGCATATATCCTTTGTAGGACCTGCCTGTGTGCATGCATTGCATAAAAACTTTGCAAAAAAATATAGAAATTAGTGTTGATTGATTGTTGTTCATTTCCCCTTAAATGGGCACCAGAGTTGAGCAGCAGAGTTTGTGAGTTGCGTGCAGGAAAAAGCTGCCAAACAGCTTATTCTGCTTGTTTGGTGTCATTTATTCCATTGGATAATTGAAGTATGAAGTTTTTGTTGTAAACCTGTAGAACGACCAATGAAGACATTCTGTTATATTCTATACGACAGTTGTTGTGGTCATATCTTCTTTGTGGCCCTTCCTTCTCAGACACCAAACTCAGAGCGATTAAGTAATGTGGAAGGAATTAAATTCGGTTAATTCAAGAGAAGCCATGATCAGGTCCGAGGTTTAATCTGGGCTTTATTTTATTCTGGGAAAATGCAGCATCAAGTCCTCAGTTGGCAGGAAACCAGCAGATACACTCCTCCCGTGCATCTCTGTGTAATTAGAGAGCAGACTTATGTTCACTACTTTAACTTGCACTAACCTGCGTTTTCAGTTTCTGAAGTCTGTTTGGTTTGGCAAAAAAAGTCAGCAAAGGAATTTTGTGCCCAACCCACGAACAACAACGGTCCCATTCACATCCCACTGTGAACATTTTGACTTGGCATCTGTAGCTAATAATGGCAGAGCTCCACTCGGGCGTGGCAGCGCCGTGACACTGTGCTATTGTGGTGGCGGTTTCACGCTGTAACTCTCTGTTGGACTCGTGATGGACGTGAAACCGTCACAGATATGATCCGAGACTTGTTTTTGCTCCTGCGTCCTCCTTCCTACCTTATTAATGCAAATCTTCACGAGTATAAACAATGATGTGTTGAGCTTATTGGACTGTTTCCATAACAGCTTTAGGGCTCACCCTGGTTGGTTTGAATCCCTGTGAATGTCGTCACGGTTGTATCACCTACTGGTTTCTTAAATCCTGTTTCAAACCCTGTAATTTAGCATTTTAGCAACAACCATCTTGGCTTTTGTACCAGAAGTGATCATATTGGGATAAGAAGGTGAGGTATTAATGCTAGTAAGTGAATCCAGAGACATTACAAGTGCATACAATTTAAATGCATCTTAAATAGCGCCGCATAGTGTAGGAATAAAAAACAGCAGCTAGCCTCACAGCAGCCACAGGCAGTACAACCGTGACTGTGTTAGACTGCTTCTAGTGTCCTGAGTTTGTGGTTCCAGTCGTACTAGTTAGCGAACATAAACTAATATTAGTCCATTAGATGCATTCAACAAACCAACCCTGGCCCGAAGGTTCAAAACATGTTCACAATATAAGTTAGTTTATAAGTTAGTTTTTTACATTTTGGATTACTTTCTGAATGACGGTTTTTCTATTTATTTATCTTAGACACTATTATGTAAATGACTTTTTGGTTTTCAGATAAAGTAAAAATTCAGTGTGTTGTATTCATTGCAGTACTCACTCCTATTATATTGTATATTAGTATGAACTGACCAGCTGAGCTGCCCTTGTGTATTTCTACACTCCTGTCTGATTTAGGTTTGGCCACTAGCATCTTAGTATTGAGCAAATCTAGATTCACCTTCTTAGCTACATCTTGCTAGTACAGGGTTGGAGCCCTGCCTTACGTCTTTGTAGAACAGAATAATGAATGTAGTCAGCAACAATATTCGGGTTGGCTGTGGTGTTTAAACAATGCTCTCTTGGGACTAAGGAGCTGAAGTGTGTCCCACCACCGGCCTGAACTGTTGTCTTACTTTGGTTAGCTTGTGTGTATTGTAGCCTGAGTTTCCTGCTAGCTGAGAGAGGTGGTACCTGGAGTGGTCGTCTGCTGCCAGAACCCACCTGCTTTGACCTTTGACGTGCTGTGTCTTCAAAGATGGGCTTCTGCATACCTTGGTTGTAATAAACTGTTTTTATTTTCGAGTTACTGTTTCCTTTCTGTGAAGCAGACCTCTCACATCAAGACATTTTCAGTCAGAGAACAGCTGCTCACTGGATATTTTCTCTGTTTTTGACCTCTCTGTAGGTAGAAACAACCACGACATGTTCAAAGCCACCTAAATCACCCTTCTTCCCTCGTCTGATGCTCAGCTTGAACAGCAGCAGGTCGTCTTGACTGTGTCTATAGGACTAAATGCACTCAGTTGCCATTCGATTGGCTAAACAATTATTTGTGTTACTGCAGATTGGCAGGGGCAAATAACATCTCTGAAGGTCTTGTGCTATTCCTAAAGCTTAATTGCTGTGAGTGCTGCACTCATTAAAATCGATCTCGACGAGCATATCAACATTTTTATCAGCTCCACTCGCCTCTCATCTGAAACATGACTGCAGGACAGTAAAAAGACTGTTCTGGGGGAAATCTTAAGTCAAACATATTAGAAGTTTGTCAGTGGAAAGCATCTAAATGCAGATTTAGAGAGAATGTATGTGGTCTGTACCTAAAGTACACCAGCTGGCTCTAAAGCTGCTGTTTGCATTCCTTAACTGTGAAATAACAAACCAAAAGGAAGCAAATACTGATTCATGAGCATGTGCACATTGTGCTGCATCACATTCAGCCAGCAGGACAGACTCTACAGACAGTTTGTTCTCTCAGGACATTTTCTATAAGCGAGGGAGAAACCGTGTGTTGACATTTTCCCTTCGGAGCAAAGTAAATGGTAGAAAAACGCTGATTTAGACCCAGTTGTGTAGCGTGCAGCTGCGAGGACAACAACTGGTGTGTGCGTGTGGATGTGACTGCGTAGCCCTTGTTGCCATGTAGCGATGCATCGATGTGTTTGTGCGTGTGCAAGTCAGAGGTATTGATTAAAAAGCGAGCCTGCTGGCTGCAGTTATTAATATTTGAAGCCGACTTCTAATGGAAGCCTTTGAAGCCGAACAGTTTGAAGTGCTCTGACATGAAGTTAAAGCTCAGTCAGGACAGAAACACTTAGAATGCTAGCCTGAAATCTTCACCCAAATATATTTTTTATATGAATAGATTAAATAAAAACAAGACAGCAGCTTGATGCTGGGGTGGGTGTTTGCTGGACTGCTAACCATCAGCAGCACACAGATTCTTCTCCATCGAAGGACTTTGCAAAACAAACTTCCATAGAAGGCTTCTTATGCGTTTTCCCCTTGCTTGTGAGGGATACACATACAGAGATTATTGGTTGGATGACAGGACAGGACAATAGCAGCAGCAGTTTTCTTCTACCACAGATGCAGAGGCACAAACTGGCAGTTTCTGACACACAGTTGTTCATCCAGCATCTAAAGGCTCCACGTGCTTCTACAACCACTGACCTTTGACACTCACCGACAGATGTGTGCTTTAAAATCATTTATTTTTCTAGTTTAATCAGTCTGTATATAAAAATAGTTAAGATCTCTCTTATGGCCAGCAGGAGACGACCGTGGGGTTTACAAAGACCTTTAGTTTTATAGAAGTCTGTTACTGTTGGTACAATTCATTAATAACCACAGTAAACACTTACCTCACGAGTTTATGGTAAAAATGGTAAATGGCCTGCATTTGTATAGCGCTTTACTCAGTCCCTAAGGACCCCAAAGCGCTTTACACTACATTCAGTCATTCACCCATTCACACACTGGTGACGGCAAGCTACATTGTAGCCACAGCTGCCCTGGGGCGCACTGACAGAGGCGAGGCTGCCGGACACTGGCGCCACCGGGCCCTCTGACCACCACCAGTAGGCAAACATGGGGTTAGTATCTTGCCCAAGGATATTTGGCATGCAGCCAGGAGGCAGCCTGGGATCGAACCACCGACCTTCTGGTTAGTGACTAACCTGCTCTGCCACCTGAGCTACAGCCACCCCTAGAGATGGCCTCAGTCACAAGTTTCAAGTCTTTTGTAGAAACAGAGTTTGGAGACACAACTATAGTTGGGTTACCTGGATCGTTGGCCCAGTGTTTTGAGTTTTGAGTCTTATTTATTCATTATTAGGTTCTCTGTGTGTCGTTTTCTAGTTCAGTTCGCTTGGGCTCTTGAATTTTTCAGTATTTCTGGTTTAGGTTTCCTTGGTTGTTAATCGGCCCGTTTGTCTCTTTGTCTCGTCTCTGTGTGTGTCTTTCTGTCCTCGCTCCCTCGCCTTCTCTATCCTCCCTCTGTTCTCTGGGTTTTGTCAGTCTGCGTCTCAGTGTGTGTGTTTCCAGTACTTCCTGTTTTACTTTGATAGTAATTCTCTGTTTGAACCTGTCTATTGCTGTTTGCCAGTTAGCCTTCCAGTTTTGTTGTTTCTGTAAAACCAGCAATAAATCCATTTCCGAGCACAGTGCAGCCTGCGAGTCAGCACTGTGGGCCCACAACTCTGCCTGACACCAAGGTGCACAAACAAATCTGAAGAGGCTAAAGCTGTACCACACTCGCAATATTATCATCAATTTACTTTTGGCTTCAAACACACGTCTGAGGTAAAAAGAACAATTAAGCAGGATGCTCTGCAAAAAGGCCCAGTGTAGCTTGAAAGCTACCTTTAGCTGCTCCCTTTTCAGAAGGGGTCACCACAGCAGGTAGCTCTAAATATTTAATTTGGCAAATTTTTAGACTGCCAAGTGATTTATGTCTCTGGCAGGGATCAAACCAGGGACATGTTTTAATGTGGGCACCATTACATCATGGATCCACTGGGACAATAGAGTAGTTGGCCCTTTTACTGTCCTTACATAGTGCAGGGACAGTTCAAGAGAATCAGAATCAGAATCAGAAAGGGTTTTATTGCCAAAGGTTGAGCAGGTTTACAACATTAGGAAATTGCTGCGGTGCTTCAGTGCAAACATACTGTCATAAATTGCGCTTAAATAGACATGAAAAAATAAAAGTAAGAAGAAGAAGAAGAATTAAAAGTGCTACGTAGAAAGATATATGCATGAGTGCAGGTGGTGATCAGTGCCAAACATGGAATGATGCAGTGAACACAGCGTAGGGTCATGTGTTAGTGGTGGGAACAGTCGTACGTTTATTGTTCATGTGTCCAACAGCAGAGGGGAAGAAATAGGATTAAACTCAACTGTAAATTCCAAAAAGATCTATTTAGAGTTGAAGAATGAAAATTTGGAGATGACGACAACAAGTAGCAGGTCTCCTATAATGAACCAGCTAGAACCCACGTGTGTGTGGAATCGTCCTGTGTGGACCCAAGTGGGCCTCATGTTAGATGCCCGTGTGGTTCCCCCTACAAAAAGAACGTGAGACCCATAAAAATGTGGGCGGGATCTTTGTGACACAGACTTTTGAATTTCATAAGACATGCAGCGTGTGTGTATCCTGATACTTCAACAACGTGGAACTGAAACATTCTGCTGGTTTGTAGACATTTGTGTTACTGTCGCAGTGACGCTGGCTGTCTCCAAAGCTCCACATTTGGTCAACGTCGACGTTTCTTCTTGCAACTGCAGTTATACATAATTACACCATTATAAAAAAGTCCCCCTAAAGTGAGCAGAGCTAACATAGATTTTAATGTAAAATTCCTGTTTCTACGTTTTCATCCCAAAAACGGTGAATCAGGAAACTCAGTTCCAGCTGGACTGCGTTTCAGTTTGTATACAGACAGAAAACACTTTTGCTCCACACTTCAGCTTCTCTCTGGTGTTTGCATTGCACCTTAAATTGTTCAACCTTTCATCCTCTTTCTTTTCTCTCTTGCATCCACTGGGATATTGATAAGCCTGGTCCCCGAGGAAGCCATTAGTTCATTGGCTCTGAGGACTGTATTTGTGTGTATGTAAAATACTCCCTCCTGCTGTGCTGGTCCATTCCTGCTTTTTCAGGTTCTGGCTTTAGAAGAAAAGACCTTCATCTATTATTGAATGACTGCAGAGAGCTGCCTCATTGAAAGAGGTGAGCACACAGGTAGGAGGTTGGTGATGTAGACGGGTTAGGTGGACAGACGCAGCAGAAAAAACTCATTTTACAACGTTTGTTACGGGTTGCATTAGTGATTTGACTCATGCCGACACTGTTTGTGCTCCGGGGGCTGTATTTACTGGTGAGGTAATATGAGTAATCTGTAGAAATCACTGAGTCCAGTTCCAAGTAATGCCATCAGTTTAATCAGTTTTAATAAGAGGGTGTTCCAATCCCCTAAAACAAACAGCTTGATTGCATTGTCTCTTTCTATCTTCATCAATATCTTCAAACAGGTTTTGGAAGAATATCAGAGCCAGTGTGGTAAAGAGAAAAAATGATAGAAAAACAAACATATGAGCAACTGTGCTTAGCCTGCATGCTGCAGCAGCACTGTTTATGGAAATATGGATTATATGCAGAAAACCAAACAACACTGCATTAAGACCAGGTAAATAAACCAGAATAGCAAAGGCCTGCAACTATTTCATTTAGCATCACTTAATCCAGTCTTCAGGTTATATCAGTCAAAGCCACTGGCATGGCTCAGTTATGTGTAAATGGACTGGTTTGTATAGAGCGCTTTCCTAACTCATACGAGAAACTTGCAGTTAGTATCTTCCCTGAGGGTGCAGACTGGAGCAGATGAACCACCAACCTTCTGGTTTGCAGGTGACCTTCTCTGCCAACTGAGCTAAAGCTAGCTTGTCTGTGGAGCTGATACTGCCACCAACTTTGGGACCATTGCCAAAGGTTGTGTGTCACGATGGTATCCCACAAAAGGGGGACAACATCCCACGAAAACAAATTTCTCCAGACTACTGAAGCTCTAAACACGGGGTACTTTGTGTTGAAGGATCTTTATTTACCACATAGTTTGTTTCCATATTTATTTAGTGAGATTAAAGGAATGTTTAATGATTCAAAGGAATAAAATAAAATGTTACGACGGATGTAGTTTTTGTTGAACTTGATTTCTGCTGCAAAAAAGAAAAAAAGAAAAAAGATATGCAGTAAACTTTCTGAAACCTGGTTAAACAACAACTCTTTTCCTGACTCATTGTTATAAAGCTGTTAAATGTGATCTGGCAGAAATGTTTTCTCATTCCAGTGTGATGTTGTGCATTAGGAGATTTATGTATTTCAAAGATCCTCCCAGTAGTATCTGATCCAAAGAGCCCCAGGTCAGGCAGCTTTGCCTTCAGTTTGGTAGTGCTCACTGACTTAATTTGTGGATGTTTTGAAGTGAAAACATCCTGGAATAATAACACAGCCTAAATATTACTTGGACTGTGTTTGCTGAAACAATATATTTTCCACGCCTCTGTCAGTGCGCCCCAGGGTGGCTGTGGCTACATTGTAGCTGCCATCACCAGTGTGTGAATGTGTGTGTGAATGGGTGGATGACAGGTTGTGTAAAGCGCTTTGGGGTCCTATGGGACTAGAAAAGCGCTATATAAATACAGGCCATTTACCATTTACAAAGTGCCATAATTAAGCAAAATAAGTAAGAATTAGAGATTTTATATTTTGGACTGCCTGATGAAACGTTATAATCAGTAAAACAATTATTTCAGATACACAACATAACAAATATAACACAAGGTCAAAGATGAGCCTTAAGCCAAGCACTTAAATGAAGAGAAACAAGCGCGCAAAACAAATGACAGAACAGCTAAGAGGGTGAAAATAATCACACTGAACACTGGGACAAGACTCCTTTGTTCTTGTTATCTCTTCCTACTTGATACCATTCAGCCATTAGGAGCCTGAGTTCGGCTAACAGCTAGTCCCGTTTGCATGCAGTTAGTCAATGACGTCGAGCCACGTATGAGACGGAGCGCGACAGTGGAGCCTCGGTTTCTTAACATAAAACTCATTGTTGCACCCGGGGCGGCACAAAGGTTTTAGTTTTAGTGTCCTTGTTTTCCTCTCAGTTACGTCACTAGTTTGCTAACATAAGCTAATGTAAGTCTACAGCGGCAACCAACCAACCAACCAACCAACCGACCATGTGACGTCACATTTCGTGTTGAACATGTTTTTAAAACTTTAACTTTAAGCACTTATATTTAAAATCTAGCTTCACAGACAGAGTTTCATCTATTTTACATCTATCTATTTTTTGAGCGCAGGGCTCCATGATGTAAATTATGGATATGTGTGTGCTACATGTCCCCTTTAAACGTGTGTCTGCATTTCCACACCTGAACGTCTACCGGGGTCCACTGGAATCTAACTGATTTATATTTTACCGTCAGATCAGACTCATCTGTGGAGACTTTGCATTAAAACGCACCAGTTATGCCCCCTTCAGGCAGACTTCAAGCGGTTTTCATTATTAAGTATAATGAGAATGGCTGCTGATCCATGGTGTCTGCAGCTGTCTGTGTCACTGTCAACAACCGAGTATAATCCCCGTCTAGCACTCGTAGCATCCAAACACCCAGTACTTCTGTGATTCAGCACATGTGGCCAGATGCAGCCAGTGAGCTCAGATGATGATCTCAGCTTCAAAATGAAACTACTAAAAATTTGCCGTGATAAAAACTTATAAAAATGACATAAGTTTTGTCATTTTGTGTCGAGTCTCAGCTCTGACTCAGAAGCCTGGAGCGATGATTTTGCATTGCTCGTCATTTTAATTGCAAAGGCATTGTTTTTATCTCCAGATACATATTTTCCAGTTTTTGTGTCTGTCTGTCTGTGTGTGCTTGTGCTTTATTTGTCTGCCCCGGTGTCGGGTCCTGACAGGTGTGCTTTGGCTCACGCACAAATGGCACAAAGCTGTGCACACATGCACAGAGCGTAGCTGTGCAGGGTGTGCGTGGGCTTCGGGTGACTCAGCAGACATTGATTTGTTATTCAGGGAGTGCCGTGAACCTGGACTTAACCGCCCACCCTCACAGAGGCGAGACACACACACCCTGTTACCTGTGGGGACCTGTTGCAAGTGATGAATTCAGACTGTTGGATATAAAACTTCTCAGGCTAGTTTGCCCTAAAAACCAATTTATTGATTCCACATCTGTTAAAAATGATTCATTCTGTTTTATGATTAAGCTGTTTTTTTCCCAGTGATGCATTTTCACTTTAAAACTCTATATTAGGATAATATTTTCAGGCTACACAGACTGCCTATGTGTTTCTGCTCCTGTGTGTCCATTTGCCAAAGACTGTGTTGCCTGGTTTTCAGTGTATTTGTGTTCAGTTTTCAGACCAGGTTAAATTAGATTCAGCAGCCACGTAACCGCTCGCAGGACTTGAAACATGTTAACTGTCTGAGTTTCCATATGAATAATTTGAACCTATTAAATCAGACACAAAAGCATAACACTGTAAACTGAGTGAGTGGAGGTAAAGTTGGAGTTAACATCAACACCTTTTTTTAATTTGTGCCTGTTTGGACCATTGAACTTTAAAAGCTCTAACAGGAAAAAACTTTATTGGAAATCTACCATCTTCTACTTCCTGAAAATTTAGCACGAGGCTAAAACGAGACACAAAGGTTGGGTTAAACATGCAGACACAGAGTTGAAAAGTAAACTTTGTGCACCTTCATGTTATTTACCTGTTGATTATAGGACGACACAGTTAATCTTCTCACCTCGTGCAGGCTGTTGCATCATGTTGCATGAATCTTCTGTTAAATCTGTTACCTTCAAACACGTTTCTAGACAACTGAACAGTTTCCTCAGTCGTGTTCAGGTGAACTTATTTATCTTCTTTACCAGCTTTCACATAATTTGTGAACGCTTACATCAAACATAGCTGGAGTTTCAAATAACGGGGTCAGCTACAGGTACTCCCTGAGAGCCAAAGGCTGCTTTCAACGCTTCGTTGCACACTTTTATCACGCTATAATAATTCCCACCATTTCACAGCTTACAGAGCCGACTTGAGTTCCTTTTCACGGAAGGTATAAAAACATTTTTGTTGCATGATTGACACAAATCACACACCTGGATATGCCTCACAGCGCACAGCGTTTGGGAACCACTGGTCTGTGACTGGTTCCTGATCATCTGGCACGATATCTTAATAATTATCTCTTTGGAGTCTTCTCTCACCCCCATTCTCTGCGACCTGCTGGAGCAGGGGGGCTAGGACTAGGAGGAGGAGTTGGCCGTCCGACTGCGGTCTGGAGTGTGGGGCCTTCCTGCTGCTGCGGAGTCGGGGCGGTCTGCCTCCCCCCACCGCAGGGAAAAGGGAAACACCACCTGGGTCTGGGTGCAGTTCCCCCCTCCAGGGGCGGGGGCACCTAGACCCGGTTTGTAGAGTACGCTTGGGGAGTGTGATCGTGTGTACAACGTCTCTTTATGTCTGTCTCCACGTTGGTTGAGTGTGGAGTGAGTGCATATGAGAGCATGAGGGTGGGAATGGATGTTTGTATCTGTGTGTGCCTGTATGTCTGTGTCTATATGTCAGGTTGGGTGTCAGGCGCCACCTCTCTGGGGACACCTCAGGCCCTCCAAGGTTTGGAGGCCTATCTCCCCCTACCACCACTTCCCCTGCCAGTGGCGGACTCCCTCAGACATCGGTGCGTTGGTGGTTCTTTGTGTCCGGGGATGGGCGTCCAGGTACACACCGGCTCACTCCTTGGCGGCCGCTTATCGGGGCCTGGGGCTCGCTCAGGCCACTTCGGGGGTGGGGTGCCCCCGGCCTCTCGGCCTGGGGCTCGGTCACTCAGGCACGGCTAGATGTCGGCGGAGCTCACGGGCGCGTCACTGCAACCCCCCCTGGCTTCTGCTCCGCGGCTGCTGAGTGAGCCCTCATCTGGGACTCTCCTCAGCTCTTTCCGGGACAGTGGCGCGGCTGCCCCTCTGTTGGTCTTCCTTGGTCTCTTGTGTTCTGGGGGCCTCTGGATGTCTGGAGTTTTGATCTCCTCCACACCTGCTTCACGCCCTGGAGGATGGGGCTGTGGCCCCCCCACACCCTCTAGCAGATCATTACATGAAGGAACCTTTTAAAAAACAAAAAACAAGCGCGTCCATGCTCACAGGTGTACACACGGGTGATCACACCCACAAACTACACCCTTTTTGGCTCCTACCTCAAAGCACACTGTGTTCTGTTGATCTTATGTGCTGCACAATAATGTTTAATATTTAGTATTTACTGTCATATTCCCATATATCATTGTGATGTTGTTTATTCTATTACTCTTGTTCTCTTCTGCTTGCTTTCTTTTTTCTTTCTCAGCAGGTGATCCAGGTGATTGATATATGCATTTTTTTTTCTCTGCCCGTTCTGTTGGTTTTTGTTTTTTGCCCTTCTCCCCCGTCCCTCTTCTCAGCTGTTTCTCTTTCCCTCTTTCTTTCTCCCCTTCTTTCCCCCAGTCAAGTCTGTCCCGTATCCAGTAAGTGAAAATAAAATAAACAATAAAAGGTGAATCAAATGGACCATTACGGCAAGGCTGGGATGGTCAGTTTGGTAAAGTAAATCCGTTGGGCATCTTTCTTTGCCTTTAGACAACAATTCTGAGGGCAAAAGAGCCAAACGGGACAGGCAAAAAAAAAAAAAAAAAAAAAAAAAAATTATCTCTTTGCATGTTTGTTAACTCACGAAAGACGTGTCGCTGCACCTGCACGCGGTGTTGTTCTTGTTCAAAACCGCCACTTGGTTGGTTCGGCTCGAGTTACTCTGAACTTTCGCTATGTTAAATCAAAACCCCCTGTTTGCAAAGATACTTTGCTCCATGACTGGATCCTGGGGGAAAACATCCTGTCAGTGAACGCAAAGACTCCAGCGGCGCGGCTTTACCAGCTGAGCAACGTGCTGCGGCTCGTGGCCTTCGTAGGGGTCATTGCAAAGTGTTTGTGTTTTTAAATAAAAAACAGGAAACAGAAAAAACAGATTATTGAAATGGATATTAAATCAAATTAGATTGTTTTTTTTATTAACAACATCATCACAATATTAACAAATGAACAGAATCTCATTTACTCTACTATTACCTCCTTCTAGTTAATACATATAAAACTTTATGGCACAGCACATGATTGTCTTTTAATAATTGTAAAATGATGTCTCCGCTGATACGAAGAGGACCAAAGCTGTTGCAAATATCATGTATTTGTGTTTCAGCGTTAATGGAGGATGACAGGTTTTCATTGTTGCTCGGTGTGTCCCAGTCTGGATCCACTGAATCCATCCAATCTCCCTCCATCTGTCTCTCGTCTTTCCCTCCGTCCCTGCGCACCATATGTTGGTCATTATGTTGTTAGTGCCCGTGGTCATTGAACCCACAATCCTCCATATCTAACGACCACAGCAACTGGACCACAGACAGAGGGAGGCGTTCGGATGAGATTGCAGTTTCAGGCCCTCCAGTTTCTCAGCACAGGAGATTTATAACCTGCAGCAGCAATGGCAGATTAACAAGGTTGTGGGCCTAATTTCCGAAACCATTTATTTACCTTACTTAAACTGTACTGGGAGTTATAGCTTAAGGCCGGCAAAGTCCTTTCAGTTCTTTTTGGCTTCTGCCTAACAGAGCTTTGGGAAAGGACAAGGCATTATCTCCAGTATGAGCTGACACTATGGTGAGCAGAGCACAATAGCAAGATGTGACACAGAAGGCAAAGTAGGAGAAAAAAGTTGGTATGTGTTAGAGTTTCATGAATTATGCAACACATATTTGCATTTGTATACAAACCTCAGGGTGAAGGTCCTTCCTGACCAAGTAGGCTTGTCTCTGTGTGTGTTTATGGTCCTCAGCAGTTCCTGGACACAATCAGCCTGTTTTCACTTACTAAAGCATATATCAAAGCCTCTGTAAGCCTGGAGATCGAATTAATGAGGATCTATTTTCAAAATGACCACCGGCACACTTATTAGGCAGCCCAGATTTACTGGTTCAGATAATAATGACTCACTAAAGTGGAAAAAAGAGCTTTGGATTTAACCTCGGATAGTTGGAGCTTAATCAGCTGAGCATACAGAGGTTTACAAAGTACAACAGCAAAATGTGACATTAAAGCAAAGTAGGAGAGAAAGATGATATGAATCATTTAACACATATTTGCATTTGTATGCAAAACTTATGATGAAGGTCCTTCATAACCACGTAGACCTCTCTATTTGTGTTTGCATGCTCCAACATTGTCTCCCAGCAGTTCGTGGGCACAATCACCCCTCCCTGTTTTCATTTATATGGACAGTTTCATCGGGCCGTGTGTCATATCTGCTGATAGTGAAGAGTCTCCACATTTAAATGGCTAAAAAAACACACTTTCTGAGACAGACAGGTTTAGGATTGGACGTGTTCTCTACTATCTTGATGTTCAGAGACACAAATGAAAGGTGACTGGTTAAAAATCTCAGTATCACATAGAGGAAGCTTGAAAAAACGGTCGTCTGTTACATTCATGAGGTTAAATCTGACAGAAAAAATATCAGCACATCTCAAAATTAGGCGAAGAGTGTGGTCCAAACTCCTTAGCATTTACTAATATGCTGACTAAGCGGGCAGGTATAGTAAGGGAAGAAGTTGAACATGAAACTTATTATATGACAACATGCTGAATATGGTCAAAACTGTGGACTTAAGGTGGAGCTCCTCTCCACTGCCACGCTCACCTCACTCAACATCACTGTGTCTGATATTGAGGTTTTTAGAATCCACAGTCTCCCAGGAAGTGTACTGAAAGAAAAAAACAGAGCCTAGTTCGTTGTATGTGTACACATACTTGGTCAATAAAGCTGACTCTGGAAACTCAAGCACAGGAAATAAATGAGCCGTTGGCCAACTTGCTAAGGCAAACATCAAAGTCTCTGTAAGCCTAGAGATCAAATTAATGAGGGTTCAGTTTCAAAATGCTCATCAGAGAGCCCAAATTTAGTGGTTCAGATAATAACGTGTCACTAAAGCAAAAACAGAGCTTTGGATTTAGCCTCAGATTGTTGGAGCCTAATCAGTTTAGCATACAGAGGCTGACAGTTTTCACAAAGACTTTCTTGTCTAATGTAAATGTTAACATTACTAATGATCAGTAAACAATCATCATTTAATTGTTTATTGCTACCAGTATAAAATGTATCAGCTTCACATATAGTTAGATTTGTTATGATTTTATATGGCTGAGATGTCAGGACTTATATTTGTGCAAACAGCAATTGCAGATGCCGGATCTCAGCCACAGCTGTAGACCCAATAATGCCCATGTGGTGCATATCTGGTAATTTTGCATCTTCTCTGGCTGTAACACAAGTGACGTATTTTAAATTAGCGAGGTCAAAGCAGTGGATTCCATTAACATACTACAACCTCGGTGCTGATAAGAGAGTCAGAGAAAAGGATGTTATTCTTTCAAGCATGTCTAAACTGGTCCATTAGAGCCCGTCTAATGTAGTCAACAGTTTCCCAGAGCCTCATTACACAAACACACACAAGTGCACACAGACACTGATCCTCCGATTAAAAAGGTCACATATTGGACAGTTTGATGGAGCCTTATTACACCCAGACTCAACAGCTGAAGGAGATCAAACTGCTGATCTGCTGACAGACGCACTCGCTCAGTTAGCTGCCACACACACCGGTGATGTATCAGATCTCAGCACATACACCTGCTCCAGATGTCAAATCCCCGCTTCATCTCTTCCCTCTTTCCTCTGCCAAAGTTCACATCGGGGGATCTGTCATAACCAGTCTGAAGGCAAGCTACCATGTCTTGTTACACTTCCTGTTTGAGAGTCAGAAGGTCTCACAAGCTGTTTTGGGTAAAGTCCTGAAGAGTTTTGTCTAATGAGGCCACTACAGCTGAAGGTCAGCCTGTGTGGACACAATCAGACATTAGACGCTCTGAGAAATGACTCAGAGTTTAGAAACTTACCTTATTAAAAATCAAGTTAGATCTTTTACCTTGACTTACAGACTTTTACTTTCTTAACGATATACAGAGTTATTAAGGACCGTGGTGGCTGTGTAGGTGAAGAGATATTACAGACAATTGAGCAGTGTCTTCAGTCAAGCCTCAAATGAAAGAAAGTTTTGATGGACTGTGGTTCAAACTTTCTTGGGTGATTTTTTTTTTTACCTTTGGTTATCCAATGTAAAATTGTGACAGTCTAGGCATCTGTGGATCTCTCTAACCATCGCCTAAATTTCTTCAGGGTGGACATTGAGGCATATCCTAACCACTTGCTAGATGGACGCTCCCAAAACACATTACCTAAGCTGTGGAAGCAACTTGGTCAGACACTCAAACCACGTCCTCCGGATCGAAGCAGTTCATCCTCTCACACTTTATCCAAGGACGAGTTCAGAGGACCCTTCAGAGGATGCTCATTAATAACTTCTTCTCAAACTCATTCTGCTCTTTTTCCAGATAACTTTGAGGTAATAATTCTAGAGGTACAGCTTTGAGGTACTAACTTCTATCCCACTTCATGGTAGCAAGTATATAAGGATGGCTGGATTACCAAGAAATGTGGTTCATGTTCCTCTAGGGACTCATTCCGATACATTTTTTAGTCCTCTATACTCATCAGCAGTTTATCCAGCAGAATTGTTCGTTTACTTTTTGAATTAATCTGATGATTGTTTACATCTCATGTAGTATTTTAAAATCCCTCCATAAGAACTGCGAAGATGATTCGAAAGCTGGAAACTTTACTCACTTTACTCGGCTTCTTTAGAAACTTCATAGCTTTTGAATTTTGTCCAGAAATTTTTCCGGAGCCTAAAGCTCCTCCAGTACTTTGTGTCTGACATTTCAATGGCAGGGCAAAAGTCCCGGGAAGAAGAAAATTAGTCCATTGTTGCATATAACGTGAAGCAGTTTCTGATTGCCTTGCTTACAAAAACACAAAACAAAGCCTTGTCAGTTCATCTGTTGTGAAATGTTTAGGCTGCTCCAACCCGATTGCAGTCAGCCACAAGCTACAGGCAGAACAGCTCGTTTGCACTTGACGGGTTTAACGCTGTAGTGTTCATCAGTGGGACAATCGCTGGCAATACTTTCACGAGGAGAAAAGCACTATGTCAATAGTCTTTAAACATTGTTACAGTATTTTCTTACACATTTTTACACAGATTTACACGTTTTGAACTTTGCACCTAAAATATCCATATCTCAACAGTTTAAGTGTTGGGAAGCTGACAAATAGAAATTATTGGTTAATTTCACACAGAGAAGAGTTGTAAAATATGTCTGCATATTCAGAGGCAGATGCACTTACATTGTGTTAATAAGACATCATCTAATTGGAGCAACTTCAGCCCGTCTATAACGCTTCCCTTCGTATTTACACCTGGGTTTTGAGCCATCATGTAGTGATTTATTCCTCCAAAGAGACCTGCTGTAATTTTGGAGTTCACATTCTCCTCACCTAAACAGTGGTATTTTACCTGAACATATCCTGTGATGGAGTTCTGAATTGTATTTTATTTTTCATGTGTAGACACAGCACAACCTAAAAGCACCCAGGCCTTGGATTTAAGGGCAAATCTCATCTTCCTCCTGCCAAGTTGCAAAGCTTTTAACATGAGTAACATCTGAGAGAGAGGTGGTAACGGAATCTCCCTCAGATTACAGAGGAGCCTAACTGATTTAAGCTGTTTGAGCTGTTTTCTTTACTACTTGTGTCTTTGTTGGAATACACGTCCAGCACGTTAATGTTAGACGTGGTTCTTTTTAATCAGGACCTGCTGACATTTCACTTGTGAGATCCTGAGTGTATGTGTACACAGCAGTTATTGAGTGCTGGGGTGTTTCTCTTTGATGATTTGAATGGCTACAAACTAAGTAAACTCCTATCCGGGCTTTAAGTCTGACGTCATTAGCCATGTCTGGGCCCAAACTCCGCCGCAGGTCCCTAAGTAAAATGATCACTGCAGCATTACTGAGAGTTGAAAAACTGTCTAAATTCTTTCATCTGTAATAAAAATGATCACTGTTGCTGCTCCACCAGGTGTAACAATTAAGTTTAACATCCAGGCATCCATGAATATGGAATTTATGACATTTAACGGAGTTAGAAGTTAGCAAGGAGTTAGCTCGCTAGCTTCCCTCTAAGTATAATATAGCATGTTCTGACTGAGAGATTTATGAAACAAATTCAAATGTACAGCTCTGCTATCACTTCCAACATAAATGAAGACAGGAAAGTAAACAGCAGTGACGTTTGAAAGGTTACTGAAGTTGGGCTAGCTGGTATATAATGTTGTGCTACGTGATCGCTAGCCACACAACTACGTTAGCATAACAAACACAGTGAAGCTTTTTTCCACTCGATAAAAGTTAACGTGAGGGTTCCCGATGGTTAGGGACAAATGCAATCGCATGGCAGGATGCTGTAAACGGACCAAACTTCATTCAGGAGAACAACTGAGATAATCCATCCACAATATCAGGGTAGTCATTAATATACTGCTGCATGGGCTGGGCTGTAGTTGCATCACAAGGGTTTAAAAACTGAGCTTTAAAATGATTAGCGGTAATAAAAACCAAGAGAAGCCAACTGTGATCACTGACTGTTTTTACGGGCTTGTTGAGATTAAATAGAACAACATTAAAACATGTTAAAAACATGTTAAAAAAGTTACAGACCGGATAGACTCGCATTGATATCGTCCGTGTTTGTGCTATTGGTACTGTTGTGAGCTACTGCCTGTCTAAAAAAAATGTAACTAGTGCTAATTAGCAGATATGTATGCGGATATGATTAACCCGTATAGTTTATGAATCACCTGTACAGTCTATGATGCAAAATTGCTAAACAAGGTAGCTAGCATTAGCTGATAATTTCCATCCTCACTGAAAGGAGCTAATTGGGGTGTTTTGTGCATCTGATTGGGATGGTTTCTTAGCAGGCTCCCTGGTTGAGGTGTTCTGGCTATGTCCTAACAGGAAGAGGCCCTGAGATAGACCCAGGACACACTGGAGAGATTAGGCTGCATCTTTCGGCTGGCCTGGGAATGCCTCAGTGTTCTCCTGGATGAGCTAAAGGAGGTGGCTGGACAAAGAGGTCAGGGCTTCTCTGTTTAAGCTCCTGCCCTGGTGACCCAGCTCTGAATAAGTGGCAGGAAATGGATAAATGGATGGCTCTCAATGAATGGTCACTTCTGATTCAAAGTTTCTTGGGACTCAAACTCAGTCCAATGCATTTCAGCCATGCGTTGTCTGCCCAACCAGTAAGCTAAACTGGTGCCCGGGTTTAGTGTTCCTGAACTATGCAAGACCTAGACCCTTAAAAAGATGTAATCTGGAGCTTATCTTGCTCTAAAACTTGTATAAATCTCTCAGCTCTGATGTGATCGTTCCATAAGTGCGAGTTTTTCGCTATTTAAATGAAATATTATTGACCCCCGTACAATCAGAGATGCAGACTTAAGAACTGAGCAATTACAACAAGTCAGACTGAACCTCTGCCTTTTAGTCCGGAGGATGTGGAGTCCATGTTTTCCAAAAAAGAATATAAAATTTTGATTTCCAGTTTTTTCACTTTGCCTCAGTCCATTTTGAGCTTTTGCAGTCTTTAATGCCCGTGGGCCCAAAGATATCCCATATCCAATGTCGATTTTCGACCCCGTCCATCTTAAACGGAGACGTCTGTGAAAAGATAATGAGATGTTCAAAGTCTTGAAAATTTTATATCGAGGAACATTTTTCTGAAATTGTGCCACAATTGTTAGCTCACTTGTTCAACGGTTTTAGTTTCAGTCCTTGCAGAGCTCTACTCACATCTTAAACATCCAATTTTTTTCTGGGAAAACAAACAATAAATGGTTGAATTGTTCCACTTTGTAATCAATCATCAGATGTGTTAGACTCTTGGCTTGCAGTTTCCAACACCTCTCCCTGCCTTTTTCCTCCTTTTAGGGTCAGTGAGGTGACCTTGTTGTTTGTCTGTCGAGGAGATCCCTGCAGGATCTCTGACAGATGGATAATCCATAATCCTGAATGTATGATGCTGCTGTTGGCTTTAAATCCTCTATACTGGATGTCCCATGTCATGTTTCCAGGGTCAAGAGTTAAAAGGTTGCATCTCTTTCATGCATCTCTAAATACATCAACAGAAAAAAAATGACAGGTGGTGTTATTGCTTCTGTGTGGCAGCCCCCTGCCACATTATCACCCACCCACATAACACTTATTTCTCCATCACCTCCTCCCAGCCTCAGTGTTGGTCTCTTATGAAACGCAGCTGATGAATCCAACCTGCCAGAAGGACGTTTTGCTCATATTACAGCCTTTTAAATCAAGGTTCTCTGTATTTTCTGCAGCAACATTCAACAACTGAGCTGTTCACGTCTCATCATGTCAAACTAGTGACCTGAAGTGAGTTAACACTGAAGGCAATCACTGTACATGGACAGTCATATGAAAAGGAAAGTACACCCTCTTTCAGCTCTAAGGTAGAAATCACTGGGTTCAGTTTTAGGTCTTAAAATGAGGTAAATACAACCTGACATATGACAGATTACAAGATGTTGTTATTTATTTGTCAAACACTAAAGAGAAAGAAAAAAGTGTGAAAAATGAAGTGCGTCTCCATAGGAGTATTCCCACTAATCAAATGCACTTGATTAAATGATCATGAGCCAGTGTGAGCACCTCTGTCAGAGAAGATGTTTTGGATGTTTGCTGGTCTTAAGAATTCAGGGATGTTTTGACAAAAGGCCAAGAAGGGAAAATATCAGCGATCTTAAAGAAGCAATTGTTGTCCATCATCCTACAGTAAGACAGATTAAACATTCATCGCAGACGCTAATCAGGAAGCAACCTCACCCCAATAAGGTGCGATGCTTAAAGAAAGCATCTCAGACTCTGCAGGCATCAGTCAAATGTTAAAGTTCATGGCAGTGTTAGCCCTTGTGAATAAGGTGTTCTCTTATTCATACAGGATTGCCCACAGAGAGTAGCTCTGCATATTTGACTAAGCAGACTTTTATACAAGATGCCCTTAATGATGCAACCCCAAAGGATTTGTGTCTCCTGAACCCTGGGAGTTTATACTTGTTATGCAAATGTGTAAACCACCACACTATGAGCCACTGTTAAAGTTCATGGCAGAGCAATTAGAAAAAGACTGAAAAGGCTTGTTTGGAAGCTGATGATCTAGTCCAGTATTTACTTGGACGTGACCAATTAACCAATACCAACCTGTTATGTGTCAGCTGTTCTATCTATTAAGATGTGATTGGTTAATTTGAATTTTTTTTGTTCCCTGTCTTTTATTTAAGCACACTTCTACAATGTTTTTCTATGACCCTGATGAAGGTCACAAGCCGAAATGCGTTGGTCAATCAATCAATCAATCAATCAATCAATCAATCAATCAATCAATCAATCAATCAATCAATCAATGCTTTATTCGCCACGTGCAGGTTGCCCTGCAGTGAAATGGGACCCCCTCCCCTGACCATACACACACAACACAGACATCACATGGGGATACAGGTCGGAGATCGGTAGCGTTACAGAAAAACACTGAAATATACACTACAATGGGAAAGTACAAGAGGAAAAAAAGAGACCTCTACTCATGCTGGGCTCCTGGGAGGACAGCATGAGAACAGGAAACAAAAAAACTCCTGCACAAAAAAGCACATAAATGTCCACAGCACAACATTATGGAACACGTGACAAGCCACAGGGTCGGGTGGGGGGTGGGGAGTAATCTGAAGCAAACACAGCAGCCATCCTGCCCAGCGCTACCATTCCAGCGTGGGCTCAGACCCGCCGTGTTCCCAGGAGGGAACAAGCATCGAAGGCGTTTGGAAAGGGAGGGGTGATGCGTGTGTGCATATCAGTGTATATGTATGTGTGTGCGTGTCCAGAGTTCAGCTGAGACAGTGTCCTTCGCCCTGCTAGGCTAAGTAAACAGTCTGCCAGCCAACACAGGTGGCTTTGCATGGAATGGGAAGGAACAGACTAAACAGTCGTTATCAGGGTGTTGTTGTTCGGCTCCAGCCTTGAGCCCACAGCTGGCGCCGAAGGGATAGCCGCATCATAATGGTGGTTTTTCTTTTATGCGAACAACTCATGAGAATTTCAAAGCTGTTCTTTAACACTCCGACACTGGTCTCTCAATCTCCCGTTGGAGAGCCGCGAGCTTCTCCATGATGTTATCAGACTTGCGTTCCGTGGTCTTGTCATTCTTGTGCTCAAAGAGCCGATTCTGAGAACTCACGACTGCAGTGAGCTGCTCCAAGATGTGATCCAACTTTCGCTCAGGGGTCTTATTCTGATTGAACTTCTCCCTGATGTAATCCAATGTACGCTCAGAGGTCTTATTCTGAGTATTCACAGCAGCTGTAAGCGTCTCCAAGATCTTAACCATGCTGCTCTCAATGAGCCCGTTCTGAGAAGTCGCGCCTCGTCCCATCGTTTCAATCCCAGCGGGCAGCCTTGGGGGGGTTTGAACAGCCGGTTCCGCTTTCTTAATTCTCCGATAAGCCAGGGCCAAGCCAGCTCCGATCAGCAAGATCCCTGTTATCATGGTTCCGAATAGGTAGATATCTTCAGCGTCCTCGATCGACAGTCCCGCCAGGCACACGACCCTCCATGTCTGCCACCTGTCCATCGTGTATCCAGCAGGGAAAGTCCCTCCAGGGCACTCGGGTTCTCCCGAGCCCAGACTTCTCGTTGAGGAAAGGGTGTCAATAGCATTCAGAGACCAGTTGAGCAAATCCATAATTCTCTTTTAGGTTTTAGAAACAGACTGTGAGAGAGTGTTCCAGGGAAAAGTAAAAACACAAGACAAGACAAGGACATAAGAAGCTAAGCAGAGAAGATAAGGGAGAGGAGAGGAGAAAAAGTGCGACCGCCTTCGCCGAGAGCCAAACGAGAAAATGTCAGTCAATAAAGTTGTTCCTCTTCCCTTAAGTGTTGCTGGAGTTCCTGCATTGTGAATTGTTTGGAAGAGCTGCCAGGAGAAAGCTCTTCTCTAAAAAGGACACGACAGCGAGGTTCAGGTTTGCAAAGTTGAGCAAACCACAAGACTTCTGCAACGATGTCGTTCAGACAGATGAGATGAAAGTAGAGATGTCTGGCCGTTATGCACAGCACCACGTCTGGTGAAAACCAAGGACAGCGTATCAGCGAAAACACCTCATGCCAACTGTCGGCAGGGCTGAGGATTTGGGAACCTTGCATTCACTGAGTTTACCACCAACTCCTCTGTGTACCAAAATATTCTGCAGTCAGATTTGAGGCCATCTGTCTGTCTGCTAACGCCTGACTGTAATTAGTTATTGCAACAAGACAATCATCCCAACATGCAGATCTCCAACAAAAAGGGAAAAAGAAGAAAACAAATTTCTGCAATGACTCAAAGTCCAGACCTCAACCTGATTTGAATTGCTGTGGCAGGCTCTTCAGAGAGCTGTGCATACACTAATGCTTACAGCATAAATGAGCTGACGTGATGCTGTCAAGAGCCAGAATTCATCCACAACTCTGAGTCTGATGAAGTCAAAACAACATATTCCTTCTAAAAGTGGTTCTACAAAATACTGAATCATTAGGCTAAAACTAATCGACAGTGGGTGTGCTTTCTTCTTCACATGACTGTAAATCTGTCCTGAATCATGTGATATAATTTTGTTCATTACAGATGAATCAGAATCACTCCCGTCAGTGAAAAAGTCCCCTGCTTGTAATGTCTAGTTTGTGCAGATATGATTAGGGATGGAACTTACTGAAGGACTCATCGAGTTTATGTTGTTTTAGGTTCAGGAAGTGTTCCAGACCGGAGTCTGAGACGGCCTCAGAAGGTTCGAGGTGTAAATTTGTTATGGTTGACGAAAAAGACACAAAAATAAAAGAATTTTAGTCCAGACTCACAAAGAAAGCAGAAAGACGAGACAAAACCCTGACAGTAATCCACACAAGTAACTAACCTTCAAACAGAAAAAGAAGTAACTGGAATAAGAACAAAGAATCACTCAGAGTCAGAAACATGAGAGCAAAGTAAAACCCAAGGATTACATCAGAACCAGCATGGAGACTTTGGCATTCAAAGTATTTGCTATATACTGTCAGAAATCTCATGAACTGTCCTACCTTTAAATACACAGTAGTGTTTGAACTAGGGCTGTTCGATATAACAATATATATCGGATGACGATATAAAAACGTCTATCGTTTCATTTTACGCTATCGTTTGTTTCGTGGTGTCGCAAAATCAACTGTTTACAGCAATATTTCTTCATGGTTTTGATGGTCACTGTAGTTATTATTCATTTCTTAAAGTTCTCTCTTTCTCTTATATTTAATATAACCACACTACAGACGGACAAGCGCCTGTTTTTATGCGTTGTCGTTAGCAACAATGACGGTAACAGCATCGCGTGTCCGCTTGTTTATGTTCCACATAAACCTTTCACAATAAAGCTCAAGATCCTGTTGAGACTTTTCAAAATAAACTGAATCACGTGAAAGAGCAGATTATTTACGGATGAGAAGTAAAAAAGAGCCGTCAGGTGCTAAAAAATAGACCTTAGACTCAAACGTTAGAACAGGCAAGTTCCCTGCAGCAAGCGAAAATGTAACATTACAAAAAATGTTACATTTTTTTGATTTATATCGTTATCGGGACGATAGAATTCTTATATCGGGATATGAGATTTTGGTCATATCGCACAGCCCTAGTTTGAACATCTGTATTTGTGGCAGGAAATCTTGACCTGCAGGGAGTAATCTGTTCCAGCACCATGGCCCTAAAAGTGGAAGAGCTCCTCTTCTTCCGCTACTTTCAAAATGTCCCAGCACACACTGACTTTGGTGTGATGAAGCCAAACACTACCACATCAAAAAAGCAGACTGCCGCCCACTTTCTGAGATTTCAGCAGGACTTTAGTACAACGCCTTTGAAATGTAGGGAAAAAAGCCCCCTCCAGATTGATTAGTAGGTTACCTGCTGATGTGTAATACCTACTCTGATTAGGGATAAAGCAAAAATGCATTAAAGGAAGAGCAGATATTCTGTGACTGCTGCTGTGCTTTCAGGTAAAACTTTGACCTGGGATTAAAAGCAGGCAGATTATGTCTGGAATATGATACTTTTATAAGACGAACCTGAAACAGATGCAATCTAATCCACCCTAAATACAGCTAAGGATGAGCAGAGCCGTGTGCCATGACAGAGACATTAGAAAACAGTGACCCTTTCTGTTAGAGCAACAAAGGAGTGTAGAGGAGGAGGAGGAGGATGTGAGGAATTTGGTTATGTGTCAGAGAGTGAGAGCATGGAGGCTGCAGGAGGAGGACGGCTAGAGTGACACTTAAATTACCATCCTGATGTTTTTTCTCTTTTTGTTTTTATGCAGCCATGTTTCCAAAAAAGTTTGGGCACTATATGAAATATAAATCACAAGAAACTACAAAGATCACATGTCAAATACTGAGTGTATTCAATCGATGAGCGGCTCATCACTGTCTTTGTTACCTGTTAATGTTCAGGCTGCGGTCGACACTCAGCTGTAACTGTGTGTTCTTGGCTAGCTTAGCGTTAGCATGCTGTCTGTGCAGGTGCTTGCAAGGAGCTGTTGTTGCGTTAGCAGCATAATGCGGTTGTTTCTGTCCTGGATGCATTTTACAGTCGTACTCGTATCTTTTTGTGCAGTAACAATAAAAGTCAGGTCTGTATCTCCACTCCATCATTTTCCTCCCCACGCACACGGACTAATACCAGCTGACTGCAAGTGCAAGAAGAAAATTGAAAGTTTGTTTTGTGTTTGTTTCTTTCTGTCTGCCTGCTGCACAGATAACTGAAGAAGCTTTGTTATGCAGTGTAATTACTGAATTTAGTCCAGTAATATGTTACATTCAAAAAGAAAAGAAAGCAGAGGCTGCATTTTTGTTTCAGTGTTTTAGAGTTCGGACGCTGCATTTGTTAAAACTGATGTTCAGAGCCGCTGCTGAGTCCATGCAGTTATTTCCACCACAAAATCCTATTAATTCCTTTACTTTACAATATAACGCAGCTGTAAGTCTTTCCATGATAAACTCTGTCATGTTCTGTCGACAAACTTTACTCTTTTTTTTTTTTTTTTTTTTTTTTTTTTTTGGCCTGTCCCGTTTGGCTCTTTTGCCATCAGAATTGTTGTCTAAAGGCAAAGAAAGATGCCCAACGGATTTACTTTACCAAACTGACCATCCCAGCCTTGCCGTAATGGTCCATTTGATTCACCTTTTATTGTTTATTTTATTTTCACTTACTGAATACGGGACAGACTTGACTGGGGGAAAGAAGGGGAGAAAGAAAGAGGGAAAGAGAAACAGCTGAGAAGAGGGACGGGGAGAAGGGCAAAAGACAAAACCCAACAGAACGGGCAGAGAAAAAAAAATGCATATATCGATCACCTGGATCACCTGCTGAGAAAGAAAAAAGAAAGCAAGCAGAAGAGAACAAGAGTAATAGAATAAACAACATCACAATGATATATGGGAATATGACAGTAAATACTAAATGTTAAACATTATTGTGCAGCACATAAGATCAACAGAACACAGTGTGCTTTGAGGTAGGAGCCAAAAAGGGTGTAGTTTGTGGGTGTGATCACCCGTGTGTACACCTGTGAGCATGGACGCGCTTGTTTTTTGTTTTTTTAAAAGGTTCCTTCATGTAATAATCTGCTAGAGGGTGTGGGGGGGCCACAGCCCCGTCCTCCAGGGCGTGAAGCAGGTGTGGAGGAGATCAAAACTCCAGACATCCAGAGGCCCCCAGAACACAAGAGACCAAGGAAGACCAACAGAGGGGCAGCCGCGCCACTGTCCCGGAAAGAGCTGAGGAGAGTCCCAGATGAGGGCTCACTCAGCAGCCGCGGAGCAGAAGCCAGGGGGAGTTGCAGTGACGCGCCCGTGAGCTCCGCCGGCAGCCAGCCGTGCCTGAGTGACCGAGCCCCAGGCCCCGGGGGCACCCCACCTCCGAAGTGGCCCGAGCGAGCCCCAGGCTCCAGGCCCCGATAAGCGGCCGCCAAGGAGTGAGCCGGTGTGTACCTGGACGCCCATCCCCGGACACAAAGAACCACCAACGCACCGATGTCTGAGGGGGTCCGCCACTGGCAGGGGAAGTGGTGGTAGGGGGAGATAGGCCTCCAAACCTTGGAGGGCCTGAGATGTCCCCAGAGAGGTGGCGCCTGACACCCAACCTGACATATAGACACAGACATACAGGCACACACAGATACAAACATCCATTCCCACCCTCATGCTCTCATATGCACTTACTCCACACTCAACCAACGTGGAGACAGACATAAAGAGACGTTGTACACACGATCACACTCCAGCAGGTCGCAGAGAACGGGGGTGAGAGAAGACTCCAAACCTCCCTCCACCCGCTCATTGTAATGTTGATGCATGTGTGTTCTAAGGTGCATTTAAAACCCAGGAGGGCTTGGAGCTACCTGCCAGAGAGCAGCAGGTAAGCGCATGGTCCCTCCTGCTAGCCCTCAATGTCTACGTGTATTTAAAATTGAGAGGTGGGCAACGATGCCAGGGGTGAGGTGTACACCCTGATGGTAATTTGGACTCCGTGTATCGTGCCCACCCCCAAGATCCTATATGTATGTGTAATGAGAGTGTGAGTAATTTGAATGTCTAAGTTGTGGGATAAAATTGAGGCAGAGGCAGCCAGAAGGGGACAGAGGGGGGGGGGTAGCCTCCTCTGCACCCTGGTGACATACCCCTACTCCAAGGCCCTGCATGTGTGGGTGGTTGTGGTGGAGCGGGAAGAGGGAGGCAGCTGGAGATGGGGAGGGAAGGAAGGGAGGGGCAAGTGACCCCTCCCTGGGGCCAGCTCCCCCGCTGACCCCAGTAGGCACCCCCATACTCCGCGACCCGCCAGGGAAAGGGGGCCCAGGCCCATCCAGACCGGGCCCAGTGCAGCAGCGCCGCCCGGCCCCACAGAGCCCGGGACAGTCCACCCAACCCCACCACAGAGAAAACTGCACCCACCCCACCATCCACTCATCTTCCAGACTACATAAGACAATAAACACCCAGGCTGAGATCTTCCTCCACCTCTCCTGTATCTCCCCCTCCTGCAGAGGGAGCTCCTGAGGAGAGGAAAGCTCCTGCAAGATGTGACAATCTCCCCCACCAGTTGAAGAGCCCCCCAGGTGGCTCGACGCACCGGCGGCACCCTGCTCCAGGGCTGGGCCCCCATGCACCCACCCGCCCACAACCCCGGCAACACACCAACCAGGACCCAAGCCCCCGAGGCCCGGTCCGGGTCCCAGCCCAGAGACGGAGCGCCCCCAGAACCTCACGCCCATCCCGGACCCACCCAGGGCCAGCCAGGCTACCAGGTCAGTAACCCACGTCCGTCAGCACAGACCCTCCCCTAGCCCCGCTGCACGCAGCCGCGAGGAAACAGTCACCGGAGAGCCAACAGAGCCCCTAACCGGACATGACCGCTACCCCGGGTTGAGCCCCCCAAGGAAGATGCCTCCGGGGAACCCCCCGACGCCCTAAGCCTGTCCCTACCCCCACACCAATCACAACAGTGAAGGCGGGACCAAACTATGACCCCCCACCCCCACTAGGTGATGGAGCTGATCAAAGGAGCCCAGAGCAATTGATCTGATGTGGTGGCAGAGGCTGTATCAAGACTAATGTAATCTAATAGATAATTTCTATATTGGTTAGAATTAAGATTATTTTTATTTTTCCAGTTCATGAGGACTGTTTTCTTGGCTATGCATAGGGCAGTGAAAACCATATGGGCGATATTCTTTTCTGAAGTGACATTATCTAAGCTGCCCAACAAACACACTAAGGGGGAAGTTGGAATGTTACATTTCAGACACTTCGATAAGTCCTCACATATCTCGCGCCAAAACTTCTGAACTGGTGGACAGAACCAAAGAGCGTGGATATAATTGTCCGGTGAATTGGTTTGGCAGTGTGAGCAGTTGTTGGTAGACGTAAAGCCCATCTTGAACATCCGATGACCTGTATAGTGTACTCTATGTAATATTTTGTATTGAATTAATTGAAGACTGGGATTTCTAATTAGATGAAAGGTTTTTAAGCAAATCTGAGACCAGAAGTTTAGGTCTAAGTTAACTGATAAATGTGCTTCCCATTTTGCAATAGGAAGTGATATTGATTCATCTGTTTTAGAAAGCATTCTGTATATTTTGGATAGTAATTTGGGGGGTTTAAGAGTAAGAAATTGAACCACACTTGGTGGTGTTTGTAGTTCAACTTGACCCGGTTTAAATTTCTTTTTTACTATGGATTTAATTTGTTGATATTCTAAAAATCTTTTCTTGTTGATCCCATATTGTGTAACTAGTCCGTCAAATGAAATAAATTCTGTTCCTTCTAGTATATGTTCTAAATATTTGATTCCTTTATCACTCCAATCTGAAAACTTTACTCTTAAACTGTCAAACTGCCCTCAGAGTCTTCACGGGATCATGAATCAGTATTTCTGAAATGCTGTATTCATCCCAATCATATCAGTAGTTAACCTCTTTAGCTGTGACCCTCTGTGCTCATGTGATATTAATCTTGGATTTTCTGCACTTTACACTTTACACATTCTCCTCAACAACTTTAACTTTGTTCAACTATGTAAACTAAACTCATGTGAGGTCATCCTTAGTTTTTATACTAATATCAAATAGTTATGAGATATTAGCCCCAAACAAGAGGTGTCAGTGTTTGGTTTCCCTTGTCTGTTGTCTGTCTGCCGTTTTCCTTTTTGTAAATAAACATAGTTCTGTGCTTCTATATCTTATGAATCCCACACTGGGTTTCCATAATCACAGTTGCTCTGTGTTGTATTTTCCCATGTCCCGTGAGTTTTCACTGAATGAAGGCCTTGTATGTATATTTTGTGTTTATGTGCAGATGCATGCCCTGGTTTTGAGGATTATCCCAGTTCTGATCACGTTTAAGAAACAATAATCCTAAAGAGGGACGGGGCTCAGCGGGAAACTATATCAGAAATAAATGCCAAACCAAACCTGACTGTACCATTACAGCTGCAGCATTAAAGTAAAAGAATGATCTACAAGGACACAAAGCTGATAAAATGTGTCAAATGTAAACATGTTTCATTGTGTTGAGTGGCTCAAATAAAGGGGCGATTAAACTTCAGGGGTGGTAGGTGTTCCCCCAGGCCGTCCCCGCAGTATCTTTGATTTAACATCAAACTTTATAATAATAACTACATGGAAATGCTCTGAAACACTAACTGTGGAAATATGTATGGTTTTGCTTTTTTCCTCATCTTAAACCAAACTGTTTATAGTTTCAGTATTTTACAGTCTAATACTTTGTGAATCACCATCAAATATATGTGCAGTTCACTGCTCCTCAACAATTTTTTATCAGTGGTGCGGTGTTTAAACGGACCGACCGACTGACGTCCTGCTGCTGTGATGAAAAACAGGACAGAAGGAAAAGAGCTGATGCAGTGAAGAGTTTTATTGTCTGTCTTCCAGGATGTAATCAGACTGGAATCTGCTTAATGGGAGGCAAACACTGAAGTACTGTCTGTACTGACATAGTGTGTGTGGGGGTGTGCCTCAACTAATAGACATTAAGGGTAATAGAAGGCACATGCCGGGAATAAAATAATAAAATCTTACACTGGGCAGCTAAAATAAGACGAGGTAGAAAGAGACAGAAGAAGAGAAAACCGATAAAGGTGAAAAATAAGACAGTTAATTTAGATGAAGAGATGATATCAAGTGGAAAGAGTGAGAAAAAGAGAGCTAGGGGTGATAGATAGAGGTGACCTCTCTGAATATTGATCAGCGTCTCCCAGTCATCAATAAACTGATAGAGATCTGATAGGAGGCTGTCTGCATGCACAGGCACTCTCAGGGCAGCTCGGAAACGGAGGATGCTGCTGTGTTCGCTTTGTGTCTGCTTCCATCTGATAAAACAGGACACTTAGTCTTCATCCCGGCCTCTGCTGTGCTTCTGCTTCCTGAGTGTTCAAATCGAGATGAAGTCACGGCTTGTTCGCGTATTTCCGTTAGTGTTGTCGGCGTCGCACAGCAGGAAAAGATCTCGGATGTAAAACGGGGAGGTGCAACGTGTCGGAGGCCGATGCATCGGGAACTGATAATGAGTCAATAACCTTATTGTTCAGATGGCTGAATTCCTGTCAAAACAAACTACGTGACTGATGTTCTCAGCGCTTTCTCGCAATAGCCTCAGGCTAGACAGGCAATAGACGGGTCTACACTCTACGCCTGCACAACACACTATATATGAGATATGCTCTGAGCTGAGCTTAATTGTCCATATCAGGCCTGCCTGCGAGTGAACACACGGCTCTGTTTTCACTCTTATAAAACTTTCTCAGTCGAACTTCTCGGTTTTAGCTGGAACTGAGTGTAAAATGATGAAATGCTGGCAGCAGCAGTAACTAACGTTACATGTTTGGCATGCTTGATGACAGGTGAAATGAAACTTGAAGAACATACAGGCCATAAAGTGCTAGTCCAGATATCTGTGTGTGGATGAGAAGAACATCGCAGATGGTTTGCTGCTCGCTCACTAATCGGTTTCTCCTCCTGATGTGTTTCTTGGCATTCGTATCGTTGCCAGGCCTTTAATAAGGAAGCTTAGCATGAAGGTGAACCACTTGATTTATGGGTCAATCTACATTTCCACCCTCACCTTTGACCACAAGCTGTTGCTACTGAATACAGGATAAGATTTTTTTTATATATATATTTTTTTTAAGCAGCCGAAATGTGCTTCTCCTGCAGGGAACATGAAGTTACCTTTAGAGAATCTGGACGATTCCTCCACATTAGAAGAGACAAGTTAACGTAGTTTGAGTATTTGACTAGAAAGCCTCCTGCCTTAGGTGTTTTGGGTTTGTACAGCTGAGGAGCCTGCAGCAGATCCAAGGCATGCTGGAGAGATTAGATAGTGGATAGAGACCCTCTGATTCCCTTAGGGTCAAAAGCATTTTAGCGATTAGCCTGAGTGTCTTGCACGAGCGGGGCAGTGAAGGCTAAATTAGCCTGTGGCGCGGTTCCAACTGGTGGCTAGTCTCCCATTGCTATCTTAAGCTGTATTTAGCTCCCCCGGCTGTGTGTCCTCTGGTTTCTTCAGTTTGTTGACTTTCACAGCATCTGGTAGTGAAATATGGTTGCTTGCTATTTTTTGAGTCCCACTAAACAAATCTACATTATAATTTCATTAGTTATGGTGCAATGTATAACCTGCCATCCCAAGATGCTTTCTGTTCAGCCAGTAAGAAGTCTCCTCTTTAGATCCACGTCCCAGTCAGAAGCTGTTAAATGGGGGCCAGTTTCCCTGCAGTTTATCTCGGCCTACCAGCCTTATCTCCTTCTCTTTGTAAACTGATGACTTTGATGATGTTTATTGGCTTCAGCCTACACAGACCGCATCATTCCTCTTCTGCTGCGTTACAGCATCCAGTCATGATGTGGCTGAATGACAGTGAATCTTTGTCTTGTCGGGAGATTTAAATGATGAATGTATTTATATTATTGCAGGATGTATATACTTCCCTGGGCTCTTACACTAAAACCTTTTCATACTCCCTGCATCAACTCTGCCAGCTGCACACCTAATAAAGTAAACTGCATGCCCAAGTTTGGACTCTTTCGTGAACTTGTTGGTGGGTAACAGGTTAGGCCCAGCACTAAGGCTTGCAAGGTGCTCCTCTTGGGCTACGTCCCCACTAGCCCGGATAAATTTGAAAACGGCATTGTCGTCTGAAAACGCTCCGCGTCTGCACTATCGTTTTCAGTCGTTTTCACAGAGTTGTGACGTTCCAGTCCTGCGCATGTGTGAAGCGCAAAACGATTCGACCTGCCTCATTTCTGTCTGCTGTTTATTTACTGTCCGGCTCTTCGAATCGTCGCGGCAAAATGTCGAGTTTTTTAAATGGACTAACAATGAGGTGGAAGGGTTCAGCAATCATTGACAAAAGCAAAACTTTATCAGGTCTTCTGGGACATAATTCAACCTGACACTAAAGCTTTTACACCAACCGTATTCCTGAATGTTGTCAAGTTCGGGCTCTTCCGTTAAGTCATCATTTGACACTGAGATAACTTTATATAGCAAGCTAGGTCTGGTCCTGAAGTTTGAGTACAGCGTTCCAAAGCTGCTCCCAGCCCGTCAGGTAGAACCGCTTCCTGCTGATCTGAAACGATCACAGAAGGAAGAACAGCTGCTGATGATGACGTGTGCTGCGACGCACCACTGGAGACATGAAGAGTGTGTGTTGGAAGAAATGATCATACACTCCTACGCACATGCTTCCTCTCTCTCTCTATTAACACTGATGATGTTTCCCAGAAGTTGTTTCTGACAATGAGACCTGTTGGCTTCCAACCACACAGCTGCTAATTACTTTCTGTCACACACGGGCTCATTTGCACATCTATTCTAAGAAAAATGACTGCTGGATCGCAGCAGACTCGAGCAGATCTGCGGTTCGGTCTTGCTTTCGAGCTTGGAGCGAGTCTACAGTAAATAGCTCAGGTTTGAGCTTCACAGGCTGATTGTGTCGGTTTGTGTCCTCACGGAGACAGAAGTATGAGACGAGTGTGTAATGAACAGGAGCAAAATAAAATAAAATAACATGACAGGCAAAAATAATAATAATTCAACACTGATAAAGGATGGATCTGTGTGTGTGTGGTGAGCTGCACACACACCACTGAAGGCAGTTAGCCGGGGCTGATTTGTGGTTTGGCTGCGTCACATGTTTATACAGTCGGAGTCCTGCGTGTGTTCATCTTCTTTTTCATTTCCTGCGAAACTTTGACTTTCTTATTTTCTTTCAGTAGTTCAATCATCGGGAGTCATGCACAACAGGTAAATGTTCCACTTTACAAAGGCGGGGAGGAACACGGCGAGCTTGTTTAGAGCAGCAAAATGTAGAAACGCTGGCAATAACTTTGCAGCAGCTTTTATTTAGAGGAGGCTTCTGTTGTTTCACGAGCTGTTTGACATTCAGTCGGAGCATCGCTGTTAAAGCAGAGACAAAAGCCCTTCTCTGAGCTCCAGCTGCATAGACTGCTACAGTCACGTGTAGCGCAATTAATTGTCCACTGAGCAGATAGTTAAGCACAAGATGAATGAGAAAGCTCGAAACCTAGCGTGTGTTTTTTTGGCAGTGCACCTTTTAGCCTAGCAACCTTGGCCACATGCATAAAGCCACAGAGATGATTGGAGGCCTGGTGCACGCAACACGCTGACATCAGGAGGCCTCTGCTGCCAGCACGCTATCATGAAATGGCTCACGAACCACATGGAAAAGCATCTGACTTGTTATTTATGAGCTTAATTTTTGCTTTTCATGAGTCATTTCACTTCATTAGCGATGACCTGAACTTAACCCTATCCTTTTCTTTTCTCCTGTCATTGGACTGAAAGCACACTGGATGCTAAAGTGACTCACTATCCTCTCTTTAGACACAACGTGGTCAGACACCTCGAGGCACTTTGTATTACAGGTAGAGACCTACAATCGTGTCTTCTTGTCTTGTCAGGTGTTTCCAGTCTGCAGTGGGCAGCCAAGGCTCACTGAGGAGCAGTGATGGGAATTACAGCGTTACTATTTTCAGTAACGAGTAATCTAACTAATTACTATTTCTATTGTTACAACGCCTTTACCGTTACTAACAAGAAAATGCGGTCACGTTACTATTTTTCAACAAACAGACGGTTGAAGCTGTGTTCAGCCTTATATCAGTTGCACGGAAGTAGCTGTAAGTAATCTGGGTGCTACAGCTTTAAGCAGGTGCTCGCGCTCCCGCGGACGGCAATCACTTTATGGCACAACACCTGGTAGTGGTGCAACGGATCACGGTTGATCCGAAATCCGAACCGATCCCGCTCCACAGTTCGGTACGAACGTGATCCGAAGATTCGAAAAAGCTGCAGACGGGAGGCCGTCGTCTGTTGTGCAAAACAAGGGGTTTAAACTATGATTTCACGTTGCGCGTCCACTTTAGTGGATCGTTCCAAGCATGTATGAGCAGGAGAAGTTTAAAGTTATGGCTGAACTGTCCCAGGCATCTTTTGTTACCCAACTACAAATGGGTGGAGCTCCAGGTCAACGGAAAGCTACATGACCGTGACCGCTCGTTACATCCCAGCGGAGTGGTAGATACAAGCCCTGTACTGCCCTGTGCTGCACCTTAATTTGTTTTATATAATTGCATGGAATGAGTCTTGAGTTGAATGTTTTTAATAGGCAAAAAATACTTAAAAAGTTAATAAGTAAATGGTAAAATCTTGTCTTTTTTTTCTTTTTTCCTGATCCAAAAGTTGAGCCGATCCATGACTTAAAACCGTGATTTGATCCGAACCGCGAGATTTTTGATCCATTGCACCACTAACACCTGGAGCTAAGGGGGCAAAACAATCGCATGTGTGCTACTGTTTGACTGAGGAAGGATAAAGTAGTCGTGGTAAGACAATCACATGACCACTTAATGACAAAGCAACAAGGTGACATATACCAGTTTATAAACTGTGTTGATAGGCCACGTAAAACCAGAGTCGTGATAAACAATATATACGTGTGTTTTTCCTCAATAGTTTCATGTTTACTGTCTAAGGACAGCGCAGCGACACTCTCTGCTTATGAGCAACAAATAATAAAACAAAACAAAAACAGCCCGTTTGTGTTGGTGGAAGAATGCACCATGTTGACCAATCAAAAAATGATATGGCAACATGACATTTGGTTGTTTAGGAAGAGAGAGAGAGCGAGTTTTGAGATGTGAGAGATTTGTGAGGTTTAGCGTGTTTGGAGTGTGTAGTTAATGTGTTGTGTAGTTAGTGTGTAGTGTTGTGGATAGTTTTGTGTTGTGTGTCAGAACAATGAGGCGACTGCTGTCTCCAGGTAGAAACAGGAGTGACACACCTGCTGCTGTCAGACCTGCAGGTATCAGGCTGTGATGTTTCCTTTATAGTGGACAGAAATTATTATTTTGGAGTGGCACAAATAATTTGTGGCATCTTTTTGAAGAACAGCTGATTGTTCTGTAAATAGTTTGAAATGGTTATTTAAAAAATCAAGGTCAAAGGTAAATGGCTGCAAATAACTTGTTGTTTGCAAAACTTGTGCATAGGATTTTAAAATTGACAATTTATATTTACATTTAAGGTTATGAAATATGATTCATTAAACATGTTTGTGGTTGTTACAGTAAAAATATAACTTTTTAAACTTGGATTGTATGTTTTTTTGTCTGATTTTAGCTCAATTGTGTTAATACAGTCTGTCAAAATGAAAACATGACTGTAAATTCAGACACGTGAGGTTGTGCTGAAAAGGATGAGACCAAACAAGGCAAAGTAACTAGAGGGAACATCAAAAGTAGTTAAAAATGGCCAATTATAATCTGGACCTCAGAGGGTTAAACATTTTTTTTAAAGTAACGCAGTAGTTACTTTTCAAGTAATTAATTACTTTTAGAATCTTGTAACTTAGTTACTAACTCAGTTACTTTTTTGTAGAAGTAACTAATAACTATAATTAATTACTTTTTCAAAGTAACTTGGCCAACACTGCTGAGGAGTGAAGGCTGGTCCGTGTGGTCCAACAGATGAGCAGCTGTAGCTCAAACTGCTGAAGACGTTCATGCTGGTTCTGATAGAAGTGCAGCGCAGGCTGTTGTCTCTGAGGCTGCATAGCTACACGCCAGTCAGCGTGCCTATGCTGACCCCTGTCCACTGCCAAAACAGCCAACAGCAGATGCAGTATGGAAAGAAGGCAAGCCAGAGGAGACAGCGTGACGCTTTGGGCAGTGCTCTGCTGGGAAACCTTGCCCACAGGAAACCTTGCCTGCTGACACCACAGCACAGCTCCAGGGATCTTAGTGGAGTCCATGCCTTGATGGGTCAGGGCAGTTTTGGAAGAAAAAGAGGGACCAACACAATATTAGGCATAATTTCAAGCCTGATTGGTGTATAGATAAGGACCAGACACATAATTCAATGAAGTCTTTTATGAAATGTAAAATTTTATTGATAAATTTTGGTAGTTTTTGACTTTTACACAGTGGCTCTAACTTCTCAGAGATTTCACTTAATAGTTAACAATGAAAAAAGAGTTTCAGATCATTTTTAGTGAGAGAAACATTTTCCTTATTCATTCACTTTACTTTTACACTGTTTTTGTTCCACTTTCAGAGTTTTTATGCCCGACGCATGAGATTCAACTCCTATTTGATCATAGACAGCGGTCAGATGATCACGGCTCTTTGCTTCATCGTTTCATCACCTCAGACTGTTTTGTGGTCTAAGAAAAATAGATTTTCATCTCCTAAACGTGAGCGCCGGGGACTTCAGTTTGAAGAGGCTAACATAGTAGTTTGAGAAAACACAAATATGTGTTTTAAACTAAGACTTCAGGTAATTTGATTACTTTTTATTTATTTTCAATCTAATTATTTACACATCTTTGCTGGAGCTGTATTTTCATTCCCGCTGCAGGTGGGTGCAATTTTCCAAAACTTTGTGACCAGCATTCTCAAAAGTACAAAATAATCCTCATTACTGAAATCATGCAGGCTGAATCAGTTTGGTTTGCCAGTAATCAGCCATCCTACAGGCACGGATGATTGAAGACAGATTCTGCTGACAGCAGAAATGTGTTTTAGATGAAGTGGGATCCCTTTATATTCAGGACTAATGATTTGTTTTGTTTTACTGCACTACTGCTTTGACCTCTTAAGTGTTTTTTCTTCAATTCTGGATGCGGGCGACTTGATTAGCATGCTAGCTTCCCCTTAAATGACCAACAGCCTGCTGTACCAGGAAATAGAAATATGTGTGATGTCTGTGAAGCTGTAAGAATTCAGGTAGTTTAGTTATTCATCTGAAACAGTTCCAGTTTAATCATTTAAACTAATGGATGCTCGCTGGAGCTGTCTTCTAGTACATGCTGGGCCTGTGTAATAGTTCCTGCTGCAGGTGGATGCAATTTTCCCACAAAATTGTGGCCAACATTCTCCAAACTAACAAGTTAAACTGAGTGAGTGAGGAAGATTTCTGTAATAAGGATTAGTTTCCCAGTAATCAGCTGTCCTGCAGGCAGAAGCGATTGAAGGCAGATTCTACTTACAGCAGAAACATATTTTAGATGAAGCAGGAGGTCTTAATGTTCAAGACTAATGATTTGTTTTGTTGTACGGCACTACTGCTTTCACCCCCTCAGTCTTCATTTTGTTCATTCTGGATTTCTGCTGAGTGTTGTCATGTAAATGCTGCAGAGTCGAACTCTCTGCGCTGTCTGCAGCGCTGACGCAGGAGGAGCTGCAGTTATCTCTTATCTCCCCTCTCTCATAGACATGCATATGTGTGACTCGAGAACATGACTGTTTTAAGAGTTTTTGTGCGTCCTTGCTTTTAAAGGATGATCCCATCTGTTCGGGTTTTAGGGGAAAACACAGTTAGGACCAGACAAGGACACACCAAGGAGGGATGTGTGAGTGTGTTTGTGTCCATCAGCTACAGATACGATCTGACACTCAACAATGTTGCTCTGACAGAACGCCTCGTCGCTGGAGGTGATGAAGAGAATACACGTCCAAATATGGGCAAAGAGTGATGGATGCTTCCTGTTGACATTCTGACCTTCAGGTGAGGCGTAGAGGTTAGTCTTTAATTTGTAGGAAAATGTGGCCAAGAGGAGGAAAACCGATGATTAGATGAGAGTGAGGCAAAGGGGAAAGGAGGAGAAGAATGCAGATAAGGAAGTATAGTAACAAGGACGAGATAAGACCAGAAGAAAGATGATCATGTAGAAGAGAGAGGTGGGAAAGGGGAATGGGGGGTAGACAAGAAAAATGGTGGTGAAATAAATGAACCTCAGAGGGAGGAAGGGAAATCAGATTTATCACATTCCTGTGTAGACCTTTGTGTTTTGCATGTGATTTAACTTTTTGAAATCCCAGATTAAAAAGACTGCGACTCTGTTTCCTGGTGTTCAGCCAGAGCTACACCATCCAAAGTGTGATGGAGGCTGTCGCGCCTAATAAGACCAGGTTTCCTCAAGAAGTTTTCCAATCATCCATAGATTGGGGTCACTCTGGCTCAGCAGATAGGGTGAGGTCATCTACCAATCAGAAGGTTTGGTGGTTTGAGCCCCAGCTACTCCTGTTTACATCTCAAAGTGTCCTGAGGTGACCCACAGTTGCATCCAGCAGAGTGTGTGTGGGTGTTAGACAAGGTGCTTAGCTTTACAACAAAATTCTACATTATATGTTAAGAGCCCTACAACATTAAAGAGAGAACCACAATGATCTCTCAGAGCAAGTATCTGGTGATGGTGAGGAGACAGAACTCCCTTTTTACAGGATGATCCCACTGGAAGAGCCAAGAACCACCATGACCAGTTGATTGCTTATAGAACAAGAAGCCAAAACAGAGGAGCAAAGAGAGATGGGATTAAGCACAAACTATGGAAGAGAGAGAAAAAACAGGTAATAATAGTCGCAAATAAATGAGTGACAGCAGGGAAGTAGACAAGAAATATTCGGTGCATTATGGAAAGCAACCAGCCTGATTCTACCCGTCTTTAAGTCTGACGTCATTAGCTGTGTCCGCTTCAGGTCCCAAAGTCAAACGAACACTGCAGCATCACTGAGAGTTACAAACTGTCTAAATCATTTCATCTGTAATAAAATCATCAGCGTTGCTGCTTTACCAGGTGTAACAATTAAGTTTAACAGCCAGGCATCAACAAAAACAGGATTTATGAAGTTTAACAGAGTTAGAAGTTAGCAGGAAGTTAGCTTGCTAGTTTCCACCTAAGCATGATATAGCATGTTCTGACTGAGAGATTTCTGAAAATTTCAAACGTACAGCTCTGCTGTCACTTCCAACATAAATGAAGACAGAAAACTGAAGTTGGGCTAGCTGGTATATAACGATGTGCTACGTGATTGCTAGCGACACAGCTATGTTAGCATAACATAAACACAGTGAAGCTGGAGCATGAACGCTAACTTTTTTCCACTCAATAAAAGTGAACGTGAGGGTTCCCGATGGTTAGAGACAAATGCAATCGCATGGCAGGATGCTGTAAACGGACCGAACTTCATCGTACACTACAATGTAAAGTTTTAAACTGAGTTTTAAAATAAACAGTAGTAATAAAAACAGAGAGAGGCCAACAGTGATCACTGACTTCTTTTAAGGGTTTGTTCAGATTAAATAGGACAACATACAAAGAATTACAACATGTTAAAAACACAACAGCCTTAATAAACACAGAGTAGTTTGGACCCAAAACCATAGTTCATACGTCATCACTTAAAGACCGGCTAGCAGTATTGTTCAGGGTCACCTGATACATCCCTAAATAAAAGCTTTATCAAAAACAAAAGTTTGAAGCCTCGAGTCCTGTTTGATGGACATGTGGAGGTCGTTGTTGAGAATCCCTGGTTTGTGGTTTGAGGACACGACTTTGCTAGGAGCACTGGAAAGATGTTAAGAGTGGATAATTGGCACAGGTGCACTGCTCAGAGTTGTTCCATCCATACTGTTGCACCTCCTCACTGAGGTATCTGAAGGGTTGTGCACATCCCCAGAATTCAGGGGCTTATCTCAGAATCTTTTTACAGGAAAGTTTGGAAAGTCCCTAAGCTTTCACTGAATGTGTGCTCTCCCAGTGGCTTACGTTGTGGCGACAGCTTTGAAGAACTGAGGCTGGGAATCGAGAAGTGCTAAGAGAGAGACGGAGACAGAAAACTAAAGGAGAAGAGAAGATGAAGAGACAGGAGAGGAGCGGAGTTATCAATAAGCCCCAGGATGTTGAACACTGTGCACTTAACTTTGCTCACCTGCTCTCACTACTGTGTGTGTGTGTGTGTGTGTGTGTGTGTGTGTGTGTGTGTGTGTGTGTGTGTGTGTGTGTGTGTGTGTGTGTGTGTGTGTGTTTAACAGTGTGAGAGCAGACACTGCTGGTGTGAAGATCCTGCCTGTGGGCTAATTAGCCGCACTCGCTATGAATTTATTTAAACACAAATTGGACTTCACTGTTGCTATGGTTACGAACATACATCCCTGCTCGTCTCTTTTTCGATCCACTGCTGTCGCCCCCCAAGAGGACCTAGGTCTCTGACCACACACACACACACGCACACATGCACAGTTTCCGGTTATAGCTACTGTAGCTGTACAGTCCTCAGCCTGTTGGCTGTTGCTTAGTAACGGCTGATTTGGAGCCAGCGGACGTCGACAGCATTTCTCCGTTTTGTTTTTCAAGTTAAAGCTGCTGGAGGCAAATTTGGAGAGCAAAGTTTGAAAGTACACATGCAGCATACCCACAACACTTTTTTATTCCACAGTGTCACTGTTGCTGTTAATGCTGGAAGTTCTGAGGCTGAAAACTGATGAAAACTTTGACGGTAACATCTGTGCACACGGGAGAAGATGGAGCTTCAGCAGTAGCACTGACTCGCAGCTCACGGAGGCAGATGAGGAACTTTAATGCCCCTGGGGTGTGTTCGAGTTCTTGACTCAGTCACTATAAAGTGAATCAGCCATTTCGTACTGCTTCAGATTTTCAACTGTTAATTTTTTCCACTATATACCCACCCAAAGGTGGAGTGCAGAGATTTATGCACTCAGTCTGTGCATAAGAAGACGTGTTTCACTGCACAGTGTGACCGCGAAAGAGTGGAAAGTAATACAATTCAAACAGTTCATCGATCGTGTCGTTTGCTGAAAAGTGAAAGCTCTTTTCACGCGTGCACTGCAGCGTGAACATCTTTTTAAAGCCAAAGTGACCAAACCTTTCTTGGCAAGCCGCTCCACTTGGCAGCCATCTTGATAACATCATGAGGGAGTTATTCCAGGGTAGTGAGACCAGGCTAATCAGTGAACCGGCAGAGAACCACAACTCTAGTTTCAATGGTAAACAGAACATTAAAAAGCGTATGAATAGATAAAAATGTTCGGTGACTACGCCCTGATATAACACACGCACGCAGTTTCACATTCATTCGACCACCAAGCTAAAGTTCACTTTAGTGAACCTTAAATCAACATTACATCTATGCTGTACGTAACTGCAAACCCCTCTGAAAGACGACTGCATCATTTCTTCTCCTTTTCTTAAAGAAAACTAGTGTTTTAAAATGCAGAGCAATGCAGGCACATCACACACAACTATTAGCCTTTTCTGTAGGTTCGATTTGTGCATATTGATTGTATATAGTAGCAGGTTCTCAGTAATCCAGATCATAGGTGGATAGGTGTTCTTAAATATTCAACTTCTTTAGGTTTTCTGGAGACATTTCACTTCTCACCTAAGAGGTTTTTCAGTTCAGAGTAACTTGGTTTCCAGTTGACCCTTTGTTATTTTTAATTGTTCGGGTAGTTAGGGTCTAGGGTCCAGACTTCATGGGGCTATCGCTCATCTTCCCACCACATGGTTGAAACTGTTGGGAACCTTAGGAGTTCTCTTGCTTTGATGCAACAAAATGATTGGTTTGTTTGTTTATCTGGTTGGGCTATTTTAAAGCAGATGATTGGCTCTTTGGGGAGATGGGTTAGGCCACTTGCAACTTTAATGATACCCGTTCATCAGTCAGTGTTTGTAGACGACAGGTGGCTCCCATATCTGATGGGAATATTGCCAATGGAAGGTTATTTTAGAGGAATTCCTGGATTCCTCAAGTCTACTCATCGCTTGCTGGGCAGGAATGTAGATCCATCACGTTCAGCTCTCTGTTTACCAAAACAGGTTTCAGGCATCAGCTTGTTAATTAGTACAGTGCTCTTTGTGCCTGTCCTGCTCCAGATTTCCTCCAGTCAAGAACAGGATAATAATGTTGGGTATCACTGCCACATTTTCCATGTTGTACGAGGACAGATTGCAAAAGGCGATTAAACAAAGTTTCTGTATTTTCACTGAAAAGCATTTTCTTTTCTTTTTTGTATGATTTGCACCAACCCATATTCTTGATTTTGAAGTAAGTTATGATTGTATTTCATCTGCATAAACATATTTGATATAGTTGAAAACTTGAGCACTAATATTTTAAACGCCTCACTTGTTAAAATGACTCAGTTTCCACGTCCAAGCATCTCCTGCGTAAGTTTTTTTTTCTGACCCGACATAAACATCCAAAAACACTTTATTTGTTGTTCTCAGCCTCTCTGGGTTTTTATTAGCATGACTCACGTGCTGCACACCCGTAGACGAAGGTTTTCGAAAAAGCCTGTGGGGTCATTTTTCAATGCTTCCAAGTATCTGGACCTGGAAACGGCTAATAAGCTGATTAAATAACGTGTGAGCTCACAGGAACTGTGCTTCAGTGTAGTCCTGTTTCATAAATCAGTCATAATAGCAGCGGTTCGCACTGTTTGACAAAGTGCCACGAGTCTTGGCAACATGATGCAACAGGTGCAACAGCCTCCACCGCGTTTCGACGATACGTGAATTTTCCCCTCACAGTGTGACTGAAGCACGATGCATGTATCGCTATAATCATTTTTTCACATTTCTCAGTGCATGTTTGCATATTTGCATCCAGACACATCCATTCATCCTCTCCTCCACCTAAACTCCCAACTGTCTGCTCATTCATCGATCCAGCCAGCCTGTCCTCCGTCCGTGCCTCCATCCCTGTACACCCACCATCTTCACCCATCTGTCCATCCCTCCATCCATCAGCGTCTGCTTTAACTGTTCTGCTGCCTTTTCTGCCTCTATTGTAGAGCTAATGACCCTCTCCCCCTCGTTTCCCATGTCTGTCTGCTGTGAATGTGTGTGCGTATGTGTGTGTGTGTCTGTGTGGTCTGACCGATGGCCGGTCTGTGTGTCAGGCCATGACAGGGCCTCTAAAGATGGGAGGCAAAGTGAAAACAAAGAAGAGAGCCAGCCAGCCAAGACGAATAGAGCGAGAGGGCAGAGAGCATGCTCGGATTGTGTGTGTCGGTGTGTGTGTCGGTGTGGGTTGGGGAGGTTCTAGGAAAGGGTCAGTCTAATTTGCAGCTCATTGAATAGGAACAAGCTTCCTCTGATGGATGGGTTGAGGGGTCGTCTGTGTGCTGGTGCGTGTGTGGAAGAAAGCAGCAGGAACAGTTTATATCTGACAGCAGCTCTCCAGCTACTTTACAGCTATTTTACTCTGAGATGCAGTTCATTTATCAGCATTTTGCCCACATTAAGATGCCACAAATAGTTCAGCACCGGCCTTTTTTCACACATCAGACCTCCGGACAGTGCCAGGAGAATCGCATCAGCTGCTTGTAGAGTTGTCTTCTCTCACATGCCACAAACAACAGGAGAAAGCGCTTCAGGAGAGTTCTCAGTTTGCTTTAGCCCGGAGAGCTGCAGGAGACATGACATCCACCCACTCCAGACTCCAGACACTATTTCATACTTTTATGCAGTTCACAATAAAGTAATGCTGTTTCATTTGCCTTGGAAGTTGGATGTTGGGGCTGAGAGTGACGTCACTCCCGAGTTAAGCGTGTTCTGGTTTTAAAGTTGGAAAAGCAAAGAAAAACTGGATTTCTGTTCCTCCTTAACAAACCGGAGCCATTCCTGCATCTCTGGCAATACAGCCTCAGCGATGTATTTCTGATCTATATGCACTGAATGGGCCACTGCGTCCAGGCGGCATGTGGTTGCCTGCTCATGCAGGTTCGCCTGCATTTTACTTCTCTGCATGATCCACACAGGGAGGGAGGATTAATCGGTATCGTTAATGTAAGTTTCTCATTGTCAGTGTTGGTTACCGCCGCTTCAATTATGCTTTGTCTCTGTCTGCGATGTAGCTTCAACATAGCTAACTGCTAATCTAACACTGAAATACTTATAGTTACAATATAAAATTCAATGTTTATGCTGCTTCAAACGAGGGATTTAAACCCAGATGTGTTGTTCCAAAGATGGCAGTGTTGCTAACACGCTATGTAGCTAAACTGCTCACATGCCCCAAACGTTCTCCAGGCTACCCAACATGTCTCGTGTGGTCGTACAGACAGAGAAAAAGCTTTGGTGAAGCAGATGTAAGCAACACCACCCCAACATCTCACTGATCACCAAACTACACCAGCACTATGAATCCTGCTCTGAGGAGACTCACTCAGCGAGAGATGGAACAAAGGCAAAGCAGCACTAAGCAAGGAAACGACCTCTTTCCAATAAGTAAACGCATGTCTCCGTTTCAAAGTTACTAAAGCCAAGCACACAGCACATACAGGCTACGTCAGCAACACGTCGCTACGTCTGAGGCTGTGATCTCAGCCTCGCCGAGGAGGAACAGAAATCCTGTTCTTCCTTGTTTCTCCAGCTTTGGCACTAAAATGCACTGATAGTGACGGACGGTGCTGTGTGGTGTTTTTCTGTGATTAAAAACTCTGCTGCACCACATTCATGGTCAGTGCTCTGCATATGGTTTATTTAGTGAGTCACAAATACACAACAGTGGGAATCCAGATGAAAGGTTTTAGGTTTGCTGCTGTTTACGTTCACTGTCGCCATCCCGGATTGTTAAGTCGGGGTAGTGGGGCTGCTCCAACTGGGAACTTGGAAATTCCAACCTCCAACTTCAGCTGGAATGCACTAAAATACAAACACATGACACACAGTCAGATATCCCACTCAATAACCATGCACACATAACCAGGCTAAAACTTAAGACTTTCCCTTTGAATTTGAATTCACCAGAGAACCGTCGACTTTATTAACACACACGGTGTGAAAAATTTAAGCCGTGCTCGACTTGTACCAGCTGTACCTGTGCACCTCCAAAGGTGGTACATCAAGATGTTGGCATCAAGCCCCAAGTGACATCTGACAAACTATATTATTTTACACTGAGAATAATGTGAGAATACCGAGTTAAAGACACGGGGTTAGATCTTTAGCTGTGTGCACATTTGTTACATTCTTAAAAGTCTGCTTGTGTTTCCAGTGTTGTTGTGTTGTGTGTGCATAACTGCATTATACATAGAGGGGAAAAGGTACTTCCTTAAAAACTGGTGCTCAAGCAGATGCTGTGTGATTTTAAAGGTGGGCTTCACAACAGGCCAACTGGAACAAATTTGAACCTTTATTGCATCCCATAATAGGTGCTTTGGTCTGGCTGAATAAAGTTCAGTTCTTAATTATGCAGGTTCAACAAGAGGCTTGAGTGGTCAAAAACGGATCATCACTGTGTGCTTTGTTCAGGAGAGTTTTCTGTGTGTTTGATTCATTCATTAGAGGCAGTGTGGTTGTGCAGGATTAGTAGAAGAGATGGGGAATAAAATATTCAGGGAATTTAACTCACGGTTCATTGCAGAGAGTATAAAACAAGAACTCATTCACACATTTTAAGGGTTTCTTTAGCTTCACTGACGGCTGTCTGTGCATCCACAGGTATGTTACAAACAGGAGCTGCTGTTAGCTGATTGGCTTGATTTTATGGGCTCCACTTCAAAAAATAAGTACGACTACATGATAAAAATATGACACTTGGCAGAACCTACATGCACAGTGAGCCTGTGGGCTGCAGCTCTCCTGTCTGCTTTAATTTGCTCAACACATTTTCAACTTCCACCACTTTTCCAAAAAGGCTTGGTGTCACACAGAGCTGTTAAAGGCTGACGTCCACAGCTGCTTTATACTAAAAGCTTTTTGGCATTTCACGAACCCCCAGCATTAAATCACAGCAACCCTTCATACCATGTTTACTGTAATTAAATCACAAATTACATCCAAATAAAACTGCACACATCAGAGCGGCCAGTTAGGACTCTTTGTGCAGCCTCAGAGACGTCGCATTAACAAGGCTTTCTGAGCAACGGCCTCCTTTTACTTTCCTTACTTAAAAATGAGCAATTCATGTTTTACTTTTCAGACACTTTAGGGTTGAAGATGCAGCTGTGATGTGAACATTTGCGTAGGGCAGGAATATACTGGAAGAGTTTCTCATAGACAGTCAGTCAAATTCCTCCACCCAGGAGAAGGTGCTGGGTTTTAATGATGTTTCTCAGCTTCTTCTTCATTGTCTGAAAGAAAGGTAGAATATCTGCTCCAGGCAGACAGCAGCATGAATTATGTTTCCACCCATTAGTTTTATTAGTTCATGCATTTCTTACTTTTAGATTCTGCATGTCCATAAAGCGAGCCATCATGTGAAGATGGCCACATTTATCAGTGTGATTAGAATCATCTGCTTGGTCACCCGATATGGAAAAGATTTATATAAATCTTATAAAGTTTGTGTCTGTCTGGTGTGAAACTTGTATGAAAAGCATAAAGAGTGAAAACAGATATAAGATCCCTTGAAAAATCATATAAATGAAACTTGTATCCTTTGGATACTTCCTATAACAATATATGAAAGTGGCCACTTTCATGAGTAAATCATATAAGCCTTACATGATTCACTATATGAAGTTGGCCACATCTTATGCAAGTCGTTTTTTCTATTTCTTTTCCATATGGGACAGTTCTCTTTGTTTAGACAACCATATAGCATAGCAGAGGAAGTCATACAGACTGATTACCTATAAATTATTTTCAGACATTTAAACAGTGTTGGTCAAGTTACTTGAATAATAATAATAATAATGGATTGCATTTATATAGCGCTTTACAATTCCACTGTTCATTCAGTCTCGCATTCACACACTGGTGGAGGCAGCTACAGTTGTAGCCACAGCTGCCCTGGGGCAGACTGACAGAAGCGAGGCTGCCATATCGCGCCATCGGCCCCTCTGGCCATCACCAGTAGGCGGCAGGTGAAGTGTCTTGCCCACGGACACAACGACCAGGACAGAGAGCCCGGGGATCGAACCGGCGACCTTCCGGTTACAGATGCGCTTCCCAACCCCCAGCGCCATGGTTGCTGAAAAAAGTAATTGGTAACTAATTACTGATTACTTCTCCAGGAAAGTAATCCTGTTACTTTACTGATTACTTATTTTCATAAGTAATTTGTTACTTTATTACTTCCTTTTTAAAAAACATAATACACAACCTGAATACGTAATAAAGCGAGAGACCTTTCAGCCCAATTCTACTTTTTCTGCATAATCCATCATATACAATTGAATCAAATGAAAAACTGTTTTATTAGTTTTACTCTTTTCACTTTGAATTAAGCAAAAATTTAATTATATGCAACTCTTTGACTGGAAGAAATTCTTTAACATTTAAACCTGTTTTCTGCATATTCCAGCATATAAAATAAAATAATGTTTTGTGATTACACTCAGTCTGTCGAGCAGATGAAATAATAAATACAATCAAAGATTCCTGTCGCTCTTAAATCTATTTTCACCTGTTTAGCAGGAGTGGGGCGGGGGAGGTTTGCCCGGTGCTGCAGTGGTCATGTCAGTGGGCGTTTCTCTGTGAATTTCACATTTCGGCGACTTGCTTGGTGTTTGCTCTGATTTGAAATTACATTTTTCGCTCTAGAAAGAGGGTTTCTTCCCACGTAGAGTGCACAGTGGACGCTAATGTTTTTGTCACTTTTTACAGACTAAATACTTATGGAAAAGGTTCTTTTACAGCCTTAAAGTAGACTGAAGACTCAAGAAGTTTATTGTCATTTCGTATGGTGTTACCCAGTCTGAAACGAAATACTGTTTCTCACCTGCCTCTACAGTGCAATAAGCAATACAGTTTAAAAAGAATACGTTTAAAAAAGAGCAGCAAAAAAAGACATAAATAGCATCAAATCTAAAACAAATTCCAGTCACGTTCGTTCAGGTAGACAGCAGCAGTCCTTTCACAGAAGGGGATGGTTAAATTAGGTAGTGTGTGTGTGTGTGTGTGTGTGTGTGTGTGTGTGTGTGTGTGTGTGTGTGTGTGTGTGTGTGTGTGTGTGTGTGTGTGTGTGGGTGGACAGGGGCAACACAGTCTGCTTGTTGATCTTACAGTGTAGCTGTGTGGGTGGCTGTGTGGGTGGGGAGGGGGCACAGTCCATTTATCCGTCTCACGGCTTGTGCAAAGAACCCTCCAGCATCCTGGTGGTTCTGCAGCTGATGCTCCCGTACCTCTTGCCAGATGGCAGGAGGGTGAACAGGCCACGAGAGGGGTGGTGGGGGTCTCTGATGATGGAGATAGGTCTGCGTATGCAGCGCTGTTTGTAGATCTCCTCCAGTGGTGAGAGAGGGGCACCAACAATCCTCCTGGCAGTCTTAACAATCCTATTAAGTTGACGCTTCTCGCAGGACTTGCAGCTGCCAAACCAAGCTGCAAAACTTTGTGTCAGGATGTTTTCAATGGTGCCTTTGTAGAAAGTTGTGTATGAAGTGTGGAGAGTCCTGCTTTTCTGAAACTTTTGTGCTTTTCTGATAACTCCTGTGGTGTTAACGGAGAAGGACAGGTAATGTCAGTACTTCCACGCTTTGACTGCTGCATGGTCGTACTCTCTCTCTCCCTCCATATTAGCCACTGTTGATCTGCACACGTCTGTTGATGCCATGAGCGTCACACACTCGTACGTCATTGTCATGAGACGCTCTCACAAACAAAATCACCAATTAGTAACGCAGTAACACAGCGTGCTTACGGGAAAGTAACAGTAATCTAATTACTTTTTTGCAATAGTAATCCCTTACTTTACTTGTTACTTGAAAAAGTAATCAGATTACTTTTGTTTTGTTTAAATCCGAAAGTAATCGGACTGCCCATATTTGCATTTAAATAATGGATTCAGCCCCATTGTGTTAAATATTTTTTACATTATAATCTTTTTGTGTTGCTGCCTGTTTTATTTATATAGCAAATGTAAACAGTGGAAGTTGACTTAAAGAGCTTTAAAGACAGGCACGTTTACACTCCAGGTCTCCATAGAAACCCAGTTTCAAAATAAAAGATGTCTAAAATGTGTTATTTTTGTTTTTGTGCAGAGTTCAAATCATTAAAGGTTCATATCTGGCAAACTGATAATGTTTCATCTCATAAATCAAATCGATACCAAAAATAGCAGTTGTGCCTGTGTCACTGTTATCCCTGAATGACAAATAGTCAGGTGATTGCCGTGCATCATTTCAAATAAGCAAGAGCTGTTAGAGGTGTGGAGGAATCCCAAAGCTCACTGACGGTTTGATCTGTTTTCACTTCTCTTAAGAATCTCACAGATGCAATCAAACTGTAAGGGGACAAATAAAAGCATCACATCTCACCCGTATGTGGCTGTACTCTGATATATTTTCTCTTTGGTGACTCATTACAGCCTGAGAATAGAAATACGTGCACATGGAAACATGAGAAAGAGAGAAGTGTGATCTAGCACAATGAGTCAGCCCAGGAGTTGTTTCTCTGGAGGAGAGGTTAAAATGCTTAAGTTTTTATCTTGGGATGAGAATGAAATAGTTTTTTTTGTGGGAGATTTTCTTTCTTGAAGGGAATATGTGAAATGCAAGTTTAACATGAGGAGGGTTAAAAGCAGCACTTTTTTCCCAGAAAATTGTCCCCGCTCCAGCAGGCGATAAAAGTACTTTCCAGCACTCAGCTACAGACAGTCAATCCAGATGCATTTCACCGAGGATTTCAACAAGGCTAATATTAAGTCTGTTTTACTCCATTTCTACCAGCATGTTATATGCACAGCAAGAGAGAAGATGTGTTCACATGTATTCAAACATTAAAAATGCATTGACTGGAGCCCTGTTTGCCTCATATTGGCAGCTCTGATTATCTCACTGTCCCTTCAGCGTACAGAGAAGAGAAGAGCCCCTGGTAGAGAAGGACATTGTGTGTGGAGGCTTTTCTACCTTTACAGGACAGCTTTGAGTGCACACAGTGGTGCATTTTCAAAAAAGACAGTAACAACTGGGGACTGTGTAGACCTTGAGCCATATACTGAGGGTGTGATTGGATTTATTAAAAAATGCAATGATGACGTGACTGTTATTAAATCTGGCAAGCTGCATTCCACTAATACACCTTGGCTAACTGGGGAGATCTGCTCCTTGTTGAGGCTCTGTGATGCTGCGTTTACAGCTGGTGATATAAGACAGCAAGAAACAACCTAAAAAGAGAAATCAGGGAGTCTAAAAAGCCTCATGGGAAAAACGTTGTCCAATCACCAACACCAAAGACATGAGGCACACACAGACAACAGAGCACTACAAAGATAAGCACTGCCTCCTAGCAGCCAGGGTGCTGCTGGTCCAGATCACATCCCAGGTTGTGTGCTTAAGAGCTGTGTAGAAAAGCAGGATGCCTTCATGGACATGCTCAGTATCTCCTCCAGCCAAGCCAGATCGCCATTCTGTTTTAAAAGCACCACCATAGTACATCTGACTCAAGACCTGAAATCAAGTCTCTATGAACAGCTGTTGGCCTTGACCCCCACAGTCATGAAATGCTTTAAGAAGCTGGTCATGAATCAAGTCATACCTCCCAACTGATCTGGACCCACCCTGTTTCACCTCACTCTGACTCATGACTTACTCACTTATGGAGTGAAGACCCAACAACACCTTTGCTCCCTCTGCAGGCTGAGGAAAGTGGACCTCCCCTCTTTTACCATATTTTACAGAAACACCACTGAGCAGATTTTCACTCACTGTATCTACTCCTGTTTCTGAAACACTGTGACAGAGGAAAGACATAAACTGAGCAGGGCAGTTCACACTGCTGAGGAAATCACTGCCACATCTTCAGGACCTCTATACTGAGGTGTAGGTGCGACTCAGTCAGTTTGATAATGGCCTCCATTCACTCTCATGGTTTGTGCCTAGTAATGCAGTCTGGACAAAGATACTGAAGTATCGGATCAAAGACCACTCAACTGTTAAACAGCTTTTTTTCAGACAGCATTCAGACAGCTAAACCTGAGTGTGAGGACTGTTCATGAGAAACTGTGATTGATTTTTACTGTATGGAAAGATGATGACAGCTGCATAGAGTCTATATAAAAGACAGAGGTAACATGATGTAACGTCAGTGGTTGTCTGTCAGGGGAAGCAAGGCAAGTAGTGTTTTTCCAGTGAAATCTAATTATAGCTATCAATTAAAATGAGATGAGATGAGATGGCCTTTATTTGTCAGTTGCAGGTCTTTTGCCCACAACCGAGATGACAGATCTTGCCGACCGTACATACAATACAAACATCACATTGGGGAGACAGATCAAAGTGAAAGCATCGCAAACCGAATTCTGTCCCATAATCTTCTCTCATTGCCTGTTTGCTCCAGCCTTACTAAGGTTACGGACACCGTGTGGCTGCAGTTGGTTATTGTGCTGGAAGCAGGATGAACTCCGCTTGCCTTTGATTCCACTGAAAGCTAAAGCATCTGTTGTTTTCATGGGTGTGTCTGTCCTGAGGCCTTCTTTTGGTTGTTGGTTAAACTCCTGCTGTTTAATTGGAAACTGAGGGTAGGCTAGTGTACTAGTTAATCTGCCACTGGCTCTGCATCGACTGTTCTGAGATCAGTTACCATCAGCACTTGTGTGGAAACAGATCTAGCATTAGCGAATGAAAAAGGGTTCTGGTTTAGCACTGTAGCAGATGTGTTTTCTCTTACTGACAACCTTGGCCAGCATGTGTGATGTGGATAAATTACAGTGCTGTATGATAAAACTCCTTTAGCATGTGAGCAATGGAAGCCTCCATGATACAATGTCGTGTTTAATAGAGCAGGCAATAAAAAGGATAATAAGGATAAGGATAATTTTAAGCTCTAAAAAGATTTTTTAATCTTTTACCACACAGTTAAAGGCATACAGCTATAAAGACCATTTTATTTTGTATCAGGCTGTAAACATGTTTGTTTTTACTGGACAGTTGAATATTTTAACATTGTTCTAAATTACTTTCATTTTTTAGCTTCGAGGGTTGCTTTGAAGAGAATGATAAGACTAAAAACATCATTTATTTCTAAAGAAAACCCAATAAAATAGTTTCCTGTTTATCTTTGATTTAATTTTACTAAAAGTTAAGTATTTTATTTATTTATTTTATTTTTCATTTCCAAACACAGACACCAAATCCGTGCTTGTTTCTTAAAAAGTTCAGTTTTTACAGCTACCATGATCTCTGAGAAAATTTGGGAATTCAGTAAATAAATAAATAAAAAAAATAAAAAAAAAATAAAAAAAAGTAAATAAATAAATAATTTTGGAGATCATACAGTGGGAAAAATAAATAAGTAAAACCCTTCCATCTTTACCTAGCTGGAATGGAAACAGCTTTAATGTTGTTTGATTTAATTGTTTGAGGGAAGTGACCTTCTCAGTTCGCCCTCAGTGTTTCTGCATTTTGTCATCAAATTAAAACCTTTGAGTACTCAAAGGTCAGTAATGCCTGAAGGTCAGTGTGTGATCTCATTGGTCCTCCAGAGATGATGTCACTGTGGTATCAGGGCTTACTGCTCAACACCCAATGACATCACTTCCTGCAAAACCATGGAAAATTTGATTTCAGATGAAATAGTGAGGCCAAAGTCGCTCTGTTCGGGAATGTGTGTGTGTGTGTGTGTGTGTGTGTGTGTGTGTGTGTGTGTGTGTGTGTGTGTGTGTGTGTGTATTTGTCTTGGCTGTGGTCCTCTATTAATCCTGTTCAGTCTGACATTAAGTGTTGTTCAGGTTGAGAAATGAATTACCCTGCAGGGTGGCTAGCACACACATTCATCACCGTCTCTCTTTCTCATACAAACACGCACGCACACATGCACGCACGCACACATGCACGCACGCACACATGCACGCAGACACACACACACACACACACTGTTCACATGTCTAGCTGCAGTATTTTCCTGTCATTGTGTTTCGGTGGCAGCAGCCGTCCTCCAGTACGATGGTTTCTGTGCCACACTTTTCATCCTGAGCTGAACCTCTGTAGCACTCTGGAAGAATCAATCTTACTCCGACTGGACCTTCAGGTTTATTGATTTGAGACCCTGAAAGAGACAATGAAACACAGCGGTGTGTATTTTGCTCTCTCTGCCACTAATAAGTACCTGCAGAGAATGTATAAAATCCCCCATTTTTGAGTAATGTCTCTGCTGGGTAAACTGCACATGCATTCTGATTTCTTTTGTTCTCTCTCACACTTTTAAACATGTAAATGGTGACTGACCAGTACAGCTAGCCTACCTCACCTTTGAATTGCTAAAAAGGTCAAAATTGAGCTGTATATGTCAACTCTTTTGGAAGAAAGGGTCCAGCGTTTAATTTTCTTACCCTGTTGCACTGTGCAAGCTGCTTTGCAACCCACACCACGCCTCATCATTAATGCTCTGACTTACTTCAATCATTATCATGTCTGTTTTTATTCAAGAGCATCCTGTCAAAAAACTCGATATTCTGTTGTTCCTTCATCTGCAGAAGAAGATCAAGAAAAACTGGGATTAATGGGAAAACATTGTAACATTTTTAAAGGAAACAAAGTTACAGTTATAGAGTGCAGATCGCCACTCGACGGACTTTTAATAACTGTTCGTGCATGATTTTCACTGAAACCTGGCTGGACAGCGCCATTCCCGATGCGGCTATCGATCTAGCAGGCCGCACCGCCTATCGAGCCGACAGGTCTGCGGACTCGGGTAAGAAGACTGGCAGGGGGCTGTGCATCTATATTAACAACCTTTGGTGCACGAACGTCACGGTAACGGAAAGACTGTGCAGTACAGAGGTAGAACTGTTGGTGTTAAAGTGCCGTCCATTCTATCTCCCTCGGGAATTTTCTGCCGTTTACATCTGCGCTGTTTACATTCCACCAGATGCTAATGCTAAGCTAGCGTTAGCACAATTGAGCAGCAGCATCAATAACAGCCTGGTAGCACACCCGGACAGTGTCTTTATTGCGGCTGGGGATTTTAACCACGCGGACCTGAAATCTGTACTTCACAATTTCCACCGTGAATGTGAAGTGTGCTACCAGAGGAGATAGAACGTTGGACCAGGTGTACACCAACATGGCGAATGCGTACAGAGCCCAGGCTTATCCCCACCTGGGTCTGTCAGACCATCTCTCCCTTCTGCTACACCCAATATACACACAAAAGATCAAGAGCACTGGGATTACAACCAAAACCGTGAGAACATGGCCGCAGGATGCTATTCCGATGCTTCAGGACTGTTTCCACTGCACAGACTGGGATGTATTCAAGGTGCAGGACACTGACAATCGTGTCGCATTGGACAGTTACACCTCCACTGTCTTGGACTACATCTGTTTCTGTGTGGACAATGTAACAACTTGGAAACGATTCCGTGTGTTCCCTAATAATCCACCCTGGATGACACACGGAGTTCAACAACTTATTCGAACAAGGAACAACGCTTTCAAATCCGGGGACCAGGAGGCATACAGTGCTGCCAGGGCCAACCTGAGAAGAGGCATCAAGACTGCCAAGCAGCAGCACAGGAGGCGTATCGAGGCCAGGTTTGAGAACAACACAAACCCAAGGCAGGTCTGGGAGGGCATCAGGGCTATCACGGACTACAAAAGAAGAACACCATCACCCTCAGCCGACAGTTCTACTCTGGCTGAGGATCTAAATCTCTTTTATGCCCGTTTTGATAGGGAGAACACCGACCCTGTCCTGTCCCCTCTCCCCTCAACCGACCCTGCTCCGGTCCTGAGCACTCATGAGCTGAGGCGTGTGTTCCGGAGCATTAACACCAGGAAGGCGGCCGGGCCGGATGGAGTGCTGGGCCGGGTGCTAAAAGACTGTGCTGCGGACCTGGCGGACGTCTTCACCTCTATATATAACACCTCGTTGTCCTGTTCACTGGTACCATCCTGTTTCAAAGCAGCAACCATCGTTCCCATCCCAAAACAGTCAAATGTCACATGTCTGAACGATTTCAGACCTGTGGCACTCACCCCCATTCCCGCCAAATGCCTGGAGAGACTGGTCATTAAACACATCAGAGCTGCTTTTCCACCATCCCTGGACTCGCACCAGTTTGCATACAGGGAGAACCGGTCAACCGAGGATGCGATCGCCACAGTGCTGCACACATTACTGAAGCACTTGGAACACAGGAACACCTATGCACGGCTCCTCTTTGTAGACTACAGCTCGGCTTTTAATACCATCCGGCCATACAAACTCCGTCCCAAACTCCACCAACTGGGACTTAACTCCTCTCTGTGCAACTGGATTGTGGACTTCCTCACTAACCGTAGACAGAGTGTCAGAGTGGGTAAGAACACCTCTTCCACCCTTGTGGTCAACACCGGTGCCCCTCAGGGGTGTGTTCTGAGCCCTCTGCTATACACTCTCTTCACCCATGACTGTATTTCCTCCTGCGCGTCCAATCTCATTGTTAAGTTTGCAGATGACACCACAGTGCTCGGACTTATATCCAACAATGATGAGACAAACTATAGGACAGAGGTGCAACAACTAGAGTCATGGTGCCACGACAATAACTTGGTCTTAAACACCAAAAAGACCAAGGAGATCATTGTAGATTTCCGGAAGAGGGGTCATAACAACCATCTGCCTCTCTTCATTGGCAGTGAGGCGGTGGAGAGGGTGAGCAGTTTTAAATTCTTGGGGGTAACTGTGACCGAGGACCTGTCCTGGGGCAACCATATCACCTCAGTTGCACGGAAGGCCCAACAGCGCCTCTACTACCTGAGGAGACTGCGGAGCGCACACATTCCCAGATCTCTGATGTTGAACTTCTACAACTGTGCCATCAGCAGCGTTCTGACGTATGGATTTCTAGTGTGGTTCCCCAGCTGCACCAAGGCCGATCAGCAAGCACTCCAGCGGGTGGTGAAGGAAGCTGGCAGAATTATTGGAACAAGTCTGCCAGAGATCAGTAATATCTTCCCCACTCGCTGTCTGAGGAGGGTGCACAGTATCCTGCGGGACCAACATCACCCTGCGCGCCACCTTTTCCATCTGCTGCCCTCAGGGAGAAGGTACAGGTCTATACAGGCCAGAACATCCAGACTGGCCAACAGCCTGTATCCACAGGCTGTGAGGCTCCTGAACTCTCTGCCCCCCTCTCACGGACAATAACCATATCCAACTTCTTAATAGCAATGAACTGGTCTGCATTGGTGCACCATATCTTTATTCTCTTCCCCCTCCTGCCCCCCCCCCTCTTTCTTAAATAGATAACTATCATATCTGATATCATATCTCACAGTACAATAATATTGAATGGGTTGCATTGTTGTATTTTGTCATGTTTCTCAGGTCTTTGTCTGAATTTCTACGAACATTATTGCTAAGGATTGTCTTATTGCATTGGAGTCACACTGGGTTAAATATGTACACTTGGGTTTTAAGGGGTATTTATTATTTTCTTCTTTTTTTGGGGTTGTATGGAAGCCCCAAACGCAATTTCATTGTTCTTGACAATGACAATAAATAAATAAATACTAAATACTAAATACAGTTATAGAAACTGACTGACAGCAGGTTGTTCTGGATTCACCCAGAGGTTTGTTAAGTATCTGTGAAGTATAGTCGTGTTGATCTCTCGATGAAATTTCATATATATTTGCCATTGCATCAGAAACTGCTGGTTTTGCAGAGGTAAGGCAGTGAGGACAGGTAAAGCGTATGCTGTGTCCAGTAATAAAACCTTACTTTGGTATGGAACTTTGACCTTATTTCCAAGTCTATGTGTGGCTTTCCTGCTGGTTTCACAGCTCTCGACCAGACTGTGAACTTTCCATGAATTTTTTGAACAATACAACATTAATGATCCTTTAAAAGTGCTAGCTAAAAACAGGAAGCCAAGGTTGCTGATGTTGCAATAATGGAAGACCTGCTTTCAGAAAGGAGAGTGTTTAGTCCTTGATTATCTCTCTTCTGTTTTGTACATCACTGATTTAGTCAGGTTAATTTGGTTATTTCCACCTGCAGTGAATTATATTTGGTGACACTGGCCTGTTCCTCCCCACCATTGCATTTACACTGTTGCAGCACAGAGCAGGCATCAGTGACAGCACAAAAAGAAAATAGTGGAGGTGGGTTTCACAGTAGCTTGCTGCAAAAAGGCGTCTTAAACAGTGGACAGTCTTCATCTTGCAGGACTGCAGCTGGCATTGACTTTGTGGCCTGCCTGAACTAATGCTATGCTCAATTTGTGCTGTCTTACATGAAGAGACATTGCTATGCCTCTTAGATCAGTTTGTGATTTGTAGATCACAAATGCATAGCTTACAAATTTGATGCTCAGAATCTTATATAAACTGTTTGGTGTGATCTTAAAGGCTCACGAGGGCTCATAGGTACAACTGACTGCTTTACTAATATTCTAAATCATAATGCAGGATTTTCTCTTCATTGTTCAGTAAAAAAAATAATCAGAAAATTTATATATTGTTATTGAGGTGGATGCGACCGTTACTCAAGACACACATTTTTGATTTTTAGATATTCGGATGCTCTGAATTGGCTTGATTATTAGAAAGCTGCAGTGAGAGAGAATCACAGTCAGCTAATTTGCTGCTCCATGGAAGACATTAGAGGAGGATAATGTAGTGAGTCATGCAGTCAGAGTGCTCACGTTTTAGTGAGAGGAGAAAAAAAGAAGAGAAAATGTGTGCTTGGTGGGTTTTTTATGTTTTTTATGATCCTCGCTGAGGTACAGTGCTGTGCAAAAATCTTGAGCCACCCCTTATTTCTTCATATTTTTCCAGTAAAATGGGAAATACGTGCAAATTTGTACAATTGTAACAACCTTGGTGAGTCATATTTGATAGGAGGACCTTTACTTTTAACAGATCTTGCTTAGGAATCGTTCTTGTAATTTCTTTGTTGGCTGCCTGTTGCACTGGGAATCAAAATCACACGCTTGAATGCCTTCTCCAAGTCTGCAAAGCACATGTAGACTGGTTGGGCAAACTCCGTGCACCCTCGAGTATCCCTGAGAGGATAAAGAGCTGGTCCAGTGTTCCTCCTCTATCTGAGGTTCGACTCACGGATGGACTCTCTTTTCCAGCACTGGCAGACTTTCCCGGGGAGGCTGAGGTGTGATCCCCCTATAGTTGGTTCCCCTTCTTAAAGATGGGAACCACCACCCCAGTCTGCCAATCCAGAGGTATCGCCAATTTGATCCAAAAACTTTAATTTTGGATTCATCCATCCATAAATTCAGTTACCATTGATATTCAGTCCAGTTCTTGTGTAATTAGAGATACCTCAGACTTTTCTCCTTTTTCACTAAAAACCTTGAAAGACCTTCGAAAGGCCTGGAGAATTAAACTCAACTCCACAACACTTTGCTGCAATTCCAGCTGCCAGTCTTTTAGGGTCTGTCTCTACCAGCTTTGCACATCTACAGACTAAAATCTTTGCTCATTCTTCTTTGCAAAGCAGCTCCAGCTCAGTCAGATTAGATGCACAGCATTTGTGAACAGCAGTTTTCAGATCTTGCCACAGATTCTGGATTGGATTTAGATCTGGACTTTGACTGGGCCATTCTAACACATGGATATGTTTGTTTTAAACCATCCCAGTGTTGCCCTGGCTTTATGTTTCGGGTTGTTGATGCTGGAAGGTGAACCTCCGCCCCAGTCTCAAGTCTTTTGCAGACTCCAAGAGGTTTTCTTCCAAGATTGCCCTGTATTTGGCTCCATCCATCTTCCCATCAACTCTGACCAGCTTCCCTGTCCCTGCTGAAGAGAAGCCCCCCAGAGCATGATGCTGCCACCACCATATCTGACAGTTGGGATGGTGTGTTCAGAGTGATGTGCAGTGTTAGTTTTCCACACATAGCGTTTTGCATTTTGGCCACAAAGTTCCATTTTGGTCTCATCTGACCAGAGCAGCTTCTTCCACATGTTTGCTGTGTCCCCACATGGCTTGTGGCAAACTGCAAACGGGACTTGTTATGGTTTTCTGTTAACAATGGCTTTCTTCCTGCCGCTCTTCCATAAAGGCCAACATGGGCCTCTGGGCTGCATTTCTGATCAGCGCTCTCCTTGTTCGGCCTGAGAGTTTAGGTGGACAGCCTTGTCTTGGTAGGTTTACAGTTGTGGCATACTCCTTCCATTTCTGAATGATGGCTTGAACAGTGCTCCGTGGGATGTTCAGGGCTTGGGAAATCTTTTTGTAGCCTAAGCCTGCTTTAAATTTCTCAATAACTTTATCCCTGACCTGTCTGGTGTGTTCTTTGGACTTCATGGTGTTGTTGCTCCCAATATTCTCTTAGACAACCTCTGAGGCCGTCACAGAGCAGCTGTATTTGTACTGACATTACACACAGGTGCTCTCTATTTAGTCATTAGCACTCATCAGGTAATGTCTATGTGCAACTGACTGCACTCAGACCAAAGGGGCTGAATAATTACGCACACCCCACTTTGCAGTTATTTATTTGTAAAACATGTTTGGAGTCATGTCTGATTTTCGTTCCACTTCTCACGTGTGCACCACTTTGTGTTGGTCTTTCATGTGGAATTCCAATAAAACTGATTCATGTTTGTGGCTGTAATGTGACAAAATGTGGGAAAGTTCAAGGGGGCCCAATACTTTTGCATCCACTGTAGTAAAGAAAACAGTCCTAAAGCATGAAGTCCAGTCTGAGGAATAAACTGGCAGTTATCCATGTTAAAACCATAATCTCTGTCAGCTGATCACCGCTTGATATGTTTTTTAAACCTTCTTGCAGATCCATTTTGCTTTAATTAGAAAGACAGTCAGAGCTTATCTTCATACTTTCTGTCAGGATGTCTTTGCAGTCTCTGCTGTGAGTGCCGTACCTGCCAGCAGTGCAAATAACACAGCACTCCAATAATAAACCTGATTCAGGAGCTCTGTGGACCGAAGCAGACAGCAGGTATTTTAACAGACACTGCGGTGCTGTTAGAGTCCAGAGCACAGGGCCATTTGTCTCCTTGTCGATGGTATTGACAGTTTCAGAGCCTGTTGGGAGCCTAAAGAGAAAATCAACACTCCACAGTAAACAGGATTTATGTCCAAATAGTGTTTTCTAACTAACTGAAAAGCTGAAGTGTCGAATCTGGAACACTTGTGTGATTTATTGTGTTTCAGTTAGGTGGCGTCCCTCAGGACTGATAATTACTTTTTTTCCATTTCTTTTCTTTATACAATGTTAAATCTGTGGATGGGGATTCTGGGCATAATTGTAGTTTTACAACTTTGCTGGACAGAAAAGCTTGTTGAATGTTGAAAACAGGACTGTGAAAGATTGAGCTGATGAATCTTCGCGTCTCCTGAGGTTTCAGACTGTTGGTCAGAATCAGAATAAAGCCACAGAGACGACGTGCCATATGTGAGGCATCCAGACTTCTACTGGTGGTGTAATTCTGTGGGAATGTTTCCTTGGCACGCTCAATACCAACAATCATAGCTTGAATGCATAATAAGCATTGTCACTGATGGCTCGCATCCCTCGATGGCCACAGTCATTCTCTTAATGGCCACTTCTACCGAGATAATACTTCATGGCAAGTCTAACTTGTCTAATGAAACAGTGATTTCAGTGGCCTTGAGTGGCCTCCTCGGTAAGCAGATCTGGATTGAGTATAACAGCTGTGAGATGTGTTAAGACCAGGGCATCAAATACTGTTTACTAAAGCTGCTGGTGTCTTAATGAGATACATTTCCAGCGTCATCAGTTATGGTTGTAGGAGGATGGGCCTTTCAGTCCCAACTCATCATAAATCGGGGCCTCAACTTTGCATTTAATCACACAGGGTCAGCGTAATTCTTGATCCCACAATCCCATCCAAAACATAACCACGTAGTTATTCCAAGCCTGAACCAAACGAGTGAGCAAAAGCCAAAAAGCAAAATAAGGCCAATGCCAGTGGACATGTTGATATGTTGGATCATCAGGTTTTCTGACGGAATAGCGGCATCGTACAAAATTACTGCAACAAATAAAATCTCAAAATGCAGCAGAATCTCATAGGAAGGGACACGCAATTTCCACTCAGTGTGGCTCAAACCTTGTGTTTGTGAGGGGCAACCAATCAGAAGAAAGCGGCCTTAAAGGGAGGGCAGGGCTAAGAGGGAGGAGTTATTTATATTTACCACAAGTTATTTAAGATAAACAAGACAGATAACAGTGTGAGATAAATTAAATTATTTTGAACTGTCAATCATGCAGCGCTGTTCTCGCACTGTGTAAGAATAAAATATTGAACTGGAAACTTAAAATTATAGGTCCATTTAAAACAGATAAACCAGTAAACAACTAGTAGAAGCATAGTGTTTCAATGTTGCCTTCTGGCAAACACTTTAAAACAATAGTACCAGCCTTATTACTAATATTTCAGTAAGGTGTAAAGTTTTCTGTCAGTGGTTCTGACTGAGGTGAAACATGTTCAGGCGGGCTGAGAATGCACCACCTTAATTTGAAAAATATGCGTGACACAGTAAAGGGAAAGTCAATCTGTATTTGGTTTCCCAGCCATCAGCAGAAATCAAACAGGTAGGACAAGCTGAGTAATGGCTTTTGGTTTCCCTGAGCTGCATACTTGACAGATGCACCAATCTGCTCATTAGATCTAAACATTTCTTGAGCGGATGGAGACAGGAGAGGAAGTGTCACATGCATCTTAAGAAATCATGTATCCTTAGAAGCACAATTATTGATTTGATATGTTTTAGAGTAATTCTAACCAAAAAATTAGCATGCCATTTAAAACTGGATGCAGTAAATTGGCATAACCTCTTCAAACATGTTCTACAAAGCAGACAAACCTCTGGGTTGTCACTATCCATCCATTTTCTCACACTTAATGTAGGTCTAGTTTGACTCGTCTCTTCCTCCCATCAGTCGATCAATGGATAGTGATAGATGGATGCTGTTTTTCAAATGCCAAAACTTTCAGGAACTTGAACCAAGTGGTTTTAAAGTCTAAAACTGACAAGACCTGAGAACCTTGACTGAATGCTGCTGCCTAGACTCCTCACCTCTGTACGTCCACTGTGAACTCCTGTCTGTGACCTTAGGCCTATATAAGGTTCTCCAAGCACAGAATCATGGCCCTAAAATAACTCTTCACATAATCAATGGAAAATGAAAAGCTGTAAAATGCCATCTGCGTTTGGATGTTTCAAACAGGAAGGCTGTCAGCCAGTTCGCCTTCAGAACGCATCTGGTGGTAAAACAGGAAAAGTCCATTCTGACTTGGAAAATCTGCACGGACGAAGATTCAACCTGAAGTCGGAAAATGTTAGTGACCTAAATAAAATAGAAAAACTAAATCTTTGTTGGTTGCCAGAAAACTAAGGTCAGTGGTTTGACCTTATATATTTCACTGCAGTTCACTTGACAAGAATACTTCGAAATCTCCGCTCACCCCCAACCGGTTGCAGCTGAGTTTTTACTTCCCACTGTTGCCAAGTGAAGCTTGAGGAAGTTATTTTGGCATACAGTAAGTGCCCAAGGAGGAACTTTTACAAGAATGAATGGGGAACAACCCTGTATCAGTTTCTATTGCTCCTTCTTCACATCCACGAGCTAGTCCAGCATTATTGTTCGTCTCCAGCACTGCTCCTGCCTGGGTAAATATATCCACTCGGAGGCAGATCAGGGCTGCATCATCCCTGGCTGTCACATTTTCTTTTGAACCAAGTAAACACTCTGTGTCACTTGGGGAGGCTGCTGTATTGTTAATGAGAAACAGTAGAAAATGCTGCTGTTTCTCTTAAGTTTCCTGCATACATGCTGTAGTTTATTCAGAGTTTGCTGCTGAAGCATCCAATTCACACTGTTTCTTCTGCACGCCTAATTGTATCTTACAGAAACTGCATTTAGCATTAACATCTGACAACACAGGATTAGAGCTTAATGCATGGGGTGAATTGTTATTCATTTATTTAGTTTTGGCAAAATATTGATCATGTATATTATGTTCAGAGGGATTTCTAAGATCCGATATGTTAAGAAATTATTTCAATTAATAGTGAAATTTTCAGCGACAGTCGTGTAATTGTTTATCACACGTTAACTGTCATCAGTTTTAGGTTAGTGGATGGATTTATGTTGAAACTGTAATTAAAAGATCTTGCAGATCTTCTTTGCATGGTGGTTTGTAGATGATGTTTGGTAAATTCAGTCTGTCAGGAGTAAAGCTCTGCATCTTCTACATAATATTAATATCATGTACAGCAGCTCACCAGGCAGCCCCACATGTTCGATTTGACAGATTTTTATACCACATGTTCCTGACTCAGCTCCAAAAAGCCTCCTCCTGAGACTGGAGCAGCGTCTCACTATGTGCCCTGATAGAAAAGATCCTGTGATCATCTCCCAGTGGTGTCTTCTTCAAAGGCTGTTTTCTTGTATTTGTGTCAGTGTTGACTTGGACATAAACCACTACAGTGGACACTGATGTGTCACTCCATACCCTGCCATGTTTAAAAAAAATGAAAAAAGTACATGTATATAAGTTAAAAAATGATTTTTTCATGCCTAAAGATGAATAAAAATACTTCCCGATTGAGGTTTTCATAATTAATGCATGAAAGCGTTAATGCTCCTTGTTATTGCTAAACTTTGCTTACCTGAATTACAGAGCTGAAGTTCGTAAACCCTTCATCCAGGTTTGATGCGAACGTCCTCAAATTAAAGCTAGTAGTCGGCACAATAGCCTGAACATGGTTTAAACAGCCAGAAAATGTGCACCCAAAATATAGGAATCAAACTTTATGTATGCTGAGAATGAAAGAATGAAAAAGAAATATAATTTTGCCTTTAGGAAAGTTCAAGGCCGGGAATAAAAGTCTTTGACTGATCAAAAGCCTGAGCCGCTCATTATTCTCCACAGTAGGCCCAAGAAACAAACAGAGGCCTCATGTAACGTCAATAATGCTGCAATTTTAAACTACAGCAGAGAGTCAGCAGCAGCAAAATATATTCGCGCACTTTAGTTTATCCATAGAGAATCTATTAGAGATAGACATGGCCACCATAATATACATTTTACTGGCTTTTAGCTTTGATGACAACTGAAGGATGCTGCACATTTTATTTTATTTTATTATATTTTCCCCTACTGTATCATGCTGCTGAGTGACTGCTGCTCGTCAAACACATTTCATTGCAATGTTGACCCTGTGCTAACTTGCATATTACAAATAAAACTGAAAACTGAAAACATTCATAAAGCATCTTGTAAATAACCCAAAGTCTATCTTTATTTTACTATAATGAGACATAATTAACATTGTGTAAGATGTTTAACAAGTGACTGAGCTGGAAACTAACAATTGAATTTGAAAACTAATTTCTCAGACATCTGTACAGTCAGGCTTCTTTTTGCAACCAGATGACTGAACCCCTGCTGGCCGTTATAAAGAATGCAGTTTCAAGGCACTTCAAGATTGGTTCACTGTTCAGACCTGGAATAATAATAATAATAATAATAATAATAATAAGTCACATAAAAACTGTAATAATCACCAGTGTGAGAACCTTCACAGACACCAGTGTGATGTAAGCAGCTGTTTCTCACTCAAAGATTGACATATTATTATATAATATTATTGAGAAAGAAAAACCTCACCTGGTAGAAAATGTATTTATTGAAATTGTAAGATGTCAAGCATGAGCTGTAATGAGATTGCTGAAACTTGGATCCCCTGTCATCATCAGTTGTTCGGTAACAGGAAACCCAGCCACACTTCTCAGGATACTGTAATGTATATAGCCCCGCCTTCCTCTGTGACCTCATGTATACAAATTAAAAAATGTCCACGCTGAACATAAAGAATGTAAGTGGAATTCATGGCAGAGCAGTGTGGGTGTTTTTCTTGGGTGATTTCTTCCATTTGTCTGCAGATGTGTTCTCACAGGCTTGTTAGTGTGTTGCAGGGGATCGAGTGCAGTTCAGTCAGTGAAGGCTTGACTGCAGAGAAAACAGACTGCTGAGTAAATATCTGCAAGTCTGTCGATGATTTAATGTGCATTTTTTCTGTAAATGCCCCAAGGCTGCAGCAGCTGGACAACTGCTTTCCCAGGATGCTTTACAGCTCAAAGACCCAGGAGGGGGTGTGTGTGTGTGTGTGTGTGTGCGTGCGCGCAGCAACTTGGGCAGATTTCCAGATGGTACCATTCCTGTGCCGTCCTGGAGCTGTATGCATACACTCACACAGAGATATTAGAGATATGCGCGTGTATACTTTCTCTGACTTGCACATTCGTGCTAATAACCCTGCTCTGGTTTTCACCTACACCCCGAAATCCCTCCGGGTGCATTGTAGCCTGGTCTGTTTCTCATTAATGTGTCTGATGTCTCTCTGTGGGTCACTGTAGCTTTGCACTCTGTACAGTAAAACAGAGTGACGCACAAACAAAGAGCCAATGCATGATTTCTACATATCTGAGGAAGACGTCTCCCAGGTGTTTTGATCCGAGGGGAACGTCGGTCAGGTGGAGTTCCTCAGTTCTTTTGTTAGGATCAGTTTGCATGATGGAAATTGCACAATGTGTCACAAAACGGCCGGAGGCCGAGCACCAAAATTCAAACCCACGTGCAGAAAACCCAAGGCGGAGGCAGAGTAAAGGGTTTAACAAAGGTTTATTTACTAACACCAAAAAATGACGTGGATTGGATTTAAGGCTTGACACGTGGGGTGTGAGGGTATTGGCCAGGGGAGTGGGGATAAGCAGGGGACAGGTCCAAGAAAGCAGCGGCAGCTGGCTGGTGATTAGGTACGTACTGGAAGAGAGGAGAGCAGTGTTAGAGCGGTAGCCAATGAAGGGTTCTGGAGAGGGTGGAAGATATGAAAATCTTCGTCTTACTGTGCAGGTGAGAGATGGAAGCGTTGAGGGAGAGGTGATGCGGTCCGGGTGGGTTTGGTGGTGTGTGGCAGCTGTCCTGAGCGGCGAAGGTCCAGAGGTGGTGTAAGGGCAGGAGGACAGGCAGGTGAGGCAAGGAGATGATTCTAAAAGCAGGCGGGTTAACCAGATTTCCAAGACGAGTGGTTCAGTGTGATGGAGTTTTCCTGGAGTAACTAGAACACGAGATTACAAGGTTAGTAGAGCACTTGAGATTCATAGACATGATGCGTGAGGCCTGGTTACCAACATAGGGTAGTGGACGAATTGGCGAGGATGCAGTGTCAGCAAGCAGCTTAGATCTCCAACCTGATTGCTTCAATCAGCTTCAGGTGAGAGAGGCTGTAGGCCCTGCCCATGGGTGGATACCAGGGAGGTCCAGACCTTCAATGGAATTTTACAGCCACACACCCAGACCATGACACAATGTTTCTTTGATACGTAACTCTGCAAACACACAGCTGCACACGTGGACACAAACAGGTATGAGACGATGAAAATGCTGGAAATGGAAATCAATGAGCTAACAGCTTTTGTCTTAATATATCAAAGTCCCTCCAGAAGCAAGTCTTGGTGCTCAGCAGCCATCTTTGAAACTTCTGGTAAGGTATTCTGAAGCTCTTTAATTAATATGAAGAGAGCAATAAAGTTAATCTCAATGGTCACCAGGAAATAAAAACTGCACAGAACAAATAGTCTAATCAGATTTAATAAATGCTAAAAGTTTACTGGCTCTGATCAAAATAAGGATCAAAATGTGTCCCTTGCACAAGTTTCACTTCTACAAGACATGCACATAGTTACACAACAGTATGTTTAATTAACAGCTCAGATCCAGAGAGCCAGCACAGTCAGTGGCTCTGTCTCCTCCTGCATACAGGAGGGAAGCAAAAAGAAAGAGAAATCTCCCCTTTAAACTTCCCCCTTTAAGTGTAAAGAATTACAAGTGTATAAAAAAATCTGCATAATGACATACTGTATTCTGTTTCTGAAACAATCCCCAGAGCAGGCGTTTAAAGGGCGTTCTCACAGAGTCCCTGCTTCTGGCACCGTCAGCGGAACAAATAGGCCGTTAGAACACTAAACATCTGATTTGCTCACTGCACCACCGAGGATTTCCTCAGCCTGCATATTTCATTCTGTTTAACTGTCTGCCATTATTCATTGCTGCAGTAAAATTGCAACGCTGCTCGTATCAATACTGCAAAAACCTGCTGGACAGAGTGGAAACGTTTTGATGTGGATGCTAATGCAAGTTTCAGCCACGGAAGCCAGTGAGTCCCAGGAGCATAAAACTACAGTTAGTGCTAAAGATGGTCTACTGAAAAAACCCACACTTACCAGCAACTGGACAACGCAAGATCACACCCACCTACGAGCAAGCACTTGGTGATAGTGGGAAGGAAAAACTCCCTTTTAACAGGAAGAAACCTCCAGCAGAACCAGGCTCAGGGAGGGGCGGGGCCATCTACGGCCATCATTACATTCCATGTAAAGTCTGTTGTGTATGATTGGTCTGTAGATGCACTCCAAAAATCAGGTACCACAAATCTTCTCCATGCATTCATATGATGCATGTATGTTTATACAGATTACATACTGTACATGGAAGTTAGCACGTGACATCATATTGCGGGTGAATGCTGAATAGGCAGATTTTTTCAGAAAATTGAATAGATTAAAAGACACTAACTGAAAAGGTTATTTTTCAGATTAAAAGTTGCCTTCACTGCTTCTCTGTGCTTGCAGTAAACAGATTGTGCCTGTTGAAAGTCAGGCTATTAAATCCATTTAGAGTGCGATGCTAAAAGTCGAAATATTTTGAAGTGAAGGCACTCCGTGCCGTGAAAACATGCCACACTCTCAGCTCTGTCAAGCACATGAAACAGCAGCTCGTTTATGGAGAGCAGGAGGCGGCAGAGGAGGTTTCTGCTGCCGTGTTAGCCGGGTTTTGTCAGCTGACTGGTTCATCTGCCAGAGGCTCGTGTTGGTTTCTCAGCCAAGAGGCAGACCTCTCTTAAAACTGAACTAAAGAACCAAAAACACTCGTTTGATTTACATACAGCACACACATGTACATCGTTCACGTTCATGGTCACATTAGAGATGGCTGGCCGTAAAAAAAGTTCATGTGTAATGTGTGGACACTCATTTTCCTCTCTCACATTATTTTTTCATCAGTTCAATCCGGCCCATCTTCAAGAGTTAGCACGAGCTGTGCTGTTTAGTGTTAGAACATGTCTGGTTATAGTATCAGTAAGATTGATGGTCACTCCCAACATGTCATGTATCAATGAGGAGGATTACTATTGTACAGAGATGTGTTTCAACCCACCATCTTTCCCTAAGAAGGCAGGTTTTAGTTCCTGAGCCTAACCAGCAAGTGGAAGCGACAGTAAAGTGAAGAAAAAAAAAAAAGAAACTGTGTCCAAAACAAAAAGTTCTCAAGCAGACACGAATCGGTGTCCGGTTTGCTGCTAATCCTGGAAAGTACACCTTCCTATGAGGATTTTGGACATCTCTTAAACATGGCTGTTATCTCTTGGCAGCTGATGCAGCTGTGGCTGGAATGTCAAGAGTAGCCATGCTAAAGGACACTGTGTGCATAATGGAGAGACACAGCGAGTACCTGACAAAGCAGCACTGTACAGGAAAACGGTGCGCACATCGTTCCCTCAACAAGTACAAGATACTTCACTCGACTGCAAAGCATGAATAACGGTAAAGGTGTTGTGTTCATGTCATTGGTGACACAACCAGCTGGTGGGAAAAATGAGTTTATGTGAACTGATGTTGAGATTTAAAGCACAATCCTGACAAAGTGGAAGATTGACGTGCACTTTAGGTCCCGTGACACACCTGGGCTAATATGGTCCCTCGCTATAACGCGGTTCACCTTTCGTGGGTGGCCTCGCTGTTTCGCAGATTTTTTTGTGTGTGCAATTTTGCATGTTTTTTTTGTTTTGTTTTCGCTTTTTTTTTTACACCGCATTGTGTTCTGTGTCCTGATTGGCTGTAGGCCATTGTCAAACAATCCCCTCCGTGCCGTGTCTCCTTTACAGTACAGAATGTGTTCAGCTTGTTAAACATACGTAAATCTTTGATCGCTAGCAGTGTGGAAGATGCTAACCATCACACAAAAAGTTGGACTTGTGGATGTGCTAAAGGAGGGTAGTATGGAAGGTTTTGGATTATAAGGCGCATTAAGCGAAACAAAACAGTCAGGCTTGCCTGGAACTCTGAAGTCTATACCCAAACGCCATGACCAAAGATGAAAATGAGAATTGATACAACTGCAGAAGCTGGACTGCAACATGTTCACAGCTCTGCTACAGTAATACGCCCTGACCACTGCAGACTTTAGTCAAACTGTCACTGAACAGGAGAAACTAGTAATGCATCATCCACCATGTCAAATCAACAGTGGCACTACGTCGTGCAGCAAAGACAACTGTTTTATTAGCGTGGCTGTTTCTTTATATTCATGTTCAGTGATAGAGTAGAACGACTTGTTTCTGTTTTAGGGGTCGTGTAATGATTTTATGCAAAATGGATGCAAAAAACGAAGGTTGTGCAACATTTGCGCACAACCTGAGAACAAATTCCACCTGAAATTCACAAAATATCAGCGCGGCTGTCAAACACGAACTTTCCAAATATCACGCTTTCTCTGCAGCCCTGTGACTCATCACAGGCACTAATAGAAATGTCAGAAACACTGCCTTTACAGCCTCTTACTCATATGAAAATGTGACATGTAGCATGAAATTGTACCAAAAGCTACACACGAACACCTGTGTTTGAAGCTCGTCTTACTGCCTGCTGGTTCCTGAACATGCTGCTTCATTTACAGCTCCGCACCGCGTGAGGGAACGCTGCCTTGATTTGGTTAAGTAAACAAAGATGACTGCAATCTGCGAAAATTAACTTCTAAATGCACGAGTCTCCTCACAGACGATTTTCGGATGTTAAAAGCCCTCTTTTTAGAAATTGCACTCAGTAAACCTGCTGTGGCCCTGCTGGAGACTGCACCGTCTGCAGGTCTTCACTGCACGTTCTGTCTGCGATGCCTTTACCTGCTGGATTCATAAGCCCGTTGGACGTGTCGAGTCGCTGTGACATTTAATTTAATTGAATGGATCTGAATTCACCATTTAACATGTCTGCAAGTGTTTGCACGGTGCTCCTTGGAAAGGGCATAAGTAGACTTCTTGTTCAGTTGAAACTCAGCGCACCCCCCCCCCCCTGCCTCTCTCTGTTCGCTCCATTTAACTGATGCCACCAGCTACATGAATACCCATGAACAGCCAGGAGCTCTGCCAACAGCTCCATTACAATCTGCACTCTACCTCCTCTTCATCCCTCCCTCCCTCTTTGTTCTCTCTCCATCGCTTCACTCTTTTCCCCTGCTCTTCTTCTCTTGCTTCAAATCTCTCTCTACCTTGTACTCCATGGCCAAAGTATGGGGACATCTGAATGTTGCACCTGTACAAAGTCCACTGATAGTCTGGTATCTAAATAGACACGCCGGCTCCTCGTTTATGTGATACTGATAGATGCCAAAGTAGTAACTATTTCTAGTTTGCATAGATCTGAAAAGGAGTTACTCAAAGTGTCACAGTAAGCCCATTTTGATTGTTCTTTATCAGCATGTCAGTAAAATTTACTGTTTTGCAGATAAAGTGCAGTCGTATACTTTTTTTTTTCAGCTTCTCCTCACTGACGCCAAATTTAAGCTCCTGTAAATCTTGTTTGTAACCTCTCATCTTGCAGCAATAATGCACGCGTGAACTCAAATCATTCCCTACACAGTCTGTAGCCTGAAGCTCTCCACTGTGTTTGTGGTGTTGATGCCTTTTGGAATATTTTAATAGAGTTCTGTGAAAACTAATGTGGCTTTCTCTTGCAAATTCTAGGATTTTATTAATCTGTTTAGTCAGCAGATTCGCGTGTCTGGGCTTCACACCTGTAAAGTTCATGAATGCAGCACGCTAACCAGGCTAGCTAGCTCTGCCCTCTGGTCACGTGTGGCTAAAACAAATCAGCAGTAAATCCATCATTTATATACAGTCTGTGGTTAAACTGTGATATCAGTGCACTGGAAACAGACAAACGTTTATCTGTCACTGCTGGTAACAATTTCAGCAACACAGGCCCAAATACCTCCGCTCTGACCCTACACCCCCCTCTGACCACATGCTCCTTTCATTCAAACTGTGCAGCTCTGCAGCAGTTTGGACAGCAGGCTGTCTGTCGCTCACACATCTTTAACCCGGACGGACACCAGAGAACACGGCACGCTTTTGACTTTTGTACAGTTTTATGAAATTGTAGCTTTCATGCAACTTTGCCCAGGTGTCTAAAAAAGTTGCTAGCTGTCTCTGTAACCCAGGACTTCCTCCCTTCATCGAAACTGAGAGGACACTAAAGCATTGTCTGCATATTTTTGGCCTCATACTGTCACGTCTGCGTCTCTGCGTTTCCCTTCTTGGGCCACCTCCCCTCTCTGCGTGTGTGTGTGCGTGGATATTTGCCTCTTGTATTTCTCCTTCCCTCCTGTATTTATTTCATTCTGTCCTCTCTGCTGCTGGTCCTCCCCTTCCAGTCAGGGTGAGGGATCTGTGCGCCTCCCCATTGGTTCAGAAACAGGGCAAAGTCCCGCCCCCTCCTCTCTCTCTCCGTCTCCGCGAGGCAGAGTGAAAGTGGAGGAAGCAGGCAGACGTGTTGCAACAGATGGCTTCACCAGCGGCGGCTCGGCGGCTGCAGCACCGCCGTTAGACACACTCGGATGCAGACAGGGAGGGAGGGGAGCTCGTGAGCGTGGCTGTGGAACAAATCAAGAAAAAAAGGAAGAGAGGGAGACTTTTACCTCCTCCTCTGCCTCGGCTCACAAACTCACTCTTCCTCTCCAGACACACAGGAGCACATGCCGGTGTGAGCGCAAGTTTAAAAAACATTATTTTATGGATTTCCGAAACTAAGGGGAGTTATGGAGGTGGCGGTGTGAACCCAGCCTTCCTCCCCTTCCTGCCGGAGGGGTCAGAGGGGAGAACACCTGCTGACAGTGAGGAGTTCCTGAAGGAGGCGACGCAGCCGCAGGAGGAGGAGGAGGAGGTACAGCACTGTCTTCATGCTTCTGCAGGAGCGCCTCTGTGTGTGTGTGTGTCTTCAGTTCTGCTCTACTTCACTGTGTGTCACTTTCTGTGGTCAGAGCTGTTAGTCAGAGCAGCTTTGTTAATGTGTGTGTGTGTGTGTGTGTGTGTGTGTGTGTGTGTGTGTGTGTGTGTGTTGCTCCACTTTACCGATGTGTTCCTTGCATTAGTTTTGAGGCCATCCTGTACTTAGACTTGGTTGCAACTGTGTTTCACGTGCCTTCCCACCTTTTTCAAAGTGTGTGTGTGTGTGTGTGTGTGTGTGTGTGTGTGTGTGTGTGCATTTATTTATTGCTTCCTGATTGCTGAACACGTGGGAGTGTGTTATAGCTGCGCAACACTGAGGCCAGTCAGGATAGACGGAGAGGGAGGAAAGACAGAAAGAAGAGGTAGATGAATGGAGGGAGGGAAAGAGGAAAAAGGAAGGAAGGGAGGAAAGCTGTTCCACCCAGCTCTGTTTTTATTATAATCATATTTTTTATGCTCCACTTTACCTAAGTAAGTAACAAAGGGCTTCATGGGGAATATAAACCGTGAAAAGAGGCTGTAAAGAGCAACTCAGACCAATAGAAACCATAAAAACACAAGAAGTGTGCAACAACTACAGTGAACTGAGACGTGACACACACACCGTGCTGAGTTATGTGAGACTCCATGAATCCAGTAACAATAACTGAGCTCTTTCAAAAGCTCCGGGTGGAAAACGGTGACTTTGTTGTGTAATTATGCTGAACTCATGAAACGAGTCAGTGCTGCACAAACTTGTAATTGTTTTATACAGCTACACTAATAAAGTGCAGACACTATAAATATTCACACGCTGTGATTGGACGACACTGCAGACCTGGATAACTATTGGAGACTGAACGGCTCATTAAGATGAAACGAACTGTTTTGTACATGACTTCATGATAATGATGCTGCGTAGCACCTGTGTTTTGACTACATGTGTGTGTTAACCTGTTGTTGTGTGTGAGTGATGTAAATTACATCAGAAGGTCGGTGTGGGGCTCCCAGATAACCACGAGCCTCCAATAACACCCAGCAGGTCACTGATGGAGCGTTCAGGGTCAGGGGACGCAAAAGCTTTTAGTAGGAAAAACTGTGACGCTGTGTTTGAGGCTTTATTTGAAAGGTAACATGTTCCAGCCACGGGCGACCAGCAACTGATTGGAAATTAAGCTCACAATGAAACACTTTTTATATTTCTCCCCTTCGAACCATCTAAGCAAAAACTTTCACTGCTGACTGACCCTGGAAGACTCGCCACAAATGCTCCAAACATTCATCTCTCTCACTCTCATGAGTGAAATCAGACGTCCTCCTCTGCACCTGTGCATGGACCAGTTTCAGAATGAATACTTTGCGTGAACCTGGTGGAAAAGGTTGTTGCGATCAGTCCTTTTGCCGGCTTTGCTGTTTGTTGGGTTGGAATTCTGTTTTTTGCTGAATTAGAAAAATGAACTGTTCCCGTCAGTACTAAGCCCCGCCCAACAGTTGGCCCTGAAACACCTCCCTGTTTATGCTCCAGTACTTCCTGCCTGGTGAAAACCTTTGGGGCAGATCTTTAAGAATTCAATATTGTTGTCTGGCCAAGAGAGCCGAGATCGTCCCTGCAGTTTTAGTTAATTATGCTGTAATACAACAATTTGGAGCCGTGGCAAAAATGAGCCAATGACAATCATCAGGAGTCAGAGACGGTGATCCAGATTGAAAAGGCCGGAAGACTGACACAGTTGTGATGTTTTGGGGGGAAATTATGCAATAAAATGTGATGAGCGATTGAGATATTATTTCTTTAGTTCCTTAGAAAGATGTCAGATATTTGTTTATAGAACTTTTGGTTTTGAGATAATCGACAGTTTTGCTTTATCTTTGAGCGCACTGATTACTAAAGACAACAGATCAAAGTATAAAGTTGAGCAGCAGCAGTACACTAAAACCTGTCCTCTGCACCTACTGTGTGTGTGTGTGTGTGTGTGTGTGTGTGTGTGTGTGTGTGTGTGTGTGTGTGTGTGTGTGTGTGTGTGTGTGTGTGTGTGTGTGTGTGTGTGAGAGAGAGATGGTGGAAACCCAGAGACCAAAATCGTAATAATTGTCAACACAGTCCCCGCCAACACTGACCACTTCAGCCCACACACACACACACACACACACACACACACACACACACACACACACACACACACACACACACACACACACACAGCACGGGGTAAATGAGGCTTATGGCTACTTTGCCACCACTGGAATGTAAACATTCACTGACCCAGACTCTTTAAATATTAACGGACACACACACACACGAGTTTTACGCTCGCCACTCAGCAGAATTAATATTTAATGCCAGTAAGTCCTCACAAAACAACAAATAGAAAATACTACAGCGTACCAGAGTATTCAGAAATAAACAATTTTCAGCGTTTGTCCTCCTAAACTGAGGAGGAGGAGTCAGTGCAGAGGAGCTGCACGGAGTTAATACGTTGTAATGCACTGCAGAGCCACCAGAGGGCAGTCTCTGCTGTCGGATGAGGCTGCTGAGCTCGGCGAGCTGTGAAAGAAGGCGAGCGGTAAAGAGAGAAAAACACAGCCACCCTGTTTGGAGGCATCGGGGGTTTAGCCCCATTGATCGAAGTCAGCCAGCCAACACGGAGGAAGCTGTGCGGCTAAAGAGGGTAACGCTAAAGACTCCACCCCACACAGGTCATCGCTGCGTGAGCCACAGGAACAAGTTATAGGAGGTCATTCGGATTTGTGTTCACACCTCTGGACACCACGTGGCACTTCTTTGTGTTCGCTGTGTAATTGAGTGTTGTGTGTTAGGAGGAGGCGGTAGAGCAGCAACAGGTGCTCGCCACCCAACTACGTGGGTTCTCCAGCGTTGATCTTTGGAAAAAAATATAACCAATCATCTAAAAGAATTGATTAGTTTAAAAAGTAATAAATAATAATCGATCTGCATATTATGTAGGATTCATTTTCTGCAGCATTTTTGGCTGCAGTAAAGAATAAAGCCACAGTCTCGTGTTATAACAACGACGTAATTGTGTCATAAATGAACTACGTGTAAAAACGCTCATTAATAATTAAGGTTAATGTTGGTCATGTGACACACTTTCAGTAGCTGGACCTGCTTTCTAAAACATGTCTGTAACTACCATGATGTCACCGTTGGTTTCCATGGTTCCCAGGTGTAGTTTGAAGCCTCAATCGTATGTTGGCCACTGATTGTTGATTTTTGGGGGGTCATTTTTAAGTATTTATGATTTGTTTTGTTTTTTAGTCAGAAGTGGCCATATTTGGACGAGAGGTTTGACTGTTAAGCTCATGACACAGAAGTGACACCTGCTAATAAACAAATTCTAGAAACCAAAACCTGTGTAAAGACTTGTGGGATTGTCTGAGTGACGTGTCCGGCCATATTCTTTGTTAGACGATACCATTAAAAATGCTCTGAAAGGCACAAACACAGTGACTCCATTTAGCAGCGGTGAGGCTCCGCCTGTCAGTCAAAGCGACCACGCCTCTAACTTCGAGCCCATGAATAAGGCTGAATAATTTAGTTATTAAAGAAACTGATGCCAGTGTTGGTTTGTTATAAAGCAGGATCAAACCCACAGATTTGATTTCTGCTTCTAATTTAACCCACGAGTCTGTGGGAACTGACCTGCTGTGGGAGCCTCTAGTGGCCATAAGAGGAACTGCAGTTTTTGACACTTTTGTGCTGGCTTCATTTTTTAAAAAAGTGTTGTTAAAAAAGTCGAACACTGTCCACCTCTGTGCTTCTGTGTTGTCAGGTTTGTGAAATGAAGCGAGCGGCTCAGGGCTGTGAGTTTTGTGTGTGGTACTTCTTGAGGCTTTGTTTCATATTGATGGGCGGTCACGCTGGTTTCCCCTCCATTGCTGCTCTTTGCGGAGCTGCACCGGCGCTGTGGACTCACACTGTCTGCACATATTTCAGCTTCTTTTCTTTAAGTTTGTCGAGAGTGAAATAAAAACTGAAGCAGCTTCAGGACAGACGGCTCGCTGTCACGCGTCGCATCTGTGTGTGCGTGTGAAGCGATGATGACGATGACACTGGAGCCTGGAGCCGCTTCACATCGCTGTTGTCCTTTGACCTCCCGCCCTTCTGTTCCTCTCGCTGCACTTCCAGTGTTGTCACTTCGTGTTTCATCAGAGACTTCAGCTGGTTTGTGTCACGTGACTCTGTCTCCACATGAGCTCAGACCCGTTTCAACAGTCAAAGCAGAGAATGTGTGTTTTTGCACATGAACAGAGAGTGCTTTAAAAGAACACACAGCAGTCACATGAGTGATGTCGTGTTGTGAGTCTTTTTGTGTTGCAGATAGTGAGTCTGGTCTCTAAATGTTGATTAAATATGTCACGCAGTGAAACAGCTGCTGTGTGCTGTGGGGCGCTGATTGTCAGTCGAAGCATGCTGAAATGAACTGCAGCATTATGTTACATTTGGCTCTCAACATTATTTTAAACTGTGGTGTGAAGTTGTTCAGAATGTCAAATTGAAATGTTAAAATCGCTGCGTGACACTAAATATGTATCAAATTTGCAAAAAGGGTCGATGTTCCCACAGAAGCCTCACGAGACAATTTTCAGGCTTTATTGACAATCGAATGGTCGAAAAGCTCCAACCTGAATGAATCTTGCTCTGGGCAGCCTATCAACACCCAGCTGAGCTGCTGCAGTGCTGCTGAGCACAACGACGTCATGCCCGCACGTCAGCTGATCCTGCTGAGCAAGGTCGATACCACGGCGATGACGCTGGGTGACCTTCGAACTTGTTACAGGTTGGAGCCTGACACATGTGCAGGGTCTCTCACACACACACACACACACACACACACACACACACACACACACACACACACACACACACTTCCTGTGCTTCGGTTTGTTTTCGGCACTTTCCCTCTTCCTGTTCTTGCCCTTTTCTTCTTGTTTATTTTCTCTAATATTGATTCATTTGGAAAGTCGGCGGTTTGAAGCGTGCGAGGCGGCTCGGCTTCTCTCTGTGTGTGTTTGTACTCGTATACCTGCCTCTGTGAGGACCAATGAGATTGCTTTTCCTTACAAAGTGAGGACATTTTATCCGGTTCTCAGATTATTTCAGATCTTCAAAAAGCTCTTTATGGTTCCGACCTGATAAAAAGAGGTCGGGTTTGGGTCACGTGCAGATCAAGGGTTGAATTTAGTTGTGATTTAAAGGTTTTTGTAGAGTTTCATCATATAGGGGAAGAAAGAAAAACCTCAAAAGTCCCAGAACCACAGCTGTGAAGCCAAAACGTGCTACATTATGCTGTGTGGATAATAAAACATTGAGAGGAAATTAGGGGCAAAACTACCTCTCAGGAGTCATCTTGGAAACACCTCCAGGCAGTTCTTTGGGTTTTTTAGAAGGCCTTAAGTTCACATTAGCATCTCAACCTGGGTTTGTGGCCTGGTCATTGTCTGACTCCTTGCACCATAATGTTGATTCATGCCATGAATATACACTGCTCCAAAATTAAAGGAGCAATTTGAATACAGTAATGCTGGGCGTCTGTAGTGATGTGTTAGGAATGGAAAGATGCCACATCATTTCATGAAAGTAATCAACCTTCAGGGCTGAGTTCAAAGACACCTGATGTCTTCGATGGTGCTCCGTAGTTTGGATGGCCCCCACGTGCTCGTACGCATGCCCGAGAACCTCGGACCGTGCTCCTGATGAGCCGATTGAGGATCCCCTCCCAGATCTGGACCAGGGCATCACTGAGCACCTGGACACTCTGAGGTGCAACCTGGTGACATCGGACAACAAAATGTGTTCTGTTAGATTTAGGCAATGCAAGTCTGTGGGAACCAGCCAATGATATCACTGTCACGTGGGGCGTGACAGTGGGTCCAAGGACTTCATCCCGATACTTAATGGCAGCGAGAGAAGTCTGTGCAGGAGACTCAGCGGCTGCACCTGTAACACCAGTCTGATTAAAAAGTGCATCAGGCAGTGATGCAGCGCAGCAGTGGAAGTGATGTGTCACCACCTGATTGGGCGTGTGTGTTTGGTTTATTGTGCGGAGCGTAAAGCACGCTGAGCGTGCATGATGCTCTGAACCAGGTTGTGACTTTGGACTGTTTTCATTGGTTGGAGATTTTAGTCAGTTTTCAGCTTGTAGTTTGTCGTCTGCATCAATAATGTGATTGGACGGAAATGTTGTTGTGTCGTTGGTCTTCTAATAACATGTCGTCTGGTCTGTTGATCTCTGGAGTTCTTCTGAAATTTACAAATTTTATTGAAAGTTTTCTTTAAAAGTTTTTTCTTAACATCCACCCAAAGCTCCTTTTTTATTAGTATTTTTCCATTTTATTGTTTTATTATATTTGCTTATCTTGAGTGGTCCTAATATTACTTCCTTTTTGTTTTGTTTCTTTCATCTTTAATTCATGTTTTTTCACTTCCTGGATGTTTGTTTCCTCACCTAGTTTTGGTTTAATTTGAGTTTTTTAACTGAAGCCTGCATGAATACTTTCCATGAGCTCAAGTCTGCTTGGTTCAGAGTAACAAAAATGTTGTTATAGTGGGTGAGCGTGAGGATCCACGTGCCCGCCTGTGTTTTTGTTTTTTCTTGACCCCTTGTTCGCATCTGCAGAGAATTTACATTACAATGCACCGAGTGTGCGTGTGCCCCAGCGGCAGAGTCCCCGCGGACTTCAAAGAAGTACAACGCGAATGCCTACTCAGCCGTCGGGTCTCCAGCTGTCCGTGTCCACGTTCAGTGTAATCTGGGCTTGAGTGTCCTCACAGGGATGGAAATCTCAGCATGTGTGAGCGACTGAGCGAGCGCCGGGTCACCGAGGTCACATGTAGAGATGTAAAGAACAGCAGGGACGCTTCTGGTCTTTAGAAACGAACACACACACACACACACACACACACACACACACACACACACACACACACACACACACAGTGGGACGAGGCTGCTCGTCTCTGTTGTGGAGCTGTTTAGATTCCACTCAGCATTACTTTTTAATTTGCTTTATCGCTGCTCTGAAAGTGAAAACTCGTCTCTGGAGTCGTCCACAGTCACACGGCAGCAGTCTGCTCGTTCCCTGCAGCTCTGAGTGTGTAATGAGATGTGCAGTTTACTCAATGTGTATCCAGATGGAAAACAGAGAGCATTTTGGACCCTGGAGACTTTGGGAGAGTAAGTGCAGGTCTTTGTGGCTGCTGGAGCTGCTTTTCACAGTGTTGGAGGTAAATGTTAAAAAACACACAATTAGACCAAATGTGTAATATTTTGTAAGGAGGGAGGTGTTATTGTGTCAAATGTGCTTAATAATAATAATAATAATAATAATAATGGATACTTTATTGATCCCCATGGGGAAATTACTTGTTTTTCTCTGCATTTGACCCATTCACTCAGTGAAGCAGTGGGCAGCCCACTAAGCAGGCGCCCGGGGAGCAGTGTGTAGGGACGGTACCTTGCTCAGGGGTACCTCAGGGTAGCCGTTCGAACCGCCGACCTTCCGATCATGGGGCGACCACTTTACCTACTGAGCTATCCCTGCCCCTGTGTAGCAGTTATTAATTCTACTCAGGACAGTTTTCGTTGACCTTTTTGTTGTTGTTGTTGATCCTCATGTTGAAATGGTCTTTACAGTTCAACATAAATGATACTTAATAACATTTTAGTTCAGCTTTCAAACATGTCCCCCGGGTGTTCCTAATAAAGCGCTCGCTGAGTGCAGGAGCACTGATGCTGATTGGGGCTGATGTATCACCTCTGTTTGCATCTCTGCTCGTTCTCACTCACATTAATATCTGTGTGTTGCAAAAGTGAGACTGCTTTAAAATATTTGAAGTAAAGCTTTAAAAAAAAAACCTGACAGACGTGCTCCTCCTGCACATGCGTGATGCAACAAGCACCAAGAACCTCAAACAATCGACACAAACGGCGTCTCCGGCTACGCCAAAGGGAAAAGGAAGATATCATGCTGGTAGCAAAGTTAGGAGGCAGCCTCAGACTACAGAACCTCAAGAAAAGGAACAATTATTTTAGTGAGTAATAAAAGTGTCAGGACAGAATAGAAATAAAAGAATAGAAGATTATGTCTCACTGTGTCACATGACTCTATTTACTGTCGTGTACTCGCTGGCAAGGAGACTGCTTAATTCAAAAAACCCTCAAATTAAACATACAGAAGCATTATAAATAGAATAATGCAGAAGGTGGCATGCAAAATCACATTTGCATGGGCAAATAATAGAAGGATTACATAACTGTCATCATGCACACATTGATATATATAAATCATCAAGAGTGAAACAGCATATTGTGGAATGAGAGCCATAAAAACGTAACATGTTTTTCAAATATAACACAAATGATTGAAGGTAGAGTTTTTTTAATTCTAGCTGCAGTTACTGTTGCATGTTATGCCCTTCAAACTCAAACACGGCACCCTCAGCTCAGCTAATGGGAAAACTCAGGACAGGATGAACAGCACCACCCGTCAGCAGAGCGCGCACACACACACACACACAAACAAACACACACACACACACACACACGTGTGATACAGAATTTGATCTGCGTCATAACATGGAAAGTAAAAAAAAGGTGCCAAGTAGCCCACGTGTTGGTGTATTTGCATTTTGTTATTTCCTCTGCATGTGAATGGAAAAACAAACTGTCTGTTATCTAAGAGGTTCAAATTTCACATCCAGGAAATCCCGTGTGGACCTGATGCAGGGCGCTGAAGCTGGTGCGTGTAAATATTGCATGCAAAGGGAAAGATGTCGTAGCGTTCTGAGTCTGGATGATTGTGTCCGTTGTGTTTAATAAACTAAAAAAATCTGCTGCTGACATCAGTAACCACAGATGTGAACGACACTCGGTCGGTCAGTGTGTCCTTTGAACATTTCATTTTATTATTATTCCTGTAACATAATCATAACACTGTATTAAATGTAGTAATCACATTACTGTTATCTATCAAACTAATATGTAGTTACTGTTGTTACATTCTTTAATTATCTGCACGATGGGTGGTAAAAGAATTTGGGAAGGAAAATAACAGAGTGGTATCCAACGTTTGAGCAGTTTGAGCAGTGGTGATGTGAATGCAAACTTTACTGCACGAAAAACAAAAGCACGACGTAAAGTTCAAACTGCAGGTCAGAAACAACCGTCCACAACTGGACAACGCGACATTGACTCTTTAAAAGCTCCCGCCAAGACTGCATGCTAACACCAAGCTAGCAGCAAGCAATGCCCAATCCAAGCAGCCGGAGCAGATCCTAACAGGAAACAGGCACACTGCATCTCACGCCACGCTGTGCTGTAACACAACAGAACAGTTACTTTATGTGGGTAGGTTCTCACTCATCCAGGTCATGGTAACCTAGAGAGAGCTGAATGAAACCACTGGTGAGAGCTTGCCCGACCACCCAGTGTGACCAATAGGGGTCACCTGAGGTAAGGTGCACGGGGAAGGATCTCAAGACTGAAAGCTGATAGCTGGTGTCACAAGCCATCACCTCTGTCAGCCATGTAACAACAACAACAACTACTTCATATGGGGAGTAGTTAATGTAGTAAAATGTAATGCATGTAATGACCTCAGCCCTGTGGCCTTCAGGGTCCTTTAAATCTGCAGGTGTTTCTGCTGTTCGGCATCTGGTCATGCAAAGTCCCAGTCAGGATTAATGGAGACCGGATTCATATTCCTGAGTCTGAATGGGAAAAACCATTACTTCTGTTGACCCCTGATCTCTGATAGTTTTCTGATATCATTTCTGTGGACGATGTTTGCAGAAACTCAACCTTCTCCCAAGAACATTTAGCCTTCCTCTTGTTTTAGGCTGTAAGAAGACATCAATCTTTGGGATGTTCTTTTTCCGTTCGTCACCTTCTCACTGTGACTGCAATGACACCTGCGGCCTCCAGGGAGCGCCGACAGCATTCCCAGTCGTTCCCTTCTGAGCCCCGGCACGCCGCAGTGTTTTCTCGGCGGTTCTGTTTGCCGTGTGACTTTTCATCAGCGTCTCATAAATCTCCTCATAAATCTCCTCCACTTTAATTGTCCTTTTCACTTTGTTTCATTTAGACAGAAGGTCACTTAGGATGTATAAAAAATACAGCTGGAACAGCTCTGATTGGTGTTCGCCCTCCTCGCACTGTTATATTTAAAACCCCTCCTCGCCCTCCCCCTCACTGTAGCAGAATTGATGAAATTGGTAATCGTTATAGACCGCTGCTTTGGAGCGGCTGACCTTCAGAGACGCTCGGTGAGAGCGATGGAGGGAGGCAGGAGGGGAGGTTTTAGTTTTTAATGAATGTAAATTCTTCATAGAGCAGCAGTTTTAAAGCGCGATGCTCTCTGCAGCAGCAGTGGAGCCAAACTAACTGCAGGCTGTAAGAAGTCATTTGACTGTGGAACATCCACAACTGCTGTGATAAATCAGAGACAAAGACGACGAGGAGAGGAGGAGTCTGCTGTTTAAATGGTAACACTAAATCCACATTTACTGCCAGAGGTTTCTGGGCCCAGTCTGAACCTGTCTTTGCTTTTCCTGTGAAAATCTGCTAATTCTGTCCTGAGCAATCAATAAAAATGATTGCTTTTTACTTCATGCTCTCAAACTCTACTGATATGAGCCGGTGTGGGAACCCATCGTCTGGTCTGCTGACTTAGCCTCTGGGGATAACGGCTGGTATTTAGTGTAGTCAGCAGTCATCAGGATTAAGCTTCTAGAAGCAGATACTGAAGGAGCTCATAAAAATGATATTTTCATTGTCAGGCTGATGGCTTTGAACAATAATCTGTACACACACTGTTTATTTTCTGCTTTACAAAGTCCGCTCCAGTTTGATGAAATCAGTGAGTTCTACATTTCTGTGGGTGAAGATCCCAAGGCTAGCTCCAAACCCCATCCAAAAAAGTCATTTAGGATAAAATGATTCTAGTTCTTTCTGCGTGTTGGTTAGAGCAACTATTTTATTTTGGTTTCTTCCCAGATGGTTGAGGACAGCTGAGGGGAAAAGAAACCTGTATATTGTGGTAGCGTTAGCGACAGGGTTGAGGTCATCACCAGCGATGACTTGGACCTCACAGGGTTAAAAGTTGGACAAATGGACCCAATACTACAGATGGAGTCCCTTATATTCAGTAGTTTGATCAGTACAGAAGGCCAACGAGGTAATTATAATGAAACTGTATTCATATTTTATAGTTTTTATTCAGTTTGAGCAAGACTGTGGCTTGTTTGCACAAGATGTGTGAACAAGCTGTTGTCTTGTGGATAGAAGAAAAGCATCTTCTTACCCTCAGTTATTTACCTTGTGTGTAAAATTTAACTGTGAGTGTATTAACTGAGGATAAGCAGCAAACAGCATGATGTGAGGTGAGCTTATTTAAAAAGAACAAATCTGTATCTGATTTCGCACTTTTTAGCTATAAAATCCTTCACAGGGACAAGAAAGTAAAAGAAAATGTCATAAAATCCGACTTTAGAAATCAGTCATCAAGGAGAGTTATAACCCGTGCGTCTCTGATGTGGTCTGTGCACGGTGGTGGGAGAAGTTAGAGGTGTCTTCTTAAAAGCTTAAAATCTTCAAGATAACATCCACGCGTTTTAGTGCCGCTGGCGTCGCCGAGCATGTTGGGTACGTCTGAAGTGGAAGTGCTGAATAAAACAGCAGCAGTCAGACATGATCTCATGATGGCCCATCGGATGGAGGCGCACACAAAGAGCTGGATAGAGAATTAAACTCTCCAGCACCGTCTCCAGGAGAGGTACTGATTAGGTCACTGTGTGTGTGTGTGTGTGTGTGTGTGTGTGTGTGTGTGTGTGTGTGTGTGTGTGTGTGTGTGTCCGTGGGGCTCCATTAGCAGTGACACGCTGTGCAGAAATGGAGCAGAGTGATTCAGACTGACAGAACAGGGTGAAGACAGACAGCAGGAGGAAGTGAAGTGAGTTTCACATGAAGGTCACAGATGATTTTCTTGTCCCCCGCGGGAAACCTGTTGGTGGTCGAAGCGACTGTTACCACGGTCACGGACACCGACACCATCCCAAAATACTCTGCTTGCTTTCACTGCTTCATCTTCTACAGCGGGGACACACCTGATGACTGAATACTTGTAGAGTTCATGTCCTACAGCTATCCCGGGATCAGCTACCGGATCGACCCACATTTTCCAACATTTGTTTTGACAAAGACTTTTAAAGGACAGACAACAGTTTGACACCTGCTGTATAGTTTCTCTGATATCTCATGTCCAGGGGTTCGTCTGTAGGGACAACATTTTATTTTTTTTATTTTTTTTTTAAATGACATCAGAAACAGCAGTATGCGACATTACGTGATGGCAGAGCTTCAGTTCATCCTTTGTCATTTTTTTTTTTTTTTTTTTTTTAATAAATAGGACAGGGGGAATGAATGAGAGAGAGAGGGGGAGAGAAAGAAAGAAAACCAAAGGGGAGAAGAGACGGTGAGAAGGGGGGGGAAGAGAGAGAAAAAAAAAAAAACTCCTGGGTCACCTGTATGGAGAAAAAAAAAAACAAAAAAAAAAACAAACAAACAAAAACAAACAGAGGAGACAGCAAACAACAAAGAGCAACATAATAATAGAGAAAACAAAGCACCATCACAATAAACTAGCTCGTCATAGATATCAATATTTACTAAATAATAAACGATATTGTGCAGCACGCAAGATAGACAGCGCACAGTGTGCTTTGAGGCAGCAGCCAAGAAAGCTTTAGTCCGCGTCTGTGAATACCCATGTGTGCATACCTGTGTGGATCAGCATGCTTGCATTCCAAAGGTTTCTCCATGTAATGATCTGCTAGGGAGTGTGGGGGGGGGCCACAGCCCCGTCCTCCAGGGTGTGAAGCGGGTATGGAGGAGATCAAAACTCCAGACATCCAGAGGCCCCCAGAACACAAGAGACCATGGAAGACCAACAGAGGGGCAGCCGCGCCACTGTTCCAGTAAGAGCCGAGGAGACAAAGACAAAGACTTTTAAAGGACAGACAACAGTTTGACACCTGCTGTATAGTTTCTCTGATATCTCATGTCCAGGGGTTCGTCTGTAGGGACAACATTTTAGCAAATCCTCGATAACATTTCAAACACGTCTCTAAATGCCGTGCTGGGTTTACCAGCAAAAAGCATGAGCTCCTCGCAACTTTCCCAAAAAGCTGAATTGTCTATGAATCATTAGAAACTTCAGAAACTTGCTGTGTCTGTGTTTCCCTTACGATCGTGCAGAGGTCACCATGTTAACGCGTTACACCACCACTGTTTGGCAACAGTGTTACAGCGTTACTGTAAATACATTACATTTTTCAGTATTTACATTACAGTAACAATTATGCTGTTACATCCATTACAAAGGTTCTTCAGTTATCTTATTTTTACTGCACAAAAAGACAAGAGCATGATTATAAAAAGCAAACTGTATCCAAGACAGCAACAACTGCGTTAGACTGCTAACACAGCGAGCATGCTAACGGTGAGCTAGCCAAGAACCCAGAGTGCAGCCCAGCAGTCGGACCCTGAACTTCAACAGGTAACAAGTAGTAATTAAGTAATGTACTCCAGAAGAGTAACGGATAATGTGTAATATATAAACACGTCTCACACCTGCCTCACCTCATAAAGAACACTGTTATCACACAGTGAAGTGTCATTTCTCAGCATGATGTTTCCTAAATATGAACCAAGTAGTTTTTGTTTCATGATCTTAAAAATGAAGTAAAAACAATAAGTGAGTGTAAACAAAACGAAGGTCAAAGCTCCCAAATGATCCACATCTTCTCTCTGACCATCTTAGTGCACCGCCCCCCCTCCATCCTCCAAATGTGCACAATGGTTATATATCGCCCATCATCATCATCATCACTGCCGCTGCTTCAGGGCACTGCCGGCAGTATCTGACATAACAGTATTTCTCGATGCCCTGGGATGTCTGTTATCTTTTTCTCTGGCTTTTAGCTCTTTTTTTTTTTTCTAGATATGGCTATTTTTCCCCAAAAGCTCCTCATTATACGTGTAACATCTTTTTGTCCAGTGACTGCTCCCCCATTAGCACGTGATCGTGCTCTCACGCAGCACGCAAAGCTGTCTGTGACTGGACTCTGTCAGTGAGCGAGCAGCTGTTGCAGGGTTGTTTTAGTGGTTTGTTACCCAGATGTTGCTGTCAGATAGGTATGAAGAAACTCTGTGTGGTTGTTATGTACCTGGGGAACATTTGAATCTGATCTCAGTTTACTTCTGTTAGATTATAAACAAACACATTTTTCTATAACATATCTGCTCCTCATGTTGGAAGGCCAAGTGAAGTGTGTAATTGCTCACTTACAAAGAAACGAACAGTCTGTAATTTTTATTGTAGTTTTATTTTAATGCAGAGAAACAGAATATCAACTAAAAAATCCAGAAAAAAACAGAAAAATATAAAAGGTTACTTTGCAGTTTGGCTTTTCACTCCACATTTTGAAGGTTAGTTTGGCCTCAGACATGTTTTTTTTTTTTTTTCTTTTCATAGGATCTCTGAAAAAAATCAAACGTACAGCTCTGCTATCACTTCCAACATAAATGAAGACAGAAAACTAAACAGCAGTGACGTTTGTAGGGTTACTGAAGTTGGGCTAGCTGGTATATAATGATGTGCTACGTGATCGTTAGCGACACAGCTATGTTAGCATAACATAAACAGTGAAGCTGGAGGACGAACACTAACACTTTTCCACTTATAAAAGTTAACGTGAAGGTTCTTCATGGTTAGAGACAAATGCAATCGCATGGCAGGATGCTGTAAACGGACCAAACTTCAGTCAGGAGAACAACTGAGATAATCCATCCACAATACGAGGTTAGTCATTAATATACTGCAACAACATGGGAATAGAGCAGCTGCCAGAGAATTCAACATTAATGAATCAATGGTACAGAAGTGGAGGAAGCAAGAAGAATGAGTTTAATAAAGTTTGATTTATCTGACTGCTTTGTTTCGCTTAATGTGCCTTATAATCCCGTGCACCTTATGGTCCGAAAAATACGTACTGCACACTGCAGTTTAATGTTGCAAAGCACCTCTTTTTAACTTCAGTGGATATTATACATGGTTATGCTCAGGATATGCCAGCCCATTTCTACTGGAAATGCCTTTTGGTTAAACTTTCAGCAAGGAATTTGCATTTGCACTGTTACATTTTTATAAAGCTTTAATGTACATAAAAACCAGCTTCTTGTTTAAGTGAAAATAAATGGAAGGTTGTCTTTTTGCGCTAGTAATGTTGTGGAGTTGTATTTTGTCTCGCATCAATTATATCGTCGGTTATATCGTTATCGCAAATTTTCAAATATATATCGTGATAAATATTTTTGGCCATATCGCCCTGCTCTAGTTATAAGTTTACAGCATTAAAAAGCATGTTAGTGTAAAGTTTTCCACATAAGCTTCACTTTTCACACTTTATTGTAGCAAAACATTTTTTATCCCAAATACAGGTTTTTTTCTTTTCTTCTTTTAGTGGTTTTATGGCACCGACACAGGTGATGGATTTATTTCTAAACTGTCCCAGAAGTAGCTGCAGGAGAGGAAGAAGGGCCAATATCATTAATGTTTAGAGAGTAGAGGAACAAAGGAGAAAGAAGACGAAACAAGGATAGAAGGAAAAAGATTAAAGGATGGAAGAGGTAAGGAAAAAGGAAGCAAAGGGGGAGAGAAAGGACAGAAAAGAAGGAGGGTGATGAAGAGGAAAGAAGGTGAGGATGAGAAACAACGATGGCTGAAAAGCTTTTCACTGAAGCATGAAATGAGAATTGGGGGATTCTTTTACACACTCGTGCACAAAATCTCGGACCCATCACCTCCTAAAAAAGCTCCTCCTCTCCTTTCTGACCTGGTGGCGCCTCCCTGTGTATGTGGAGGCGTCAGAGCAGCACTCGTCGATACGAAACAGACGAAGAATCTGGAAACTGGAGATTCTCTCAGATGTCGATCACTCTGCTCCCTCAGAGTGCTGCTGCTGCTCAGCGTTTCTTCAGTTTTCCTTTAAATTCATTTGCCACTTGCTTTTCTCTACAGATACTTTTCATTTATACACATGCACGTCCTTCAGTTTTTAAAAACATAGTGCCGTCAGAAAGAATCAAGTTAAGTGATATTAAATGGGCATTTGACATCCGTAGTGAACTCTGCAGTAAAGAAACAGGAAAGGTCATCTTACTTCAATGTAAAACAGAAAAAAATCAAAGCATCAAAGAGCTGCAGTGCATTCTCCAGCCAGTTACATTTGTACAGTTTCTGCCGTCTACCAACCAAAATCCACAACAAGACTTTTAGTGTGTTCCTCTATGGAGGCGTAGAACTGAACTGTGCTGTCAGTAATGCAAGGTTGCTGAATAGCCCTAAACTGACCCCCACTGGACTCGGCATTGGGGAATTTTAAAATATTTCATAAACTACCCGCTAAGCAGTTATGAAACAAACCATTAACCTTCAAAGTAAAAGCTGTGCAATTTTTAAAAAAAAGTAGCAAAGCTTTTATACCAAAGCTAACCATTCTCGGTGGTCAGTTAGCAAGTATTTGCAGATAAGTGCTCGAACTCGGGCGGTCGCGTGTCTCAAGCCTCATCTCAGTTCAGCTTGTTTCTCCGTGTTCTTGAGGGATGCCTGAAAACAAACAAGCCTTTTAAAATCTCACCGTTGAGGTGCAGAATTTAACAGTGCTTGACAACAGCTTTGACTCTCCCTGTTGGACTGATTGGCTAATTGTTAGTCGCTATGGCAATGCTCATTTGGTCAATTGTTTCAAGAAACAGCTGTTTCATGTTACAGTGCAGGACCGAGCCCGTCAGCTCAGCTGAGCAAATGGATTTAAGAATCAGCAACAACAAAACCTCCTCTGTTACAGATTCTCTGCTTTGTGTGCCATCCAGCCCACATCTACACTTCACGAGTATCCATCCTGCAGCTAATTTAGCTCAGAGAAAAAAGCACTTCCTGCTTCATGTTGCTGGGAATAACCGCAGTTCTGAAAGTTCAAGAAATGTTCGATATAACTCGTGTATTTTCTGCATGACTGGATAAAAGATGCTGTGCACGCTGAAAGAAAGAAGATCAGTCAGTTTCAGTGCTTGGACTTTATTTCAACTTTTTAAAATCTGACAGAAAAATGGAGCAGCATGCATCCGAGCCTTTGCCGAAGATATTTGGCATTAAAGATCCAGCATCATAAAGCTGGTTGTTAATGTGAGACATTACGGTTGTTAGAACATGCTGAAACCAGTGTGGGCAGTGGATGTGGGCCTTTGGCGAGCACGAGGCCAGTACATACTGTGACTGTGCAGCAACAAATGACTACAGCACCATGTCTTTAAACTTCACAGGAAAACTGTGCAGCAAAGAAACCCTGAGACAGTTCAGGGTTAATGAAAGCTACAGCAGTTTGTCCTAAAGTTAATTACCAGAGTTATCATAGTTTTAATTAGTGTCAGTGTCGTGCTTGTCTGGTCACAGCGCTTTGATCTCAATTAAAATCGCAGAGTTTGTGATTAACGTGATGATTGGAAGTTTTAAATCATGGATGGAGCAGTGTTTCACCCACACGGAGCGTCCGCCCGCGAATCGTAAACTCTCAAACTTTTTTTAGTTTAGTTTTATTTTTTATCCACCCAAGAGAATGATGACATCATTGATCGATTTACTATCGTGACCATCATTCTTATTTTGTTTTGTTTCTGCCAACCAGCCCTGGCCCTTCCTGTTCTGTTCTATCAGATATTTATTGTTCCAGAGAGTTTCTCACCCTGGGTGGAGTAACTACACTGTAAAGGCCTGCTTTACAGCAGGTTGGAAACTATGTGCTGCTCCATCTGTGGGATGTGGAACTCACTGGAGAGGTGGCTGATCACTGCTCTGGTATCCATGGTTAGTGGCCGTGAAGTTACAGTGAACACTTGTGTTACCTTTCACTGTTTCCAGTTCACTGTTGTGTTCTTCAGGCCTTCATCACTGGATACTCAAATTCTCAGTGCACACGCTTTTTCTCAGATGGACCATTGAAAGTATTTGACTCCACATACGCACACGTCCATCTTTTCGTGTGTCTCGTAGTTTTTGGCTCGTTCCAAACCTTGTTAAAATTCAGTTACTTTAAACGTGAGCGTTTAACCGTTTCTACCACTTTTCCCAACCACAGTAACTGAAAGTGCTCTGTTAGAAATCTCACTGAATCAGCTTTTAATGCAAAACTAAAAAGTGTGGTCAGGTTCTGTTTTTTCAGTTTTTTTAAAGTAGCCAACTCCTGACTGCACTTTGATGTGTGGTTTGATAATCAAATTCAGTTATGATAAGCAGGTACACGTCTGGATTTGGTTACGATAAAATGCCCAGCGAGCTCCGTCTGCAGACCTGCCGCGGCTGTTTGCAGGACGCCTTCTGCAGAGGGCGAAAGAAAATACATTTTTGCAGACAGACTGAGGTCTTTAAGTGGAATCAGGTAGATCAGAAAGTCCAGAGAGCAGGTTCAGGACCTGAACCTGCTCTCTGGACTCAGCCACACACACCAAACCCCCCAAACAGACCACCAGCCCAGCTAATTGGAGATGTTGTATCACCTCCCTCGTGTCTTTTGCTCTTTCTGTTTCCCTCTCTCTCTCTCACACACACACACACACACACACACACACACACACACGGTGACCCAGTGGGAGTTGGCAGCTCGGAGCGAATTGAAAGAGAAGGCAGAAAGTCATTACTTCTCTCACTAGATTGTGTGTGTGTGTGTGTGTGTGTGTGTGTGTAATCCCACCATCAGTATGCTGCTCATGCTTTGCAACAGAAGGGAGGAAATTGAAGAGAGAGAAAAAGAGAGGAGGGAGAGAATAGTAGGAGGGGGGAGGCGACAGTCCAACACGGAGTTCTTTTGATTACAGATGGTAAATGTGCCTTCAGTTACCACCTCCTCCTCCTCCTCTTCATCGTCTCCTCGCTCCTTCTCACTCGGGGGATTTGAGGTGGACGTGAGCGGAATCGCTGACTGCGGTGTGTGTGTCTGTGTGTGTGTGTGTGTACGCGCTGTACTGTATTTTGTATGGCGGTGGTTTTATTATGGAGCTAAGCTGGGGTCACAGAGGTCGTCTGCTGGAAGTTTTAAAACTGAAAGTGCTGTCTGTTACCAGGACGGCCTTATTATGACGGGGGGGATAATCCCAGTTATTTTGGCCAGTAATTACAATTTGGCTTGTTTAACATAATTTTAATTAGCGTAACACTTGCCATGGATTCAATTAACGTTTATAGAAGAGTTTTCTTGAACTTTAAATATATTTCAAATGAAAACAAACAAATATCAGAGAGAAGCAGTGGAAGGATACGGGGCCCTTCGGTCGGTGTGCAGCCCACAGTAACAGTATTAGTTTATTCTGAGGCCTCGTGCTGGTCCGGTGCAATCTAACCCTGGTGCGTGATACGCGCCTCTTATAAATTCTCCCTCTACGCTTTATTACATGCGACGTGCCCCACTGGGACCCCTTTATTTTTTCTTTTCTGTCTTGAACTCCTTTCTTAATTTCACTTTAACTCACCTTTTGAGTTTAAGAACTAAAAACTAGTTGGTTAGGTTTAGGAAATCAGGGTTTGGGTTGCTTTGGAAGAAAGTGACTCATGCACACGAGCATGTTCTGCATCTCTGTGGGCTGCAGAGGAGGCGGGATTAGATGTTACACGCCACGTTTGTCGATCATGTACCCACCGCTGCCGTGCTGTCTCCGTACGGTTAGGTTTATAACTTAACATCGGTTGCTGACCTCGGCATAAGAGAAACAGTTTTGTGTTGTTCTTCTTCACTCCCAACAACACATTGAGGGAAATCTTAGATACCGTTAGAATGACAGTCTAAAACGGATTCGTATCAGGAAAACCTTTAGAAAATAGAAACGAACACCAAATGTGGATGACGCAAGAACTATTTCTGCAAAAAATCCGCCCAGTCAGCCGACTTCAAAGATTCAAAGAGGTTTAACAGGAATGAGCGCGCTGACATCGGTTCCCCAGCTGTCTGCGTTCACAACTGAGTATAAACCCAAAAGCCAGCTGGTTTCCCAGGGTCTCCTCCTGGCAGGACGTCCCACAAACATCTCGTCTGGGACTCACCAACGAGGCATCCTAGTCAGGTCTTTGAACCATGGCGGCTCCTTTCAGTTTGGAGGTGTCTACTCTGAGCCCCTCACCACTAAGGGAACACAATAGTCACATTTCATGGCCATAGGTGAGCCTAGGCTCGTAGCTCAACCAGGAAATGCCTTAACTTATCTTAGTGAATATTATTTCCAGGAACCAAAATCATTGTAATTATGATTTCTGTTTTTAATCAGGCAGCCTTATTGACATCGTTGCATTGTAAAAGACGCGTGGAGCTTCCACCTCTGAGAAGTTAACCCAACGAGTGTGCGCTGTGTCCACTTTTACGCCTCACTTCCAGCTCCATAACAGAACTTCATCAGTGCCTACATCAATAGTTATACTGTCTATGGCTGCAGCCAGTGTTTTCACCACTGTATGTGGTTTAAATGTGGCCGATGAGCTGTGACAGGCTACTGATTTAGCAGTTCATTAAGGTGCCTGCGCCTGTACTCGCCTGACGTCAGTGTAAATGTCAGTCAGAGCTCCTCGTTAACAGCTTCTTCTGTCTCTGTTTGTCTCTGCAGGACTGAACACAGCAGGAAACGCCACACACACCTGACAGGTAAAGCTATTTTTGCTCTTCGCTAATTTGGCCACGCCGTCTGTTTGCTGGTAACGAGGAGCACGGCTGCAGACAGATGCAAACAGCTGCAATGGATCACAATTATCTTGTAGATTTGTGGCACTCATGCTTGCAGAAACAATGATTACACTTATTACTGAAATAAATAAAAACTCTGCTTTTATTCATTTAACTTCCCCCAAACGATTTTCTTGGGACTCGATGGTTCGCGATTTCTTACTGTAACATCTGATCTCAGTCTGTCGTGTCATATGAAATCTCTTTAAAACCACGACGCTGTCATCGTGGGGTAATAACAGATGAATAGCAGCTTCACCAAACTGCTATTTTTAACCCTGTGAAAACAAGATGGGAAGTTGTAATCACAAGGAACAGCCTGTTATCCCAGGATATCAAGATCGCAGAGCTGTTTTACCGAGCTCTCTTAAACCGAAAAATAGAGTATGAAGGAAACAAAGGTTAGAAAAACTCCACACGGGAATCCAAAAAATGAAACGTAGACTCGCAGTGATGCAGATGAGGAGGTGAGACTGAGCGTTGCAGCCTCGCACTCTCACGTTCCTGATTAATGACGGGGCTGTTCCCAAACAATGACAACTCACGGACACGGTCAGATTGTGTGCACACCTCACACTGGGGGGGAATTACACACAAGTGCAAAGTAGAAGCAGTAAAGCATGCATGGGTGTGACTCAAAAACACATACTGATCTACACTAGGAAGCTGGTAGTCCAAATCAGGTTAATCAGACCAAGACACGACCTAAAGACCGCCACAGTCACATGTTACAGTCACAGTGCAGGAAACAGCGGTTGAAGACCACAGCACGCCCAAGATGAATGCAACTGACTGCAGTCAACCTTTGATCGTTGTTGTCTTTGGTTGCTTCGAAGTCAGAGATCAGGGCTACGAGCGCTCTCAGCCAGGCACTGGTGAATTTGGTGCATCGACATGGTGATGATCCCTCTGACTTTAAAGATGTGCTGCACAGAAACAGGAGACGCGGCCATTACATCATCATTTCACAAGCTGACAGCGGCGCAGTCACCACATACACAAAAACTCTCTGATGGCCATGTTTCTCCATGAAATGTGTTCTTCTACTGCACCTGCCATGAAAGCGTGGACGTGGATAAGGACACGTGGATCGCTCAGTGCAAAAACAAACAGATGTTCGAGGCTGTAAATAAGACGCCTGCTTAAACAAATGAAGAGAAATGAAATGGCAGTTACATAAACACACCGTTGGAGCTGCATCAAGAACAAATCACGTCTCTCTCGTGGAGCGTGGCTGAACTTTCAACATTTAGTGCAATGAAATTCTGCCAGCTGGCGAACAAGCACGGGCAGAAATATCAGAAATATCAGTGCTGCAGATGTTTTCAAGACCAGCTGCATACGAGAAGTACGATGTTAGAACTCTGACAATAAAATGACTTGAATCGTGCGATTTGGGAGGCAGAGGTAAGTGTTTCATGTTTCTGTTAAATCTGCTGTGTAAAAAGCACAGAGTGGATCATGGAGACGCTGCAGAGTGAAGGAGTTGGTGCTTCAGCGTGAACTCTGCAGCCTCGTTTGTTTCCCTGCAGCTGATTTCTGGTTCAGCTCCAGATGACCTGTACTCCTCCACATTCCTCCCTGTGTGTGTGTGTGTGTGTGTGTGTGTGTGTGTGTGTGTGTGTGTGTGTGTGTGTGTGTGTGTGTGTGTGTGTGTTTTCACACACTGAGAGGACACAGACAGAGGCAGAGAGAAAACTCGAGAGTTGTCACGTCGACGGATTTTTTCTCTGCATTACAAACAGCAGAATGATTAATTTACTGGTTTATTGATTAAGTGACTGGTTGATTGATTTGTGGGCGGCCTGTAAAGCGTGTCATGTTTTCCTTTCTTTTCTTTTTCTTTTTTAAATAGCAGCAGTGATATCCAAACAATCCATGATCTGATTGATTAACCTCACCCAGCAGCGCCCCCTGGTGTTTGGCATCTGCACTCTGTCTACATGTGAAATAAGCTACACAAAATATTTCCATCTTCCAAAAATTTCTATGCAACGTATACGTTACAAACATGTGACGATTGTCTCTGTCTGAGGTAACGACACTGATTGTGTAAGTGGAACATCATTGGTTCAAAGATCCGTCTGAGGATCTTTGCTGCTCCGCGGTCTCTCCCGTGTCCAGTCAAATGAAGTAATAAAGTAGAAATGCTCTTAAAATAATAAAAGTCTTTGAGTGGAAGCGGGTCAGAGGAACTTCAGGGATCATATCTGTCAGCGTTGTAGCCACTTCATCTATCAAGCATAACTCAGCTGTAGTGTTCACTCCCAGCGGTCACTGCAGTGAGGAGACTCACAGTGTTGTCAGCATGATGCATCACTGCCGTGTGTGTGTGTGTGTGTGTGTGTGTGTGTGTGTGTGTGTGTGTGTGTGTGTGTGTGTGTGTGTGTGTGTGTGTGTGTGCGCTTGTGTGTGTGGGACTGTTACTGTTCGGATGTGGGACTTATGGATAATCTACGTCTAATTGGCCCGTTCTCACTGCAGCCTTCATCCCTGCACAGTACGGGAGTTACCAAGTGATCGGTGCCTCACGCTGATTGTTTTTCTCTGGAAAGGAGACAGAATTAAATTCTCTCTTGTTTTTGATTTATTGAGTCTGTCACTTTTTCGGGCGGCCTACAGCAGAAATAACTTCGGATTGGAGGGAGCGTTGTGAAGCAGCACATCAGAGGAGAAAAAAACTCACTGCGTCTTACAATGCAGATTGCTCATTGGTTTTGATTGATTGATCATACTTTATTCATCCCGAGGGAAATTGGGTTAAGGCTGCCAGCCGTGCCAGCGCCATCTTACCCTTCCGACCATACATACATTACACAAACATCACATGGGGAAGACAGGTCAGAGAGGTATAACAATGGAAAATGCACAACATGAGGAAAGAGGCACTGGTCACAGGTCTCTCAATTCCCGTTGTTCTTCTGCAAGATCTTATCCAGATTGCATTCAGTAAACACAGTCTGAGTACTCACAGCCCTGCCCATCGTCTATCATGTCGAACAGCCTTGTGGGATTTTGAACAGCTGTAGCCGCTTCTTGTTCTTCGATAAGCCGGGTCCGATCAGAACTCTGTTATTGTGGTTCCGAATTGGTAGATGTCGTTCAGTGTCCTCCATCGAGAGTGTCACCAGACACACGACGCAACGGACCATCAAGTATCCAACAGCAAACATCTCCACAGGACAATCAGGCTCTCCCGAGCCCAGCAGGGGGTCAATTCCATTTGACCAGTTGATTAAATCCATAATTCTTCTTCAGGTTTTTAGAGAACAAGTCTGGGAGACTCTCTTAGGGTTAGAGAATGCGCGAGACTATACAAAGGCCATGAGAAGCCAATCAGGAAAGATAAGGGAGAGGGAGAAAGTGCGACCGCCTCCATCAAGAGCCAAGAGAGAACGGAGAATTTTGATGTTTAATGTTAGTAATTGTCATATTTGTGCCTGTTTACATTTATCTTTTTAAACATTCATTAAATCAGATCAGCAGGCCGTTTGCATGCTGGATCAAGGCGAGACCAAGAAACGGAGTTTTGACTAAAAGAGCTTTAAGAAAGGAGCACGTGGCTGTCTGTGGATATATGAATGTGTTTAAGTGCTGCTGAGGCCTGCTGCTGGCCTCCGGGCCACAGCTTGAGAACCTCTGTGTGGAACGTAGCTGTAACTTTTTATTGTGATGATGTGATGATGCTGACTTGAATCATCTGGTTATCATGGAGCCACTCACTAACGTAGGCTGCCTGTGCAGGTTTACCAAGTGGTTGTCGTTACCTTTTTCTCTGTGAGATGAATGTTTGTATGACGCTCCTGGGAAAACGTCTCTGTAGCCTTTGCGTTTGTTGAATTTCCATTACTTTGTGTCACCAATAAGCTTTGTAACAAAACACGACACAAATTCAGCTTCAGAGCCTCAGCATTTAAACCTGAGCAGCAGGCTCCCGGCCGGCTGAGACAGTCAAACAGTTTGTGACAGAAACTCATATTAAATGAAATGTAATAATCAGTCTGTAATTGTTTAAATGTCAGGGCAGCCGATTGAGTGTGCGATCTTTGTGTGTTTAACCTTTATTTAACATGTTTATGTGTAAAGCAGCCAGCAGATTGCCTGAATGGTTTCAGAGTAATAAAGAGTCAAATACAGAGAAGAGCAAGATATTGATCTGTGAGAGATTTAGACTGGAACTGTGTCCTCACAAGTATAGGAGTGCAGGCGTGTGTGTGTGTGTGTGTGTGTGTGTGTGTGTGTGTGTGTGTGTGTGTGTGTGTGTGTGTGTGTGTGTGTGTGTGTGTGTGTGTGTGTGTGTGTGTGTGTGTTACAGAAAATGATAAATGGCTCCTTTTCTTTCTTTCTTTCTTTTTTTTTTTTTTTTCAATTTCCATTACGTCAGTCCAATCCTCCGAGGAAATTATTCGCAAAATTCAAATGTTCTCTGCAGCAGTGATCTGGAAGCCGATTGGCTGACAGATCAGCCTCACACCTACAGCTGAGGACTAAAATGACTGTAATGACTGTAACTAGACCTGTTCCTGACTCTAAGCTGTCCTGTCTTCAGCCACATGATGGCCAATCATGGACTGCATTTCAGCTAAGTAGCTAAATCATAGCCAAGTGATGGGAAGAGGAACAAAAAAAATCCTTCCGTCCTTCCATCCTTCCTTCCTTCCTTCCTTCCTTCCTTCCTTCCTTCCTTCTGGATGAGTTGTCTTGCTCTTTGTGATGCTGTTGCACCGTTCAGTTCACTTTTATTTATATAGCACCAAATCACAACAACAGTTGCCTCAAGGCGCTGAAGTCTCTGCTACACAACTTGCACTTCCCTTCAGAGCAGCTTTCTTCACTTCTCCATTGTCATGCAGATTTCTTCCAACAGTCTTGATCTTATCCTTGTAATGGGGACATGCTGTCCTTCCTCTGCTCAGTGTATGGCATCACGGGTATTGTGGCCGGTCTCTCAGAGTTGGTGCAGCATTCCTGAGGTGGGAATCATGGTTTCCTTCAGATCACTGATGTTGGCGTCTCCATCGATTGAGTTGATCTTCGGGATCTTTGGTGGAGCTCCATTGTTCTAAAGTGCCTGCTGTGGGCGCTCCATGATTCAGCAGCATACAGAAGGGTTAAGAGTCAGAAAACCACACACCCACACTGACCACGTCTTTGGACTGTGGGAATAAAAGTGGGAACAGATGCACTCTGTACAGAAAAATCCAGAAACCTGGAAGCTTTTTGCTTTTCTCTGCACCACAGAGCCACCTGTAACTCTTTAAATCTTTATTTAAAATCGTATCCAGAGCCTGCTGCTGTAACTCACCAGGCTGAGTGGGTGAGCTTTATGCTGAAGGCCACTGCAGGGTCCCGGATCACTTCCTGTGTGCCATTCCTCCTCGCTCTCTCCCGGCATTCCGGTTTGCCAAAAAAGCTCAAAATGCCCCAAACAATTCTGAAAACTCGCTAACAGTTACATTTAGTTACATTTTTGTTATTTAACATGAAAACCACACGTTTCTGCTTCATTCATACCCACTAAAAAATCCCTCCACAGCTGAGGTCCACCATCATATCTGCTGCTATGCAGGCCCCCCTGGCTCAATGCAGGCAAACCGAAGGCATGTGTGTTAAATGACTCACTGACGTTCTATAATATACGCTCAGTTAATTAGGCACAAACAAACGCACGCCACTACAACCGCCAGGATGTAAATCCTGCCGTCATCAAGGCTGGAAGCTGCAGTAAACCAGAGGCTGTGAGAAGCACGTAAATATTAAAGGAGTCGAATCCCGTCAGACCTGCTGTCAGCCGTGAATCAGGTGGAAGAAATCTGCAGCAGGGTCTGCAGGAGCATACATTACATGTTTTGTCTTAATATATGTGTGCATACAGTAAAGTGAGTGTGTGCGTCCGGTGGTCATCTCCCAGCAGAGCGCTCCTGCTCTCCATCAGTCTATTTCTGTCTCTGAGTGGGCAGGATGGATGAACCGCCCGAAGGGATGGAGAGGGGGATGAAGAGAAAGTGAGAGAGGTGGAAATAGTAGAGGAAGAGCAGCGTATGTGATGCCGCTGTCCTCTCGTTTTGATCGACCGTGTCGCTTTGTGCTCAATCTGTTTTTGTTTTTTTCCAGCTCGTAATGAATTAATTAGAGATGACATCACGGAGTGAGAGAGCGGCAGGTGTCGCTGCAATGGAAGACTGTGATAGGCTGTGAATGATGAGGGTGACAGACGAGGGGTGAAGAGGAAAGGACAAGAAGATTAGAGGGTTTAGAGTAAGGACACCTCAGAGGTCTAATTAGCGCCCGTCCATTAGCGAAGTCTTTGGACACCACTGGTTGTCACTGGCAGCAGACTTAAAGATCTGCAGACTGAAAGGAAGTTTTGTTTAACCGCTCATTGAAAGCTGAGTAAAAGTGCGTGCACCTGTCCAGGTGTCTTGTTGTACTCGTGTTTCCCTCTAACAGGCTTGAGCATGAACATTTCAGTCAGCGTTTCCTTTTCAGGAACGTCTCAGCAACATGTCTCCTCTCGCCTCTCACTGCTTGCTGTGTGGGAAATTTGATCGCTGTAAGTTTGCCAGAAAATGAAAATGGTGACATGTTGGAAGAAAGACATCAGCAATGATCTTAAAGAAGCAAATGTTGCTGCCCAGCACTCTGGGAAGTGTCATAAGTCCACCCCAAGCAACTTGAAGTCGATCATTCTACAGTGAGAAAGATTATTAATAAGGGAAAAACACTGAAGGCTTCATGGCTCCTGTGGAGGGTTTGCCAGGACAAAAGCCTGAATATGTCAGCACAGCTTGGTTTGCGGAGTTGCATCACATAAACCCAGAGACCTCTGGAACTGCGTCCTTCTAGCAGACAAGACCAAAGTGGAGATGTCCGTCCATGATTCACAGCACCAAGTCTGGAGCACAAACACCTCACACTAACTATCAGCACGGCGTGGATGGGTGACAGTTGGGGCACCTTTCACTTACTGAGTCAAAGTATTCTAGAGTTAAATGTGAGGACATGTGTCCAACATCTAAAGCTTGGGTCATGCAGCAGGACAGTGATCCAAGCTCAGCAGCAAATCCACAGCAGAATGGAGAAAAAGAATCAAAGTGCTGCAGTGGAACAAGTCCAGACCTCAGCTTGGCTGAGATGCTGTTTGGGAACCTTCAGAGAGCTGTGCATGAACAAACGCTCTCAAACCTCAATGAGCCGAAGCGATAAATGTGGCAAAATTCCTCTAGAATGATGTCAAAGACATAAAACCATTACTTATTAGTGCTAAAGGAGGCTCTACAAGCTACTGACTCTGGAGCCAATCCCAGCTGACGCAGGGCTTTTTCACTGTGAGCCAGCAATGCTAACCACAGCGCCACCATGCTGCTCATTTAGGGTTTCTTAAACGAACAGCTGTTCTTCTGAGGATGCATTTGGCAAATTTTTAAGACCTCCTAGAAACTCCTGTTACATCAAACCTCATTTTATTTTTCTCATGATTGTGTCTTACCTGTTTTAAAGATCATTTATGCCTCATGTCGGGTGAGCAGCTGCATGAAAAAGATAAATGTCATGATTAAAGAGCTGCATTAGTTACCTAAAAGTAAAGATAAACTTTTGAGGAGGAAAATGACAACGTAGTGTTAATAATTACTTTTCTCTTGACTCATTTTTAGACCAACACTGATTAGATAAGTGTGCTCTTTGGCTGCTCTGCCTCTAATCCTGCCTCAATGGTAGCCGAGGCATTTATGTGTAATTTAGCAGAAGCATCCATTACACAGAGCAGGATTAGGTTCGGGTTGCTGATGTGACTGAGGTCAGACTGAAGAGTCGCTGGCTCCGAGCGAATGTCGAGTCAGTAAATGAATAACAGAGAAAACTCGGTGAATCTGAGAGAGAGCGAGGCAGCAGCTGCTTCTCCTCCTGCTCGCAGGAAAACAGCTGCTTCACTGGTGGAGGATACCGCCTGAGGGACTCGCAGTGACACACACAGATCTCTTGTGCGCTGAGAGGTCAGCAGGCTACCAGGTAAAGGTGGAGGACGGGTGAGAGGAAAGAGAAGGAGCTGAGGGAGGCGAGGAGATTGAGGAGGAAAAGAAGGGGGAAGTGCTGAGTCTAACTGATGACCGCTGCTTGCTACAGCCTTCAGCTATTTGTATGTCGCAGGAAAAAAAGATAAATAAATAAAGAAGACAAATGTCCCCTGCTCTGTGGAGGACAAACTAAATCTTCCCTGCGGCTCTCTTCTGCTACTGTTTCAGAAACTCTAAACCAGAGAGGAGAGCAGCTAAAGAACAACAAATACATCCTGGGAAATGCGGCTCGCCGGCTGCTGCATTCGCCCGGTGTGGGCAGGGATTTGGTGACCTGCATTTCAATCCAGAGTAAAAGGACAGAGAAAGACAGAAGGGAGAGGAGAACGTGGACGTGCTGATGGACGGGTTGTAACAGAGACTCAAAACTCAAAGACTCAGAAAGACTGGAAACTCCTCCCACAGCTTTATTACTCCTCGTGATGAATGTACGGAGAAAATGGGCTAAATGAAAATTACATGCAGAACGAGTGAGTCCTGCAAAGGCCTCAAACTGAAACCTGAACCCTGTGTGACCAGTTCCCCCCTAAAAACATTGAATTTCATGACCTAAACCCCTCCTACACTGGGGATCTCCATCTGGGACATCATATTAGCTCCGTCTTCGTATCAGTGTGTTTACATAAGCTGCGGCTTAATACAGTGAAGGACCATAATGTTGTGAGTCGTTTTACCTTGAATGTTGGCTGTGTGTGATAACACACTTTATATTGTAGTGCAGTAGATAAACTTTAGTTAGTTTCTATAAATTGTAGCTTAAACTAAATCAAAGGTAACACAGCTGATGCTGCACACAGTCCTAGAACCTGCTGATAGGATAAACTGCATATAAAAGATGGCCTTCTGCTCTAAAAAGGGTCTAAAACACCAGTTCTTTCCAGTTGCCAGCAGGGGGCATCTCTCAATTAACTAAATGTTTGTTGGAAAACGACCCTTGATCTGTGACATCAGTGAACACTTTCAAATCTTATTTAATACAATGTTCAGTGTATTTTATTTATAAATCACCAAATCACAACATCAGTCACCTCGAGGTACAACCAGGGATCTTCATCAATCACAAGTCATTAGCCAATGAGCTGCGAGCGTCTTATTGGTAAAGTCCGTCCCACTTTTCTGATGTCTGGTTTCAAAAAGCCAAGATGGCCTTGATGTAATTCTGTTCAGCTGCACACATCACAGTTATTCAGGTTAATACTGTAATCGTGGTTGTTTAGCAAGTTAACAAATGTTGCAAATGAATAAAAATGAGGCGAGGGTCACGAGGGACACGGGTTTAACTGGTAGGGGGTGGATCCCGGAATATAAGACCAGTTTCCCAAGGCCAGCCAGCAGTCACTGCAGGACAGACTCCACAGTGGGAGCAAAGAGAGCTCCAGGTCAAAGTGAACTTGCATCAGGTCCCTCAGAAGACCTTGAGCTAGAGAGAATAAACCAACAGCCACGTGCCTCATGCCACTGGCAGCAGAGCAGGAGACAAATCCTGAGACGAGGGCGGCTGCAGATAATCCTGGGACAGGTTCACCTACAGAAACCCTCTGAGTTTTATTTCCTCTGGTGTTGTTGATCAAAGGCTCTCTGTGTGCCAGTTAGCTGATATTAAGGTTTAGCTTAAAGTTAATCACAATAGGTGACATCACAGTGCGCTACAGCCATCTTTTATGTACAGTATGTGGTCAATATGCACATAGGTGAGAAAATCCCAATCGTGAAACTAAAACTAACGAATCCAACTAACGTTTGATGATCTTTATTCTGGAGATTATTCCTTTTAATTGAAAGACAAGATTAAAACAGGCTCCAGCAAACACTGGCCGTCCAAAGCTGTTACAACGTCGAAAAAGTAATTTTATCTGCTGATATCATCTGTTATGACGTCACCATCACCAGCTCAGTAAAAGGAAAGCTGTCCACGGCCTCACAGATGGACGCAAACCTGCAGGTGATGGTGCAGATGGTTGGGTTGTCCATAACGCAGTTAGCAAAATAATTAATTCCAGGTGTTTCTCTCAGCAGACGGAAAACGAAACATTTGAAATGATTCATGTTCACTGCTTTGTTTGACTGTTTCTCCAAATCTCTGTCGCGCCATGCAGATGGAGCTCGCATCAATCTTCACTCCTGAAATGATCAAATGTAGAAAGTTTGATAGAAAATATAAACATTTTTTGCAGTAGTCACACACACACACACACACACACACACACACACACACACACACACACACACACACACACACACACACTCTGCACTGATGTGCAGCAGAGAAGACGAGCCACCCGGGGAGAGACTCTCCGTTTCCTGTCAGCCACGCCAACTTCCTGTCACCATGTTGATTTACTGTTCCATTACTCTACCTGTGGAGCTGTGTGTGTGTGTGTGTGTGTGTGTGTGTGTGTGTGTGTGTGTGTGTGTGTGTGTGTGTGTGTGAGATAATTCTGTGTTTTAGCCTTGTGAGTGTGTATAAGATAGTCTTTCAGTGTTTTGTGTGTGTTTCTCCCCAAAGGCAGGCATCACTGGCAGAGTGCCTCACTGGAGTAATTATAACACACACACACACACACACACACACACACACACACACACACACACACACACACACACACACACAGCCTCACAAGCAGCAGTAGTTGTTACCATGGTGTCATCCTCTCTCTGACGATTAGCCTTTAGACTTTCTTCTTGTTGTGCTGAATATTTTTGCACTGAAAACATGAGTCTCATTTATAATTGGAAGTAAAAGTTCTTAAATGTCTCGGTGATGCTTTAATCTGGCTTCTTCTTTCTTACCACTTGTACATCAGTGTCATGATGGTGGATCTCTGCCTTGATACCGATACTGTGATCAATAATATCCATATGTATGTAATCGAGTGATGTCTGAAAGAACAGTTGTGCCTCGTGGTGTACCTCAGAGGTCTATTTTGGGTCCACTTCTCTTTTGGCTTCTCCCCATTGGCCATATTTTTAGATGTATTTGTGTTATGTTAGCAATTTCTTATTATCTCTATGCTAATGAGGTTCAGTTACACGGTTGTTTCAGCTTCTGAGTTTTCTAAAATGTTTAGTTTTAGTGATCGAATGACAAAAATCAAGCAATAGTTCACTGACACCTTCCTTTAAATCCTTTAAATATTGATTTAAAACAAACTATGATTATTGTTTCTTCAGAAATTAGGCAGAATATCAGTCTCAGAGATTTGGGTGTCATGTTTCTGGCTTATAAAAGAAGACGTTTTTATACAGTCAAACTTTTAACTAATGTCACGAGTTCGAAAATGTTGAGCAATGAAACAAACCAACAGGGGCCCAGGAGATGCAATCAAACGATGAGTTTATTAAAACACACGCAGGAGTCTGCAGCATCACATCAGCACACGTCTCCTGCTAAGAACACACTTGAAAATGATTTTATAACATCAGGGTTTACGCCCCTTCTTGCGTCGATTACAGATCAAATACATCGATTACAGTAAATTGTACATCCTAAATGGCTAAAAACAGACACAGAAGTTCCTCTTTCTATAACACCTTCCATACATGGCAATAGATTTCAAGCCTAGATGGTCTCTGAGGGCTTGTCCTTTTCTTAACTGGTCTTCTGTCATCTGTTACTAAGCAAACTGAAATGCAGTTAGAAGCTAAATGAATTTCGGGCCTCCTGCCTGGCAGGCTTCTGGATTATATGTGTGTTGTAAGCGTGTATGCTGTTCATCCTTCTGTGCTCCAAGTCACCTACACAATAGATTGTGACGACATAGCGCTTCACAAAGCTTAAAACCTTCTTTAATAGACTGAGCATCAACTCTGAATGAGCACAAACATGCAATGTGTATAAAATAATCATAGCTGCACCTGGAATAAAAAGGTTAACGTGGTGGCTATAGCTTTAATAAACATCTTTAATGCAATATCAAGGCTGTAGGGTATATTATTAATGCAATTAATAGTGCAGGTTATATTGTAGCAGTAAAATAATTTCTGTATCTCCACACTAACTTCATGTTTTATGTTGTATTCTATTGCTTTACATCGCTATAGTATGTTTTATTTCTAACATTTTATTTCGAAGCACTGGGTCATTATCTGTGAATTACTTAGTCACTATACAAAAAGAAAAGGAATAAGACTTCTCAGAATGTTAATTTAAAAGCTTTAGAGTAATTTTAATATTTTCCTCATTTCTTTTTCTCCTGATAATGCACCTTAACAAATGTAAGTAGAGGAATCTTCTATTATATATGTTTTGGACATCGTTGGCTTTAGGTCTGGTAAATAGTGCACATTCATACACTGCTCACATATTTTGTGCTCTAAGAACAAACCAAAACCAGCGAGTGATGTCACAGTGATTGTGTCCATCTTTTATATACAGTCTGTGGATATATCCTGGTTTTAATGCCTCTGACAGCTTGTCATAAAATACAATGTGATTAACGTGGTTTTGTTTTAGAGCAGCGGTCCCCAACCCCCGGGCCTCGGACCGGTCCGTGAGTCGTTTGGTACCGGGCCGCGAGAGTTGAGGCTCAGGTGTGAAATGTATGGTTTTCAGGGTTTTTATCGGTTTTCAGCGTTAACTCTGTTTTCACGTGTTATGGTAAAAGTGGTAAATGGCCTGCATTTGTATAGCGCTTTACACTACATCCAGTCATCCAGCCACTGGTGATGGCAGCTACATTGTAGCCACAGCCGCCCTGGGGCGCACTGACAGAGGCGTCACTGGCGCCACCGGGCCCTCTGACCACCACCAGTAGGCAAACATGGGGTTAGTATCTTGCCCAAGGATATTTGGCATGCAGCCAGGAGGCAGCCTGGGATCGAACCACCGACCTTCTGATTAGTGGCCGACCTGCTCTGCCACCTGAGCTACAGCTACCCCAACGAATAAATTACGAATAAATCTTCTTTTTTCGGTACCGGTACTAGTTTTATTTTGTTGTATTTATCCGCGACACCTTAAAGGCCGGTCCGTGAAAATATTGTCGGGCATAAACCGGTCCGTGGCGCAAAAAAGGTTGGAGACCGCTGTTTTAGAGGACTGAGGGACCTCCAGGGTCAAGAGGGTTGCTTTTTATTTTTGTAAAGAGTCACACGGTGTGCTCGGGTGCTTGAAAATCTCTTCATCTTCACCAAAGCCCTCTGTTGGTTTGAGCTCAGTCTAAATGTGTTTGTGGTTTTCCGTTTGAACCCTGAAAGAAAAATGAAACTTCCACTCGCCGAGCTAATTTGCTTCATAATGACTCTGCCGGGGATGCAGTTTCAACAAAGAAAAGTGGCCTTTCGCAGAAAAACACAAAGCATCTACATGGGGACCGAGCCCCCTCCCGGTGCCCCCCGTTGATCCCAGCCAGGTTGTTTTGCAGCTGAGCTCTAATGAAACTCTGAGTCTATTTTGGTTTGTGCGACATGCAAACATTCGGGTGCCTCGGGCTGCACGCTGATCACAGTTCACAGGTTTTAAACAAGCGAGAACACGAAGACGACAAGTGTTTCCTGTCATCGGAGATTTACGCATCTGAGAGTGGAAACAGGATCAAACAATCAAATGTGTCTGTGCAGACAAACGAGCTGAAAGCACACGAAAGGATCCCAGACCGGCCCCGTCTCTCAAAGTGATCGACACGAAAGCTCGTGAAGTTTCATTTGAGGTCACGCAGGTTACATTTTCTTTGAAACTACTGATTATGTGTCAAATTCAGAACTATTGCTGCAATATGACCCAAATAATACTTTTTATTCTGTATTTAATGAGATTACAGTCGTATCGCTGTGAGATCTGGCTGTTACAATAAGGGAAAAGTTAATGGAGTTATCAGTCATCGCTGTACTTGAAAGGAGAGATGGTGGCCCAGCCAGATTTATTGTAATAAAATGTGTGGACAGCAACATGAGCCCACAGTTTTATGTCTCTATTGTTTTATAGTTTAGAAAATGATTTGCCAAAGATGAGTGCTTCCAGTTTTCTGCAGACTGCACGACCTGACTGTGGAAGTCGGTTTCTGCCACCGAAATATGAAGTCGATAATAGTTTTGTGTTATTTTCTCACAAGCTGGAGTCAATAAGTGGAGATAATAACCTGTTAAGTTTTGAATCATGATGATCTCTGTCAGTGCCTGCACAAAAATCTCAACTGTAGCTCAACACAACACAACCAAGTCCAGCACAATGAAAACACTGACCCCGGGTTTAAAGAGGACCAGAATGATCCAGAACAGAGTCAACGACTAATTAAATCTGACGGGTACTTCAATACAAAAACACACACAGAGTTCATTTTTCATGATCTGCAGCCTCACAAACAGCTGATGTCATGGAGGTATAAAGTCAGAGCAACAACGTTACTCTTACTGCGCATTTTTAATTTCTTTATTACTCCTTTATCATCCAACCAGAGTCAGAGAGGAGTCTACCCCACCCACCACAGGGCGAGAGGCGGGGTACGCCCAGGACAGGTCACCACTGAAGTACCATAAAATCAAATCAAATGAAAGCATCCTTACAATAACTCTGCAGTGCTGTTTGAAGTACTTTTACGTTGCGCCATTGCTGCACTTCAAACTTGTCCTCAGAGCAAACATCAAATTCTCTTTCAAACTCTGAGGCTGTGGAAGTCTCCTGCATACTCGTAGAATAAGACGGCGGCACAGAAGCCAACCAGAGTGCTGCTGTGCATGTGGTCAGCACTGACATGGACTTCAGATGTAGAATATTTTCACTCCCTCACCTTCCCCAGACAGTTCTAACGTTACGCTCTTTAAACGCCATCAGACTTTGGCAGGACGGCGTCTGGAGGCTGCCTCATGGAAGAGAGGAGCTCTGCCTGTTTGGCTACATCCACACGTACACGGGTGTTTTTGAAAACACGGAGTTTCCGTTTTTGTTTTTTGTTTTGTTTTTTTAAATCCCGTCCACACGTGCAGTTTTGAAAAATATCTCCGTCCACATGTTAACGCCAAAAACAAAGTCAAACACTGTCGAGAACATGCCAAATCCTAACTGTGTAGAAAGGTTGGCCAATCAGAAGTCTCGAATCCTGGGAGGGAAAGACCAAACAGGGTTTTGTGCCGCTGAAAAGGTTAAATACTAATGAAAAAGTTGTTGTGTTTTTCTGGGATGGCAGCTCATTTTGTGTTACTTTTCCGATGCCTTCATCGTTTCAAATGTTAATAACTAAAAACAGTATTTTGGCTGGTGTAGACTCACAACTTAGGAATCAATAAAACACATATAGCATGCATAAATTTAATTTTCTAAAATTTAATTTATTCAAAACCGACGACGCCGTTGGCAGATAGATTAGCAGCAGCAGTATTTTGTCTCCATTGTAGAAATTCATCTCATGTAACCAACAACGTGGCCCAAAACGTGACATCAGAAAAGGCGTACACCTTTGATGTGGCGTGACTAAATCTCCTTTTTCTTCGTACACACGTAAACGCAAAAAAGACGTTTTCAAAAATCTCAGTTTTCAGTGAAAACGGCGTTTACCTGTGGACGAAAGGCGCAAACGCTCAGAAAAATCTGCGTTTTCAAAAATCCCGGTGTACGTGTGGGCGTGGCCTTACTCAGCTTTGATGCTGCTCATGTGTTCACTGAATAAAATTAAGTAACCGATCAAGGCAGCAGTGGAAGAGCAACCCTTACATTCGGTTTCTTGTATTTAAAAAATGCTCAGTTACAGCGAACGTTTAAACAGATGATCTTTGTAGGTGGGATAAACCTGTCTCCTCCCAGCAAGAAGGTCCTGGGTTTGAATCCATGTCTGCATAGATTCTCTCCTGGTGGCCTGACATCCTCCCACAGTTTAACTGCTTCTTGCCTAATAACACACACACACAGTCCTGTTTTTATATCTCCGTGGGGACATCTAATTGATGTAATGCTTTACCTAACACCTAACCCTAAAAACTGACTGCCTGACCCTAACCCTCAGCCCTAAACCCAACCATAACCTAATTGTACCCCTGACACTAAAACACCATGTTGTCTCAAAAACGCCTTCACACTCTTGGGGACGCTCGTTTTGTCCACACGAGTAGAGTCACATTCCAATTTCTGTAAACATGCTGCAAACACGACCCTGAACTGAAAAGATGGATGCATGTGTAAAATCCACATTGCTGCTGACTTGTTCACAGCAGGACTTTGTTTAGCTTCTGTACCAGTATTCCTGAATTGGCTTCTCCAAACCGGCAGCCTGCTGTTACCATCAGCTGTGGGAAATCTACAAACTCATTACAAAATATCCAAACTAAGACTTGTTTATCTGTTTAATCTTCACGATTTCTTCATCTTTTATTCGTAATCTGTTTTTCCCTTGCTTGTAAAAATCAAGCCTGTGCACACTTACGGTTCATTTTTGACGTTACGTACAATCAGCATTTAGAAAATGTCCTCCTTGATAACTGTCTGCTGGAATGAGCACCGGCGCCTCTGGGGACCGCTGGCAGGACTTTCAAACACATCAGTGATGTTTCCCGTGATGGCGTCACGTCGTTTGTTTGCGTGTGTTTAATCTAATGTGTGTGTCTGTTTGTTTCAGGTCCCTGCTGAGCCCAGCGCTGTCAAACACTTGCCACACTCTACAGCATCAGAACAAGGTAACACGCGCACATACACATACACATTGTGCGCCTTCACCAGCCTTTCACACGGGCCAAACTAAATGAGTAACTGTAACCAGAACCCTCAAACGGTCCTTTGAAGCTCCGCCCCAAAGTGAGTGAGGACCGAAAACGTCCTCACGTCCAAGGTTGGTCCTCACAAAGACATATGTGCCGCTGTGCAGTCAGACGCACTCAGGACCAATTAGTTCTTGGTGTGTGACGAATTCGTCACCGTGTGCCTCCTGCGGCCAGGCTGCTACAGCTGGTCATCACGAGAACCAACAAATAACTGAGCCATGCGTGTTTCTCATCTGTAACCATGGTTACATTTGGGTGCATTTTATTTGAAAAAGCTTTTACGTGGCCGGCGGCGTTGTGATGCGCTGTTGTGTGCCGGCGACGTGCGAGTCTCTGGATGTTTCAGTGCTCTGCTGGTTTTCATGTTTTAATACGTCTGTCAGAGCAGCCAGAGGTCAAAAGGTCAAGCCGCGCTGCAGCTAACCCGCTAACTGATTAGTTCAGCCCACTGCTGGCAACAAGGCTGACTGCGGGAGACACACACACACACACACACACACACACACACACACACACGCTCTGCCAAATGATGCCAGAGGCCCAGTAGGCTGCAGCATGCCATTACTCTCTCTCGGTGGATCTTGTTTCTGAGGCGCCTCAGTGGCTCCGTCCCTGCAAAGCTGGAAACACTCCCATTCTTCTTCTTTACCTTCCTCTGCTCCCAAAGTTGTTTTTTTTAATGTTTCTGCTGTTTTATCAAAGCTATATTATCCATCTTTAGTGCAAAACTCAAATCTTTATTAGCATGTATAGAGATGCCCTGAAGCCGGCACTCTCTGTTTTCATACGAGCGTCTTAAAACGTTGGAAGAAGCAGGTCTGGGCATTTGCCAGAGTTTTTCTTGCTGGCAGGAAGCTCACAGCAGGAGACGGTCTGCGACAAACGTGGTCTCACTACTGGAAGTACTCCATCTGGTTTGGGCAAGAGAGCCTCGCTGCCTAAGATGTCATGATTAGCTGGAGAGAGGAATCAAGTGAAGGCGTAAAGCAGGTTAAACAGCAGAAAGCAAACCTGTTGTTGGAAGATTAAAAAAAAAATCTCAAAATTAAAGCAAAACTGAAATTTAAAAAAAGGTTCACAACATGAAAAACAAGTGAATTATTCAAAAAGTTTGCAGAGTTAGACGTTAAAGACGTCAGCCCGATGTTTGGATCACATATCAGTCCACCAAAGCTGGACCGGATAGTTGATGTAGCGGCAACGTAACGTGCTGCTGACACGGCAAGTGAAGTTTATGCAGATAGCAAATAGCCCCCCCCCCGAAAAGTAGGAAAAAGGACAGATAAGATAACTTTATTGTCATTGCACAGTCATACATAGCACAACAGTACAATGAAACTGGAAAACTGTCCCACATCGGCACTACCTGCAACACAACACAGTAACTTAACTTAAGTAAAGAAGAATAAGTATGTTTATTGCAGCTTGTTATAAATGTAAATATTAATATTGTTCTTGTTGTTACACCCCAAACAAGTCCAGGGAGGCCAATCAGGTCAGCTGTTAGCACTGATTAGGGCTGACAGAAATAATAGGAAAAATAATAAATAATTAGTTACAACAAAAGTAACGACAGTTACAATGATAATGATGGTGAACCCATCGGACCTAAGGATGGGTATCGTCACTGATTTCTAGAATCGTTTCGATTCGATTTGAATCGGGGAAATTTTTGCCTCAGACAGTCAGAAATATTATAATTCTGATCATGCATCAGTACATTTCCATATTTTTATATTTATAAAAAGAAAGCTGACACTTGTGAGACTTTATCAACGGTGTAAACATCACAGCAGAGGCCTTTGTGTCAAAGTAGCTGAGGATGAAACAGAAAAACATGAAGGAGATTTTCCTGGCCTGAGATTTTATACAAATATTCTGCAGTCGATCAAAAACGAAGGAAAACCATTAATCAACACATGAACGTGACCTGATGCTGCTGAGGTGAAGCAGAGCAAAGTTACAGAGGTTTGATTACAGACACAGCTGAGAGTTTTGCAATTTTGCACAACTGTAAAAATTTTAATTTTGTTCAGTATTGAACGGCAGAAATTAGGTTTTCTTTTTGGAAGTAAGTAAAAGGAAAAAAACAGCGGCCGACAGGCTGTAAACAGCAGTAGACTTGTGCACAACAAACAAACGAATAATGAAGAAAACAGATTTTTAGACGGGAAACTGTCCTTGAAGTACAGAGAGAGAGAGAGCTGTGCATGAAGTGTGATTTTATCCTGGTGGAAGCAAAACAGCAAAAGTCAGAGTGAATTCATGACGATGTTTATGTGAAGCGCAGTTTGGATCTTCTTTTGCTGCCGGTTCAGTCAATATTGTTTGGAGAGAGATAAAACCTGCAGCTTTTGAATCTAGAGCAAAAAGGGCGTGAACACAAAGTAGTGATGTGCGATACCACTGATTTCCTTTCCGATCCAATACCAAGTAAAATTCAGGGTGGTATATCGACGATACTGATCCAATACCGATACTTTGTACAAAATCTTTAATCTTTTATTGTATCTCAAATTATAGCATCATAATGATTACAGGACATCAGGTTACTTGTTCTTATCACTTAATAATGCAGAGTTCATCATATAGAAATTTAAAAAAAAATGAAGTTGTGCACTATTTGAGCATGTTGCCTGCCTGCAGCACTAAAGGACTCCGTGGAAGACGTCTGTCTCGCCCTAGCAGCACCTGTCCCTGTCCACTACTCCTCTTCAGTTCGCCTCAACATACGCTCGTTATATTCTGTGATATGATTTACTCTGAGGTGTTTGACAAGGTCAGTGGTGTTGCCACAACACCTCACTGTCTTACCACATGTATCGCAAACCACGTCTTGGCTGTTTGTGGATGCAAAATACGTGAGCACATGACTCCAATTACACTCAGCTATTGTTGTGAGTGCGCACGCAAAGGGGCTGCGACACAGTTATACAGCTGTATTTCACACATGACTATGGAAGGCGGAAGAGGAAGTAGTTCCTTCCAATGTAGACAATCCGAATGTTATAGTTTCTTTCCACTGTGTTAATGATAAACTACAATTTAACCCAAAATTATTAAAATATCGATATTTTAATGTGAGAATCGATTCTAGAACATAAATGACTGGTATCGGAAGAATCGATATTTCAGGATCGATCCGCACATCACTGACACAAAGCTCGACTCGCCGAAACATCAGAATCAGCGAGCTGTCGGCTTTCAGCCCCGACTGTGTCCGTGCCGTCGGTGAGAAAGGCGACATTTCATTGATCCTGATGCGTCGGCGGGTCAAGCTTTGTGTTTACGTCTTTGTGCAGAATCCGTGTTCCTGCTCTCAGTTACTGCTTTAGCTGTTTGATGGTTGTTGAAATTTTGTGAGCTTTAACCTGAGATTCTGGCATTTCTGGCAAAATAAATTTATATTAAAAAATTCAGGATTTTAATGAACTGATATCACGTTATCCAAGTCAGGATCGATTTTAATCAATAAATTGATCATCAAAACCCAGCCCTAATCAGACCCACCAGGTGTGTATCCATGAAACATGTCAGACATTACAACCAAATGATTTATAAGCAATGAGTAATGATCCTAACTGAGTTAGCCGCCCTGTTTAAACTGAGCCTGACACTTGCTTAGACATAAAGAACTATTCCCAAATCATCCCCACAGTGAGGGATGGAGATTATTGATTGGTAGACTGGTATCGGATATATGCTTCATACTGGATGATACTCAAGCCACGCCGCGGGTATCAGGTCAAACCAGAAAAAGATGAATGAGGAACATTTTAACTTTTGCAGTGTCACCGTGGGCTTCAAACTGGAGGAGAAGGTAAACATCAGAGAGCCTGGAGCAGAATAAAAATGGCAGAACATCACTGGAGGTCGACGCGTGGTCAGGGCGACCCTCCAGAGGCATTTACAGCTCCTTTAAAACAGTTTGGGCGATCCTCGTGTCAACTATAAATACTGTGTCACTGTACCCAGGCTCCTGACTCTCCAGACGAAGCTGAACTTTTTCACATTAAAACACGTTTCTAATTAAAAGCCATGCAGATGTCAGCAGTTAATGAATCTCTGCACTGTCTGAGCCTTTCAGCTTCACTCTAAATCATCCATTTCTCATTACTTCAGTTCATCTTTAGTTGTTGTAACTCATCATAATTAGGACTTGATCAAAGAAAGCACTGATTGACTGTCACTGGTCCAAAATACAAGTTCAGATCTTTAAGTTGAACAAATTCTCGTATCTCTCCATTGATTTGTACTCGTTTCAACAATTAGAAATCCTTTTATCTGAACCTGGATGAATGTAAATTATATTTCTGACATACTAAAATATACAGGAGATGACTCAGCGTCATGCCCTTTGCTGTCATGTGCCTGAACTGTGATTAACAACCCTGCAACAAGGTTTGAAATTTTTTTCGTTGTTTGTTTATTCTTTCCTCCATTAGTCTGTTGTCCTGACGTGATCGTGAGAAAACCAAATATTGTGCTGATTGCTGAACTCTGCTCACCGTGAGCTGCACAACAGAAGAGCAAACACGACTATCATTTACTGGGATCCGTTTGCAATTTGTATTTCTGTGTTGAGTTCAGTTTCCTCGTCCCCTGAAAGCAGACTCGCCATCTGCCTCAATCGGATGTGATGAGCTCAGTGTGCTTTCCAACTGCGGAGGGTGGGGGGAGCTTTCAGACCAATCATCATCTCCTGTTTGTCAAAAACACAGAGCACTTCTGAAGCTTTCATTTCTGATGATATGCCTCTTTGTGACGTGAAAGGGGGGAAAGGGGACCTGGTAGTAATAGGATGGATTTGTAGGACGTCTGTTTGGACGGGTTTCATCTGAGGCAACAATAATCAGAACAAATGACATATTTGAGTCCATTTCGTGACGTTATCACTTCAGTTTTTGGTTTTGTTTGTTTGTTTGAAGTCTGTATCGAAGGATCCATCACATCCCTGCAGCATGCAGATCATTAGCGCCTCAACATTCAGTCGCCTTTGTTGAGAAGATTGTAAATCTTGCTAACAAAGACTTTAATAGGTCTCAACAAACACTGTTTGGATCATTTTGGAGGACAAATCGTGCGTTGAGGTTCCTCTATGTTAGCAAGTTTGGACTTTCAGGGACGGCTGATTGACATCGCTGTGAAGTAAAGGAGTCCACTGGATGCAAAAGTCAAGACTGAAGAAGAACATGTTGAAAAAGTCAACACAGTAATAGTTTTATTTCATTTATATAATTATTGTGTGCTAAAGTTTGTATTGGAACTGGAGGAGTAGGAGGAAAGATGGGGTAGAAGGGGAGTTGTGTGGAGCAGCGGCTGTCCAGAGCTGCACGAGGACACCACCCTGAAGGGGGGATCTGCCAGAAATTGCAAAAACCAAAACAAAGCATATTTTGATTTTTGTGGCACGTCGACTGCTCTCTTATTTCTGCGGTGTAGTAATTCACATTTGTACAGCAGTGTGACCGAATGATGCATTTCGAAGAGTTTTCGGGAAACGATCGAGCCCTGCGGCGGGGCGAATGAAAGCCTTGTGGTTCTAATTCGGATGTATTTTTCCAACACTCCTCATATTGTGAGGATATAATAAACACGTGTGCCTCGTAGGAACACTGGTGTGGCTCTAGATGTATTTCTCACTGACTGCTTGGCTGTATGGCCCCCTCACTGTGGTGTTACAGCAGGGATTTATAACGTTATTTTCTCACATGCCGGCGGGGATCAGCTTCTGTAAGCAGGCAGAATCCGATGGAGGGACCTGGTACTGGCCTGTCATGCTTTTCTATTTGCTTTAATGAGCTCACAAAGGATGGATGGATAGATAGATCGTGTCTGCAGCTGCTCTTTAAGTCTACATCTCAGTGTAGCCCATAATAATCAGCATCAGCCTGGTTACCATGACAACAGCAATCAAATTGTGGAGTGAGAGATTTTTTCTCCTCCTCTCTCTCTCCTGTGTCCTTTTTTCACTTTGACGTTTTTTTCTCCTGCAAACTCACCATCATCTGTTTTGCAGGACTGAATTTGAATCTGAAAGCTCTTTTGTTGTTTGTCTGAAAGGAGACAAACACACAAACAGCCCAACGTATACACACACACACACAGTGTCGAGTCGATCAGCCAAGTCAGTGCTGCAGAAACTGTGAAGCTTACACAACTCTTGCCGTGCGCAGGAGAACAAACGAGTTTCTGAACTGAGTGTCGATTTAAATGAGTGAGGCTTGTAACAGTTTGTGCCGAGGAACATAAATTCACTGCTTTAACTATTAGAAGAGCAGGACCTTGATAGCTGGTAGGGAGGTCGTTAAGTAGAGTCTTAAGGTCTTGGTGTGTGTGGGCTTTATACCGCACAGTTAGTCATTTTCCTTTAGTGGCACTTATTAAATATCTTTTATTCCTTAATTAAGGTCTGCCTAATGTGGACTGAGTTCTGCATTCTTAAGTGATGTCTTGCTAATAACTAATTCTCCAGCAGTTTGACACTTATTAACCTACACAGGTTCATTATTCTAAAGTTGTCTCCTGTTCACACTTCTTAAATCCATTATAGCACAAAATGACAGCAATTAACTGCCTGTATTCTTAAGTGAAGAGTGAGAAACTGAAGGTCTGCAGAGAAACAATTTGCTTTTCCCCCCACTCGATAATAGCTCAGGTATCTGTCATTGATGAGCCATTTCATTTTCAAACGTCACTATGGAAACATTTTATTTTAAGTGTCATGGCGTTCCAGCTTTTGGTGTGATCACATGGATTTTCATCCATTAAACTGCGTTTTTTCCACAGAGTAATTCACTCCAGCAGAAAAAGGAGCAGTCATGTTTAAAAGTCCAGTCCTTTCCTTTCCAGTCACCTTTCTCGCTCACTATGTGTTAACAGACCTCTCTGCATTGAATCATATCTGTTATTAATCTCTGTCTCTCTTCCACAGCATGTCTTTATCCTGTCTTCCTTCTCTCACCCCAACCGGTCGCAGCAGATGGCCCCGCCCCTCCCTGAGCCTGGTTCTGCCGGAGGTTTCTTCCTGTTAAAAGGGAGTTTTTCCTTCCCACTGTCGCCAAAGTGCTTGCTCATAGGGGGTCATATGATTGTTGGGTTTTTCTCTGTATCTATGAAGCGCCTTGAGGCGACTTATGTTGTGATTTGGCGCTACATAAATAAAATTGAATTGAATTGAATTGAAAAGTCTGAATTTAAACTGAGCCCCTAATGGACGATGTTAAACACCTGCTGAACAAATACACTGTGCGTCTATGTGTTCGAGGCGTCTGTAGCTCAGGAGGTCAAGCAGGGCACCTACTAATCAGGAAGTTGGTGGTTCAATCCCCGTCTGCTCCAGTCTGCACTCCTGGGCAAGATACTAGCCCCGAGTTGCTTTCCGATGCATCCGCCAGTGTAGGAGCCATTTTTGGGTTGATACCTTATGTAAGCTGCTATAGGTCACCTTTTGAGTTTTTCTGCATGGTATGTTTATGTGAAGGCATTTAAGGTAGACACACGTAATTAGTGGAAGGTGTGTTGTTGATCAGAAGGAGGCAAACAGTTTGCTGCGCTGCTTTGTTAAATCGTGGAAATAAAGAATTTAAAGGACAAGATGAGTAAGGCTGGAGTTATTGGACTGTATCAACTTTAATAAGTTAATTCATGCAAGTGACATCACGTCACCTTCGCCAACGAACACCTCAGTGGCTTCAAGCGAAGGCTTAGCCTCTACAGTCGGAGTATGAATGTGTGTGATTGTTAGATAGAAGCACTTGTGAAGAAACATCTTGTGTAGATGGGTGAATGTGAAGCACTTTGAGTGCTCAGAGTAGAAAAGCGCTATATAAGAACCAGTTCATTTAATAAGTATCAGCTTCCTGATAAATTAGTCATGAGCAAGATCTCACTTTAGACTGTGAAGGATAGTCTGAGTTTGAGACACTTACTTTAGAGTCCTTTGGACACTTTAAACCACGTTTTATAGATCAAACTTTGTGTTTTGATTGGTTTTCAGGGTGCTGAGTCCAACCCTGACCAGACACTTCCTTCATCGTACAACTGTGTGCTATGTGCTCTGGACTAGCTTGTAGCCTGTTTGCAGTTAGATCTTAGCCTGTCCGTCCTGTAGATGCAATCTGAGTGTTTTAGTTTCAGTCATCGTTTTTCTTTTTAAACTAGACATAATTCTGACTCTAGTAAGGACCATCATTTACAAAAAAACAAACATTTTTCAGTAGTGAGCGAGGCAATGAAGTCATCAGGAAAACTGTTTACTAAGGTCAAGAAGTAGGATCAGAATTGGTTTTGCTGCCTGCTGGATATCAGCCTCTCTTCTATTTGGATTTGGGACACAGACACTTTCTCTGCTCCTAAGATTGGGCTTAAAACTTTGCTTTGTCATAGTTGGGGCTGGATCAGGTGACTCTGAGTCATTAGCTAGGCTGTGATAGGTGTAGGCTGCTTGGCATCATGGATGGGTTCCCATGATGCACTGAGTGTTTCTTCTTCAGCCACTATGTGTTGCCACACCTCTCGTTAGTTGTTGTTAATCTGTCTCTCTTCCACAGCGTGTCTTTGTCCTATCTTCCTCCCCTCATCACCAGCCGGTCAGCACATGGCCCCGCCCCTCCCTGAGCCTGGTTCTCCTGGACGTTTCTTCCTGTTAAAAGGGAGTTTTTCCTTCCTACTCTCGCCATAGCGCTTTGTCATACCTTCCCATACAATATAAAGCACTTTGAAGAGACTGATCTTGTGATTTAATGCTATAGGAATAAAACTCAATTGAATGCAGGTTTAAGGTGCTGCCTCTCTCTCTGTGTGCGTGAGGCTGCACCCCACACAGTCACATTTTAGAAACCTTGATGTATTTTTATGTTTTCACCACAGTCTGATTGGAATAAATGTCCTTTCAAGGCCTCTGCACTGCTTTTTAAACTTGTGGAATATCCTTTTCCTCTGTGCGTGTGTGTGTGTGTTGTTATTGAAAGTTTTATTATGTTAAATCTGTTACTTTATTTCAGTTGCTACGAGTATTGTAGTTGTTATTTATGTGTGTTTATGAATTCCTTTGAAAAATGTTATATGAGGTTCAGATGCCAACGCTTGGGGTCGGTTCTAATGTGGCACCGTGATTCACTTTAATGATACAAAATAGCAGCTTTTAGTTCCTCAGAGCTCTGCTGAGAGCTTTTAGACATGAACACACACACACACACACACACACACACACACACACACACACACACACACACACACACACACACACACACACACAGATCAAAGTCTTCACGGTGTGCGTCTCTTAGTGTGTGCAGTGTCAGAGGTGAGCATTTAACATGAACACATCTTTCTAATGGAGGCAGTAATTACCTTCTGGCAGCCCGATAACACAACTTACTGACACACACACACACACACACACGCCGTCTTTTGCTCGTGTTTTATTTTCTGCAGTTTTGTCTTCAGGCTTTTGTGAAACTTGGTCTCGTCCAGCTCCGGGTTACAGTCAGTAAAAATCAAAAGAACTGGTAAACTGAATTAATTAGGATCATAAATCTGAATCTGACTGCAGACAGTAGCATCACCTCAGAATCTGTTATGTGTCAAAAATAGCTGCACTCTGTCTTCTTTGAGTGCATGTTTTGGGTTTTGTTTTTACAGTTACAGTTACTGCAGCACAGTGTTGCTAAAGTTCATTTAAAGCAGGTTTAAATATTTGTCTCATAAACACAAGAAGAAACTCTCAGGTTAAAGAATTTGCAGTGCAAAGTTGAGCAAGATTGGCTCATTAAAGCATATGTGCAGATGAATAGCCGGGCTAGTTAAGTGATGAGATCCTTAATGCACTTAATAAAGTGTCGCTTCCATCCATCCATTTTCTGCCACTTGTCCAGGCCCCGGTCAGCGGGATCGCAGGCTGAGCCGAGGTGCACAGACTTCCCTCCCTCAGGAGGACACCGAGGTGTTCCCTAAATTCATCTGTGCAGCTGTGTCCTCTCAGTCAGTTTAAAAACAGTTATTTAAAATGGTTTTGTTTTGAATCTCTGTAATGGCGGTTAACAGTGCAAAGTTGTTATGAGCCACACAGATGCAGTAGAAACACATGATAACCCACATAATAGAAACACATGACTCGTGATAATAACGCTGGCCTTCCGAGTCTTCTGGTTGGCTTCAAATCACACGAGGAGTATGTCAGAACTAGAGCATTTTGTCTTTTATTTTGAAAAGCTGACCTAATGATTTGTGGCATTTCTCACTTCCTGCTCTCCTCATCTTCTGCATCAGAGCTGGAAAGCAAAGCGGCCGTGCTCGGTCTGTTTGTGGGGTAACAAACGCATTGTCACCATGGCCAGACTATCAGCCTGAGAAGCCCCGCGGCACAATTATGTAACTTAGTTAATTAGTAACACCTGTTTGAAACGCCACAAACCACAATCAGCTGATCCGAGCAGAGCCGGGCAGAGCGTGAATGAGTAAAAAAATATTTTAAAAAATAAAGAAACACCACATAACAACATTTGGGGAGATCTGCTGGTTATGTGTACCTGAAAATGAAAACATAAAAAATTCCACTTATACGTCCTTAAGTCAGCTTTTTAAATCTCCAAATATCAGTAACTGTAACTGTCTTAAATATTGTCTGTTGGTCAGACTCTACTAACCATACTTTTGGTTATTTAAAGGGTAATCCGAGGATTAGCCTGAATAAATTAAGCTTCGGGGAATTTTCACTGTTTTCCGATGAATATTTTATACTCTAAACTATCTGTACTGACGTATGAAGTCTGCTTCCGGCTCCAAACTACTCTGTGTTTATTAAGGCTGTTGTGTTTTTAACGTGTTTTAATGCTTTGTATCTCGTTCTATTCAATCTGAACAAGCCCATAAAACAGTCAGTGATCACTGTCGGCCTCTCTCGGGTTTTATTTCCTCTAATCATATTAAAGCTTCGTTTTTAAACCCTTACGATGCAGCTACAGCCCAGCAGCAGTATATTAATGACTAACCTCGTATTGTGGATGGATTATCTCAGTTGTTCTCCTGAATGAAGTTTGGTCCATTTACAGCATCCTGCTATACGATTGCATTTGTCTCTAACCATCAGGAACCCTCACGTTAACTTTTATCGAGTAGAAAAAAGTTAGCGTTCATCCTCCAGCTTCACTGTGTTTATCTTATGCTAGCATAGCTGTGTCGCTAGCGATCACGTAGCACATCCTTATATACCAGCTAGCCCAACTTCAGTAACCCTACAAACATCACTGCTGTTTAGTTTCCTGTCTTCATTTATGTTGGAAGTGACAGCAGAGCTGTACGTTTTCATTTTTTCAGAAATCTCTCAGTCAGAACATGCTATATTATATTAGCGAGCTAACTTCCTGCTAACTTCTAACTTTGTTAAATGTAATCAGTTCTGTTTTCATGGATGCCTGAATGTTAAACTTAATTGTTACACCTGGTAAAGCAGCAACGCTGATCATTTTATTAAAGATGAAAGAATTTAGACAGTTTTTAACTCTCAGTGATGCCACAGTGGGACCTGAAGCGGACACAGCTAATGACGTCAGACTTAAAGACCGGATTAGTTTTTTATTAAATGCAAAGAGAGTGAAAAAATGCAACCGTGCATTTCGCCTGTGAAAACACAACATGACTGACAGAAATGGCCCAGCTGGTTCAACTGTATCATTTGTGACACAAAGAGCTGGTTCTGAGATAAATATTAATTATTGTGATGATCTGGAGTTATTGTTTGACACGTGCAAAACCACATTTAGAGCAAAACAGTCAGATTTGCAATTTATCCAATAATTGTAACTTTTGACTGCTGGTAGGAAGGTTCTTGAAAACGGCCGAGGTGCTGATATATATTCAGTGCAAGCACAGCTCATACAAATTGTTTTACAAGTCATTTATTTTTGACTATTTACTTTTTCATGCTCATGTTAAAGGATTTTCCCTCGGGCAGCAGTTATTCTGGGCGAGAAGTGTGACGTTTAGCCGTCAGATGTATGCGAGCCGTTGCATTAGCATTTCATTTCATCACCCAGACGGGAGCTGCTGTGAGAGCAGCTCCTCACCCGGGGACAAAAGGCCGTCTTTCAATCCGTCACTCCCTCCGTCCGCGACGCTGCTCGTCATTCAGGAGTGCTGCGAGATAAGAAGAGTTCATTATTCTGATAACTCATCTCGCGCTCGTCTCTTTGGCTTTTCCACTCTCTTCATTCCTGCCTCGCGACCGCTCCGTCCACTCTGGCCTCGGCGCTCCATTTCAGCTCCTTGCGTGTTTATGTATCCCTGCTTCAGGGCGCAGACAGAACAAAATGTTAGTTTCACTTCAATTTGGATTTCCTACAAATATAAAAACAAGATTATTCAGATAAAATGATTCTTTTCACTTCCTGACATAACAAAGTCTAAAGTTCTGTTGCCTAGCAATGATATACAAATATCACATACATTTCATTTGCAGCTGAAAATATGTTTTACAGGAAATTCTGTGAAGATGAAGCATTGCCTTCAGACAGCAGTACCGGCAAACTGGGACCGACTGTCAGCTGTTTCCTTAATGCACATCCTAATAGCAAATCTCAAATCCAAGCTGCTTCAGCCTGCATTAACCTGCAGTCCACTTTGCAACCCACCTATGTCCTGTCCTGTGCTACTGATGCCTGATTGCTGCTATGGGAGGTCTCACTGCTGCTTTATCTGTCTTTAGACTTTCCACGTACACTGAGAGGAAGAGCAGGATGCTCCCAGAACAACACCATCCATCCATAATAAAAGTTAATTATTGAGTATATATAAATATAAACTACTGCAGATTAAATACTGGGTTTGATTTAAGTGGTCCTGATGTTGATTGGAAATGAGTTGATTTAATCAAATAGAAATAATGGTAATTTGTGTATTTAGTCAAAAAAAAAAAAACATTTCAGTGATGCAACAGTCACTGCAGGGAAAACTGTGGATGGATTATTGCAGCTGTGTGAAATAAACCTTTGAAATGGTTCCTTCAATCGGGGACGTCTGTGACCGTTTACGCTCAGTTGTTGTCTTCAAAGTGACTCTAGATATTAGAGAGATTCCTCTAGCTAAAATCAGCGGTTTACAGGTGATTTCATTTTTTTCACATTCAAGAGTTGAGGTGAGAACTGCCAACTGATTCCAAGCAGATTACACAGATTGCCTGTTGGGAGGCAACCTGTCACATCCAGCTCAGACTGACCTCGGTCCTTCTCCGACTCGTTGACCGCAGTTTGTAAAAACCAGAAACAGATCAGCACAGCCATGAATATCGCAAATGGGAACTTGATCCAGCTGATTACCAGCTGATTGCATTCTTGTTGTATTCCAACATAAAACACGGTTGCCGAGCACCTACATGCATTCAGCCAAATTCTCCTCCTGTAAATCCTTCACCTGTAGAGGACTTTCTGTATTTCTGTGCAGCATCAATGAATTTCTGTCTGGACTCTAAATGTAGTCGATGTGAATTTAGAGAGAAACAAAATTGATGAGCATCTGCTTCCTCCTGTTTCTTTTTCATATTCATTTGTTTTTATGTGTATTAACACTTGTTACTTGTATATTGATTGACTGATTTCTACTATATTGATGTACCGTCCCCAACAGAGTGCATGTAAAGGCAGCTTCACCCCATCCAATCAAACTGCCAGCAGGCTTGTTGTCTTATTGCTGTTTTATCACTTTGAAGTCGGCAGCTGACTGCGACTGGTTGCAGACCTGCTGCCAGTCTTCAACCATTTCAACAAGATTGCAGGTTCATTGCATACTTCTGTCTTAATTTTGGTCATGCTGTTGAACGAATACCGCACACTAAATCATTCTACACGTGTAAATCCAGCGAATTCTCACTGTGGGCTGTCAAATGCAGTCAGGTCTCATCATTATGTGCATAGCATGTTTTGGTGTTGATACCTTTGTACAGAGAGAGAGAATCCCAACCAGTGTTGGGAGGATGAAGGGAAAGTGCTGCCGTGAGTTTCAGGTTCACCCACCAGCCCGGGGTTTGCATTAGCCTGCATACGTCTCTGTGGCACTTCAGTTTATTTCTTTTTACGCTGATACATTTTTTTAATGATAACGATAAAAAGCATTTTTATTGTTAGTGTTCAAAAACACCAACAACACCGTTATTATATCGATGATCAATTTGTTATTTTTTCAGGTAATATTTCAGCTAAACGACCAACAGATAATAAACTTTCTTTCTTGGCTTTTATAAACACTGCGTGACCACATAAACCTGAAGGAGCTCTGATGATATTAGTGCTGAAGGCTTTCTGTCGCTGACTGTTTTCTTTAGCGTAAACTTATATGAAAGGAAAATCCCAGGATTCTCTCTTAGAGGAGCTCGAGTGACCTCAGTGCATTTAGAGGACATTTGTATCTTTGTTTTTCATCTGTCGAGGGCGAGGTTTTTGCTCTGATGGTGGCAAATATTCATGGAAATCAGCCGATCATCAGCATCGTCAGCATTTTTAAAATCGGCTGGTTGGCTGTGCTCTTTCAGAGAAATGCCTTTTCATTCGTTGTTTTCTCTTTTCATTCTTTTCTCTGACCTTATCGTCTTTGACTTTTCTGATGAGAAATCAGATTTTCATCCTGTTCTCTTCATTATTATTACTGTGTTATAGTTAAAGGCTTTCAGCTTTCAGGAGGATGGTGCAGTCCTCCTTTTTCTCAAAGTTGATTTCATTAGTATGCCTTCACCCGTGATATGTAGTGCACTCTATGAAGTCTATAACTGTATGTATGACTGATGTGTGCAAATGAGATGGAGGATAAAGGCATAGAGAGCTGATGCACATGGGAGGTGTACAGATGGAAGGAGCATTAAAGAGATGAGTGGAGGTGTAAAAGAGGCAGTGGGCGGAGTCTGTGGTGTGGAAGATGTATGAGATGCGAGAGGACGTGTTGTGCAAATGTGTGTAAATGGCCGACTCCATGTTTAATATGAACAATGGACAAAATGCCACATTGGCTGAGAACAGTCATTTGAGAGGTGTCTGTGGTTGAGAGTCATCTTTGAAGAATAAATGATTATTGAGTATCTGATAGGATTGAGTGGGAAAAGTCCGTACCTGCTCTGCACCTCCCCACACTGGGAGCACAGCAGATGTGTTACCATAAGTGCAATAAAAGCTTCCCATCAAGTGCTAAACTGACACACAGGGGAGTGAGCTTCACTAAAGGCGTCACTTCAATGCAGCACGCTTTTCGCTTAAATCACAAACTACAAAAAGGAAAAAGGAAAACATCCGTTTAGTCTTTGCCGTTCGATTGCTTGTTAGCGCTTCTTCTGGGACCTGGTTCACTGCAGCTGACTCTTGGTAATGTAACAGTAACAATGTAAAGTGAATGCACTGACCAGTTCACACTGATGCCTGATCTGGTTTTTGGTTTATTGTGGCTGGTAGCTGGTAGCTGGTGCAACAACAGGCCCGGTGAATCTGTAAGGACAACCAAAGTGATAATAATAAATCCAGTGTTAGGTTTGGGGTTTGTTGGGCCATCCAGCTTTCTTGGATGTTAGCAGAAGTCATTTAGGGGCACTTGCTGTAAAATCTTCAGTCTTGTCTTCTCAGAGGTTTTTCCTAAGCTTATTGAAGTGGTTTTGTAAGTTCTGATGGTGGTAGAGACACTGAAGACATCAGGACAGTGACACGAGACATCAGCAGGCTGAGAGCTGAAGTCGATGCGCTATGTCTAAAATGTATCGTTTCATGCATCGGTTAAAACACTCGACTCCAGCTCACGCAGCTGGAAACACTTCACGCAAGTCGAGCTGCCCGAGATTCACAGAATTTACAGAAAATGTTACATTTTTGTGATTTATATCGTTATCGGACGATAGATGTCTTATATCGGGATATGAGATTTTGGTCATATCGCACAGCCCTACCTGAGTGTGCATGAACAATTTAAAGATCATTACAGTCTAACCGTTCTCTGCAGAGCATGAATGTGTTCAGGACAATTCAAGACAAATCAGATTGTAGCGTTTATCCACATCATCGCTGCCTACATTTACTAGAATTTGTCTCTGCTAGTTATCGAATGTAATGCTCGGTGTTGAAAAGGCTTTTCTTCTCCAGCTGGTTATTAATAATAGAAGCACCGTAATCAGCTTTTGAACAAGAGGTAGGAGTGTCCAAAGGTCAGAAGCTGCAGTGTGTGGTTCCCAGGTGGCAATCTTCAGGGCTGAAAATGAAGCCGCTGCACAGGCGACACAAACCGCCTCTTGATTGGCAGGTGCTGCTCTGCAGGGAGCTGCAGCCAATCAGTGTCTTCGAGGTCTCTGATCCGAACTGTCCTGTTTGTGTTTGTTTTACCTTTTGGAGCATTTCTGGTGGAACCTTTGATGAGTATTATGCTTCTCCTTGACCGTGCTTTTAGGATTTAAACAAGTTTAAAATTACTTCAATACACTGAAGACATACGTGACTATGTGTTGCACCAAGCTTGCTAACAAAGCTGGCTAGCGCTAGCTTATAATTTAGCACTCCACCCTCTCATCCAGATATGGTCACTCCTGGCTACAAAAAAACAACATGGTGGTGTCCAAAAATGCTAAGGTTGAGGCTTCAAATTGCAGCGTTCAAAACCAATGGGTGACATCACAGTACTTCCACCTTTCATATCCAGTCAACGGTGCTTCCACAGATTCATGGAGGTTGTGTAATAAGAGCTTTTGTTATGCCTTTTGTGGATTTCTCCATCTTTGATGTTACCATTTATGGTTCTTTTGAATGGGACACTCCACCAGAATAATTTACTGTCAGCGCTGTCCTTAGTTAACCCCGTCTTTCATTCGTTTAGGGCGATTCATGAAACGTATTTGTACCAAAATGGAAAACAGGATTTGTTTTTCAGACTAAACAGGTTCAACATAAGAAGACGAATTCAGTATTTGACACTGAGCAAACTTTACACTGTATTAATAAACTAGGCAGTCATTTAACATCCTTATAAAACTAAAACTGTAAAATGTAGTCTGATGAGTATTATTGCTGTAATTTTAGAGAGGTGTCAAGTGAGGACCACTTTATTCTTCTGTCAGGGGTGTAGCGTGGGTGTTACACTCCACAAGACTGTGAGAGCCCAGTTGGAGTCCAGTTGGAGAGAGTAGCTCAAATTTACAGGGAGACGTTTGTACTGTTTTTCACATGAGAAAGCTCCATAAATAACAGTGTGATAAATGAGAAAAGACAAAGACTGGCTGGTTCCTGTACAGCTGCTCACGGCATGAAAGTTCCAAAAAGTGCAGGTCTGCCCAAAGCACTGGCCCTTTAAGGCTGTGGAGGTCGGGGTGTTGGATGGGTGCGTACAACATCGTGCTATCCTGAAGAAAATGCAGATTTGCTTAGCTTGATATTGTAGTAAATGCTAGGTCACAAATTTCAGACAGTCACAGAAATGGTCGGTCCATCAAAAGTCAGAAATCTGTGGAGGAGCAAGCACTTTGAAAACGTCCCATCAAAGGTTGTGGATAGGTGTGTGATTCTTTTTTGTGCTCAAACACACCAATACACTTTTTTTCTAATGTGTTCAATTTTTTTAAATATGTGTGTGTATATATATATATATATATATATATATATATATATATATATATTAGGGGTGCAACGATACACAAAATTCACGGTTCGGTTCGATACTTTGGTGTCACGGTTCGATATTTTTTCGATACAAAAAAAATGTTCATGCCTTTTTAATTTGTCATTTATTAAAATTATAAATATATATTTTAACTCAAAAGTACAGTTTTTAAATTTAACCCTAACCCTTGTGCGTGTTTTTTTATTTTGACAGCGAATGCGCACCTGCGGACCACTTATGTGCAGCCCTGGTTATTTAGCTCGTCATATTGCAGCCACAGAAATTCTTTTGTCCATGAAACTATAAAGCTGCACTTTCTTTTTGCCTTATAGTCTGATTTGTCATAACTTCTCCGTTTTGTGGTAAGCTTTTCTTTGGCTGTCACTTCTTCACCCTGACCTGTCTTATTTGGCTCAGCAGAACTAAAATATATATATCTTGCTGCTTTTACACACGCACTCACACACATAACGCTCAGCGATTCTCTGCGCGATCAACCTCTCACATGTTTAAGCTGCGGGAGATTTCACTTGTCATGTTTGCATAGTAAGCTAACGATTAATAAGACGATGTCAGAGGAATTGGTGCACAAATTATCATCACTCACAGATCAGTGCTGTCGCTCTCTATACACAGTTCACGCGATTGCAAAGTGAAAGCAAAAAAAACAAGCGCAAATTCAAACGCGATTTCAATATGTCACATATTGACAGTGGCTCACCGATGCCAATGACATAATTACCCAGCTACATTTCTGAAAGAATGCAAAAGCATTGACATATATTTTTCCTTCCTACAATAGCCCGACGGGCAGGGAAGAGATAGATTTTGGTAGCCGCCTGAAAAAAAACGCTAGCTCCAGGACGTCGGGCTAGCGATATTGCAAGCCCTGTATCTGATTGAGGAATTACTCATCTTTGGAAAAGAGAGTTTATTACAGAGAAATGTCTCTTTCCAAAATAAAAGCTATACTATCCGCTTCTTCTGGGCTATATTCTCAGCAGCATAAGGAGAATCATGTGCTAACAGCTGTCTAAATGACTCGGCTAAAGTTAGTAGCATGCTTGTTGTTTTTGTCTTTGCACTAGGATGATGTCGGCGTAAATGTGCAGTCATATTCGTTGTGTTCCCACTAGTGCTTTCAGGTTAATCTCGTTGAAAAGACCTTAACGCCACAACACGGCAAATCTCCGTTAACGAGCTACCGCCGATCGCCCCGTGCGTGGGGCTAGACGGCCAACACGTTAACGAGCTAACTGCGCTAACACACTAGTTCCCACCCATGTAATTGAGCATTGCATGGCACATCCAACATACTGTTTTACTTTAGTCCATGACTCGCTTACCTTCAGGGTCATACGTCACATGAAAACCAAAATAATTCCAAACGCCAGATCTGAATGAGGGTGGGGGAGGTCCATGTTGCAAGGCGAGCTTAACTTCTGTCTCGCTAGCTTGCCCTGTGCTCTTCCTTCTGACGATGCTGTCTGTGTTGAGCGCTCAGTGGATCTGCGCTCGACAGTGCAGCCTAGGCGGAGTAGTCGAACATAGATTCACTGAGCGCTCAACACAGACAGCATCGTCAGAAGGAAAGTTGATAAAATAAATTACAAATGTTGTATTGTTCGATACATATGCGTACCGAACCGAAAGCACTGTATCGAACGGTTCAATATCGATACGAATATCGTTGCACCCCTAATATATATATATATATATGTATGTATGTATGTATGTATACACAGAAAGTTTGTTGCTGCAAATTAATCTGAAGAACCAGAATCGCTCCTGACCTCCTGGTTTCTTCTTCTTCTTCTTCTCTGTTCAACAACTGCAATTCAAAATAATCCAGACAGCAAATTAACGAGCACCACAACTAATTCACATATTGGTGAAATGACTGTAAAACTGTAAATAGGAGGAGGACATCGGAGGAATGGGCAGAAAGATATGAGAAAGTGATGAAGCGATAGAGAGACAATAGAGAGCGAGAGCCAGAGAACGAGGAGGGGAGGGAGTGATGGAGAGAGCCAGAGGAGAGCAGGGAGATACAGAACAGGAGGTATAAAAAGATCAACACAGAGAGAGAGAAAGTGATAAAGAGGGAACGAGCTGGAGCGAGCGAGGGAGGAGGGGAAGAGGACGGAGGAGGTTGAGGAGCAGCAGCAGCTCAGCTGTTGTTACAACAGTGAGAGCGTGCGGTCGCCGAGGGGAGAGAGCTGTTGCCACAGGGATTATTGTCATGTCTGCCACCTCGACAACAGTCAACAGGACCTAGGCTGAGAGGAGGCTGGGGAGGTTGTTGGTTTGGCGCCGGAGCCTACGAGCAAGGCAGCGTGGCCCATGAGGACGAGGTAGGAACGAGAGCAGAAGTAAAGAGCGATGTGAAGGGAAAGACAAAGGAAAGCAGAGCGGGAAAGGAAAGGGAGAAAGAGAGAAGTGTAGTGAGAGATTTGAGTGTAAAACATCATCTGAGAGGAAGCGAAAGAAGAAGTAAAAGCAAAAAGGAACAGAAAGCAGAAGTGGAGCTGTGCGTTCGGGTTATTCTGCAGAGTTTCAGGAGAATTTCTGCCTTCTTCTCCTCCGACTTGCGTCTGTTCGCTCTCGTGGTGTTTCTCTCTGTTTGATCTCTTCACGTTAAGCTTCATGTTCTTCGCCTCGTTGCAGTAAGTGCTTCTGCTTGTAAATGGTTTCGTGCCTCTGTTTTGGAAAGCTTGATTGATAGAAAAGAGCAGAGAAAGAATGAATGTCAGCAAATCTGAGCAAACCAAAAATGTCAGTCTGTCGTTAAATACTTTGTTTCTTCTCCATTTCCTGTTCAGTCACTTACAGATATACATTGTTTAAATATACGACTAACACATCAAATATATTACACACAAGGAAATCCAACATCCCCACAATAGAGAAGCTGGAAAGACCGTTTTTACATCAAAGCTGAGGATTGTCAGTCAGCGAAAAATGTGAATTTTGTAGAAAGAAAAGTTTCTGACAGAGAAAAGACATCAGACGTACGTCTAGAAGTCTTACGTGTGTCTCTGGGTTGTAGTTGTTACAGAGATAAAGGTTTAAGGTTAAATCTGGTGATGCTCTGGATTTTTCTTTCTTGACCACCAAACACAAAATTTCTTGCAAACAAATAAAATTATTGAGATGTTTTGAATGAGTGAGTCTTAAGGGTGTAGAGTTGTCAGTGGATACTCTTATTGATACTTTTACTGATATTACTTTCTGTGTTTTGGAGCAAAATAAAGGCATTATAGTGGTAATGGCTACTTTTGACGCTTCAGCTCAAGTTCACGTGATGCTTAAATTTGGACGTACAGCTGAGAGGTCTCTTCCTGTTAAAAGGGAAGTCTTTCTTCCTGCTGTTACCAAGTGCTGCTCGTAGGGTATCGTCGAATTCTTGGGGTTTACTTTCTTTTCTTTTTTTCTTTACCTGCAATACAGAAGCAGTTATTGAGGCAACTATTATTGTGAATTGTCGCTGTGGAAATAAAACTGAATTGAATTCAGTGGAGCTGTTACCAACTGGCTCATTAGCATACAGCACCTGTACTTCACTGCTGTGATGGGCAGTAAACCTTTTACCATTACTGTGCCAGCAGGCCTGTTACACTCCTTATCTAGCAGCTGACGGTGGCTTTGACTTGGGTGCCTGCATGTGTTGGAGCATTGCTTGATTTATTTCATTTATCTGTGTCTTTATCTCAGAAATACTCCAAATGTCTGTTAATCCACGGCTGAAAATCGTCCCGTCAAATGAACTACGTCCATCTGTCAGTTCGATAAATGATTTCCATGTTTAGTAACACGTCGCCGGTCAGTGATATAAATGAAACATTATGTTTGTTGCTCTAAAGAGTTGCCTTTTTGGCAGGAACCAGTGGATTTGGAGTTGAGGGCCATCAATATGAGGTCAGAAGGTTTGGGGGACACACAAACTTTGGTGTGTTCATAGGATTTGTTGACAGTAAGAAAAATATACAGTTAAACTCCAGAGGACTGAACATCCTGTTTGTCCCCAATCAAAGTTTGGCTTCAGTGCTGGACAGAGAGAACAAACAGAAGATGGTGTCCAGTTTCCTATTTCTACTTCTCCAAAACATTTGGTAATATAATATCGCTGTGAACCCTGCACTCGAGGTTTATTGTACGGAAAACAGAACAGAGCCGCATTTTTTTGGGTGTCCTCGGCCATCTGATGCGTATTAGTTTCATCCGTGTGCGTCCAGTGCAGAGACTGGAAGCAGCCAAAACTGTCGTCTCATTTTATCAACAGAGAAGAAGGAAAAGAATCCAGTGCAAACAGAGCTGGACTTTTTCCATAGTTGCTGCTTATTGTAACCGTAGCTGTTACTTATTATAGCAGTCACACTGAATTTCCATTAGTTGGCTTCTGTGTTTCGCTTTAAAGCTGAGTGTGGCCAATTCACATTTAGCACCATTTAACTCTGAAGTCCAACTAAAAGACACACCTGCACCGTCTCAGTCCAGCCTGCAGCATCCAAAAATGTAAGGGTGGTGTTTGACGGGGTCAGTCACAGGAACGGATTGTGCACGTTTTCTTGCTATTTACCTTAATGGCAACAGAGGGCGCTGTACATTAAAATAGCCCTCAACTTTACCTTGTTCACCTCAAGTGAGGGTTCAAGTGGCCCTAGCTGATGATACAATCGGAGGTGGTGGTGAAAAGTCATGTTTTTAACCAAGAAAGGACGTCTAAATGTTTTTGTCACACACGCCTCCATTCAGGGCAGCATGTTTGATTCTCAGGGGGGCAGAAATAAGTTCAGGAATTTCATGACGTCTACAGCTTCTCTAGTTATAAATCTGTTTGCAGAAATGAATGCACAACTTGTTGGTTCATCCTCTGAAAAGAGGAAGTGTGTGCTTTTAAAGATTTCTGTCTCTTGTAGGAGGAATCCATTGACGTCAGCCTTCCCCTCTAGCTGACACCCTGAATGAAGGTTTCACCTAATTGTCCACTGTTTAGTTCAATATGCTGTGTTTGTCTAATCTGCTGCTGCTTGTTAGAACAAGCTCATTAGGTTGTGGAAGGAAAGAAAGGGCGGCTTTATTTATAGTGCACAGTTATTCCATGGAAACATGATGTGCTTTGCAGGTAAAAGGAGACGTAAAACCAACAAAATTAAAAAAGCTATACATGAAGGTTTACTTCTGATGTAGCTCTCAGGTAAAAGACCTGAGAGCTACATCAGGTCTTTTACCTGATGTAGATATCACTGAACTATTGGGCACTGTCTCGAGCTTTCAGAATAATAAATAAACACTTCTGTTTGGAATAAAATAAACTTTTAAATTATTGCAGAGTGTCCATATTGTAAACAAGCAAACAAAAGCCGCCAGTCTCACTCGCCTAACCCTGTGCCTGTTTAGGGTCCCCCTAGTGGCCAATTTAAAAAACTACAACAGAAATGACAAGCCACCCTCTGATTAATGAAATAAGTTAGTATCGGTTCATGGTATCGGTTAACTTTTACGAGTATGAGTACACACACATTTTAGAGTATCGGCCCCGATACCCGATACTGGTATCGGTATCGGGTTTGTCAGCTGTTATCAGAGAACGGAGAAAGCGGCCACGCAGCAGCATCAAACATAACTGGAACCTGTGTTAAAATAAACGTGGAACCTGTGCTGATTTGTTACCGGCCCTTAATAGAAATTCCTACTGCTATTTGACAAGAACTGTTTCAGTGGTGCAGTGCGATACAGAGAGGTATTGTTGGATGGACTTTAAATAAAGCAGAAGGTTAAACGTGGTCTGAGAGCCTCAGTGGCGATGCTGCCGGAGAGAATTTAAAGTTGTGTCCGGAAATAAATCCCTCACGCTAAATGCCTCCTGACATGTTTATTAGTAAAAGTCGAGAAATATTAGCCGACGCATCAATTACAGCCAAATGAAAATGGCAAATGCATTGATATTTCTGTCTGCGATCAGCTATACGTCATATAGTGTATGTCAATAACCGCAGCCGGCTCTGTAATAAAGGCTAAGAGGCTAACGTGTCACCACGGCACTTTTCATATACTCATCTGATACTTTTTAGAGTTTTGTCGAGAAGCATTGAGCTGACCTTTCACCTCCGCGCAGGGAGATATTAAGTCTCCCCTGCTGGTCTCTCTGCATGTAGAGATGCTAATGAATATGAATGAGCAGTTGGAGCCATATTATGGCTGCAGTATCTCTTTATTGACATTCACCACATTTCATATTGAGTCACTTGGTGCTTCGGCTGCGAGGCCCGCCCACGGCGCATGAATATTAATGAGCAGATAGATGTGATCGAGAAGCCACAGCCAGAGAGGGCACATCGGGATGACAGACGAGAGAATTTATGATCCGTGGGGCTTTGGAGCGCTTGTTCACAGTTCAGGAGAGCGCGACTGCACGTGTAGCGCATATTATAGCCTGATAATATAGTTTCATTCATTGCTCTGCCGAAAGCGTGCAGTCGCTCCGGTATTTCGGCGCTGTCTGAGAGCGGAGCGTGACTGTGACTCCACGTTCATTAATATGCAGCTCTAACAGCCTTCCTTGTCTGGATTCAGTCTCTCCAGCAGATGTTGAACCTGCTGCAGGGATTAGCTCCCATTCAGACACTAGAGCGTTATTGAGGTCCAGCACTGATGTTGGGTGATAAGATCTGGCTCACAGCTGGTGCTTGGGTTCTTCCCAAAAGGGTTGGATGGGGGGGATTTAGGGCTCCATGCGGACCAGTCAAGTTCATCCTCACAGCACTTGGAAAAGCATCTCTGTATGGTGCGGGCTTTGTGCATGGAAGCATCTTTATATAGAAGGATAAAGTCTGCCTCAGAGGTCTGAGAGAAAGCTTCTCAACCAGTCTTTCATACACACTTTTAACCCTCGGGCGTCTTCGGTCTTCAGATGTCTGGATGTCTAAAGATGTCTCCCATGCAAAGCTGTCATGTTGGCTTTGGCTAGGCAGCATCTCTACAAGTTATTCCTGTGAGCCAACAGCTCCCAACACTTTAAACGCTACTCTTGGCTTTATGATGCCATATTCAGTTTGATTTTATTTATATAGCACCCAGAAAGAAACCTCCGGCAGATCCAGGATCAGGTGGGGACCAGATACTGCCCTGATATATGGTTATTTTAGGCACACATATAGGCTGTATATAGACACCACGGCTTCAGTCACTGGTGCTCAGATCTGCATTTTGAAGCCTCAGTTAGTGAAGTTAGCATTTTGGCAACAGTCCAGACTGGTTTTGGAGGCAGAAGTGGGAAAATTTGGACAAGAGCTTAAAATGCTAAGTTATCAGCTAATGCTAGCTCCATTTATAAATTGCACAGGTGCAGTGCACAGACCAATACCTGCTCTTTAGTGTCCAGATGAATAAATACTGGGTTTCACTCACCTACAAAAGGACAGACGTCTTGGGTGATCTCTACCACAAAAAGCCACAAACGCAGCAGATTTGTCCTGTACAGTGAGCATATGTGTGGCCAAGCAGACAGTTAGCAGCTCACTGAAGCCCCTCCCACCTGCAGTTCAAATGCCATGTTTGTGAGGGGCAGCCAATCAGAAGAAAGCTGGCTTATTTTTTGCTGCATGTAAATAAAGATTATTTACATCTGGAATAAACCAAAGAAAAGCCACAGTACGGCTCTATTGTGTCTTCTGAGGATAAAACGTGGTTCCTCTCTTGTTAATTACTCAGGAAATGAAAATTTCTCTGTAAAGTCTAAAAACTTCACCGTCTGTTTTAAATAATGCAGTGACTCTGCTCTCTGCTGCTTCCGCCTGTGTGTTTACTGATGTTCCTCAGACTCCAAGGTGAGGATATAATATTTCAGCGGCTTCACGAAAAGGCTCTGAATATCAAATAAAACAAACTATCTGGAATCAAGAGCAGCAGCTTTATTTTCAGGCTCGACTCCATGAATATCAAATGAAAAGAAAGTATTGGGATTCAAAACAGCTGCTGTATTTTCAGCAGATTGAAATTACAGCACTATAAAGGCTTTCGCTCCCGAGCAGTGAACCAAAGCATCTTCAATGCAAAACTGAATCTTCAGAGCGGCGAGTGCATGTACATGATCAGGACATGTGTAGTCCTGCAATCAACATCAGAAACAGACTATTAACTCTGCGATGGCCTTATAACCCTCGTTTTAACAACACTGGCTCGACTAAAGCTTTATTTACAAAGACGAGTTATGCTAATTTGTGTCGTTAATCAAAGTTATGGGGCTTTTAACTTGTTCACATGATATGCTGGCAGCTAAGATGAGCCTATTAGGGTGTAATTGTCTGGTCTGATGGGAGAAACAACCGGCTGTAACTAGAAAATTAAATATTCCTGCTCAAATTACCTATTATATTTCACCAAACACGGAGGGTATTTCATGATATTAGTCCTTGGTGGCTTGCCAAATGAGTTTTCTTTTTAATTAGCTGTTTCTTGACTGTTTCAGGTAGATAATTTTAGAAGCTACAGTAGAAATGATTGATGAGCAGGAGGGCTGGAGGAGCAGCAGGAGAAGCAGAATTAATTACCCACGGAGACAAACAGAAGCTCGGCACTAAAACTTTCTTTTTATCTTGACTACCAAATGTTTGAGCGCAGCTTCTTATTCAAAGGACTTGAATGTTCTACAAGGTAGAGCAAAACTGCAACACCTTTGGAGCTGTGAAGTAAACAGAATTCCACATCCTTCACATTATCCTCAGTTTGCTTTGGTAATAGTGTTGCACTCTTTTACTCTACACACAGTTTAGGTTTTGGTCACCTTTGATGCTTTTATTTTGAAGGAATTCTCACTTATTTTCCTTCGCTCTGCACAAACTCATCCCAGACCAGCTGGGTTTGTTTAGAACGTCCAAGTGCTTCTTAAAGCTTAACATCATTGAACCAACTTTTAACATTTTATGTACATTAATAAAATCTATGTTTAATCAGCTGGTATTTCTGCTGCAATATTTAAACATCTTGTTGATTAGTTGTCCACATCCCTGCTGGAAATATGGTTTGGATTAGGTGAGAGCATGCAGGTGGCAGTACACAGGATGCCAGTTCATTCATTGTAAATTAATCAGATGGTACTAACAGGTGCAGGTGAGCAGCACATGGACTTCACACCAGAGAGCTTACAGTTTAAATATGTCTGATCCGACTGTGTCAATATCACAGGCACCTCTGCTGGGTATTTTCAAGAAGTTTCCATTCAGTGATCCATTAATTCCATCCATATTCTTCAGTTTATCTAATCCAGGGCTGCAGAGCCTTTCCTGGAGCCGGGGTACGCCCCGGACAGGTCACCAATCTGTTGCAGCCCTGCGAGAACAAAAATGACAGATTCCCATCACGATTTCTACTCTGAGTGTTTGAGATTCGATCGGGGGAATGGGCTCCACAACTATGAATCGGCTCGTTTTTCTATAGCAGTACAAGCTGATATTACCTTTGGATTTTTTCGCTTTGGTGCCCGATTAATTATCAGAATTGTCTTTTTTCCTGTGTGACCGTGGGGATAAATAACTCAATAGCATGAACTGCACGAATAAATCAAGAAGTCAGCGTTGACACCTTTATGATCCGTTAGTGCTGCAGATCATTTGCACTTTAACCGTGCTGCGTTCAAAGCTGACTGTGACCCAGACTGAGACCGAAAAATAATCCTGCAGGTTGAGTCGGGGGTTAGTCTGGTCTCAGGTCAGTTTGTAGGTCAGTTTCATAATGACGCTCAATGACATAACATGAATATATTGCAGTAGATTACCGACAGTGGTGGGCTGAACATGGCCAACAGCTGGACCGCTCCACTTCAGTCCAGATGTTGGGTTGGATCCATAAACCAGGTTAAACAATGCAGAGTCTCGCATGTGTTTATTCTCAGTTTCACTTGGTTCCTGTTCAAAGTCAGCATCATTACCCAGTCGTATTCATTTAGAGCCAACATCCCTAAAAGGACAGCAATAAATGTGTGTATCTACCAGAGTGAAACATATTTGTATCATATTTGTTTGATGGTTTTGGTATGAAAAGATAGAAACGTAGAAATAAAAACAAATGAATGAAATTCAGCCGTAATAACCAAAGGAAGAGGTGCTTGTGCTAAAGCTGCAATAACATCAGTGCCATATAAATCATAATGCAAATATACGAAGTGGGAGTCTGTGTGAGAGCAGCTTAAGTATCAAATGTCAGAAAGTTTGTTAGAACAGTTTCTGTTAAATCAGATTACAAATGCAGATTTAATGTCACTGAACACTCCATTATAAATCTGCACAGTTGTTCATCTTAAGTTTAATGTAATCAGTTTTAGCTGTCAGTCATTTATGTTGGTGCTTTATGAAGAATTATATTTTAAAAGAACGTCAGAGTTGAAGTAGCTTCCAGGACTGAAATATGAAGCAAATGCAGAAGTGTCAGCATTATTTCCTTTGGCCAGCAGAGGGCGACTTATCTAGATATGGTCCCAATCCCTATTTTCAAGTGTTACTGATGACAACATGATGTTTATTATTAATGTTATGATCCCCATTAGTGATAAAGTACCGTAACCTTTAAGGTAGGCCTCCTGCGTAACTGCTCCGGTGCTACATTTTCAGGGTTTTTTGGTCAGCGCCTCACTTTTCAACATCCAGTTTCAAAATTCCAACATAGCAGCAACAGAAACAAGATCAGTGTGTGACATCAGTCCATGTTTAGGGTCCTCACCACACGAGCATGCCCTGAGCACAAATAAATCAAATAAATCTGGGATTTATGGTCCAGTTCTGACGTCTGTTTGTGCAACCTGTTGCCTCTGCAGACAGAGGGATCATGGGAACCAAAGCACAGACTGCAGAGATGCAGCCGTAGCAATAAAATGTGACCTCTGTATGTTCAGGCTGAATGCTGATTGGTTCAAAAGTTGGTTTGAACAGGTAAGAATGTGAAATTGGAGTTCATCTCCAAGGAGAGAAAAATATGGGAACAAACATTAAAGATGAAAAATTGTGCACATGAGAAGCTGCAGCTGACAGTTTTAAGGCTGTGACGCATTTAAGGGTTTGAGCTGAAATGTAAGGACAGTTGAGTTTAGTTTAGTTGTAGTTAGTGTCTTTGAACTTTGGGAAACAATGACGTAGACGACCACATTCACCTCCTGACTGAGACTCATGGTACCACAAACAGCCTTACAAATACAAGAAAACAGCGGAGACACTTTATTCTTCAAGCAGACCAACACGTCTTCATTCTTACTCTGTCACAGGACCCAGAATATTCCAGCCCGGCTCACCCTTTCTGATTTCATCGTTACTGTGTGGGTCCTCCTTTCTCTGTCTGTGGATAATAATCTTGTTATCACGTGAATATGTTGATGGATTTGCATTGCAAAACCTCCCAACTCCCAGAGTTCCCTTCCTCTGTGACCTCTTTATACTGCTGTGGAGTATCCGGGTGGCTTCATTCTGGATTCTTTGAGCATTTTTACACAAACAGATGAGCTCAAAATATGTTTTTTTGGTGAAGATTGTTTTAAAATGAAATACGTGATTGTGGCTGTGGCCTGAATGGAGCGTGGAGGTCTCTCTGCCAATCTCTCTCTCTCTCAGCAGGTCGTGTGTAATCTCCAGTCTGTTCACAGCTGGAGCCACCAGACCACTTTAACATGAGAGCTCCATCAGCAGCCACACACACACACACACACACACACACACACACACACACACACACACACACACACACACACACACACACACACACACACACACACACACACACATATATCACCGTGGGTGTGTTCAGAATGAGCACTGAGCCTCTTCTGTTTTGATTACTGGCTAATTTGCATGATACACCCTGCTGTGAGCTCTTTCTCTCTCACACACACACACACACTCACACACTCACACTTGCAGACACACACATTTCTACTGTGCTTTACGTCAGTGTGACTGATAAGATTTCAGCGTTTTATTATCAGAGAAACAATAGACTGCAGCTAATGACAACTGTGTGTGTGTGTGTCCTGTAACTACTGGGACCAGAAATCTTTGACTTTTTTATTATTATTATTATTTTTGCTGTGTGAAAGCAGCGCTCTCTTGGATGGATCATCAACATTCCCGCCCTCGCGCAGTAAATAAACGCAGCGCGTCACGTACCGCAGCCACATTTCAGCCAAACGCTGCTGCAACAGTCATAACACGTCCGACAGCTGCGCGAGCAGTGGGGCATTCGTTTGGCCTTTTCAAATATCTGACCCGCTACTGGCCAGATTACTGTGACATTTGCTGCAGGTACTTTTCGCCTCCAAGAGGATCAATCCTGATGACGCTGATGACCACCTGCAGGATTCCAATCAACTACAACAAACATGCATCTAGGAAGCGAATGTTAGCAACAGATTGAGGAAGTGTTTGCAATATCAGAAGGAAAACAGTTTCCTAAAATATCTATAACTAAAGCAACATTATGTGGTTCTGGTACAGTGTAGACGCCACTTTGAATCCTTTTGTAAGGTCTTCTCTTTCAGTGGCCAGTTGAAGGTTTATATCAGTACACAAGCCGTTCCCGTGAGCCTAAAACGCAGGCGTCAGCCTGTCATAAACACTCTGTTTCATACATATTTCTTCTTCTATGGTAACTAAACTGTGGTCATCTTAGACTGGTAGCACAGGAACTCCACCATCGACTGTTCAAATCTTCTGTTTGTGAACGGTAAGTCAGAGGAAAGCTGTCTTGCAGGCAGGGTGGCCTTGATAGGATAGGAGCTCGGCTTGTTTGAGAGACAGCATAAACTGAGGGGGCACCAAGATAAATATGGATTATCCTGAGTCCTGGGTCATGCCAAGATTCTCTAAGTGGAGTCGAGGAATAAAAATATGGAGCTGGAAATGGCGAACGTTGTAAACCGGTGGCTCAGTCTCACGCAGATTTGTTTGAACCTCGGTTCTGAACTCGAGGCGGTCTCTTTGTGTGTTTTCCAGAAGCTGAGACAACTTGTGGGAAGCAGCTGATTGGTTGACCTTTGTGGGGAGGCCCGGGGGTCAAAGGCCATGGCAGGTCGACTTCTCCTCTTCCTGTTTGTCTCCGTGGCGCTCTGTCACGCTCATTTTTCTTCTACGCAACGCCTGAAGCCCCGCCTCCAGAGAGACAGACGCAACATCCGACCAAACATCATCCTCATCCTGACTGATGACCAGGACATGGAGCTGGGTGACTGAAACTCCACTACAAGCCTTATTATAAGCATTAGTCTGACTGTCTGTACTGTTAATGTAATTGTTGGTAACACGCTGGTGTGGACATAAAAAAGTCTCAGTTTAACAGTAATACACAGTTAACATAATATTACACTCGTCATATCAATACATCGGACAGATCTCGTTTGAGCAGCTTGAGCAACTGAGCTTTACTTCCAAGTCAAAGTGTTTGAATCATTAAGTAACTCCTTTATCTTGTTCTTTAACAGGTCGGAGTGCAATGATCACTGTCTGGGAGCCTTTTTAGGGCTAACTTCCTCTCTGCGATCCAAAAATTTATCTTCTATTATTAACGACATACAGCTGGAAATGGCTGTTGTCTGCTGCTGTCTGAGATTATGATCCCATTTTTAACTGTATCGTAGATTGTGCAGGCGTGTTGCAGGAAGAGAGAACTTTTGTTACTCTGTAACCTCTTCGCTGCTTGTTAGACTCATTGGGTCTTGTACTGGCTTAGTAGCTCATTGCTCTGACCAGAACACGTGTGGTAAACTCTTTAAACATTTAAAGCTTACTAAGAGTAACGCCTTTCTGAGCCGAGCAGTTTCTGTCATATTTCAGGCTAGCTCGTAGAACAAAGCTGCTGGGTTTGCGTCAGAAGTTGGTGAGCGTGGTCTCCGCCAGTGCAGCTGCCCTCAGAAGAACCTGTAAACTGTTCTAATGGTCGCCAAACCACGACTTTACTGATATAAAGCGAGGTGTCAGAACTCGTTATTGAGGGCAGAGGCGAGGAAAGAGTTGATCTTTAATCATCGAGCATTTTAAATAAGAACCATGTTTCAGGTGTCGCTCTCCATTTTATGTCGAGGCTTATGAGGCAAATGATTTTGAACAATTTTCAACAGAAACCAAGGAACTTATCACCAAAGCAGGTGGACAAGCTTTACAATGTGCTAACCGTGGGTTTCTCCATGTAGGGTCGATGCAGGCAATGAATAAGACTCGCCGCATTATGGAGGAGGGCGGGACTTCCTTCTCTAATGCCTTTGTGACCACGCCCATGTGCTGTCCGTCACGCTCAAGCATGCTCACTGGGAAGTAAGTACAGTTCCAAAGATGGAGGTGCCTACTACACCCGAAAAGTGAAGCCAGAGCCGTTGGCCAGCAGGGGGCGACTCGTCTAAGTGCAAAAAGACAGCCGATGTATAAACTGTCTACAGGAAAAAGGTCGTTCCTGACCTCAGTAAAGACTTCAATGATGAGGTCATGGTTGGGTGCTAGTTTCAAATCTTTTAAATACAAAATGATGTTAATTTTATTAATCAAGTCAAAGAGGATAATGAAGCACATTTACACTTAAGGATCGATCAAGTTCGACCTATACCGAGCTTGATGATTTGCCGAATGCTGTAACCAGTTATTCCACCAATTATTACATGTCAAAGGCAATTTGCTCCTCAGTTGCTCTCCATCGGCTAGTCTACTCACTTTCCCCACTTACACCACCTTTAAGTAGTAGCTCCTCTCTGAGTCAGAAGGAGGCCCGCGGTTTTGAAGCAACAAGAGCAGCAGTGGCGTCTGACAGATCACAGGTTCCTTGAACAATGACAATAACGGGTTATTCTATTCTTCTATTCTTATGTTTTGTAAGCAACCAGCTGCTTATGAGTCATTTACAGCTTTTTCCAGTTATCGTGTCTTGGCTGTGGGTTTCTGCAGAGAACCAGCCTGATGCAGGTGTTAAATTAATCAGCTGCATGCCTCAGTGTGAGATAATCTGTGCCCCAACAGGTCAAAGCTGGTTTGGCGGCCCAACGAAGACGTTAGTAATATTAGACAGGTGATTTTAATGTCTTCATGTGTAAAGGAAAGAGTGAAAATCCTATAATGGATGTGTTTTATTACCAAAGCGCTATTAGCAGAACTATTAAAATAACTTTACATGAGACTTGGGATACAAAGTGCGAGCCTCTTGTAGTAACACGTGTTCTGTCTCCCTCAGGTATGTTCACAACCACAACACCTACACCAACAACGAGAACTGTTCCTCGCCGTCTTGGCAACGGCAGCACGAGCCACGGACCTTCGGCGTTTACCTCAACGACACTGGATACAGGACAGGTAGGCAAATACACAAACACGCACTCGGGCTTTGTGAGGCTTCTGTTAATACATCTGTGCTTTTTCTCCAGCCTTCTTTGGAAAGTACCTGAACGAGTACAACGGTTCGTACGTTCCCGCCGGGTGGAGGGAATGGCTCGGTTTGGTGAAGAACAGCCGCTTCTACAACTACACGCTGTGTCGCAACGGCGTGCGAGAGAAGCACGGAGCGCAGTATCCACAGGTGAGGACACACAACACAACTCTGTCGCTGCACAGCAATGCAAGTTTAGCATGTGGCTAAAATTGAAATGAACTCTGATCCTGCGCTGACTGCTTCGTCACTGATTCGGTGGATGTTAAGTGAGTTTTAACTTAAAGTGAAGAAAATCAGGGTTAATAATAGTGATGTGTGTTGTTGTGCTTCCAGGACTACCTGACCGACCTGATCACGGCAGAGTCGATCCGTTACTTCCGCTCTTCAAAGCGACTTTATCCTCACCGCCCTGTTCTGATGGTTCTGAGTCACGCGGCCCCTCATGGACCCGAAGACTCTGCCCCGCAGTACAGCACCGCCTTCCCCAACGCATCGCAGCACATGTAGGCCTCCCACAGACACACACAGTTATCTTTTCCTCGACTTGCATTCATTTCCTAGAGAATTATCCTAAAAAATAAACCTGCCGTCATGCAAAACGTCATGATTTACATTGTAAGGACTTAATTTTTGTCCCCATAAGGAAGTAGAGTCCCCACAGTGCGACTGTGGAAACACATTTATGTCCTCACAAAAGTAGTAATGCAAGTGCACACACGCATGCACACATACAATGAGACTAAGCCACTGTAATCCAGCAGAACAATGGAGCAGCTCTGTTCTGCACCACGGGATAAATCCTGAAGCAAGACGACTGAAACGGCACAATCCTCCCTAACACGTGTGTGTGTGTGCGTGTGTGTGTGCGTGTGTGTGTGTACGTGTGAGTGTTAATGAATACATTAGTTTTATTTACTCTCTTTACATGAATTTGAGTCCAATTTTAGCGAACATGACAAAGTCCATGAGCGAGTCTCGCATCAGAGATACGTTTCCTTGTTTATGATCTGACTGGGAGACGGCTGAACAGACAGAGACATCACACTGAAATCTTTTTCATCCCGCAGATATAAACAGATGCCCGAGGAAACTCCGGCTAGACTCCTGCTGTCAGGAGACCATTTAAATCCCATTTAAAGCTCACAGGGATTTTTATGCAGGTTTTTCTATTCTTGTAACACAAAAACGCTGCTGGAAGTACTCGGAACAGACAGTAATCCCTTTCCTCTGACAGTCAGTGCATAACTCGACGCTCATACGCTGGAATGATCAGCGTTTGACAGTTTTGTCTTTGTGCACAAAGAACAAAAATGCAGCACAGGCGCAGAGTTGCTTCTCCTTTTATTATTCAGTATGAATTAGAAAGCAGGAAACCAGCAGCACTTGCAAAGTCTAATTTAAACCTTATTGACGGGACCGAACGATGGCTGATTAAGACCCAGCGAATCAGTGCGACTGAGGAAACGTGTGGTGCTGCAGACTTTAATGAAAGTGGAGACCTGTTGTGTTGTCAAATTCTGAAGAAAAGGTCGGGTTTAGGCTGCAGCTTCTCCCCGAAGTAATAAACAGCCGTGCATTCAGCTTTAGTCTCGTAAATAAAGACAAAATGAAGCAGAAGGAAAGAAAACATTTTACCTTTCTGCTCTGAAACAGGCGCAGAGGCTGCAAGCTGAACGCTGAAGACAGCAGTGGGAGCGTACAGCCATAGATGCTAAAACCATTTTGTTGTACCAGCCTGTAAACCTGGGGTTCTGTGGGGATTGACTCACTTTTGGACATGGTCTCATTGCCGATTAGAGGAAATGCATTTCTGTGTTGGCTTCATTTCATTTCTCAACACCTCAAACGAATCCAAAGCCAACCGACATTACTGGACCAGAACCAGTAGACAGTGATCAGGCGAGGAAGGCAGACATTCACCGTCCTTGTTTGCCTACCGATCTGCTTCAAATGTGCTTACTGTGACGCATCATCATGTCAGTTACACGCAGTTTAACAGTTGAATGCAATTCTGCTTTTCGGTAGCTGCACTTGCAAAATGCATGAAAATGCAATGAAAGTGAATCTGGGAACAGCGCCTCAAAGAGAACCGTTTAAATGTCAACAAACTGTCTGCTTGTCGCCTGGCAGGTTTGAACTCAGCACCTCATTGCTGTGAGGTAACGGTTTCACCGCAGCTGCACTAATGAGGCGCGCTGCAGTCCTTCAAAATGAATAAAGTCAATCTTCCCTAAAACGAGTTCACGAGCTCCACACGTGTCAGCTGACCGCCTGTCAGACGGACCGAAGTGTTCCAGCCCGCCTGCGCCCGTGCAGATGCTTCCAGCTGCCCACAGCATTTCTGTCCCGACGAGGAAATTTAATTATGAAGCTGCCGAGCAGGAGCGAGGAGAGGAGTAAACGAGTTAGCTGATGGGAGTCATTCATTATCCACGCAGAACACAGTGCAGGAACATCTTCTGCAGCTAACACAGCAGGAGGACAGAGACTGTGTTATTAATGAAAAGGAGCATCTGCTGTCATCACTCCTCACACAGCCTGATGTGTCCAAACATGATATTACACTCAGCTACACACAGACACGCACACATCACACGTGCGGTTCATTCTAACACTGCGTGGAATACATTTGTATTCATATTCAGCCTGGTGTTTTGTTTATTGCCTCCATATATACATAAAAGTTAGAGGAAGCATTCAGACTCGGTGTCTTAAACTTGGTGGGCAAACCCACGCTGATAAGAACAGCAGTAAGATGCTTCCTGTTGTTGGTCACATCTCAGGAGGGTGACTGACCGGCTCCTCCTTACAGAAACTCTCTCAATCCTTCAGCTTTCTTGGATGCTGTTCAGCAACTCCAAGCTTCAGCTGTCTGGACAAAGCCATGACCTTTATGTGCTTCTTCTTCAGTCACTGCTTTGTTGCCTTGGTGCCTTCGGTCACTGTCTTGCTGAAAGACTCATCAACTCATCTTCAGTGTTCTGGCTGAGGGAAGGAAGCTCTCATCCAAGTTCAATCCATGCAGCTCCATCCTACAGCCAAGTTGTCCTGTATCCTTAACAGAAAATCTGATGATGTCCTCGCCTCCGTGCTTGACTGTGGTTGTCGTTTGAGCCGTCTTCCTTCCAACCCAGCACGTCCAATTGGTGCCAAAGAGCTCGATGTTGGTTTCCTCAGCACTTTCTTCCAAGCCTTCTCAATCATGCAGTGTGTTACCAGTGGGGTTCATGGTGACTGTCGTCCCAACTGCCTTCAGATTATTAACAACCACCTTTCTCATGGTCATTTTCACCCTGTGAGGCAAGACCTTGCATGGAGCTCCAGACCCAGGGTGGCTCATGGTCATTTATATTTTGTCCATTTGCAATAATCTCACCAACAGTTGTCACCCTCTCACCAGGCTTCTTGCTGATGGCCGTGTAGTCCAGCGCTCCCCCGCCACGGACCGGTTTAATGTCAGACAATATTTTCACAGAGCCTTTAAGGTCTCGTGGATAATTACAACAGAATAAAACGATACGACCGAGACAAAAACTGTGGTGTTTTGTAAATATAATAATAAACGGGAAGTCACTGTGTAGCTGTGTAACTTTATTAGCAGCGTCCTCCTGAAATGCGCCAACAACACTGAGAGTAACATCCTCCTCGCTGCCCCTTAATGCTCTCTGGTCGCTATGGTAACGTGTAAATATTTCTTTCAAAATAAAACACAACTACAACACGGGAAATGACCCAGGGAAACCGAGTTACCGATAAAAACTCTGAAAACCACCCGAGCCTCAACTCTCCCGGCCCCGTACCAAACGACTCACGGACCGGTCCCGGTCTGTGGCCCGGGGGTTGGGGACCGCTGCTGTGGTCCATTCTAAACTTGTGCACGTCTACAGTCTCGTCCTTTGAGAGTGAGCAAACTTACAAATTCATGTTTTTCTATTTTAGAGATTAGTCCTCCTTTAAAATACGGTCATGCCATAAAGCAGGAAGTTGCTGTGAATCCAAAAAGCATGTGGAATGGTTCAGTTTTGCAGTTTCTGCTGTTATCGACACATTAAACCATAATCACAAAGAGAAGACGTATTTTTAGAAGAGCAATGTTCAGACTGTTCGGCACATCGCTGGCTCGCTCACTTCACTTTTAGCCTAAACTCTTCTCGGGTAAGTCTGTAAGCAGCTTGTGGATCAGGCATTGCTGCCTCATAGCCAGTAGACTTTTACAACCCTGCTGGAGCTCATACAGTTTTTCATTTCTTCCATTTCCTGTTTTTCTCATTTAATTTCCTGTTGCTGCTGCAGCAGCTTTAGTAAATACAAGTCTTGTTCCTGATCAGTTCACACAACTTACCGAGACCTGACATCAGCACAGACATCGAGCAATTACTGCCAAGGTCTGCAGGCCACAGGCCAAGTCTGAGGGCCTTCGTATTAAGTGATATTTCCTCTTGTAAAGTTAAGTGAAATAAAAATAACAAAAAAGACATTCAAAGGACCAGAAATGGAGACAAACTGAGCACAGAGACGTTAACCAGTGAAAAAGAAGACACAATAAACACAAGTGGATGTGGAAATTTCTTGAAAGAAGCATGAAGCAGATGAAACATGTTTGCAGACTGAACGACCACAAGCTGACACAAAACAACCACAGAGAAACACACAAAGATGTTGGAGATGAGAAGGCACACAAAATGAAAACAAGGATGCAAAATGATACTAAAGGATTGCACAGAGTCTCAAAACGACCACAAACACTTCAAATGGACTGAAAGGAGACACAAAAATAAAACAAATGGGTGCAAAACCACCACAAAGACACACAAAAGAAAAGTTCAACATAGACCAAAAACACATTTCTGTCATCTGTAGACCTTTTTTTCTTTAGCATGCTGCTCTAGTGCCCATCGTGTCATAATTCATCCTCGACCACAGATACAACAACACATCCAATCATCGTGGAGCAAAGTCACTCACAGAGCTAACTTGGCTGTTACTGTAGAGCAGGGCTCGGCAACCTTTCTGATGATGAGTGCATCTAAAATTTCAGTGTGCCATATGATTGCATTAGCAATAAATGTAATAAAGCTCTATATGAACAGTTACACACTATGTAGAACCACTTTATAGGATTATATTTGTTCGCAGATGTTGGCAGCTATCAGCGAATAGTTATCAGCTATTTGGAAACAAAAATGACTTTTTATACACAAAAGCAAATGAACTGTACAACAGAAAATACAAATGCTGTTTATGGTCTCCTCACAACAATGATAAGAAAAATAAACTGGGCCAACATGGCATGTTTGTTAATACAGAGACACACATGTTAATGTGATCTCTGGTCTCCCACTCAGAGACACAGGTCTGCGAGTGTCCAGCATTCAGACGGCTACCTGAGGACCCATGTGAGAGAAAATCTGCTCACACAGACATGTAGAGCCAAACACTGTCAATAAGGCCTCTGCAATGTTCTGAAGACAGTTAAGCTTGTCAGGTAGTGATGTCCAGCAGGTGAACATGCAGCTCCATGAACACGCACAGCTGTGGATTCCAGCTGCTTCGATGTTGCATTAACTGACATTAACTCAGCCAGTTAATGTGAGACAACCAGCTGCTCATTAAAGCTTTCTGGTTTGATCAGAAAAGAAAACATTGGTCCAAACACCTGAAAGTCCCGAAAACGCATTGTGAATTCTGTCTCGAATCTACGGATGTATCCGTGTGTTTCCACGGTGCTGATGCTGCGCTGAGCGGACAGCTCCTGAAGTATTTGAAGTGTTGGAAAGTGGAAATTTCAACATTGCTCGAAAAAACTGCCAGCTAGCAACGTCCCTCTCACCAGTAAGCTAAGTTATTTTTAGCCAATTACAAGCTGAATCTGGTAGTTGGGGTTGTTAGCTAAGATACCGTCATTAAGAAGCAGCACAACTAATGTGTCTATGTGAGCTGATTTGTGATGTGCACCGCTGGCCCGGCCATTTATTTTTTAATGCACCTTCTCAGATTAATGCACTGCATTTTGACTACAGACCAGCCCACCAGGTATTATAGGAAAAGCCATAAAGCCTTTGAATGAAAACAGACGCTGTTGTGACAGTGATGTACAGTCTTGTTGGTATATGTATGATTTCTATACATTTTATGTCATACTAAAAACTTTGGTTGTAAGATTCAGATAATTATTTATTAAAAGCGAGACATTTTAAATGAGAATAAGAAAGAAAAGTATTTCTTTGTGCCCCCCTCTCCCTGTTAATGCCCTACATGGCCCCCTGGCAACACTTTCCTAGACCCGCCCCTGCACAGTTACCAGCTGTCAGCTACTTAGAAAAGGATCCTGGTGTTATTTGTCTCTCAGAAACAGTTCATAACTTCCCTTCAACTCATTCATGCTGCTGTTGTTTACCGCGACATCCGCTGGTTTCCTCTTTCTGGCGCAAAGTGATAAACAAACAAGAGAGAAAAGCTGATCAGCTGATCATTGATCAGTTTCATGATTGAAGTAGAAACAGGAGAGGGAGGGGAGAGGATGAGAGGAGAAGAGGCAGCTGTGCAGCGTAAAGACGCAGAATAAATCCAGCTTTGTGTCTTTTTCCATTCTAGCTGAAGTTCGGGACAAACTGCGTCCCTTCTCAGCTCAATATGAAACGCGTAACATTTTCTCTGAATGCGGGACGATTATGTTTTTTACGGGATGGTCGACAAGTCTGCTAACTAACCTTATGAATAAAATAAAGTTCACTATCAGTAACATCACAGCACCCACCCAGCTGTCATGCTAGCTAGTACGCAATACGAGTTATTGTAACTGACGGTTAAAAGTCAGCACAACGAAAATAAACTCCACCTAAACTTTGTTTATATCTGACCCAGATAGACTGCAGGTCATAACTTCTTACCTGAAGTTCAGTTCACCCTTGGACCGGCTTCCGCCTCTGGTCTCTCCTCGTCCTGCCTCCCCTTTCCCTCATCCACCTGCTGGCCTTTATGCTAGCTCCGCCATAGCCACCACCAAACAACTGTGTTATTTCTACACATCGGCCAGCATCTGGCCAATCCACCACCTTTCATTGTTTATACCGTTACAAAAAAAAAAAAAAAAAAAAATCATCGGCCCATAAAAACGAAAAATCACATCGGCCCACTGGGCAAATGCCCGGTATGCCCGATGGCCAGTCCAGCTATGGCCGTGTCTTCAGTTAACCATGCGTGCTCAGGGTTGCCGACCCCTGCTGCAGAAAGTGTGTGGCAGTTGCACAGCTTTGCCCTGTGATTTACACATATATACGACTTTGCAGTTTGTCTTTGAGTCGGTATTTTGATGGTAGTCAGTCGTTTCTTGATGTCAGTGATTAGTGGACTCCATTTCTCAGAAGCTGGGATTGGAAGTACTTGGGGGGAGGAAAGCCTCAAATTCGTGATCATTATGCTTGGATTTGTCTGGGAAATCCATCCTGTATCTTTCACATAGAGGTTTCTCCACAACATGTTTGAGGCAACCGAGAGTCAGTCTCATGATTAAACTTATAATACAATCTGTTAACACACTGGAAAAAGCAGAACAGAGCACATTTAAAGCACTCGCAGCATTCCTCTCTGATCACATGGCATCACATTGCTCTGATATACAGAGCTTTGGTTGTAAACGGTGCTATCACAGACTATCCAAAGCCAGATCGTCTTTTCAGCACAAATAACTCAGGATTTACCCAACACTCCACCTGTCTTATCTCCTTTCCTGTCACTGTTCTTCTCACCAGTACTCCCAGTTATAACTACGCGCCGAACCCAGATAAGCACTGGATCATGCGTTACACCGGCCCCATGAAGCCCATTCACATGGAGTTCACCAACATGCTGCAGAGGAAACGGCTGCAGACGCTTCTGTCTGTGGACGACAGCGTGGAGAAGGTGGGCACTAACACACAAGCACACACACGTCTGGTATTGCTATCCTCGTGGAGACATCTCATTGACATAATGCTTTCCCTGGCCGCTTACCCTAACCATCAAAAATGAATGCCTAACCCTGACGCTTACCCTAACCAGAACCTAATTGTAACCCAGACACTAAAACCACATTTTGAGTGTGAAAAATGCCTTCAACCCCGTGGAGACCAAAATCCAGGTCTGTTGGTCCCCACAAGGATAGCAAATGTCAGATTTTGACCGGAACACACACACACACACAAACCACCAGCTACACACTTGATGGCTGGAAAAAGATAGCTTGTGTTATTAGGCAAGGCAAGGCAAGGCAAGGCAAGGCAAATTTATTTGTATAGCACAATTCAAAAACAAGGTGATTCAAAGTGCTTTACAGAGACATTAGAAACAAAAACAAATAAAAAGCAGGATTTAAAATTGATTAAAACAAGCAAACAAACAAACTAACTAAACACACACATTTCACACCTGTTCGTGCGATCTGAACCCTTATCGTAAGGGGAGCTACCAGTCCTTCTGTGGACGAGCTACTTTCTATTTTAAATTCCCTGAATTTAAAATACTCTCTAGACCCAGTCTAGACCCAGCTGGGGAGCTACCCAGAGCTCTAAACCCACTTAACAAACAAACAAACAAACCAACAAAACAGTATATAAAATCAAAACAGATAAAATCAGAACAGTAGATAAAATCAGTAGTTAATGTAAGTTTTGAAATTTAAGCTTAACAAACAAACAAAAGAGTATATAAAATCAAAACAGATAAAATCAGAAATAGATAAGATCAGTAGTTAGTGTAAGTTTTGAAATTTAAGCTTAAAAGTGTGGATTTGGTGCTTTATTCAAATGCAGCTGAGAACAGGTGAGTCTTCAACCTGGATTTAAATAAACTGTTGTTATAACAACGACCAGGACAGAGACCCGATCAGCCAGAACCCTGTTATCATGGTTCTGAATAGGTAGATATCTTCAGCACTCAGGCTCACCCGAGCCCAAACTTCTCGTTGAGAAAGGGGTGTCAATTGCATTTAGGGACCAGTTGATCCAATCCATAATTCCTCTTTTAGATTTTAGAGAACAGACTGTGAGAGAGTGTTCTCACTACTGTGTTCAGTTATACACCGTTTTGTGATCACTGCTGTTGATATATTTGTGGGGGCTGAAATTTTACTTTCAAAGAAAACACAGTAATGATCAGACAGGCCCACATCAGACACAGTAACCTTTGAAATGCTCAGGCTCTTGGAGATCAGTAGGTCAAGAGTGTGTCCTCTATTATGTGTGGCCTCTGTTACATGCTGAGTCAGCCCAAAGTTGCCCAGAGTGTTACTCAGGTCTTTAGTCCCTTTGTCCTGAGGGTTGTCCACATGGATGTTAAAATCCCCAACAATAATTACACAGTCGAAATCAACACAGATCACAGACAGCAGTTCACTGAGGTCATTAAAAAAGTCTGTGCAGTATTTGGGAGGCCTGTAAACATTAAGAAACACAACTTTGGATGGGGCCTTCAGCTGTAAAGCCACATATTCAAAAGACTGAAAACTTCCAGGAGATAGCTGCTTACATTGAAATGATTCATTAAATAAGACAGCAACCCCTCCTCCTCTCCTGCTCACCCTGGCCTCACTGATAAAACTGTAGTTAGGAGGGGTCGTCTCGATGAGAACAGCTCCACTGTTACTTTGGTCCAACCAAGTTTCAGTTAGAAACATAAAATCAAGGCTGTGCTCAGTGATTAAATCATTAATTAAAAATGTTTTCCCAGCTAAAGATCTAACGTTTAATAAAGCCAACTTAAGTGTTTTAGAGGTATTATTTGCCACATGTCTCCTTCTGTCACCTAAAAGTACAGAAATGTTAAAACCTTCTAGTAAACAGGGTCCCAGCTTCTCCTGGGAAAAGTCACCACTGCCATAATCCTCGCAGCCCGGACCCTTCACACATCACACATCAGACTGCGGAGACAGGGCATGAAGGTGGTAAGGAGGAACTAAGGGGGGCGAGGCTGGGCAATGTGACTTCGATTGCTCTGTTGAGGGCGGGGCTCGATGGCGAACCTTTGGCTGCTCTGGTGGGGGGGTTTATGGGGGACAAAAAGGGATTGGGCCGGGGGGTAGATCTGAGCCCAGCATTGATCCGCTCCATCATCTCCTCAGTGAATTTCAGGTGTGGCGAGGAGGGAGAAAGGGAGGGGGAGGAGGGTGATGGCCTGTCAGGGGTTTGGGGGACTGGGTCGTGGTCCCTGGTCCTGGTCGTTGGTTGTTGAGAGAGTTGGAGGCAAATAGGGACCCCTCTTCTTGCCTCAGATGTCTCTCCTTTCTGAGGCTCTTCCCAGGTGGGGGCAGATGGAGCTCCTCCTCAAGGTTTCTGCTGGGCTTTGTCTGTTCTTGGAGTACTGTTTGTTCCTCTTTATGAGATAACTCCTCTTTTATCTCAGCCTTGGCACCAAGCACAGATGGATGACGTATGGAATAAAACAAGTTGGAGGTGAACAGTTTCGCCCCTGACTTGTTAAAATTAAATCCATTTGCTTTGAACAGATGCCTGTTGTTGATAAAATGCACTGAGTGGTCAGTACATAATAGTAATGGATTGCATTTATATAGCGCTTTTCAAGGCACCCAAAGCGCTTTACAATTCCACTATTCGTTCATTCTTACATTGGTGGAGGCAAGCTACAGTTGTTATAACAACGACCAGGACAGAGAGCCCGGGGATCGAACCGGCGACCTTCCGGTTACAGATATGCTTCCCAACCCCCTGAGCCACGGTCGCCCGTACATGCTGATATAAGCCATTTATTCAGTGCAAACAACCTGCTGAATCTCTCGTCTCCTCCTCTGACCGGCGGTACAGGTCCACTGATGAATACAGCTGCATTCAGAGAGTTTACAGTATTTAATAATCCAGTAAAGTCCCGTTTCAGAACCTCCGACTGTTGTTTGGACACATCGTTTGACCCTGTATGCAGAACAATGTTTGTCACAGTTGGATATTCATCTGCAATTTGAAGAATTCTCTCCTTCAGGTTGTTGACCATATCGTTAGGAAAGCAGAGGACTTTAGTGTTCTTACCGCACATCCTTTGTACATCCTTTACGGCAGAGTCACCCACAATCAGAGTTTCAGGCCTAGCCTTTAGCTTTCCCTGTGGTCTTTTACTTTTCAACAGATTTTCAGACCTTACTTCGCTACTTTTAGATGGATGGTTGTCCGATATAGATCCAGGGTCCTTTGATAGTGGAGCAAATCTGTTCTGCAGTTTCACATTCAGTTGTTTTGGAGGTTTGTTGTTAACCTTCCTATTCACAGTTGTCCAGTCCTGTTTCCTCTCGTATACAGGGGTAGAAGAGCTTCTCTGTCTCGTAGGAAGTGAAGGCCAGTCGGTTTCAGAGATTTCAGCTCGCTGTGCCCTGCCTGTGATACGTCCTCCCCCTTCCAGGAGACATGATTTATGTCTTGGTTTTGCACCAAGACAGTCCAGGGGGGGATTATCGCTTGAGGATTTATAATAATGCACAGAGTCTACTTTCTTGGTCATGTTATCTGTGCTCCTTAGCTGTGTACTAGCTTGCTCATCGCCATTGTTTTGAATCAAAGGCAAGGTTGTTTCATTTCCACACAGTCCATTTACCTCCACGTTTACTTCTAAGCGATGAATTTTTGTCTCCAGTACTGCAATCTTCTGCAGGAGGCTGTGGTAGTCATCTGTGGAGAGGGAAGGCATCTTGTTGCTAGTTAGCCTAGCGGTTAGCACCTTTCCAGGCTATTGAGGCTGCTCGGTGCCCAGATGCTGTAATCAGGCTTCAGCTGTGTGTAGGCCACAGACACACGGAGCGCTGAGGATAAGGTAACTATAAAAATGTTGCTGTTTCTGTTAAAAACGCTTTAGTCCTAATGATCTATAAGTGTCCAGAAGCTATCGCAGGTAAGCTCATACGGAAAAAAGGGAAAAAATCAGCATAAAAATCAATAAAAGAAGCAAAGCATTTAAAGAGCAAAGAGAGGAAGCGTCCACACTCACAAAAGTGAGTCAAGTTTGGTGGAAGTGTGAACAGATAAAAGATGACCAGTGTGCAAAATCACTCCGTTTTTTTAAGCCACAGACTGAAATGGTGTTGTTTGTTTCTCAGCTGTATAACATGCTGGTGGAGACGGGCGAGTTGGAAAACACCTACATCATCTACACGTCAGATCACGGCTACCACATCGGCCAGTTCGGCCTCGTTAAAGGTACGAACAGAGAATAAGGTTCTTGTGTCTGCCTGATTCTTTTTCTGCCGATGGAAGAAAGAATTTGTGATAATTTTTATAACTGATTAAACTTGATTATCATCTGGAAACATCCTGATTTGTGATTTAAAGGATTAGATTTTTTTTTTAGTAGGAAAACAGCTGCAGTGCAGGGAGGAACATTGTGAGATGTGTGCCAGACTCATTTTAAGAACCCTTCTCCAGCAGATGAAACAGCATTATGTACAAAATAAACAGCGAAACAGCACAAATTCTAAGACTGGAAATTGGACAATCGCTCTTTGTGAGTACGGGCTGAACAGCAAACAGAATTTCAGATGCACGTAAAGAACATCTGAAGAATCCAAGATAATAAAATGTTTGAGTTTAAAGGAACAAATGTTTTGTGTTTGATCATCAGAAAACTGTGCTGAGCATGAAGATAACGTCAGAACGTGACAGCAAAACACACCTGTGTGTGCGAGCTTCAGTGTCACCACCTCAGCTACAAACCACAGCATTAATAACGTGTGTGTGTGTGTGTGTGTGTGTGTGTGTGTGTGTGTGTGTGTGTGTGTGTGTGTGTGTGTGTGTGTGTGTGTCTCCAGGTAAATCTATGCCGTACGAGTTTGACATCAGAGTCCCGTTCTACATCAGAGGACCTAACGTGGAGCAGGGCAGCATGTAAGCACACACACCTCAACAACAATTCACTGCACAAAGGCGCCGCCGATCCTCTGAACTCAGTGATAACTTTAAACGTTACTTTGTTCAGTCCATAAAACACAGACAGCTGTGGCCGCCTGCTCATGACCACAGCAATCGCAAGAAGGGTTTTAGTGCACCCCCCTCTATTTTCACAGACTCCACCTCCCACATGCCAGCTGGTTAGGGAATTCACATTTTCCCCATGCAACCTGCATGTCAGGGGCTCACTGAGGCCCGAGGTCACCTTCCCATGCACCTGTGGACCCTTCCTGACCACCTGCATGTGCACATTTACAAGCAAGCATCAGCTTCTTTGTCAGACTGATATTCAGGTAGAAATCTGGTGATGAGAGCTGGCTCTCCATCCACACACCAAACAGTCATTTTCAGGTAATGAATCATTACCAGCCACTCAAACTGTGGCGCACGCCATCATGTCCCAGCACACGGACTTGTATGATCCAATTCTAGCAATTTGTTTTTAAAGAGCATCTCGTCAAATAATACATATATTGATGGTCTCTGTTGTTGGCAGTTGATTAAAAAAAGCACTTTGCAGGGTACTTTTAGGCCAAGCAGTTAATTAATTTACTGAGTAAATAATAATGCAATCAGTAATTAAAATGCATGTTTTTTGCAGCCCAATTAAATGTACAGAAAAGAAAAATAAGCCTTAACCAACAAGGCTCAGCTATCAGCAACGTCTCTGCTTCATTGGAGTCGTTCCTTTTTTAAATTCCTGTTCCTGTTTCGAGCAGCAAACAAACCCTCAGTGCTCAGCACCACATGGTGGATGCAAGGGAAGAGAAGCTGATGGAGCATGTACAAAAACCTGCTGGTTTTGGTCTCCACCACGAGCGTACAGGCTGCTTTAAAAAATCTCAGAACCAAAAATATAAAGAATCTGTGGAGATGTGAAGCAGCAGAAAGATCATATCCATGAAAAATGTGACAGCACTGTTTTCTTCAGAGTGTGCTACTGTGTGCGTTTGTGTGTGTCAAATTGAATTACCACAGTCAGAGCGGTTCCACGAGATGATCACGGGTTCAGGGCAAGAGTTTCTTTCCCTTCTTCGGAGCAGACGTTATTGAGATAAAAAACACTTTGTTTGCAATACTTCACAATAAATGTCCCCGTGAACTTTCCCCCCTGCTCTCCAAACCCAACAGAAGTCTGTAAAAGCTCTCGGGTCTGTTTTGCCTTCAGCAATTCACTTTTAAAATATCAGTACAAAGCAAGATGCGACGAGTAATTTGTCCTTTTTTAACATTTTCCATTATGTGTATTTTTTTAATCTTCTGGTGTTCTGCTGTGGCAGCAAACACCGTTTTCATGGTGGAAGATTTCACTTAAAAGGTTTTGAGGTATAACAAAAAACAAATTTTTGCCCCTTATCTCCTCTGTCTTTCAGGAAGTGTTGTTACCTACAGTCTGTAAAAGAGGCGTAGCATAGGCGGAGGAGGGCTCGTCAAATAAATGAGTTAATTTAAGAAGATCTGACTTTGTGTGTGTGTGTGTGTACATGTTTAGATATCTTTGTGAGGACAGAAAAATTGGCATGCTTGTGGGGACCAATAGTCACTCATGAGGACACAATGCCCGTCCCCACGAGTTTGAAGGCATTTTGAGGATGAAAATGTGGTTTTAGTGTCAGAGTTACATTTAGGCTGTGGTTGGGTTTAAGCTGAAGGTTAGGCACTGATTTTAGATGGTTAGCTTAAGCAGCTAGCATTATGTCAATGAGATGTCCTCACTAAGATAGCAAAACGAAAGTGTGTGTGTGTGTGCGTGTGTGTGTGTGTGTATGTGTGTGTGTGTGCACAGCTGCAATAAAACCATGTATGATGCATCTGTGCCACATGTCACATTTAATGAATGTCACATGAAAATTGAAGCCCTGTTTTGGTAAAAAGGAGACATTTATTAAAGTCTTATTAACAGTTTCTTTTTCGGATTTCGTTATGACAGCATGAAGCTAAAACAGGCACACATATAATAAAATAAGCGCTCATACTCTGTTTGCATGTTTGTGTCAGTAACCCTCACATGGTCCTAAACATCGATCTGGCTCCGACCATCCTGGACATCGCTGGCGTCGACACGCCTCCAGATATGGACGGAAAGTCGATAATGAGTCTGCTGGACACAGACAAACCTGCCAACAGGTACACACACACACACACACACACACACACACACACACACACACACACACACACACACAGGCATACACCTAAATGCCAGATTGTTAAAGCATTTCACTTCCTTGTTTTGTAACCATCTGAAGGAGCTGTTGCGTCACCGTTTTCCCAGCTAAGATGCTCTTTAACCATCTGAGCGCTCAAAGAGCTTCTAAATAAATAAACAGTCGTTTTTTCATGCCATTAATCATCCTAAACACACAAACCATTAAACACAGATTGAAGTTAATTTCTCAGAGTTCACAGTGAGGTAATCAGCTGCTTGTTGAAAACAGAGGTCAGAGAACAGAGACACATCACCAGTATGTAAATCATCTTCCTGCAGAGAGTCGTTGGAGCAGCAGGGCGTCTCTCAACTGTAACGACCTCATTTAAACTCCTGGTTGCGCCGCTATTCGGCAGCACAAAGAGCCATCTGGTTCGCCTGGAGCGAGAGAAATATTCTATTAATATTTATAATGATCAGAGCGTCAACAAAGGCAAACATAAAGGTCAGGAGGTCGGAACAAACAGGAAAGCGTTTCGGGGGGCTGTCAAACCCGCCGAGCTGAGGCGAAAGGATTTTGCACACAGGGTCGCGGTTTAGTGCCGATAACCTAAACTGGTGATTATTTCATCTCCATACACCCTCCTGTGAGGACTCATGATACCAAATGTGGATTCATCCATCAGTAAAAATAGTCCCCAACTACAGGAATGTGTCAGATTTGATTGGTAAACGGACCGTGACCATCTGTGTAGGAAACATCGGAGCTGCTTTCAATTAATGAAACTATATCTGTTTGTCTTCACTGAGAACCGCTTCACTCTGTGTTGCTCATAATAAGTTGTACAAGCTGTCAGGTCAATGGAAACAATCCATTTGGTGCTCAAGTCAATTGTAAATGACTTCATTAGGTAAGTTATAGGTGACTGGACTTATTCTGTGAGTGGCTTCTTCCTTCTAAAGCTGAGGTTTCCTTTCCTACTGTGGTTGGGAGATCTTTTCCACAGTCACTTCATCCTGTTATCCCGCTGTGATTGCCAGTGACCAATACATCGCTGTCGGTAGCTGAGGGGGGGTGAGGTGCACTTGCTAAGGTTTGAAGGTTATATAGCTGCTGGTGTTGGACACACATGCAAAGGAGTTTAATTCCCACTTCCAGGTTCAAGGGAAAGTAGATAAACTACACCAGCGTGAGAGTCTCAATCACTTCTAATGATGAATGATTTAGTCTGGCTTAATTAGTGGACGGATATCAGCTGAGCAGCTAAAATGTAATTAAGTCTCTGCAGACCTAGAGCTAAATGAAGCCCTAAGGGAGGGATGGACGGAGGGAGGGATGGATGGATGGAGGGAGGGATGGACGGAGGGAGGGATGGATGGATGGATGGATGGAGGGAGGGAGGGAGGGATGGATGGATGGATGGATGGAGGGAGGGATGGATGGATGGATGGAGGGAGGGAGGGAGGGATGGATGGATGGATGGAGGGATGGAGGGAGGAAGGGAGGGAGGGAGGGAGGGATGGATGGATGGATGGAGGGAGGGAGGGAGGGAGGGATGGATGGATGGAGGGATGGATGGATGGATGGAGAGATGGAGGGAGGGATGGATGGAGGGAGGGAGGGAGGGATGGAGGGATGGATGGATGGAGGGAGGGAGGGAGGGATGGATGGATGGAGGGAGGGAGGGATGGATGGAGGGAGGGAGAGATGGAGGGAGGGATAAACCCGAGTTTCAGTAGATTGCACAGGTTCACGAGGGTTCGAGTAGTGAAGGTTTTTGAGGTCCATGTCAGGTCAGAGACTTTGGGGGATGTTGCAGCTGAATGAGAACAATAGTTCAGAAATTAAAGTCTTCTAAAACGTTGTCCGTACAAGCAGACATGCTGTTTGTCTTTTTTCTGGTTAAACATGTTGTGATGCAGCCGTATCTTTGTGTTTTTCACGTTGTTGAATTTAAATCAAACCAGATATGTGTCTTTAAACCTGAAACGTAGCGTTTTTAGCTGTACTCTCAGTTCTGCAGCACACCGAAGCCTCTGAGGATATCTGTCTGAACATTTGAATAGAGTCCTTACATTCTGTGCTGAGACGAACTTTACAGCAGCTGTTCCCTTTTTATTATCTGTGAGGTGCAGAGGAAACACCAACAGTAGCTGAAAGACTGATTACCGAGAGTTTATTCAGAATAATGGACTGATTCTGTGCAGATTCTCCCAGAACAGTCTGCTCTTTGCAGTTAGGAGAATTAAACCAGACTCGTCTTGCAGCAGCTAACAGCTCACAACAAGCACATGATTATAGATTCCTGGTGTTTTTCAGGAGGAGCCAGATTTTCAGCAGCACAGGACAAAACAGTGACTGATAGCAGTTTACAGCCAACAAATAAAGAAAGAGGGTCCTGTTGTGCTACAAACATGAGAACAGACACTGCGCAGGCATTTACAGATAGTTTAGTCTTCCACGTTTGACTGTTTCGCTGTGGTCAGAAATCCAGTGTGTGCCTGTCTTCACACCTAAAAACACAAGTGTAACTCGTGTGTTATGATTCTAGGTCATGAATAAATATGGTTTCATATACAGTTGACCAAAAATGATCATAATTCTATTTTTATTTGTGCCAGTTTATTGCAACCTGGACTTCATCTGTTTGCTTGTTAAACATATTTCAAACAATACCAGTGTAGTGAAAAGGTGTTTGATGTTTTCCATCAATCCATCTCCTTCTGCTTAGCCAGTTCAGACTCATAGATAAGCAGAAGTCGAACACCAGTCTATCACGGTCTGCTATAATCGCAATGACAGTATCGACAGCTGCACTGCAGAGCCAACAAGAAGACAGCCCCCTCATAATGAGGGTGCATTTGGTGAAATGGGTCTGCTCTGGATCCTTTACTGCTGAAATCTGCAGGCAGGAAGAGCAACAGAAAGACATCCAGCACATGTGAGCAGACATCAGCAGCTGTTATGACAGTCACAGATGCAGCGTGAAAAAGGAGGCGTGGGTATGGTTGCAAAGCGGCTTGCAGATGTGCAGTCACTGTGAGCAGGTTAAAGCAGTGTACCGGCTGCTGCTGCGAGTTCTCCACAGTAACGTTGGGCAGCAAATCTCACTTTCACAGTTTTATTCAAACATTATTTTTCACACAGTCTCTGACTCTCTGTGACCGGCTGTGCTGCACCGGCTCTCAGACTCACCGCTGAGCATCTCGTGTCTCTCATCTGCTACAATCTACATGCTGTCGGGGGAGGGGTTAATTAGACGTCCCCAGCAGGTGTCCCACCCTCCTCATCAGACACACTGCTCTACCTCTCCTTCCTGCGACTGCACCCAGAAACCACAACCCGCCTCCACAAGCCGCTTAAATAGCGTGCCCTGTATAAGACAGCCAATTAGATGCTTTAAAGGGTATTAGCAGAGCCATCAGCTGATGTGGGCTGACACCGAGGTCAGCTGATTTGCCACAGCTGAGTTGGCCTTCATGGTCTGCCTGAGCTAACACCAGGATCAGTGTTATGCTGTGTTTTTTCACGTATAAAAAGAAACTAAATGATAAAAATAGTTTAAAATAAGGATGTTGGGCATTTGACAACAAAGCTTCTGAACGTGCCCGACTCTGCCCGGAGCAGACACAGAACAGGCAGGAGGGATTTTGTTGTGAACACCTCGCTGTGGCCTCAGACGTGAGACGACTCGACAGCTCGGCTCCCACTTGTTGCTTCTATCTCTTTAAACCGTTGTGAATAGCAGAGAATCGGTGGATAGCGGTGCTGTCCTTCAGGTCACCAGCAGCTTCTTAATAGTTGCACTTAGATTTAATTCGCTGACTTTTTACAGACTTTCTACATGTTTTCACATAAGAAACAAAAATCTTATGAGCTCCGTTTGGCCAGGGTGTGTTTAGCATCTCCCAGCTTGTGGCTAAAGTTCAACCCAACCCTAAACCTAAGCGCTGCGCTGGCAACTGTTTGGATGTTAAAGGTAAAACTAAAAAAATCCAAATATTTCGTTGTTAGCTGCGCTGATGGCTGTCATATTGGAAACTTAAATGAGTCCTTCTTCATTGTGTTTCAAACTTTGGAGACAAGCTTTTACATCGAGCAGCAACATTTTCCGCCGCCTTTGTGTGTAAATCCTCGTCGCAGCCTCATTATCATGTTTGTGTCTTTCTGTGCTGTTTATTCTGTGAATCAAACAACTGGAAAAAGTCCTGCAGTCGTTTCCACTGCGGTGACTGTTGTTCTTTTAAGTGTAGGAGGAAAATCAAAATGTTGTTCCTGAAAGTTAACGTTACAAACATCCCAGAATAGAAACCAGATGGAGTCACGCGCTTAATGAGGGGACGGTATGAGTATTATATAAATGTGTGTAATGTTCGATGATTTGAACTGAAATGAACTCGCTGCGAGAGGAGCTCCAGCCCGAAGTTTAGGGGTGTAAAATGAAGTGGCGATGCACATTTAGCAGCTCGTTCAGACGCCGCTTCAGTAAAGGCAGTCGTGCTTAATGGAGTCGACGTGAAAAAAGAAGAAGGTGAGGTGAGGTGAAGGCGGGCGGAGGGTGCGACAGTGTTGGTTGTGGGTTAAAAATAGCAGGAGAAGTGCAGGAATTCTGATTCCCGCTGTTTTCATCCTCTTCTTCAGGTTTCAAGTGAACAAGAAGCCGAAGGTGTGGAGAGACTCGTTCCTGGTGGAGAGAGGGTAAAGACGACACATCACTGCTGCTGCTCGGGAAAATATAACACATAACAGTCTACGTTCAGTGCAGAGTGTAACACAGCAGCTGCTCTCACTGCTGGGAAAACATGGCAGCCAGAACTACTGTCCTGAGTCATGGACGTGCAGCTGGTGTCGTCCACCCGGTGGAAGCAGATCTGCCTGATGATATTTGGTTAATTAGTAAAAACTCATAATAACTCTGAGACAGATATTAATCACAGCTTAAACACATCATTAAGCTTTGATTCAGTCAAATGTTCTTCTAACGGAGGGCTAAAGGTTAACTTTTAAAAGTTTGTAAAGAACTCTCGAGTGAGTCGCTCGCTGGCTTCGTCTCCGTGGCATCGACCCCCACGCTCGAGGCCACCGAAGCATTTACACAGAAAAAAGCAGCTTTCTTGATTCAGACAGAAGAAATGCATAAATGTGCCAAAATAAACTTTTATTAACTTTGAATCATGAATTCATTAAACATGCAGATTTCCTCCCTGCTCGTGTTTTTACAGGAAGCTGCTCCACCAGGTCGTCGAAGGTAAGGAAGTATCGCAGGAGGAGAACTTCCTGCCCAAACGCCAACGAGTGAAAGACCTCTGTCAGAGAGCCGAGTACCAGACGCCCTGCCAGCAGACGGGACAGGTACAGTAAGACTTCTGATTCATTTACTCCTCGACTCCTGATCCTACTTCTCCCAAAGGTATCACGTTCCTTCTCCATCCTTGCACAACAATAGTCAGATTTTTTTATAATCTCCTGAATCCAATGACTTCACTCCTGATGTTATTATTGTACTTTTGATCTAGCTGCTTATTCCTCAATGCATAATCGTATTCCTCTCTTTTACTCTGGAATACCTTATTTTTCCTGAGTCAGTCATATGAGTTTCACTGCGTAGCCGTCCATGAAACCACTCAGAATTCTCTGAGTTTGCATCCACTGACTTCACTCCTGATCTCATTATGTGTCCCTGATTGCATTACCTTACCTCCAGTCTTAACTTTACTCCAGAATACGTTCCTAATTTTCTATTTTCTCCAGAAACCTTATTTCACTCCGTTCACCAAATTAATCAAATTCACTCATAAAATTATCAGTATTCCTATAAATTTGGCTCCATTGAACTTACTTGACTGTACTTTTGATCCCATTACTTAATTCTGATTGCAGTACTTTATTCCAACCCTTTGCTCCACACACCACACTTTAGATCAGAAGCAGGTTTGGAGCGTTCCCTTTCCTTCCACTAAAATGCTTTTTCTCTAAACTTCCTTCTGGTAACCCATTCCTGGTCCCATTATCACTCTTTTAAATGACTCTTATCCTTTTCCTTACTCCAGAATCCTATTCTGTGCTCCATTCTGCTCCCAATCCAATTAAATCATTCTTTCAAACCTTATTATTTTCCCAATATCCTCACATCCCATTTCTAACTTCTGAATCTGAGATTTATTCCTGATTCTACTCGTTTTTATTATTATTTCATTCACATCACATTATCACATTCACTCCATTCCTCAGTCATAATCCAGTAAATGTTCCTCTTTGGTAAATTGCTTTATTCAAGATCTCGTTGCTTTGTTCTGCACACTCCTATTTGCTATTTCTTATTTTACTCCAGAATAATGTTCTGCTGGGTCTCTCCTGATCCTGTTGTTTGTTTACAGCACACCTTACCACTTTATTCTAGTCTTCATCTCGTTATTTGAGTTGTGACTTCATCGTTTCGTTCCTCACTCGGGACTCTACATTTCTCCATCCAGTTATTTCTTCCTGATTCCATCATTTTGTTCACAATTGAACTGATTTACTCTTAATCCCTGTTTAATCCTCGTCTAATCACTTCATCCAGATGCTATTTACTCTCAACTCCATAACTTCCAGAAATCCGAATCCCATATGTTTAATTTCTCTGTGCTCCTAACTGCTCCTCCTCTGCCAGTCTCATCGTTTTACTGCTACGATCCTGTCGTTCACTCCTGATCCTGTGGCTTCAATCACAGTCTTATTGCTCATTATTCCTGCTTCGCTTTGACAGAACATGCAGGCTATAAAGTTTGCACTCTTTCCGATGCAGTTTTTCTTTGGTCTGTGCAGTCTTCGGTAACAAGCTGTTTTTGGAATAAAGATGGGAAAGCTGGGATGGCTACCGCTCCAATAAACAGAGACTTGAAAGAAGCACACACAAAGATGAAAAACCAGATGTCATCTCTGTAAACCAGACACATACAATAACTGCAGTAACGACTGGAACGACCAGAACACAATGGACTCGCTGAATGCTGCAGCATCAAAGAGACGTGGAGAGAATCGAGATGCGACAGCACAACAGAAACTTTTCTGCCAGACATTTAGAGCTGTGTCACTGTGTGTTTGTGTTCACGCTTGTTTGAGGTTAATTACACTTGTCGAAAAATCCCTTTAGCAAGTTGATTAGTCTCTTAGCAACAGAGTCTGCCGGCTGCTGGGTTGCTGTGATAAACAGCCCCAAGAAAACTGCATTTATGTGTGTGTACTTAATAATTCAGGCATTTGTCGCTCTTTAATAAGCGTGAGTGACTCAGGGCAACAGTCGCAATTCATTCGGGTCATGCTAATCTTCTAATGAACAACTACAGAGTCACGATGCAGCCGCCGCTGAAAGCAAAAGAAGACTCTGAATGTATCGTGCGTGTTTACGAGGCAATCGACGGCCTCTTCCCAGCCTCGCCTTTCCTACCTCACCCCCCTTCACTCAAAGCCTGGCAGGTTTGGTTCGTGCTGATCAAAGCAAATCCACGTGAATGTTTCGAACCCTCACAAGTCCTGAAGCTCTCTTCTCTCATCGTGCAAACACCTGTCCAAGGTTCCCTCTCGTTTTCAGAGGCACTCTGCCTCTTCTTCACCTCCTTTAGTAAAGTGACTCTTTTCATAGCTTCTATCAGGATCCTGCAGGAGCTGTCGGAGAAAACGGAACCATTGTTCTTTTGTTCTTTTTGGTTCCACAACAGCTTTCGAGGATTTTGTAGCCGGTGGCAGAGCGCAGTCAAGAAGCCAGTGTGATTTGTCCTAGAAACATTGTGTAATCAGCGTTTACCTTGGGATGATGTGTGAAAGGAACCTACTCATGTTTCAAACCTACGAACGCCACTCAGTGCAAGTCTGGCGTGTTGAAGCTCGGGTGTCGCTGGTTGCTACCCCTGGAGTATCACCGTAATCAGCGGTTTAAAACAAGCTCACGTGCATGTCACCTTATTTAATATAAGATTAGGATAATCAGCCAATCAGTGATCAATAGTCAATAATAGAACATCACTGCTGAGAGTTAACGGCCCGACCACAGAAGCATTTCAGGGTCTTTTTCAGTCACATGGACAGGATGGAGTACGAGGCCTTGTGCAGTAATGAGTATAAGGTGGAACTCTGCTGTCGGGCAAAGCGTCTGATTTATCTGCTGTGAGTCAAAGAGCTGAAACGAGCCTCTGCTTGGAGACTTGTGGACATTCTCCCTACAGACTGACTGAGGAGCTCTGAGTAGAGCTGCTGCTCGTAAGCGTCTGGAGATTTTGCTGTTTCACATCAGCTGTTCATGGCCCGATGTACGTGAGGATCTTTAGCCTCAATCCAAAATTTCATCGGCCTGAACAAATCAAAGCCTGACATCCGAGACCAGCAGCAGTCAGATGCTCAGTGTGATTACGGCGCTACACCGAACCAAGTGGACCAAACAAGGCCTTTTGTTAAGCGTGCGTGTTGTTGTAAATTAATTCTGAGGTAAACAAATATTTTTCTGTTTAATTTTGTGATTCGTGAACTTTTGTTGCATCTTTTGTAAGTTGTTGTATATGTGACATCACATCCTGCCTGAAGATAATCCTTATATGATTATCAGGATGCCGTTTCCCTTTTAACTTCCAGCTTTCAATATTCGCGTTAAAGTATTTATTTATATTTTATTTATGGAGCTTTTGTATACTAACATTTGATGTTGGGAAAACTAAACCGGCTCCTCTGAACTGTTAAAAATAATTCCTCGCGCTCGATTTTGTGTGTGCAGAAGTGGCAGTGTGTGGAGGACGCCACGGGGAAGCTACGGCTCTTCAAATGTAAGAATGAAGGAGGGGCCACAAGCTTCCAGAGGGGTGTGATTGGCCGTCAGCGTCCAATCAGCATCAAGTCTCAACTGTACCTTCCAAATTCTGGTGCCTGCGACTGCGATTTCCGTGACCTGCGACCTCTGAACCTTCGACCCTCCATGATGAAGCCGTTCAACAAGAAGCCTTTCTTCTCCAAAAAGAGTGAGTGTTAACGCTTCAGTCCACCAGGGGGCAGCAGTGATTATTAGGCATGCGCAGTTTGCCTCATGAAAAAATAATTTTGTGTTGGGTTTAAAATGGAAAACTGTTGAGCGCCACGTGTGAGCAGTTTAGCAGCTTTTCTGGAATTCTCTGATTCCTTTATTAAGTTTCATCCATAAATCGCTTAAAAGCCTAAACAGGTTAAAGGTGCGATCAGTGGTGGGGTTTGTGTCATCATGCTGCTCGCGGCGTCTGCAGGATGCGAAGGGATGATTGGATACATTTGGATGATGCGTTTAAAAGAGTGCCAGGACAAGATGATTGTTGTTACTGACTTTACAGTGGTTTCATTGTTGTGGATGACTGGTGTACGCAGATGTTTTAATCCCAACGATTAATAATTCAAACGAGCACCTACACACCGACACGTTGGAATCATCACTGTGACCAAGTCTGACAAACTCCTGCAGATATGACACATTAGTGCCGGTCATACTCACAAACAGACGAACCTCTCACCAAAGAAATGTCAGAGCTTTTGGAAAATAGTACCAAAATGTTTTTGCATGACACTTATTTGCAGTTTTTAATTTTCCAGCTGCTGATTGCTGCTGATTTGAAACTTTCGTTTTTTTTTTCAGCGCAGCTGTCGCTGCTTTGTGGTAATAAGTTTGTCATGAAACAGGAGCCGCGGTTCATATGAGATGATACGAGCACTGCTGTATGTGCTCAGAGAGAAAGACGGTGTATAAAGTCCTCAGACGTGTCAGCTTTAGATCTCTTTCACTCCTCTGATTGACAAACTCATCTCGCCAGGATGACACGTTTGATGGCAGGTTTGAGGCGGCTCAATGCGGTCGTAGAGGAGTGCACACTCTTGTCATGGTTTGGATCTTTATCTCTGAGTTCAGCAGTGTGTTTGGCTGACCTCAAATGTCTGAGGACAGCACTGCATCACCCTTATGGTGGTAGAGATGCAGATATTTGAGGTTCTCCGTCAATGATGAGCTTTAGTTTAGCCATTACTGTAACACTGAGGCATGTAAACGTGTACTTAGAGACTGCAGGAAGTGGATTTTATTGTGTAGGGCAAGAGCAGTGTGATGATAAACTTCTTATTCTTCTCAGTGGTGATATTCGCTGAGGTGATGAGCTTAATTGTGTTTGTCTGTCAGAGTTCAAAGCCCTGAAGAATTACTCCAGGAACCGTTACAGCCGCTCTCTCTCCATGACGAACAATTACCCTGGAAACCAGAGCCTGGCAGGCTGGGATCAGCCAATGAGAGACGAGTCTGAGGACGAGTTTAGCGGGATGGGAGGAGATCCCAACGCCGTGGTCACACCCAACTCTGTCAAAGTCACTCACCGGTCAGTAATGCTTGTTTTTTTCGTGTTATGATATGATGCTCTTTAACCAAATACGACTGATATTAAATCTGTTTTCCTGCAGATGTTCCATCCTGTCTAATGCAACAGTGAAGTGTGACACGGGAGTGTATCAGTCCCTGCAGGCCTGGAAGGACCACAAGCTGCATATCGACCACGAGGTAACGTCCTTCTCACGTTTCTGTAAAAGCCACACAGCAGTACGAGTTAGCGTCTCTGCACTGTTGGGACCACAAACTGTATGTGAGGTGGACATGAAGCGCATTAAAGGAGCATTCTGTCTGACGGCCTCTTCTCTTCTGTATTTGATCTCTGACCTGAGGACACACTTTGCTGATGGTTTTGCTTTCTTTCTTTTTAAGTCTTATCATTTCTAACCTGTTGGTTCTGAAGATTTTGGACCTGTTAGAGTCAAAAACATAAAGGAAGGCACATTTTAGGCCCGCCCTACCTCGTGATTGACAGGTCACTATCACTGCTTCACGGTGAGATCCATCACTCGCTTGTGACTTCCGGGTTCAACAAACTAAGCTGCCAACAACCAAAACACTTCACAACTTTAGTGACTATGAACAGATTTTAAAACAACTTTTTTAAAGGCTTTAATTTAATCTAAACTTGACCTTCTCCAAAGGTAGTGCTGGTACCTAAACCCTAGTCTCCTGCTTAAAGGTTTTTTGTGAATTACCCCCTGAAGCTCTGGTTTATTTAGTGATATTTCCACCTGAAATAACGTCCCACAGTCACATGCAGACACAGTAGTGCTGAGATGTTGAATCAGTCAGTGCGCTCTTGTCCCTTTAAACTGAACTGTCCTCGAGCTTTGAAGCTCCTGACTCAGCTTTTTCTGAAAGGTGGAGTGAGGATGTTCATAAAGTGCTTGAGCCGCTCCGCTTCCCCACGATCCATCTGCATGTTTGATCAGGCACAGATTTTGCACCGTACGCCCGACCTAACAAAACCCTGGGGTTGTGCATGTGCGAGGCAAGTGTCGTGGAGTCGGTTTATAAAGCAGCAGAATAATCAATCAAATTAGTCGTCATGTATAAAAGTAAGAAAACAGTCCAAATTAACTCATTCACTGCCATTGACGTCTATAGACGTCAATTACGTTTCCAATGGGAGGGGCTAGAATACAACCTCGGGCAGCTTGTCAGTGAACATCAGACTGCTTGAAATGTATTTTTCACAAAAAGCTCGTTTTCTCCCTTTTTGTGGTCAAAACAGGCATTTTTGGTGGAACCCACCTCTCTTCTACAGCTGATTACTAAAGAATGGAAAATGGTAGAAACAAGCTTTTTTTTTTGGATGGAAGAAGAGAGTCTGTTCTTCATTTTGGTAGGTTCAGCGTTTATATGATCATAACACACAGTTTTCTGTGGCTCTTCAAAAATGAGTGAAAATGCTCAAAAACCCTGGCAGTGAATGAGTTAAGCACAATTTAATGGGAAAGGTTAAACACAGGGCACATTTTAAAGTCAGTGATCGCAGTGATTACACCAGTGATTACACCAGTGATTACACTGTTCATTGATCTGATCCTATTCTAGGTGCTGGGATGTGCAGAGTGTGGATAACATTAGCAGCCCTGCCTCCTGGCAGGTTAGCGTTTCCGTGTCTGTGCAGACTGTAGCTGCCCGCTGTTCCGGGTGAATGATTCTGTGACAGATAACTGAGTCTGCCGGGTTCCTCTCTCTCTCCACCTCATTGGTTTACAACTTCCTGCTACAGACTGGGATGCTGCTGTCTGCTGGACTGCAGCCCCGGCTCCTGTCAGGTGTGCACAACACGGTACACCTGTCAGGTAAACCTGGGAGTTGTAAATGAATGAAATAGGACTAATTGGTTCATCCAGCTAACAAGATCTGCAGCATCTAGGCAACCAGTCGTGCTCACCCAGCCAATCAAAACAGTAAGTTAGAGAGTGAAAAAGACTTACAGCAGTGACGCTTGTTTTAAAAAGTTTGGGATGTCGCTCTAAAAATCCCAGCTCACACCCGACGCCACAGAAGTGAAGTAAGTTTAAGGTTCTGCAGAATATTATTAGTGGCTCTGAATGATACCTGTGACATTCTCTCAGATTGAGACTCTGCAGACGAAGATAAAGAACCTGAGAGAGGTCAGAGGTCACCTGAAGAAGGCCCGCCCCCAGGAGTGTGACTGCAGTAAATATCTGTAAGTAGCAGAAAAGTGCACGCCACAGTTTTAGATTCATGCATGTGATTAAACGCGATGTGACGTTTGTGTTTCTCAGGTACAAATCCAAACTGAAGAACAAACTGAGGTACAGAGGAGGGAGTCTGCATCCGTTCAGGTGAGACCATTGTGGCGATAAGCCAGCACGCTGTGTTTTTACATAAATGGCCCTGGGCAGCTACATCCTACAAGCTTTATCTGTGTGTGTGTGTGCGTGTGCGTGTGTGTGTGTGTGAGCAGGAAGGCCGGGGCTCGGGACAAGAAGGCGTGGCTTCTAAAGGAGCAGAAGAGGAGGAAGAAGATGAGGAAGATGATCAAGAGAATCAGAAACAATGACACGTGTTCAATGCCAGGACTCACCTGCTTCACTCATGACAACCAGCACTGGCACACGGCGCCGTTCTGGACGTGTAAGAGCCACTGCTTTACTTTGTGATGATCATCACAACCCTGAGCGTTTCGACATCACGATGTTTGAGCTTTCGATCGTTGTTGTTGCAGCCACTAAAAGAGTTTGCTGTGATCTGTGTTTGTGCTGTGCTTATAAATAACGCCATCAAAGTGCTGTCCCAAACCGAGAACCACACTTTCTAAAAATCTCCTCGTTCTTCGGGTTTAACCAGCACAGCAAGAAAAATATTGTTAATGAATATGTGTGTGTTTGTGTTGGTGTGTGTGTTGCAGTGGGTTCATTCTGCGCCTGCACCAGTGCCAACAACAACACGTACTGGTGTCTGAGGACCATCAACGAGTCCCACAACTTCCTGTTCTGTGAGTTTGCGACTGGCTTCCTGGAGTACTTTGACCTCAACACAGACCCGTACCAGGTACAGAGCAGTTTTCTGATTTTAGCTTAAAGGTGTTGATTTCCTGCGTTAGCTCGCTGACATGCTTCCCATGACATAAATGCTTCCCAAAGTCCCAAACTCTAACCTCATTGTGGCTTTAACCCTCAAGCAGGTCTGTGAAAGGGAGGGGGGGTCTAAAAGTCAAACTGGTCCTCGTGAAAAATATGTGGTCATGTTCTATCTCATCATCATCTTTAATCTTCGGTTTCCTGTGAGAAATGACTTCACTCACACAATCGTGTTGTTCTCAAGAAAGCTGCAGTCTTCTCGTCTAAAGCATTCAGTGAGTGTTACAGCCGACCTCTACTGTGCGACCGCCTGTGTGTGATACGTTCAGGAGACATCTGGAAATGAAAGCTCCAAAACATAGCCTGGGTTGCCTCAAGGCACTTTATATTGTAAAGTAACCCCCTGTGAACAAGCGCTTTGGCAACAGTGGGAAGGAAAAACGTCCCTTTAACAGGAAACCTCCTGGGAAGGCCATCTGCCACAACCAGATTGGGGTCAGGAGAGAAAGACGGGACAAAAACACACTGTGGAAGAAGTTAGGGATGAATAATAACTAATGATTAAATGCAGAGAGGTGAATAAACACACAGTGAGTGAAGAAGAAGCACCCAGTGCATCATGGGAATCCCCCAGCAGTCTACACCTATTGCAGCATAACTAAGGGAGGATTCAGGGTCACCTGGTCCAGCCCTAACTATATGCTTTAGCAAAAAGTTTGAAGCCTGATCTTGAAAGTAGAGATAGTGTCTGTCTCCTGAATCCAAACTGGAAGCTGGTTCCACAGAAGAGGGGCCTGAAAACTGAAGGCTCTGCCTCCCATTCTACTTTTAAATACTCTAGGAACAACAAGTAGGCCTGCAGAGCAAGAGCAAAGTGCTCTAATAGGGTGATATGGTACTACAAGGTCATTAAGATAAGATGGAGCCTGATTATTTAAGACTGAAGGTTTTTCAGGGAGCTTTTAGGAAGTCCTGATAATAACAAATTACAGTCGTCCAGCCCAGAAGTAAAAATGTGTAAACTAGTTTTTCAGTGTTTCCCTGAGACACGATGTTTCTACAGGTTTGCATATTTCTTTCATTTATAAATGACACACATTCAGCCCGACAGTCACACTCACAATGCACGCGTCCAAGAAACTTGCATGACAGCAGAAATGTGGAGTTCCTGAGGCCCCACGGCTGTTGGGCTGATACACCTCATCTAATTTACCTGAACACAAACCACACAAACTACCGCCTCTCTCTTTGTCTCCTCATTTCTGCTTCCAGCTGATAAATGCTGTCAGCTCTTTAGATCGGACGGTTCTCAATCAGCTCCACGTGCAGCTGATGGAGCTCAGAGGGTGCAAGGGACACAAACAGTGTAATCCTCGCACGCGCTCAGTGGAACCAGGTAAGACAAACACACACACCTTGGACAAACGTCATTCATATAGCTGCTGCTAAACAGCACAGTTTTTATTACTCTGGAACTGTTTCACTATTCTTCCTCAAAAATATGAAGACTGTCAACTTTAACTCCAACGCTCAGTTGGAGCTGCTGTACTTCTGCAATTCAGACAGCAGCTTTATGCATTTGCGTATTTCCACCTGCAGATGTGAATGAACAGCATTTGTTCCCTCAGCAGCCTCAGAGCCTGTGCTCTGCTATACTGATGGCTGAATTCACTTTAATGCTGGTTCACTGTCGTGGGGATAGAGATGTTGTTGCTAAGGCAGCTTTGAGAACATAAGAAATCTTCTCAGCAATGAAGTTTTCTGCGAGAGAAAGCAGCTTCAGGGTTCTTTGTTCTTTTTAAAAAGGTGCAGAGTACGTCAGACCTGTTCAGCCAGTATTCATGGAGGCGTGTCTGTGCTTCCCACAAAATTAGCCTGGATTCAAATTAAGAGCCAGTGGCTGCAACACTGCCTCAAAGGTTTTAAGCTGTTCAGGGTTCCAGCGAGATGTGAACTTTCTGAAATTTAAAATAAAGATACAGGTTTTAAAATTTTTAAAAAGCACGGTGGTTCGAACTGTTGCCTCACAGTAAGAAGGTCCTGAGTTCGATTCCAGCATCAGGCTTTGGTCTTTCTATGTGGAGTTTGCATGTTCTCTCCAGGCACTCTGGCTTACTCCAAAAGTTCAAAGACATTCAATTAGACTTAGAATTTGAACTTTTATTGTCAATGTACAGTTGCTTACACACTGAAATTCGGAGTTAGTGGGATTAGGTTACTTGGTAATTGCCCATAGGTGTAAATGGTTGTCTGTCTCTATGTTAGACAAGTCTATCCCTATCCCATGACTCCTGGGATAGGCTCCCTGAAAAGGATGAAGCTTTTAAAATTGTATCAGAAGAGATGGAAAGATGCATTTATAGTCAATAGCAATGGGCCAAAGTTAGAGCCCTGTGGCACTCCATTACTGAAAAAGGTGAGCATCAGCAGCAACTTAACGCTTAACTTAATTCCAGCTTCTCATTGTGACAAGTCAACAACAAACAACATTATTCGTCACATACACAATCATACAGAGAAATGCTTTGTGTCCGAGCTGCACACAGGCTGCAGACGCAGCCTCGCCATTCCAGGGCTTAGTTTTAGGACCCTTACTGGATACTGGGTGGGAATCGAACTTGCAACTCCCACTCCAAAGGTGTGTGGTCTTACCACTACACTGCAGTGTGTGTGTGCATTCAGATGATCCTTGTCAAGTTGAGTGATCACATGATGCTGCTGTACTTGATGATCAGGGACAACAAAATACCTCATCACAAGTGGCCTTGCCTTTGCTCATCAACCAATCAAACTGTCTTTTCAGCAGGAGGCCGGGCACATGGCAGCTTTCATGACTACAGGTACACACACACACACACACACACACACACACACACACACACACACACACGCTCGTATATAATGTTTTTCTGCTCTGAATGCTGCATGATTTCCTGATGGAGCTGAGGGCTGCTGGTGGTGAAGCAGAGAGAGAGTGTGTGTGTGTGTGTGTGTGTGTAACATGGTGTGTGTTTGTTGCATCAGGCTGTTTGAGAGGAGGAAGTGGCAGAGAGTCAAGAAACCTTCATCGTCTCGAACCCTGTGAGTCTTCCTCCTCATTTTCCTCTTCATCTGACCTGCATGCCGCTTACTGCCTTTAACTGTGTGTCTGTAACATACAGTAGAGATGTGAATAAAAATAAATAAATACAGTAAAAGCCTTAGTTGAGTTAAACAAGCTGGTCTCCTCGTGCACCTCTGGACGGTTCTCAGCTCAGCTGAAGTCTCGGCCTGTCCACCTGCACTTGAAGTACACAGTGAGGCAAATGTGGCGAGTAGAAGCACATGACCGCTGTCCTGGTGTGGAGAAATGTGGGCACGCACCACAGTTTGGCTCATTTCATCTGAATGTTGTTCCTCAGACACTGGAGGACATTTCCAGCTCCACTTTGACAGGCTCAAATATCACACTGAGCTATAACCTCACACTGGAGTGAGCTTCAACCAGAGCCCAGCTCTCGCTAACAACAATGATCTTTCACAATAAATTTAAGCCAGTTTGAAACAAAAGTTCATGTTTGCACTTAGTGTCACTGCAGGACTTCAGCCTTGCTGAAAGAGGTCTGCAAGTGGCTGACAGGATGACTTCGAAGGGTCGAAGGTCATATGTCTCCTTCAGGTCTCAAAATAACTTCCAGCTGTTATACTAAAAACAGACCTGAGAGTGATGGATCAACCTTTACTGATGCTAATAGGTTTTTCTATCCAAAGGAAGTGTAAATATGACCTGAATTTCAAAATAAAACACTGCCGGTGGAAATGCTAACTGATGTCTGTTTGCGTCCACATGAGTACTGAGGAGTGTAATTGTTACCAGCAGCAGGAAATAACTCATATGATGTGTTAGATGTTCTGGTTTTATCAAAAGTGAAAGCCTGAAGGTGCAGAAACCTAAAAGTAGAGAGTGTAATTCATTTACTGACTCGTGCTGTTTGGCAAACAACCTTAATAAAGCGCGTTTGTGTCTGAGCTGCCTCCTGTGCTGCTGCCTGCATGGCCTCTCTGCTGTAACTACTGTAACTCACACTCTCAGTGCAGACACACAACTGTGGTTCAAGTCTGACAGTGTGTGTGTGTGTGTGTGTGTGTGTGTGTGTGTCCAAACAGGGGTCCGATCTGGGATGGATGGAAGGGCTAAACCTTTATATTGGTTGAACTCCACCCACATCAGCTCGAAGGTGGAGGGCGTGGTCGTCAAGACATCATCACCAATTGACCACCACGGCTCCGCCTCACCTGTCAGCCAATCAGCTTCTTTAGTCTATGTGACATCACCAGGACCTCCCACCCTGCCGCTCAGGGAGACACTGGGACAAAATAGTCGACGCACCCCTCCACTGGGTGCTCCCGCTTCCTCCTCTTCCTCCCTTGACAAGGAGGGGAGCACCATGTGGAGGAGCAAGAAGAAGGAGGAGGATGGGGATGAGGAGGAGACAGAGAGGTAGACGAGGAAACCGTGATTGTAAAATAAAAGCAGGCTTGTTTGAGGAAAAACGTTTTGCTGTTTCACACCACCGAACATCAATCTGCTGAAATTCTATCTCTTCTTATCGACTCCTGTTTTCATCTCGTCTCTGACAGAAATCATGTTGCTTCAGGTGTTCATTAAGCACTCTTTGATTTTAATCAGTTTTTTTCAGACACCAACGCTGGAGCGTCTGTTTATAAAAAAGTTTCTTTTCTCCGTTTTTTTCAGCGACTCTGTTAAAGATGGAAAAATTCAGATAGATGTTATTTTCCCATTTTTGTCTCCAGTGAGAGAACAACACAAACAGCTTCTGCCGTGATGAAATAAATGTTGTGTACCAACCTCTTAACTTTATTTTTGATACATTTTCTTGCTATTACACTATGTTGAAAATGGTAAATTGGTATTAATAACAAGAAAATGTTCATAAGGAAATGTTTGTCCTTGATACAGGAAACTTTGCTTGTTCCACAAAGATGGAATAAATTAAAAAGAGGAAACATGTGAACCCACTATGAGGACGAACATTTGTATTTTTTATGGCTTTACAGTTTTTTACAAAATATAATATAATAACCTAAATCATAAATATCATAAATACTGAAAGCAGATGAAAACTGTCACAGTATAACCAGAATTTTGTTTCCACAATAATGAATAAATAAGTAAAACAAATTCACATCTCTTTAAAACAAGAACAAATATTTTAACATATTTTTGAAGCTTTGGGGGGAAATGTTCCAGCTGCAGTAAAAAACTTTTTACATGAGACACATTGTTTCTGACATTTTTATCATATCTGAGTTTTATAAGAAACAATGACATGAATACTAAAAGCTCTTGGAAATGTGAAGTATTTTGAAATTTACATTATTGTCTGACACATTTCCTTAGGGGGGAAAATTGGTATATCACAATAACAGGAGAATAAAGTCTGATGAGATTAAAAAGTAGTGAAACTTTGTTGTGACACAATATCCTGAGTCCGTCATTATTGATCAGCTTTTTAAAGGTAGTAGAAGTTTTGACATATTTTCACATTCTTAGAAAAATATTGTTATCACTTGATTCATCTTCAAAACTCAGTGGAAGAAATCTAATGATGACAAAAGAAACCATAAATAAGTGTAAACCAGTATAAAAGAACTTTAGGCTGTTTTCATGATATGAAATAAAACATTCAAAAGGTAAAAGTATGATTTTAAAGCTTGTTGAAATTTAAAAAAAAAAATAGTAACACATATAATCATAGTTTCACTCTGATTATGTGAAGTTTTACAAGAAACATTGTTAACATGCTGACAGCTGGGTTTGTGTTATTCAATTCAGTTCAGTTCTATTTACACAGCGCCAAATCACAGCAACAGTCGCCTCAAGGCGCTTTATATTGTAAGGTAGACCTACAATAATACATACAGAGACAAACCCAACAATCATATGAGCCCCTATGAGCACTTTGGTGACAGTGGGAAAGAAAAACTCCCTTTTAACAGGAAGAAACCTCCAGCAGAACCAGGCTCAGAGAGGGGCGGGGCCATCTGCTGCACCGGTTGGGGTGAGAGAGAATTATAAAATAAAACATTTCATTTTCATGTTATTTTGACGTATTTATCAGTTTTTTCCTTCTAAAACAATAAATCATCTCATCGTAAGGAGAAAACAGAGTACATCCAAGTACGAATTGGTTTTTACGATGTTGCTTTTCATGGTTTCATGGGCTGTTAAATCATCTGTTTGGGAATAATAGCCTTCAAACAGTTATTTTATTATTATCATTGTTTTAAACTAAACGTGAAAGATGGTTTTAAAGGCTCAGTGTTTTGGTGGTCAGAAACCTTCATCAATGAACTGCACGGGGGCATCACTCAGACATGCATGCCTGCTAATTACAGCTAATTAACAGGCTGATAAAGAAGACGAAAGCACAAATCTCTCAGAAAGTCCTGTTAGAGTTAGAGAACTTGTGTTGCAGACACATTTTAGTCTGTAGTGACCTTGGTCGTCGTTGGCCAACCTTTGATTCCATCTTCTAATAACGATCTTATAAATGTAGGTCATCAAACTATTTTCAACACAAATGGACACTTTGTCACTGCAGTAAGAAACCTGCCATATATGTCTCATGTTTACATTATTACTTGTAAAAACGGAATCTCATGATAGCAAGAAAAAATGTCAAATATAAAAATGAGAAGTTATTTTTCTATTGAAACGTTTTTGTCATAATTTAGTATAAGAAAGTATTTTAATCTCTGATATTCTGATCATGATGAAAATGTATTCGTGTTGAACCTCGCAGTGAAGAGGCTCGCCATTTTTACAGAAGTATAGAAATGAAACCACCTCTTCCTCCTCCTCCTCCTCCTCCTCAGGTGACCTCCCAGTGGCCTCATTTGTTCTCCATGTTCATATTTAGTCTTTCTAACCATCTCTGAGGACTTTAAAGGACCTGCTCTCCCTTTTCCTGTTGTTACTAAACGGAGACTGAAGCGGACGCCACAAACTTTCACGCCGACCACTCTGACATCACTGCTGATGCAAATGTGATGTTGCTTTTTTCCCCTTCGCTAACTTGGGTGTCGGTTACCGTAGTGACCGACAGCTTTATTGATGACAGAGCTACAGTTGTACTAACCTGGTGACTGACTACAGTTCCCATGATGCAATGCAGCAGCCCCGAAGTGAAGAACATGTCAGAGTCAAAGAGAACAAGCGAATGAATGAAGCGAGGGCACGGTGATGACGTCATCAGGTCTGGAAACAAAGGAGAGTTCACGGAGATCTGGTTCGGTGTTTTGGTTTTTTTAACGCTTCATCGTCCAATCACGTTGTACCTACACACCTTCCTTTTGGTTCAGTTGTTTCGTCCGCTCAGCTGAGTTTTAAAGTATTTTGTTTCATCTAGATCAACAACGGAACATATAAAATGTAAATTGTAACTGTAGAAAAGCACGACTGGATTCACACAGGAAGTCAAAACATTGAAATCATGTATTTTTGAGTTTCCACGTCTGAATATTAACGCTGAGTGTTGAGAGAAGATCACCGTCAGTACAGCTGGACAGGAAGTGATTTCAGGCTAAGCCCAGGTTTCTGTCGGTGTCCCCTCAGATACTCTGGCTCTGTCAGATAGTTTTCTTACTTGCATCTGGTCCCGCTTGTGTTTCTTATATTTCCCAGAATGCTGTTCAGCTGTTCGTTTTATTACTGCAGTGGACCTGTTCTGCGTTTCAGTATTTTCTGTAACATATCAGCTATCCAGTATTGGATGTTCATATTAAACATGGCCAAAGTTCAAAACACAAAGGTCAGTGTGTACAAATAATCACCGCGAGCGCTGGGCTTCAGACTCTCAACAGTCAGTTTCAGCCCATTTTTTCAGTGCTTGGGTCTGTGTGATGTCATAGAGAGGAAATATCCCTAACATTGTCATCGCAGGCACAGCCTCACCCACCTGCAGCAGAAACAGCAGAAATCTGGATTGTAGGAGCTAAAACAGGCAGTGAACCGAGCACCACGGCCCTGTTTGACATAAAGAAGGATTATTTTGAACTTGGACTCAGGAAAAGCTGCTCCAGAGAGTCCAGGGCTGAAAATGTGGAGCTGGAAATTAGCAGAACAGATGTCGGTGAACTCGGTGATCCAAATTATTCGTGACCTATTATTCCCTGAAGTTAGCAGTCATACGTTATAACAGTCTGTGTAATATCATTTTTTAAAAAGTTTGGATTTACTGTATATGGAGTACCGAACAGCTCAAGGGTCAAGAGGGAGAGCACACAGTGACCTAACATGATATCACAACACCACAGTGAGACCACTGTTCATTGGCTAATCTGGGCTTTTAGAAAAAAATCAACACATTACATCACGTTAATGTCATATCAGAGTTGCCATGATGATGAGTTCTGGAGGTGATTTTCTTCCTTCCTGTGTGAATGCAGCTGTCACTGCTGTCTGTAGACGTTTTTTCTTTCTTTCTTTAACCCCAAAGTGTATTTTGCTCTGCGGTGCTATTTGCTGTCTAACAGATATCTAGGAAAAACCTTCTGGTTGTGTTTGAATGTATTTGTAAATGTGTAGGCGTGTCTTCTGAAGACGCACACGAGAACCGGACCGATGTGGTCCAGCTGAGCCTGGACGGACGCGCACATACACACCTTCACTTTATCCACACGCACGCACACACACGCACACACACACTGAAGGACAAACTGCAGAGCACTTTGATTGGAGGATGCAGGGGACGAATGAACCAATGGAGGGTTCGTGGTGAGGCATGATGTAAAGCTGCCATGTGCAGCCAGTTAATACTGATCTAACACACCTGTACAGTCACCCACTGACCTGTGGATACAGTGATTGGTTTTAGTTTGTGAATAAAGTGTTGAATGCCAAACTGTGCCTTTTCTGTCCAAAGTGTTTTTGTCTGCAACCTATCCCAGAATTTGGCTACTGAACTGAACATGATATATAAGTGACTTAGATAACTTCTAAATATTTGGCTGAGATTGAACATAGTTTTCACACAGCTGAATAAACAGAAAACTGATTAAACTGAAGTGTGAGATGATCGAGAATTTACTCCAATGTCTTGTTATATTTTGACGCGAATCTGAAGGCGAGACCGTCCCATTTCACAGCCTCGCACTTCTGCCCTTCTCGGTCTTCGGAGGACCCGGCCCACGTAGACCGCGAAGGCTGGGTCCTCCGAAGGATGCAGGCCCTGAATTGAGACACGGCTAAAGATCCCAAGCACTGCAGCAGATCTACAACAAAATGTTGCTGCAACGGCCCAAAGTTCAGACATGAACCGGACTGAAAGGCTGTGACGGTATTTTACGGGAGCTGTGCAGAAACCTGAAAGAACAACATATAGAGGAGTGGACCAAAAGCAGCAGTCAACAGCATCAGGCTTTTATTGGTCACTACACAGTAAAACAAATAATTATAAAGCCACACATCAACATACTTACAGTCTGAATACAGGCACATTTCTTTCGTTTGAACTCCTTCCCATTAACATGCTTTTGGCCATCACCGGTGGGCAGAGAAAAATCCAGCACTGATGTTCCATCCAGCAATCAGAAAACTCTTTTAGCTCCAGTTTTGGTCTCCACCACCTCAAGTATGTTTTTTCCCCCCTTCAGTTAAACAGTCGGTCTCTAAACGCTGTTTTTTCTTTCTTTAATTGGGAAGTTACAGTCTGACACCACAAAACATTTACAAACCAAACCTTTTATGCACAAAAACCACAAAATCATCTGATTCAGTACTGACATAAAACACTGCTAAATTGATTTAGCAAAAACATTTTTTATTCATTTATAGTTTTATTATTTTTTTATTGTAACGACGCTTCTTTGCAATACATCCTGTCCCAGTTGAAAGCCGGTTTATTTCCTGTTTGTTAAATGGTTCCACGTGTGTGTTGCAACCATGAAAAACTTGCCAAATCTTCTCTGCCGGTGTCAAACAGCTCATTCTCATGAAGTACTGACACATACGAGAAGTAAAACAACTATTTTTTGGCCTTCTTTCTTTTCTTTCTTTCTTTTTTTTGGTTACATTATTTTTCCAGGATCGCTGACTGTGGAAGGGGGATTAAACTGCTATTTTAAAAAGATCTTTATAGTCTTCTCTTTAATTTGGTTAAGCATGCTGAACCCCTCTGAAAACAAACAAGCATAAAACTGTTCAAAACAAATTTAAGGGGGTGAGAACTGATGCTTCCCCCTCTGGGCTTACACACGGCTGACCGCTCGTATGTTCTCGCAGCCCTCAACACTTCCCTTTCAAACCAGGTTATAATACTTTTCATTGAAAAAACGCATTGTCGTACAGTAGACGCAGATGTACAAACACACGGGATAAAAACACACAGCAGGTAACAAACAACACGTCAGTTAATCAGTGATGGAGATGCTGCAGAGCTTCATTCAGTGATCTGCAGAGACACGAACGGCTCATTAGGAACACTGATGGAAGTGAAACAGTGTTAACCTCTACTTCGTCCAAGCGTAACTCACCATGGCGACCTTGCTGGTCTGTTCGCGAGTTCGAATCCTCAGCTTGTTGACGGTCGTCTCGGCGATATCTGCTCTCTCCTCGGCTTCGTCCAGGTCGTGTTGGACTTTGCGGAAACGTACAGTACTGCAGCTCACCTGCTCCTCCTGGTGGACAAAAAGACGATCCCTTTTAAATAGATGTTATTTTATATGGATTAGAGCAGCTCTAAAAAGAAAAAAGTCCCTTTTAAGAGGAAGAGACCTCCAGCAGAACCAGGCTCAAGGACGGGCGGCCATCTGCCGTGACCACTGAGGGGCGGGGCTTTTCTGGGTTGCTCTCTGTTGATGTCAGTGTTTGCATGTCAGAATATCAATTAGTAAATGCAAACTGTGCATTTACTAAAAGTCCCAAATATCTGTGGCACTCAGGAAATGACTGTACTTTCATGAAGGCTGGCGTGGGTTGACTACACAGGTAAGCACACTAATTGTTCTAAAAACAAGCAAATAAAAAATGAAATAATAAATGCTGTTTTTGTTTAAAGAAAATCTCCCAGGATCATTGTTTTTTTAAGGGTAATCTTGAAAATCTGAACATGCTGATTATGATCTAAATTTTCCTTCTGTGTTGTCTATGCAGGAAACGTCCTGCTAGTCATTTGTATATTTTATGTACACTCAACAAAAATATAAACGCAACACCTTTGTTACTGCTCCCATTCCCCATGGGATGGACGTAGAGACCTAAAACCTAAAAGACCTAAAAGTTTTTTGCGCTATTGGGGGTCTGGGGACCCAGAACCGGTCAGTATCTGGTGTGACCACCATTTCTCTGAAACGCCTGTGGAGACGGCTTATGGTTGAGAAATGAACATTCAATGCACGGGCGACAGATCTGGTTGACATTCCTGCTGTCAGCATGCCAATTGCACGCTCCCTCATTGCTTGTGGCATCTGTGGCATTTTGCTGTGAGACAAAACTGCACATTCCAGGGTGGCCTTTTGTTGTGGGCAGTCTGAGGTACACCTGTGCACTTCTCATGATGTCAGATCAGCATCCTGATGTGGCACACCTGTGAGGTGGGATGGATTATCTCAATATAGCAGATGTGCCCACTACCACACATTTGGACTGATTTGTGACCACTGTTTGGGAGGGATGGTTATATTGTGTATCTGGAATGAATTTTAGGTCTCTACGTCCATCCCATGGGGAATGGGAGCAAAAACAAAAGTGTTGCGTTTATATTTTTGTTCAGTGTATGTTTATGTTTACATACTTGCACATGTTTCACATTAAAAGCTCAGACGTGAGTCCCTCCGTGGAGCGATATTGACTTTATAGAAATAAAAAAGATGTTTTTTAATCATTTTGATGCTGATTTGCATTGTATTGACGAGAGCATTACTGAACACTCACAGCGTTCTCAGCTTGTCTCTTGTAGCTCTTCACTTTGGCTTGCAGCCTTTCAATCAGCTCCTGCATCCTGAGCAGAGTCTTTTTGTCCTCCTCTGACTGCACGAAAGCACAAAGATCCAATGAAAACACAGAAGACGGGACCAACATCTGTATGACAGCAGCAGCTGGATGCAGTGAGGACCTCACACCTGGTACGTCAGCTCCTTCACTTTCCTCTCGTAGCGTCGAACCCCCTTCTGATACTCCTCGCTCTTCTTCTGCTCCAAAGTCAGCTCCGTCTGCAGCGCCCTCACCTGCACACACAGCAGCTGATTTACTTCCTGCTGGTTACCTGTTACTGATATAGAGGAGCAAAACTGCCAAAACCAAGCATGAATAAATAATTCAATGACTCAGTAAAAAATATGCATGCATCAATTAATCTATGACAAAAGGTAAAATCAAATGTAAAAATGACCAATAAGAGGAATTGATTTAAAAAAGGAAAATTGAAAAACAAAGTATCAAATGATGTTGCATTTTATAACTTAATGTCTTTTTATTATCAAGTGCATTTTTTAGTGCGTTTAATAGTGCGTTCAGTTTTGGATTTTTTTGAGTCATTTACTTTTTCAGTTTTCATTTTTAATGATATTGGGGCAAGCAGAGGAATCTTAGCAACAAATCCTCCCTCAGAGACTGAGCTTGCTGTTCCTCCCCAAACAGGTCAGGAGAGTTTTTAATTAAACACGTGCTGCACCGCGCTCCCGAGCGTCAACAACAACATAACCGACCTCACTCCTGGTAAAACAGTAACTGTCAGTGACTTTGTACCGCTGTATAAACAGGACAGTTAAACGTCATGTAACCGTAAGCAATAAAACAAGAACATCTTAACAGCAGCACGTGTCCCAAGGCATGATGGGAGATAACTGGCCGCTCCCCCAAAACACAACAATACTTTAGTTCATACAGTGCCAGTTTACAACAACAGCCACATGAAAGTGTTTTATACTTAGGCTTAAACCTCTACAGTCAAACAACCCTCCTGTGAGCCAGCACCTGGCAACAGTGGGAAGGAAAAACTTCCTTTTAACAGGAAGACACCTCCAGCAGAAGGTTTTAGCAAGTTTATGCATGCTGCGTGCCTACATTGTTATGCAGCAGATGCCAGTAGAGGAAAATTGTTCCCAGCACAAATATTCTTTGGCAATTACTTTTTTGATAAACCTCAAATAAAGATGTTTTAAAGACTCTTGGCAGAGGCACTTTTTTTCTGTAAATGCGCTTTTTTGGAAACTGACCTAAGAAGTTACTCAGACGTTTTGGGGTTTTATTTATGTAATGCATGTAACACATCCACCGCTGTATAGAAGAGTATCTGTATGACAGAAACAAGGAAAAGTAGAAAGTGTCCTTGTTAAACTACCAGGTGTTGCAGTGAAACTTGATTTAACTGACAGTGAGAAACAACTCTGTGACTGAGTTTTCACTCACTGTTGTCTCCAGTTTGTGGAGTTGTTTCTTTCCTCCCCTCAGAGCCATCTGCTCCGTTTCATCCAGTTTCACCTGCAGTTCTGTCAGAAGAACATAGATGCTGGAAAAACACGGTGACATCTGCAGGTGAACTATGTGAACAAGTTATCATCTACAAGTGAGGAAATACGAATATACAGTATACTGTGCGTGTTCAGATAACCCAGATAACAAATGTGCCAGAAAGCAAACAGACAAGAAGTCTGTGCTTTTGTTTTGGCGAGCTAATTTCTATTGTTTCTATTAACCTACCATGACAACAGGTGACATCACAGTCGATACATGCATTTATTTTTGTCAGTAGTGTTATTGTACCTTTTACAGTAGACTCCATATTCTTCTTCATTCTCTCCAGCATAGTGCTGCTGTCCTGCTCCTTCTTCAGCTCCTCCGCCATCATGGCCGCCTGGTGAAGCACAAACATTAACAGGATTCTGGTAATAAGTATTAGAGGCTGACAGAGTGTGTGATGGATGCATGAATCGCAGCTTTATGGGGTAAATAAATGATTAAGAAATGCTAAAACGTCTGAGTTGTTAAATTTAAAGATTAATAAAGTTTTCCAGCATCAAACTCGGTTAACATGTGATGAAAACTACAATTTAACAGCAGCAATGGTTTTGATCAGGGATCAAAGGTCATGGGTCAGGACTAACATCACTGATGGCCTTTTTGGCCTTCTCCTCAGCATTGTGACTCTCCTGCATCGCCTCGTCCACCTCTCCGGTCAGCACAGACAGGTCAGCCTCCAGCTTCTTCTTCTGGTTCATGAGGCCCGTGTTCTAAAACAGGAAGTCATCAAACCGTCTGTCATGATGAAATGCTCATATTTCAACATGATTGTATTTGATGTGCCGTAATTAATTAACCTGTGCAGCGAGCAGGTTAACTCTCTCTGACACCTCCACCAGCTCATGTTCGGCCATCTTGCGGGTGCGGTCAGTCTGTTCCAGGACCCCCCGCAGCTCCTCCTCCTCCGCTGACATCAGCGAACACCTCCGCTCCAGGAGGGCGATTTGCTCTCTGAGCTGATTGGTCAGCTGGACTTTTTCTTCTAGCTCCACCTGCTGCTCTTTAACCTGCGATAGAGTTCAGCACAGAAAGGTTGGTTTACATGTTATATCATTTGCCACTAGGGGGCGGAGCTTTGTTTTGGTTGAAGTTTTCACTTCTGCTGCATTTTTCAGTCCATGATTGATGTGATAATGAAGCACAGTGCGGTCAGTAAATAGCACATCCCTGGACACTGTTTTTACTCATCATTCTGATGTGAACAGGTGAGGGTACCTGTATCTGCAGGTGTCTCATGATCCTCTGGCTCTCTGCTTGTTGCCTGTTGGCGTTTCCCAGCTGAATCTCCATCTCGTTCAGGTCAGACTCCATCTTCTTCCTCAAACGAACCGCCTCGCTACGATGACGAATTTCTGCCTCCAAATTGGCCTGCATAGTCTCCAGGGAACGCTGCTGGCTCCCCCTGGTGGACAGCATTGGAGTTACCTCTCCATCAACACTAAGGTTGCAGTTGTCAGTTCTTTCTCTGGTTATGAACCTTTTTTTTCCTGGTATGACTGGTTGAGGCAGACCCTACACAGGGAAAGAGCTGCTGTGGACTCCGTACTTATGTGCCTTAGGACGAGGCTTTAACAGAAATATAGACAGTCACTGCTCGCTGCACTTACAGGCCGTCCATTCAGTGAAGAGCCTTCTATGTAGCTCGCCAGCTAACAGTAGCTAACAGTAGGAAGAATAACCTGGACCAGAAGCACTGCTGGCCTTCTGCCGCCCCTCAGTGGAGCGCGTGCTCTCCTCCTGCCTGGTGTTTGGTATGCAGGGACCACAACTGACAACAGGAAGGCTGTGCAGAGGGTACAGCCCAAAAAAATCATTGGCTTCCCTCTGCCTCGCCAGATCCTCCTGTCTCAGGAAAACCAGGACCATCACAGGTGACCCCTCGCACCCCGCTCACCACCTGTCTGACCCACTGCCCTGTGGTCAGCGCCTCAGGTCAATCTGGCCCCACGCCTACCTCCAGACTCACTAACAGCTTCTTCCACACAGCAGTTTTTCCTTTGCACCACTTTCAAGCATTTTCCAATGACAATAAAAGCCTATTAAATTTAATTCTATTCTATTCTATTCCATATATTAAGCCCCTTTCAGTCTGTTATTAATATATTTATTACCTGAGGCTGTCGATCTCCTCCTCTTTCTCTGCAATCTTTCGGTCCATCTCTGCCCTTATCTGCTCCAGCTCCATCTGATATTTCAAGATCTTGCTTTCCTCATGTTCCAAGGTTCCCTGATCAATGGAAAGGTAACAGTTCAGGCAATAAAGACTTTATAGATAATTGATTACAGCAGCTAATTACCTCTGCTTCCTCCAGGGCAGCTCTAATGTCGCTCTTCTCCACATCGAGGATCTTCTTCATCCTCTCCAGCTCATGGATCGTCTTCCCTTCCTGACTGATCTGATCTGTCAGATCCACAATCTCCTCTAGAGATATATAAAGAAAACACTTTGATACACTGGAATTTAATCCCTTAACTCCCACAATATTAAAAAAGGATTAAAAAATTGAAGTAGTTTGTTCGCTGGACTACAACTTCTCTTCACATCATGATATTCTCCATGATATTGAGCTTGTAAGACCAGGTCCCTGAAATGAAGATACCAGTGTGATTGTAGTAAGTTAAGAGGACAGGGGAGGGACTGCAGTACCCTGCAGGTTCCTGTTTTCTCGTTTAATCGTCTCCAGCTGGTCCAGAGCTTCTTCATAGCAGTTCTTCAGTTTGAAGAGCTCAGTGCTCAGACTGCGAGACTCTTTCTGTGAGGCCTCCAGCTCCATCTGACACTCGTCAAACTTCAGCTTCCAGTCACTGAGCACCTGCATCAAACCAGTGCACACATTTGTTTCTGAGCACACCTACTTATGGGCATTAAAGTGTAAATCTCCACATGGGGAATCGTGCCATATGTCTGACCATGTCAAAGTTGCGTTGCCTCTTGTCCAGAGCCAGAGCTGCAGCGTTGGAGCGCTCCAGTTGGACCATCAGGTCTTCCATCTCTATCTGCAGACGCTGTTTGGTTTTCTCCAGTGAGGAGCACTTGGCCTGAGACGCCTCTGCAACTTCTTCGAGAGTCTGCAGTCTCACGACCAGTTTCTTCCTGCAAATACAACAATTCAACTTATTAAACGTTACCAGTCTAAAGTCAGTAGCTGCTTTGAAGGAAACTGGATAAAGAATTTAAACTGTGGTCTTTGCATTCTCCTATAATGTGTTAGTATGGCACCTCAGAGTGACGTGCAGCTACAGCAGTGTTGTCTTACTTTGCTTCCTCCAGCTCCTCTATCCTCAGCACAGCATCAGTCTCATACTTTGCTTTCCACTGAACCACCTGACTGTTGGCTGTAGACAGCGCCCTCTGCAGTTCCGCCTTAGCTTCCTGCTCCTCCTCCAGCTGTTCTCTGAGAAGGCTGCAGTCGTGTCGGGATGCCTGCACCGCATGAGCCAGCGCCACGCGAGCCTGAAACACAGACACAGGATACATTTGTTCCAATAAAATACCTTCAAAAAGGTATTAATAAGAGCACTGAAGTGACCTGATGTGTTACAAGTGTAAGAGTTAAGTATTACTTTGCTCTCCTCCTCCAGCTGTTTCTTCATATCCTCAACATTCTGGCAAGCGCCCACCTTCAAGCGCTGGAGCTGAGCGATCGTAGCGTCTCGCTCCTCCAGACGACGTCTGTACTCGGCTGAAAAGGCGACAGCCAAACGTACATGAGTACGATAAGCTTGCTGCATCTTAGACATCAGATATTCATTTACCATTTTTACAAATTGTATTTTTTTGTTGGCGTGTTTACTAAGAATCGTGGACAAAACATAAGCACAGATTCAAAAACTTTCATCGTTTCAGATCAAACATAAAATGATGTTGGACCTTTTTATGACTCAGAGGACAGAACACTATCAAGAACAACCCTCCGATACTCAAATTATCCACCAGTGCGATAGGTCACTATTTACTACTGTTAGTGCGGGACGGCGTGATGACTCCATGAAGTCAATTACCACATCAAAAAAAGTCGTGGGTCATTATCAGCAGAGGTTTCAGGTAAAACCATTGTGAGACCTTGCCTCACCCTGTCATGTGACCTATTGAGATCACCTGACGCCAGATGTGAGTGAAGACTAATGTGCCTGGGAAGGAATCTCAAAGCTGCATTGTAGGTGACTGACAGGCACTTCCTGTCATTTAGATCCTAACAAGGGCTGCATGTTTGTAATCTAAAGTAAATACAGAAAGTTTTTACTTTTAAGGTGTTTCATCAGTTGAGCCTGAAATTCTTTTTTTAAATGGAAAAATGGGGAAAATCTAACAGGAAATTTTTGATGAAGGTGTAGAAACCAATGCATCGATGTTGGGAAACTAAAGAAGTTCAGTTTTTAAAAGTTGCAAAATCTTCTACCAGTGGTTCCTATTTCAGCCATGATTGTAGTGATGGACATCATCACTAGCTTTAATAAGCTTATATTAACATTTTATGACCTTCTACTTGTCCTGTTAGCAAAGCTTAAGCTGAGAGGGAGAGGAATTTATGCCATCTCAATAATTCTCCATCACCTTTCGCTGTCAATTAATGTTTAATATTATTATGTTGATCACTAAAGAAATCATTTTAAATGCTTTTTTCTATAGAGTACGCTTTAAGCATTTGTCCTAATAATCCTAACACAACAGACAGGAAGGTGAGGACATCCACACAGAGTGCTGCAAGATGTAGGAGAAAGAAAATTCATGCAGCCTAAAATCAGGTGTTCAGATCTGTAGAATCAGTGTCGGGTGTGTCAGTGTGCTGTACTGGTTTCTGTGACTGCTCGTGCTTTCTGAGCGTTGACTTCAGACAGCTGTCTCTGCAGCTCGTCTGCTCTGCTCCTGCTTTCATTCAGCTGGTCCTCATAAACCCTGCACATCTTCTCCACAGCAGCCTGCACACAAAGATCAATCAACAGAGAAGTCACAGTTAATGTGGTCTAAGAAACACGATCAACGTGCGGTGGTTACAATGTGACCAAATCTGGTCGCACTGCACTGCATTAACATGTTTCACCTCCTCACAGGTTTAAAGTGTAAACAGGTCAAGAGCACGAACCACCTTGTTTTGTGTCCCATCATCAGTTCTTTTGCAATAACGCTGCTTAAAGGAGGACAAAGCTGTCAGAGCATTGGAAATGGCCTCTGGGCAGATTAAGATCAAGGATGAGAGGCAGCACTGTACCCAGCTCTGTTACTGCATCCATGGCAGCATAAACAGGGCCAGCAGGACTCAACATGACGAGTAGACTGACACTGATGAACCTGGTGGAGTGGCCCCTTAAGCGGGAGGTCTGTTCCTACCTTTGACCTGGAGAGCTGCTCCACGCTGGCAGCCAGGTCATCAGCCTCCAGCCGGAACTCCACCTTCTCCTTCTCCAGCTTCTGTTTGACTCTCTGCAGAGCATCTATCTGCTCGCTGAGCTCCGTCACCATGTCCGAGTGCTTCTTCCTCAGGGTGGCTGCTGTTGCTTCGTGGTGAAGCCCCGCCTCCTCCAGCTCCCGCCGCAACTTCAGGAAATCTGCCTCTCGCTTCCTGTTCAACAAAGCAGTATTTGTGATAATCTGGGCAAATCTCAGTATTGAGATACTAATCCATCCACTGTCGAACTCTAAAGGTAGGAATCTACATCTGCATGTAATCTTTAAGGGGTTTCTCTGACATACAGCTAGAGCTGTGTTCTTGAGATCACCATATTAGTCTCAACGCCTCACAGGAAATACCTGTGCATACAATGACCATGTTATTTTAAAACAGCCATCATTTGAGCGCTTTGTATATGACCGAAAGTAAGGGTCACCTCTAACGTAGCTACTGTGGCTCTGACTAACTGACCCCTAATGGATCCCTTTGATGGAAGTTAGAAATCACCAAAGCCCATTTTAACCTGTTGAGGGCGATCTGAGCCGCTGAGGCTCCTCCTGCCTCCTCCAGCTTCTCTCCCAGCTCCTCCAGTTCTCTGGCAATGTCGTTCCTCTGTCGTTCCGCCTTGGAACGCCATGCCCGCTCCGCCTCCAGGGCCTCCTCCAGCTCCTCGATACGAGTCTGAGGAGGGCAAGTACAAAACAAACTACAGCAGCAGCAGTGAAGAAGAGGAAGCTGAATAAGATCCTCTCTGCACCAACCTGAAGCTCTTTGATCTTCTTATGAAGCTGAGCAGCCAGACTCTGCTCATCCTCCAGTTTTGACTGAAGCTGCACCAACTCAAAGTCTTTCCTTTAGAGAAGGGTGAAGAGAGAAAAGCATTTTGTAGGGATTGACAGTAATAAAGTACCTTTTTTCAGTTAAAATGAGCCCTTTCAGCTAAACATTTATATTCCAAAACTCTAGACATTTCTCCTACTTTCTCAGTCTCTCTTCCTGCTCTTCCTTCTGGTTTTCCAGGTCCCTCACTGAGTCCATGGACAGCTTCAGATCCCCCTCTAATTTCCGTTTGGTTCGTTCCAGATCGGTCCGCACCTTCTTCTCCAGCTCCAGCGAAGTCTCAACCTGCACATGAGTTAGAAACCAGTAATAACAGCAGGGAACATTACAGGTCTTTTCTGGACCAGTGCTAAACAAGCTTTCAAAAGTTGGTTGTAGAAATTCTTTTGGGTATTTCAGTGATTGTTTAGGGACAGAGAATTAACAACCTGCAGGGTTGAAAAAGAAATCAGTGCAAAGGGGCAAAATCTGCCAAAAGCCCAGACCTGTGGCGTCCACTTGAAGCTGGCTTCAGAAATAAGTCAAAGCTCTAACACACTCCTGTGCTGAAATGTCCAGCTTCACAGCAGAAGTAAACATGTTTACTCTATCGTGATGCTGTATGAGTGAAAGTTTTATCCACTCGTTTGGATTTTGTTAAGGTTGGGGTGAGATGCTAATGACCAGCTAATGCTAGCAGGTTTGAAACAAACAGACACATTTCTGCTAATTAAATAACAGAAAAGCAAAATACTAGAATTTTACTCAGAAAAGCTGAAGCATGGATACAAGGACTCCACAGCAACACTGATTATTTTTCAGTTCATTCCATTCAAGTGCTACGAAAGGTGCAAACAACACAAACACAGGGGAATTGTCCATTTCAGAGACAGGTGAGCGTGGCAGTGGTTATCGGTGATCGGTTACAGCTACCCATGTTGGAGAAGGTAACGTGAGACGTGTACGGGGATAGAGGGATGGCAGTGTGTTTCAAAGCTGATATCCCATAAACAGCAAACTGCACAGCGTGGAGTGTGGATGATAAAAAGCCCCACAGGTCAGAGGATGTTCAGTGTGAACCATCCCTTCAAGACGCTTTATCTGAGTTTTCATATGAAGATTTTTCTCAACACTAAAACTTAAAAACAAATGAAAAAGTTACCTGAATAAACTTCAGGTAATTCAATTTTATTCATTCAGCACAGGTTCAACCAGTCGTCTCAAGCTGCTCATCCTTCCACTCGAGTGCCATAAATAACAGTTTATATTGCAGCCTACTGTCAGACATCCAGGAATATCTCTCCTTACACTGTCCACTTGCTGCTCCAGTCGAGCTTTGGCCTTGGCCAGCATGTTGACTTTGTCCTCCTGCGCCTGGAGGTCATTCAATGCCTGCTGGTGAGCTTCCAGCAGGGCAGCCTTCTCTCTGCTCAGAGATGCTATGGATTCATCTAGAACAGACATCTCCTGTGATAGGTTCTTCACCTGCATGGAGAGAAAAAACAAACATTATTCTGTGAGTGAGGGAAGTGATGGAAAGCAGCACTGATATGGTCTCTTTTGGGGAACAAACCTTGTTCTCAACCCCATGTCTCTCTTTCTCCACTTTAGCCAGGGTCATCTCCAGGTCATCCACGTCTCTCTTCAGCGATAACACCTCGTCCTCCAGCTGACGCTTCTTGGACGTCAGCGTGGAGCTCACCTCCTCCTCATCCTCCAGGCGCTCCTGCATCTCCTTCAGCTTTGACTCCAGAGAGATTTTAGACTGAATCAGCTGGTTGCAGCGGTCCTCAGCATCCATCAGGTTGTCCTGCTCCTGGATTGTTTGGATACAAAAAGTTATTTAAATATATGAGGCCAGTCTGCATATCAGAAGCTAACAGCTGTAATATGGACAGGGTATATTAAAAATTATGAACAAGTGCATAAAATTCTTGCATAATGGACTACGCAGTATACAGAGTGACTAAAATTGTGCTCGTATGACTGCACATGTTCCATGACCATGACGAGCTGGATCACTAAAACAATGAGAGTTTGTTTATTGGTGGGTGCTTAAACCCACAGAGGGTTTGCTGAGGCTAAAACAAGCACCCAGAATAAAGGAATCAACATATTTTAAATAGCAAAGCAGGAAATATATCACTATGACCTCAGAGGGCGAGAACGCACGATTAAAAGTGACTAAAGAAATCTCCAGCAGAACTACGCTGGGTCTACTACCAGTGGGCAGACGATAAAGAAGAGATTTATAGAGACCACGAACAATAAACAGGACAAAACACGATCTAATGTAGAAAGTAAACCTATGTTAACCTTTTAATGCCCACCAGGTTTCTGCCCTCATTGATTCAGTTCTGTGTTTTCTATTACTCTGTGAAGCCCTGCTGTAAGGATCCTGCTGTGGTGAGCTGGCACCACTCGTTTAAATTTCTTTATGTCTTACTGCTTGAAGCTGAAGAGCCAGGTCATTTTTCTCCTGAACCAAAGCCACCTGCCGCTCCTCCGCCTCCTTCCGCTTCACCTCCGACCTGATGAAAAAAAACAAACAGAAACATGGCAGGACATCAGACGTCTGTCTGCGTGCAGCTCAGCTGTAGCCCCGATTCAAGCGCCGGCGGATTAACGGACCTGCCGTAGGCCTCTTTTAGTTTCTTGAACTCTTCGTTCAGAGCGGCCAGTTCCTTCTCGACCTGGGCACTCCTGAGCAGCGGACGGAGCTTAAAGAATAATATCATCCACGGCCAAGTCCTCACTGAGAAGAATGCCCTGATGGCAAACTGGATCACCATCACTGCGTCCCTGAGAGGAAGAACAATAAAAAAATCACATCAGCCCCAAAAAACAGGTGATGAGAGTCAAAACAACAGCAACATGCTGCACTAAGCAAAGTTTAAACATCTTGGCATGGTCATATATTCATTAAACTCTGTCAGGTTGCTTTTCTTTCTTACGAATACAACTTCCTTCTTACTTCTGATCAACTTTTCTGGCATCAGCACTTAAAAAGTTTTTAATCTCCTTTTTACTGATTTGTTATCATTCATTCCCCTGATAGATGTGACACTGACCTTTGCAGCATCAGTTTCTGTCGCTCCATCCTCATGAGCTTCCCTCTGCATATGGCCTGAACGGTGGTGAGGATCTGAGACAGACGGTTGTCCCGCATGTCCTCCAACTGACCCAAAAGACCCGCCTTAAAGAACACCTGAGACGAAGCAACGGGACCATCAGCTGAACTCCAACAACATAGGTGTCAAAGGCAGGGTAAACTTGAATTTGTTGTACCTTTGTGTGTCCAAACTTGTACTGGCTGTGGTCTATGTCAAGAGAGCCCAGCAGTTTCTCCACAGCCTTCCTGTTGTCCACAAATGAGTCCTCTGGAATCGCAAAAGGGTTCAAGATGCGATAACTGAGAAGAAAAAAAAGTCCATTACTGAAGAGCAACAGCAGATGAAGTAAATAAATATGTGTTAGATATGCAACTCACCGCTGTCTGAACTCAGCGTACAGGATGCGGTTTGGAAAGCCCTTCCTGCAAATCCTGATCCCCTCGAGGACCCCGTTACACCTGAGCTGATGGAGGACCAGGAAGGGATCCATCACACCTGGAAAAACAAAGGAAGGCATCTCAAAAAATAACTTGGAGAATACTTTAACTGTGCAGTCCAACAATATTTTTATTTGGGGCATGGGAAGGAACTAGAATTTCCCTTTCAGTGCAATTAAGTAAAAGTCATTACTTCAGATGGTTTCTTTACAAAATCGAGCATTACGCTAAAACCAAACTGAAAGTGCATCAACAAATGCACGTAGACATAATATGTCTGTTGAGACTTGTAAAGTAGTAACAATATCTTTGGTAATATTTCTGGCACGAGACAATAAAAACACCTTTAGTGGTGCCAAGGTGAAAAACACCTTTTACCCCACCACATACAGGTCATTCATTTAGCAAGTTTATTTTTCTGGGTGAGGACGACTCACAGACACCAGCTGTCAGTAGATACCAGGGTTCGTGGTTTTACCTGGAATCTTGCTCTCATTGGGGATTATGCAGCGCACAAAGTGAGGTTGAGTGCTGCGAAGGTTAGCCATCAGCTTATTAAGATTTTCCTGGAATAAACACACAATTAGTTGAAACCTCTGTCATAGTGTACAGCAGGGGCTAAAGGGTCACATGACAAACTGAGACTGCTGTGGAGGCCCTCTCAGACTTATAAAGAGATCAAATTAAGCTTACTGGTTATGCCCTCCAGTAACAGTCCCAGTTTCTCCTGTGGCACCTTGGGAAAATGAATTGCCCCCCCCCCCGGTGTACTGTTATGGTGTCTCAGGGGAAGCTGCCAGTCACACCCACCTTGTGCAACTGTGACGCAGTTTGGAAAAAAGCTGCTTTCTTCCTCCTCTGTTTGGTTTCAGCCTTCGGATCAATAGCTAAAATAACACAAAAAAGCAAGACTCAACCCAAACACACTCATATAGTTCAATTCCTTGTTGTAGTTGAACGGTTTTCCATTAAATATTTAGTGAGGCTGGTGTTTTTACGCATATCAGAGCTGATGTAGTTCTCAAAAAGTCCAGCCATCAGTTTGTTGGAGGATTTCTGGAAGAGGGCCACCACCGTCTCATTCAGAGGATCTCTGTTCTTGTCCAGCCAGCCTGTGATGTTGTACGGCACCTACAACACACACCAGTCAGTTGAGCTCTGTGACATCAACCTCGGCCAGATCTAACTTGAGAGAGAGGCGTTGCAATCAAAGCGTATTTGCATGACAGACACTCTCAGGTCAAAGAAAATGTCCAGATGTTAGCTTGTAGATGTACCAGATGTTTTTCCCACCTGTCAGTCAACAGTGTCCTTTAATCTCACTGATAGTTGTTTTAACTGTAGAGCCATCCAGTTCACATTGCTATCAGTTAGTTTCCTTGTTGTCAATACAAGTAACCGAACTTCACTGATGTTCTGTGGCCACTTTGCTGCTGAGCTCTTCTAGCCACTGGGCTCTCATATGACTTAAAGCATAAGCATGATCCTATATAATAAATAACTGGATGTGCATTTATACCAAAATAAAACATCATGAGATTTTTTTTGTCAACTCGAGCTTTTAAAAACAATGCTGAGAATATAACACAATTTTTTCCCCCATGTTTAAATCTTTAGGATTTTTTGTGTTCCTTATTCAAAGTCACACCCGACCAATTCCCATCCCGACGTTCCCAGCAACATTCTACATGTCCAGAGTTTCAACCCAAGCTCAAGAGTAAAATCAAAAGCTTTATGGCTTCACCTGAAAAGGCCAGAACAACGTCTCCATCACCCCGCTGTAGCTCTGTAGCTTATCTGAGCTAAGACCAAAGTTAAATTGTCCTGATAAAACTGGAGAACTTCACCTTCAAGTAGACTTCAAATGACCAACAACAGAAAAAGTGACTTTATGAAAGGATACCCACCACTCCAGCATAGTGAACCAACTCAAAGTGCGTCTCATATTTGCGCTTCTTGTCTAGACGCGGCCGCTGGAAGTTGGGTGACTTCCCAAGATGGTTGTCGTAAAGTTTGGTTTTAAAGCTGTGGTCCGTGGCCTTGGGGAACATACATTCCTCCTCCATGATGGACAGAATACCCATTGGCTGGACAAAGGAGCTCTAATTAATTCATTTCATATTCACACAGGCTTCATATTGGAATCATCCAATACAACCCATGTAACACGCAAACATACCTTCTCTATGAGGTCTATGCAGGCCTGTAAGTCCAAACCAAAGTCTATGAAGGTCCACTCGATGCCTTCAGCCTTGTACTCTTCCTGCTCCAGGATGAACATGTGGTGGTTAAAGAACTGCTGCAGCTTCTCATTGGTGTAGTTGATGCACAGTTGCTCAAAGTTATTGAACTGCAAACAGAAATGAACCATATTTTTGTAGTTACTGATCAAAAGATGTTCAATTCTGCAAAATGACCGAACCACGAGTGACACCAAAGAAGAAAAACCTTTTCTCTGAAAAGCTGTCTGCTAGTGTTTCCTGTGCTAGGTTTGAGCTGACATCTAGGATATCCTTGCTATGATTTCACGATTTTTATTCCAATGGTTGCGCACTATTTTTACAGTAGCATTTATCTTCAAAACATATATTTGGTGTCACTGGAAAGACCTGGACCTTGGCTGGATTTGAAGGTGCTGAAAGTGTCTCTTTGTATTTCCTTTGTACCTCAAAGATCTCAAAGCCGGCGATGTCCAGGACACCGATGAAGTACTGACGAGGCAAAGAAGTGTATAAGGACGAGTTGATACGACCCACCAACCACTTAAACATGCGGTCATAGGTGGCTTTTGCCAGGGCGGCCACTGCATAGTTCACCTAGACACAAAACACGACCTGTTAGTTTTCCTGGAACCACAGATAAACATGTTTGGAAATTTACAGTTAAGTTTATGTAGTAAGACAGAAAACTTTGATCACCTGTTCTACAGTCTGTCCTTTAACAATAAACTCATTTCCCACTTTCACTCGAGGATTCAACAGGCCTTTCAGCAGGTCAGCAGAGCTGATGCCCATCAGGTAAGCTGCCTTATCTGCACCTTAACACACAAACCACATGCAGGTAATTATCTGAGGTCTCTACCAGCACAGACTAGACATGTTTTTCACAGTTATACAAAAAGATTTAAAAAAAAAGGTGAGGACTTGTTCACTTCAATGCCAGATAGTTATAAAGATCAACTACAATGGACCATATGTAACTGATGGCTGTCGCAGCTCAACCACAAGTTCATAATACATCCTCTGAGGTTGTGTATTGTGAGATTTGGGCGAGGTCTGCAGTTAATCCCAGCTCATGACCTTTCGCCTACAATTAGTATTGCATTGGTACTTTCTGTACCTTAACCAAGAAATTGAAATTGAAAAAGTAATTTTTGTTTAAAAAGGCTAAAACTCTATATTGTTGCTTCGTTATCTTTCCATCATATTCTACCAAAATCCTTTTGATAACACACTGCGAGACAACAGAAAGCTCTGTCCAGGCAGCATCACCTGCATCCATTATACAAACTAACTGTTGTGTCTTTGTGATGGTGTTTAGTGGGTCATACTCTCTGTGCCGTCCGCTTCGGCCTGCTCTTCTCTCTGTTTCTTCTTGAACTTCATGTTACCGAAGTGCATGATGGCTCCAACAATTTTGTAGCAGCCATACTTCTCCTCTGGAGTGAAGCCCAGCGTGTCCATGGCACGCTGCACACAAACATACAGAGTACAGTTTACACACATCATCAGAGAGAGTTTTCTTTGAGACGCTGTGTTCCTCTTACGTCGGTGAGCCTCAGTTCCTCTCCGTCACTGATGCCCTCCACCGTGGTCACACCCTGAGAGCAGAAGTGGTAGTCGTAGGGGTTGGTGGTCACCAGCAGCATGTCTGCATCATGAAATTATTTTATCATTAGTTATCACAGTTAACCCTCTCTTTCTTCCCACGCTCCTCAGACTGTAAATGGCACGTTTCATATTTTCTGTGGTTACATTTCATAATGTTATTGTTCAGTTATTTGGTAAACAGTGTAACGTGCGGTGGAGATGCAGCTGGGTAGCGAATGAGCAACAGCTTCTGACTTTCCAAAAAGTACTCATTTATTTACAATATCAAAAATAAAAGTGCCACCTCTACCACACATTGCTAAAGAGCACACTAGTCCGCGTGCACACGGGAGCATCCATTACAGGAGGAGTGCGAAGAAGAACAAAAAGGGGGTGACACACCAGTCATGAGACAGGAGGCGCCGCCATGTGGTCATACACTGCATTACAACAGCAACTGTTACAACAGGCAAAGACAGCAAACTGTAGTAGCTGCCTCATTGTTTTAGGTCAGTCATATTTGTCGGGGGCGCATAAACCTGCACCAAAGCCTCCCCAGATTGCTGGGTTGATAAATTAGATTTTAAAGACATGCATTGTTTTTGTTGTTCTGCATGTTCTTGGTTTTATTTCTGTTTCTGTTAATAATGCAGTTCTATTAAACGGAGTGTCATTTATATAGCTGGTGTCTTTCATTGGACAGGTTGCAGCACTGGGTAGTTTTTTTGTTTGTTTTTTACCTTGTAATTCTGGCTTATGATTGGACAGGATCTGGTAATAGATGTGGTAGCTTCTCTCTCCTGGTTGCTGGAAAACAACTCTTGACTTTTCTAAAAGGTCTGAGGAAAATAAACACAAACTACGTCACTCATCAGCCAAAGCATCGCGAGACACCCACAACACCTCACAACCTTTCAGTGTCTGACGCTGAGATGTTAGTAACACATCTTGTCTTGCAATACCACTAAGCCATAAAATGAAGTATGCCCAAGAAATGTAAGATATTGGAAACTTGGAGGACTGTATAGTAACTGCTGCATGACTTAAACTGTTCCTCAGTCATTTGTCACAGTGTACTAGGAGTGTTTGGGATGTGCCTCTGTTTCCAACAATGCCCCAGAGCTTTTAGTTGTTGAGACAAGTTTCCAGTGAACTAATGTGCTGTTTCAGCCCTTTTTACACCCGCATGCCTTACAAAATTATACACTAGATGGATGGATGGTTTCAATTAAAAAGTATTTGTGGCTGTGTGATAATAAAATGTCATTTGAAAAATGCTGAGTAGAAAGGCTAACATGTTCGGCTAGTGCAGTTTAACTAACAAATTCAAACGTGGAATAACTTTTTGAGAACACTTACAGATGTCGATGTCAGCAGACGCCAGTTTCCCTGTTGGGCCAAAGTGAATTCTGATGAACTTGCCCTGAAGCACACAAATACAAACCCACGGTCTTTACAACACGTCTACACAGAAATCCACATGAGACACAAAGCTGTGTTCTCCACTCCAGCCTTGAGGATGAACTCACAAAGCGGGAGGAGTTGTCATTGCGGATGGTTTTGGCATTCCCAAATGCTTCCATAGCTGGATTAGCTTCAATAATCTGATCCTCTAAAGATCCCTGAATACAAAGAGAAACATTGCAAAGACATATTCCCAGTATGGGTATTTTTTTTCACTATGGACTGGAACAGTTAAGGAAAAGGGAAACTGTTGAGGCGTCTTACTCCTTTTTTCACATTTTCTCCTAGAGCAGCGACGATGGCAAAGTACTGTATCACCCTCTTAGTGTTGACTGTTTTCCCGGCACCTGACTCACCTCTGAAAGGATGGTGTAAAAACAAAGTCAATTTTCAGTTAAACAATTTAAAATATGCCTTTATCAGTGAATGAGAGCAATAACATATTGGTGCTACTTCATCATGACATGTATAAACTACAACTCTGAGGCGAAAGACAGAACGAATACACTGAGGCACATATTAAGTGAGAACATCACTCTCTGTTCTCGGTTTAAATCATGACATTGTGCAGTCACGCACAGGCTTTGAAACCTTCAGCTGAGTGTTTTTGCTATTTCCGTTGAGCTAACTAACTGGATGTAATGAGCGATGGATGGGTCTACAGAAGAAACCACGGCCCTGTGCTCTCCTACAGTAGTGACTAGGGATGTAACACTTCCACAACCAAGACTGGAACCTTGTTTGAAACAACTGGAAGACCTATTGCCATCCCTATGCCATGATACCCATGTGGAGTACAGTTAAATCATGCTAGTCAGATGAGAGCTGTGATGTTTAACGATCACTCAGCTACCAAGAACTGGAAGTAATTCAGAATCCAATCCTGGTATGTGGTTTATACTTTTCTGCTCCTAAAGAAGAACCAAGGTGCCTCAGTATCCCTCAGCCATGTGTTCCTCCAGCTTTCTCTCTTCCTCTTTCCTTTTGGATACCATTCCAGTCTCGACCTAGTGATGTTAATGGTTGGCTTCCCGAGGTTGAGACCAATCCACCTTTAACTGCAGCACGTACTCCTTTCATAGGGAAGATCCTTCCTCATCAAAGTCGATTTGAGTTTTCTGTCAGTGTTTCTCTGTTTGGGTCTGGGGCCCTTTAGCCATATCTCAACCCCCAGGGAGAGGTGGTCCAAATCTGTGTGGCCTCTACCCTTTGACTTGTCTACTATGGGTGTCTCTGTGAACAGAAGTGTAGTTTTGGAGTATTTTAGATACTCATTAGCAACTTTTCGTCATCTCTGCACCATCTTATTTTAAAATTTGGATTTCTACAATACATTTTTTTCAATAAGACCATAAACTCTTGATTGTGACCATCATGAAATATTTACTAAATAATCAAGGGCGTGGCAGAGGCATTCACCCATAGACTTGTACACGACTTTGAAACTAGAGGAGTCTCCCCCTGCTGGCCAGTAGAAAGAATGTTCCTGGTTAACAGCTTTATGCTCTGACCTAGAAGCTACTTCCATCTTTTTATATGTAGTCTGTGGTTTAAATGAAATAAACTGCAAGTTTATATACAGGACATGGTTTGCTTTTCTCATATAATTCCTATTTCCATTTGTATTTTTATTATGATGTCATATTACCGACCGTAATGTTAGACCAGCTGTGCTTCTGACTTACGTGATGAGCATTGACTGGTTCTCACGATCTGTGAGGGAAATAAAACCAAGTGAATAAATATTCAGAAGAGGCAAATGAGCTCAAAGTTTATCCACTAAGCAAAAGATTTATTCACGCATTCACCTAAAGTGGTCCGTACATTGACACCACAAACACAGACTATACCTCTAATGTTTAATTGGAATAAAAGGTGCAGCATAGAAGACATTGTCAACTGGCTGGTTGCCAGGTAACGACTGCAATGAGAAAGCTGACAGCATGGCTGATGAGGCTAAAGGTGACTCACTCTGCAGCAGGTCAGTGTAAGCGTTGTCAGCGATGGCGTAGATGTGGGGCGGCATATCTGCACGGCGCCTCCCTTTGTAGGCTGTCACCACCTCAGGAGTGTAGACCGGCAGCCATTTGTATGGATTGACTGTGACACAGAACAGACCAGAGTAGGTCTGACGCAGAGACACACAGTTAGAAACACACAGTGAGGAAGATGGAAACGTGTTTTTGATGGTTGCACATTAGAGTAGATGCTAACATAGATCATCCACATGCTGTATCTCCTCCTCAGGTTGAAGAGGACAGATGCTTCGTTCAGGTGTGTCAACATGGCCATGTCCTCTATCATGTCAAACTTAGGAGGGTTCATTGGCTGGAGGTCGTCTTCTTTTACTATTAGAAACTGAAACACAAACACACATGAAGCTTTAGTTAAACCCCTCAAAGTGAAATTTAACTGTTTGTTTTTTGATTGTGAAATAAGAAAAACAACATTCCACACATTTTAACTCAGGACAGCAAAACGGTGCATGGAAACAAAAGATCAAAAGGAGATGTAGTTTTATTGTGGGGGATAATTGGGGCTTGTGTGTTTCTACTCAACATATTAAATGACTAAATAATAGTAATGAATAAACAGCATATCGAGTAATTAGAATTAGCTGGCTGACTAACCCGTCCGTCTTTGGTCTCCACAGTAGTCTTGTCTCCATTCAGCTCTCTGATCTCCACTTCAGTGTATGCTTCAGTTTCATCGGACATCCAAATGCGCTTCGTGCCTAAGAGAAATGGATTACATAGCATTTTATTTAGTATGCAGTAGCATATATATATACATACAGCATCTAGACCTATGTACAGAGCAGAGGTTGGAAGTACAAATACTTTGTTACTTTGTTATTTCCTAATTTTCAGGTATCTGTACTTAACTTGAGTATTTATTTTCCTGAAAACCTTTTACTTTTACTCCCTACATTTGAACATGTATATCTGTACTTTCTACTGTTTACATTTTCAAAACTGGCTCCTTACTTCAGACATCAAAGCGATGTGAGCCTAAACAGTAGTGCATGAAAGACAGTACTGTTTGTGTATTAATGACCAGGGTTGCTGCATACTGTGTGTCATAGTCTGGTGTTAAAGTGGGCCTGTGTTTGTTTGTCTTTTTACAAAGGTGAGGAGTGCTCAGGTTAGGAGTACCGGTTTTAAAGAACAGTGTGTGATTGGTGCACAGCTGTGGTGTAGCACAGATTGATTGGAAGTTGGGTGATGATGCTGAGATTCAGTCACTGAATTCCACCTTCATACCTTCTAGTATAAAAACAACATAAACTGTATAGTCTCAGTGTAGAGGATGGAACTCAGCTGGGGCAACTAAACCTCAGAGCAGCAGTACTTAAGCAAAGAAGTTGAATCACTACTTTGACTTTTACTGGAGTAGTTTTTTTACACTAGTATCTTTTCTTATACTTAAGTACAGATTGTCCGTATTTTCCACCTCTGGTGCAGAGAAATATAAAAAGGAAACAGAGACCGTCAAAAGCTTGGGCCTTGGCAGCCAGCTGTTCCAAGTTGGTGAGGCGGAGGTAGTGAGCCGCTTCTCCAAACTCTGCCATGTCCAGGAACCGAGACATCTGAACACACAAACATCACAGATATGAGCATTCATTAAAGATCCTCGGAGGGCTGTTATTTCCCAAACAATGTGGAAAAGATGTGGTACTTTCTGCTTTAAATGTTCTGAAGGCTCATGAGCAAACTTTTAAAGCATTCTCAGACAGCAGCATTTATCACCATGCTAATAAATAACAGTGCTGGCTTTCTTCTGGCTAAGGTAGGGCGACACTGATCCAACTTCTGCACCAACTTCTTCCCGTTCTGTTACGTTGGCTGCAGATATGTTCTGATACAAAGTTCAGATGCTCATTTTCCACCAGTCACACTTGAGAGGACGTGCACCGTCATTGTTTAATGCAAACGTCATCAGTAGATTTCTCATGTAGAGGCTGCGTCTGTTTCTTGAAATTATTTACGGTGAGAAAAAAATAGAACATGCGCACATTTATCTTTCCCGTCATTATAAGCCACGATCATTCATCCCATCGGCTGCACTATAAATCTTTATTTAGCTGCGAGTAAATCCCAGGCATGGACTGAACTAAACTGTGATGTCAACAAATTGGCATGGCAGTCATTCACAGTAGTTCTGGCCTACCTCGCTGCATTACTCAGGCTTTCCAAGAGAGCTAACAGCTGCCACATCAGCTCAAGAGGATCCCTTTGCAAATTCTTCTAGTAAATATAACCCTTCAGTTATCTCCCTTTGTGTGAGTCTGAGTGCCTTAACAAAGACTCACAAGATGAGGTGAAGCGTCTATGTAGCATCTGTGGTTCAAAAGGTAGGTTGTCTATAAATGAGAAGGTCAGTGGTTCTATCCCTGCCTCCTCTACTCGTTGAAGAGTCCTTGATACTGAATCTTGGGTTTGAAATGTCTTAGTGTAAAAGTGATTCTGCATAGAACAAAGTGCTTGAATGAATGAGGCTTTTCATAAGAAACTCTGAGTGCTCAAATACTCTAGAAAAATGCGGAACAAGTCCACTTGGCTTTTCCTTTTCAACATCAGGACAGAGTTAAAAGAAGACTATTATATTAGTGGGCAGAAATCTTCTGCTTGGCCACATTTGACCTAATAAACCTAAATCCATTCACCTGAGTCCAAGCTGAGTCCACATAAAGTCCACAGTTCAAATATGGTGAGTAAAGTATTGCACTGTTGATAAATACACAGAAACCTGTTTCTCAGTCTGCTTCTTATAAAATAAGTGCAAAATAATAATGTTTCATTAGTACTTGTTTATATTTTGAGGCTTCTCTTCTTTTCTAGTTTAACGAGGTTCAGTAAGAACATTCACATACTTTTGAGCACCAGTAAAAGACTCTGTAGTTGTTGAAGCTCATGAAGCTAAATTTTCACCTTATTTCATTAAAAATGAAGCAGATTTGAAACCAACTCTCCGGGTCTTTTAAATTCAATTTAAATTGATTAAATTAGAAACGTATCTGTTGTCAAATGGACCAGAAATCAGCTAATACAAAATGACATTAGTGAATCAGCAGGGACACAATTCTGTTTCTGAAATTTAGGATGACCATCTCACAATCTGACTGCAGCCAGTCGGGATGCAACAGGAAATAACGTGCAATTTTGGCAAAATGAAACAAAGTAAAAAATATAAAACAATTTTTTTTGTAGGACATTAGTAAACAGGTACATCTAACTTCATCACTGCGTCACAATCCTACAGCTGTTACCAAGGAGCAGACAATAATGGTGTTAGCCATTAGCCGTGCATCTTGTCCTCAGTTCAGTAGCAAACTTGCACTAAACTTTTCCCAAGTTCACTAGATGAGTGTCACACAGTGTTGCTCATACTGGACTCATACAGTTACACACTGGGTAACACCTTCAGATGCTGAGGTTGCTGGGAAATTTGAATCCTTTACATTTGTGCACTTTTTGTATTAAAAACTCAGTTATCCAAGTTGCTGTGTACAAATAAAATTCATCTTAGGATCTATTACAGTCATGTCAAATATCAAAGCATACATCACAGAAATCTGATGATTAAAATGGGGGCAGTGTACTTACTGTGCTGGGTGGCTCTGTTTTGAAGATCTTTGAGGATGTGCAGAAAAACACAATAGCGCAACTCAAAGAGCATCACTTTGCTTTATAACCTCACTGTGAAGGTCACTGCAGCATGTGACCCCCTCCCCTGCAGCTGACTGGGCAGACTGGTCTGCTGGACGGTCATAAAAGGCCTGCTGTGGTCAGGATAGAATACCAAACTAAAGCAGAACCAAAGCCCCATCTGCTCCCTCCTCATCCCGGTTTTCTCCCACTGCATCCCGGTCTATCTATGGAGACTGACTGTCCACTGCTGACTTTCCCCTCTGTGCTTCTGCCCATCTGTGTTTTGTTCCATCTTTCTGACATGTATTCCATCCAGGCTATCTCTGGGTATTAAACCCCAATTATTCTTTATTTAACCCCGTGGCATCAAACTTAAGCCAAGCTGTCAATGAACTGCTGATGTGGTAAATCAGAGAAACCTGTCAGCATTGCTCCTCAGGCTCTAAAATCTCTAAAGGTAAATAAATGCTGGAGCCTCAGACTTTTTAAAAAAATATTAATTCACAGAAATTTCCTGTTTATTCTTCAACTTTTTTTTCTCATAGACCACCTGTAAACAAAAATTCTTATATTTACTGGCTTTAATGACAGCACAGTGCTAGGACTTTTGATGGGTGAAAGTCATTCGTGTCTTCAGTAGTTAGTTTTCAGTATCTGCTTCTATTCATAGAATATTCATTCACATAAACATTGAAAGCAAAGATGTAATTGAATAAAGTCTGAATAATTAGTTATGTAGATGTGAGCTATGCTAACTTATATCAGCAGATTGAGCAGCTATAAATTCATTTATCTGTATGCAGTTAAAATTTAAATCATTTTCGTTTCTGAAATGGAAACAAATGAGCAGTTCACTTTGTACGACTGCTTTTCTTTTTTGAATGTTTATAATTGCTTCCCCACATAAAATACTGTGTAACCACATTCAGCTAATGCTATGCTAACTGGAAACCCATGAACTACCTACCACTACTTTAATTAGAAAATAATGGCATTGGTCTTCTGAGTTTTGGCTTCTTTATCTGTTAATAATAGAAAAGATTCACTCTAATAAACTGTGATTGTCTTTTCAAGCAAACACCAGCCTTAGAAGCTGCTTGTAAGCTCCCATCATCCTCTGTTTTCCTCCATCAGTTACTGACAGTAATAAATAAGGCAATGATGCACATCATGTCTCACTGACTGATAACCTGACACACTGAGCGAGTCCAGACAGGATTTGGACCGCAGTGGATTTTGACATTAGATTTCTCTGTGCAGAGTTGAAATAATAGATCTGCAGTGGGGATTAAACTCGAGGCTTTCAGCTTTGATATCGTGCTATTTTTACACTGAGAACAACCAGCCTTCTGCTGCCTCTTTAATCTCATGAAAACTCAGCTCGCTCCACTGTTCGGCTGGTTTTTGAGGACCAGCTCACATATCAACAGGCAGGGGAACTGAAAATTACATAGCATTAGGTGGTGTAAGTTGGGGCAGTCACATTATAAAGATTACCAAAAGAATCTGCAGGCTACAGAGCTACTGTCCATGGCTCCAGCTTTGAGCCCAGCAGTACTGTGGCAGATAGATTTAATATGACGTCGGCCCACATTTTGCAGCTCTAGTAGCGTCAGCTCTTCTAGGAAGGCTTTCCTCAAGGTTTAGGAGTGTTTATGGGAATTTTGGACCATTCTTTAAGAAAAGCATGTGACGTCAGACTCTAAGGTTGGCTGCAGTCTCTGTTCTAATTCATCCCAAATATCTTCTGTTGGGTTGAGGTCACAACTCTGTGCAGGCCAGTCAAGTTCTTCCACATCAAACTCCCTCATCCATATCTTTATGAACCTTTCTTTGTGCACTGGTGCGCAGTCGTGTTGGAACAGGAAGAGCCCATCCCCAAACTGTTCCCAGAAAGTCTGAAGCATGAAGTTGTCCAAAATGTCTTGGTATGCTGAAGTTATACGAGTTCCTTTCACTGAAACTAAGGCCCTGAGCCCAACTCCTGAACCCCACCTGAGACTTTACACTTGGCACAATGCAGTCAGATAAGTACCGTTGCCTCTGCAACCACCAAACCCAGACTCATCCATCGGATTGTCAGACAGAGAAGTGCAAACTGTCTCTCCAGAGAACACGTCCCCACTCCTCTCTAGTCCAGTGGCAGCGTGCCGTACACCACTGCCCATGCTTTGGTGATGTAAGGCTTGGATGCAGCTGCTGGACTATGGAAACCCATTTCATGAAGTTCTCTGTTTACTGGTTTTGAGCTAATCTGAAAGCCACATGATTTTGGACCTCTGCACACTATGTTCTCTGTGATTTTATGTGTCTACCACTTTGTGGCTGAATTGCTGTCTTTCCTAAATCGCTTCAACCTTTTTATGACACCAGTTCACCGTGTAATATTTAGTAGCAAGGACATTTCCTTTTTTTTTTTTTTTTTGCCTGTCCCATTTGGCTCTTTTATTGTCTAAAGGCAAAGAAAGATGCCCAACGGATTTACTTTACCAAACTGACCATCCCAGCCTTGCCGTAATGGTCCATTTGATTCACCTTTTATTGTTTATTTTATTTTCACTTACTGAATACGGGACAGACTTGACTGGGGGAAAGAAGGGGAGAAAGAAAGAGGGAAAGAGAAACAGCTGAGAAGAGGGACGGGGGAGAAGGGCAAAAGACAAAAACCAACAGAATGAGCAGAAAAAAAAAAGAAAAAAAATGCATATATCAATCACCTGGATCACCTGCTGAGAAAGAAAAAAGAAAGCAAGCAGAAGAGAACAAGAGTAATAGAATAAACAACATCACAATGATATATGGGAATATGACAGTAAATACTAAATATTAAACATTATTGTGCAGCACATAAGATCAACAGAACACAGTGTGCTTTGAGGTAGGAGCCAAAAAGGGTGTAGTTTGTGTGTGTGATCACCCGTGTGTACACCTGTGAGCATGGACGCGCTTGTTTTTTGTTTTTTAAAAGGTTCCTTCATGTAATAATCTGCTAGAGGGTGTGGGGGGGCCACAGCCCCGTCCTCCAGGGCATGAAGCAGGTATGGAGGAGATCAAAACTGCAGACATCCAGAGGCCCCCAGAACACAAGAGACCAAGGAAGACCAACAGCCAGCCGTGCCTGAGTGACCGAGCCCCAGGCCGAGAGGCCGGGAGCACCCCACCTCCGAAGTGGCCCGAGCGAGCCCCAGGCCCCGATAAGCGGCCGCCAAGGAGTAAGCCGGTGTGTACCTGGACGCCCATCCCCGCAAGGACATTTCCTGACTGGACTTGTGACGTCCTATCACTGTACCATGCTTCCTGAGCTCCTGAGAGTGACCGACAAATGTTTGTAGAAGTGGTCTGCATGCCTAGGTGCTTGACACCTACGGCCATGGAAGTGACTGAAACAGCTCAATTTAGTGGTTTAGTGGTTTGAATATTTTTAGCAGTTTGGTGTAGGTGGATAGTTACATGAGGGATGAATGGATTGACGATCGATCTATGGATAGACAGATGGACAACAGCGATGGCCATGTTAGCAAGTGAGCTGTCAGAAAGAGTAGAAATACTGATATTTATCTTTGTGTCGTATTGATTTTTGTGTATCATATCAAACAAAATGTTCCGAGTTGACTTCAGCCCAGAGAGAAGTCCGTCTTATGGTGTTTGGTTCACTGTGATCCTGTCAGGTTTCCTGTCTTGTTGCCGTCCTGTTGGCTGAGCCCTTTGTGACCCTTTTATAAATAAAGGTTTACGCACAAACTTACTGATAACGCCACACATATCTATGTAAGCCCTGCACCCATCCACCCATTCAACCGTTCCTACCAGCTGTCTCTCTCGTCTTCATTCCTCCATCCCTCAGCTGTCTGACAGAGGAGAGAGGGAATAATTAATAGTTCATTTTCCAGAGTGCTTTGACTTTTTCTTGGAAATGACGAAGACGCCTGCCGAATTCATGACTTTTTCTCTCTGTTGTGTCCGTTCTCTTTTTACCTAAACCATCCTTCCACTCCCGTCCCAACCACCTTTACAGTTTTACATTTTTTCATCCATCTCGATGCTCTCTCTTTCTCTCTCCAGTTAATATGCTCTAAACCAGGACAAGTTTGTGTGAAGCCTATTTACTGACTCACACAGCCGCAATAAATCCCTGCAAATGCTGCGCTCACACACACACACACTGAACCACTGACTCTGAAATGCCTTCTTTAAAAATTCTGTTTTGTTTTTTTGCTCCCTGCTGAACTGATGGACTCAGAAATAACTTTAAAAATATGATCTAAGGGTGAGGATCATATTGCACATAGTGGAAAAGTAATGCAATTTTATTTTGGGTTAAACTTTAGCTTCTATTTGACGTTATTCATGTCAAGAGCGCCATCACCACCAGGCCTATTTGAGGCCAAAGAAAACAACAAGAAAACATCTCAATCTGGATAAAGGTTTAGGACTTACATTCCTGTAATAACAGTCTCTTTTTCAAAATTGACTCAAAAGCTGTTTCATAGACTGGTGTGGGTTATTGTTTCTTCATCATTTACGCTGGAAAATGACTGGAGACGTTTCCAAAACACGCGACTGGTCTTTAACCTGCCAGCTCCCCTCGTAAAAAGCCAGAGCGACGCATTGTGCCAAGGTGCAAATAGCACAGGTGATAGTCTGGTAAATACACAGAGCGAGTGGCTGGCATGCATCTCTGCTCTGGCCTTTCCACTGCCCTAACTATTCACAGACAATTTAATGCACTGCAAACTGATTTGAAGTGAAACGATCCAGAACCCGCTGAAGTTCAGACTCTCGACTTTAATGAAAAGGGTTGAACAAAGTCATAGCATTAGCTAACACTAGTTTTAAGGTATCTATGCATAAGCAGCAGATGATTCCCTGGATGGTGCTTTGCAGTTTATATGGACAGTGGCCCAAAACATGCAGTTGAAGCAACCCAGATAAAGTTAACAGCTATTACTTGATCTCAGTCTTAGTGTTGAAGATGAAACTAAAGGCAAGAGCCACAAACAGCAGACAACAACAGGCAGACACAAAGGAAACATGTATCTGAAAACAGTGCTGCATTTTAACAGGATATCCATTAATTAAGTTAGTTTGTCCATTTACATTTGGGCCCCTGGGTATAAATGAAATACTCAACAGTTAATGCAACAATGCAGTTTTCCTTTTTAAATCTGTCATGATGGAGTACAGGACCAAAATTAGGAAAAGGGTTTTACTGTGCAAACATTTATGGACCATTTCGATTGTAGTTTAACTTTTAAATGCACATTGGCACATAGCATTTGTGCATAGTGTTAATGCCTGCATAATACACTATAAAGTCTGTAAGCACAGACTTAAACAGCTGTCGGACCAACCACAGCGCTCTCATCTCGTCTCCCACATACAGCCCAGTGTATCCCAGAACAATGGGTGGATGCTATAAACTTATTTTAGTTTGGAAACACAGAGACGCCATGGCAACCCCGAGCTAGTCCCCCCAATCCCTGGCTGTCACTCCAAATTCCTGAAGACCTTCTATGACTCTGTTGTGGCTTCTGCTATCTTTTGTGGTCTGCTGGGGCGGCAGCATCTCTGCTGGGGACAGGAAGAGACTGAACAGGGTGATCCGAAGGGCCAGCTCTGTTCTAGGATGCCCTCTGGACCCAGTGGAGGTGGTGAGTGACAGGAGAACGGCGGCTAAGCTGTCATCCCTGATGGACAACATCTCCCACCCCATGCAGCAGACTGTGACAGCACTGAGCAGCTCCTTCAGTGGGAGACTGCGGCACCCACGGAGTGGGACGGAGAGATTTCGCAGGTCTTTCCTCCCCACTGCTGTCAGACTCCATAATAAAGACTTTAACTGATCAAGCACACACATCCACACATGTGCAATAACACTAAGTGCAATAATCCTTTCTGGCATCGTTGTATTTTTACTCAGTTGTATATAGTATTTGTATTTGTATTCTATTTTTATCTTATTGTATATTTATTTTATTTTATTCTACTGTATATAGTATTTTATTTTATTCTATTCTGTACAGTTGTGTACTGTATTTATTCTTATTGTATTCTAATTTTTGCCTCATAACTTTTGCACTGTCCACTTCCTGCTGTGACAAAACAAATTTTCCACGTGTGGGACTAATAAAGGTTATCTTATCTTATCTTATCTTAAATGACCCCACAAACACAGACAGAGATCTATATATTAAACCTCCTTTTAATTAAAAGCTAAATTAACTGCAGTGGTTAGAATGAAAACGCAGCAGCAGTGTGCTGATGCTCATGTTGTACATGACTCACAATCCTAAGCTGTATTCTTGAAATAATTTTTCATCATCCAGCCTGAAAAAGTTGGAAAAATATTAGATTTATGTTCAAAGTTTTGTTGTTCTGTGGATTCTTGGGTCACATTTGATTTAATCGACTTAAGCCATGTTTCTATGCGATCTGATTTGTTGTACACATGTGAAGCAGGCTTCTCTCAGGTCCTCCCGTTATGTCTGTTTATAAAAGTCACTCTACAGTTTGTGGATCAGGAGGATCAGGGACGTGTCTAACAGTCTGCTGCTTTCCACACTACACCTCTCTGCGTAACACAGCCTAATTCAGTCATGTACTTGTAACTGTGGGACACATTAAGTAAAATATCACGGAACAGAGCACCGGCCGATATAATCCGGGGCACCTTTACACCCCGCGTTGTAAAAATGAGATAATCTGCTGATGTGTCTGTTGCTTAGTTTCCTGTAAAATAATTTCAGCTGCTTTGCTGGTTCGTTTTCTGTGATTCTTTGAAGCCTAATTAGCCAGCAGCTGCTGCAGCCTGACAGCAAACAGCTGGAGGGGATCGATCCAATCAAAAGATGAGATTAGCCAGACCGCAAATGTATCCGAGACAGTTCAGAAATGACCTTGACCTGAGGTCACAGGCGCACACACAACAATCTCACATCACCTTAGAGAACTTCACAATGACAGACAGATTTTCTAGAGACTCACTAAAACTGAAACTGTCATATTTGTAAGGAAGCCACACACACACACACACACACACACACACACACACACACACACACACACACACACACACACACACAGCAACTGTGGTCAACATTCCTCTGAGGCTCCACACCAAAGCTCAGTAATCCTTCACTCTCTCACACACACTGAAAGACACACATCACTACTACAGGCCAGGAGATTACCTGTTATAGAAACAATGTATCTAACCATAAATATTATTTAAATGCCAGATATTGCACAGCACTGCACATGCACAACTCTCTCACACACAGAGCCGAATGAACTGAGAACAGTAAACACTATTTATAGCCTGCACAGAAACACAACCTCACTGTGTGTGTGCCGTTTACAGATCCACGGGTCACATGTTGCATCTAAAGGGAAGCTGATGGTGGAGTTTTGGCTTTGTGGAGAGCTGCCGTTCACTTCCTGTTAATCCAGTTCTAAAGAAAAACTGGCTGTGATTCAGTTTAGGACACAGTCAGGCCGTTTGAGAGACGAGCCTCAAAAATTGAAACAGCTCGTGCCTTAACAAAAACAAAAGCTTCCCATTTTTTCTCCCACGTTCATCTTCAGTCGCTCGTCATCACACAGGTTGTTGCACACCGTGCTGTGAAAGGTTTTCCTTTATTTCCTGTATGTGAATTAAAAAATTCTCTGAATCACAGTCTTTAACAGTTTACATTTAATGAAATTATATTTTTCAGAATGCTGATGGTGTCATTCTTTTGCATCTGATGGGTCGAAATATGTTTTTTCTTTTTCTTTATCGTTGACATTGTCAGATCTTTTTAGTTTTGTGCATTTTCAACTGACTGTTGAAAAGAACTGACGGAGTTTTCGTTTCCCTTCAGGATTATCTGTGAGTCCTTTCAGATTTGTCTTCTTGTTCTCCAAACAGTTTTCAAAATAGCAGCTGGAGTAATAAGAATTATGACCCAGAGACCCAAACTTAAAGTGAAACCATTTAACTTTAATATTTGCATTTTAAATCTAAAACTGAATCGTTTGCATTAAATACAGTTTATTCAATGTAAACGTGAGAAAACGTGGATTTTCGTCTTCATACTTCTCACTTGTCTGTTTCTCAATGAAAAAGCTAAATGACATTTTTACTCATAAATCCATCATCCAGCGTCTGTTACAGCGTTAAAGAAAAACAAACCATAGCTTCTGTCTGATCTCACACAAACCTTAAATCCTACAAGTTTCCCAGATGTACAATTTAAAAAAACAAAAACACACATCTGTGTTCAGCTCGCTTTACAAACAGAAGCACAAATGAAATTGGCAAACACAAGCTGCATGTTTCTTTCTATTTACATTTTCTTAAAGTTATTAAAGTGAGTTGAAGGTTAGTTTTACAAACACACATTTGCACACATTAGCAGTTTTTATTAAACTTGGTAGAAGCTTGAGCTCACCCCAAAACAGGAAGTTTGGTCTTTTTGCTCTTTCTCTTTATCACTAAAGCCATCAAACATTCTGTCTAAGTAATAATTTAAATTGAACTCATTTTCTGTTTAGATAAAAAGAAGCAAAAAAAAAAAAAAAGAAACTGAGGTTTTCCAGCTGCACCATGACGCTCCCATTTTTGTCTGACTGCATCTTAAAAACCCAAAGATGTGACACAAAATGCACAAACTGCTTCCTACAGCGCCCCCTACTGTGTGGATGCCGGCATCTACAGCTTATTTCTTGTGTGCTCATTAATGAGCAGATTTCTGAAATATTAAAAACTAAACAGCTAGATGATAAATTAGACATTTCTAAGTACAGTCGTCTGGAAAGTCAAACATTTCTTCAAACCAGGTACGTGATGTGGACATTTGTGTGTTATAGTTTGTGCATCTGTGGGTACACTTGGGTCTGATCAATGGAAGTTTTTCATGAGCGGGCGAGCGAGAGGTTCACAGATGTCCACGTGCCTACATGTTTTTTTCTTTTTTTGTCGTCATCTACAGAGGCTTGAGAATTTACAAGTTACCCGCGACCTTCAGGAAGACTTGAAGCCTAACAGGAATGAACTATTCTGTCTCCAGATGTTTGTGTCAGAGCGTAATCGCCTTGTGTTTCATATTTTATTTTTAAGACAGTCACCCAGCCCACACTGATCTGAAATGACTTGTATAACTGTGGCAGACTTGTGCTAGCTATATCTGTGAAGGTTCTCAGTCATCCAGGTCATCGTAGTCTAAGGAGCTTGGAGGGAAAAGTGTCTGGACTTCTTTAAGTTACGTGAAGTTACATGTTTCACCTCAAAAGCGAAGAGCTTAAAAATCTGGGACTCTCCACCATTTGACCTCAGAACTGAAGAAGCTTCTTGGATGAGAGGTGAAACGTCTTCAAGACAAATAAAGAAGTCCAGACACTTTTCTCTCCAAGCTCCTTAGACTCACGTGCTAGCCAGTTATTATATCAATATTTCTTTGAATAAGAGCTGAACAAGACTTTTGACAGCTGCGTCCATCTTTGGCTTTGTGTTTCCCTGTTTGTGCAGCAGAGGCTCATTTTAATCTCGCTTCATTTTATTGGTCAAACATTGGTTAGCCACTCACTTTTTCTTCTACTTTTGTTGTTTGGTTGTTGCTGGCAATGATTTTAGTGCATTACAGCTACCTCTGGTAGTATCAGCGCGCCAAACATACATTTTTATTATTACATTTTTTTAATTAATGTGTTGAAAAATGATAACCATCCCTAATGTTTTCATTGAGATGAATATGATTAATAATAATAATACTATTATGGGGTTTTTGCCGGGTCTTACACTCACGTTAGGGCTTTTCTTCTCACCCTGGTTGTGAAAGGTTCCAGATCTGATTTAAAACAGTTTAGCTGTGTTTTTCTCTCTGAACTTACTTGTGGGCTGTTTTCAGACAGCTTCGTGTTAGTTTAGCAAACAAGGAATTACTTTAGGAATTATTTTTGGACATGCTGTGCAATGCACTGCATAAATAAAATAGCCATGTGCTGGCTAATTTCTTTTACACATGTATTTTTCACCTGAAGCCATAAACCTTTAATACGTGCTGTTTCCACAAGAAGTAAGCTTAATAAAATACACTTAATTTAAAATTGACCAGGTGGAAAGAATCCACAAACTTCTGCTGCACAAAGAAAACCACAGCTGCTTTATTTTAACCTGGGCCGTGAAGAACACCTGGAATGGGAAAATTTAGGGCTAAATTTGTCCTGTGACCTGAGCAGGGAAGAAGCTGCAGGTTTAAGAGGGTCAGATCAGCTATTCTGATTATTATTGTCAACCAGCAATCTGCTGACAATCAGAACGTTAATCTGTTGGATATTTGCCGCTATGAAACTGTGTGAAAGCTGCAGGTGCTTCAGCTGTTCTAGTGTTTCTGTCTTTGTGTCCATCAGTCCAGCTGGATGGCTTGCAGATCTAGAGATGACCATGTAGTGAACATCAAATCCATCTGTGTGCCAATGTGTCGAGTGTCTTTATGTTTTGTAGATCTGATGGTTTCCTCCTGCGGCGCTGGGAGGCACCGCACCGCTCGCTCCGCCCTGGACGTCGACAAAGCCCATCCTCTGCCTCCTCTTCCTCTGCTCCGTCATCTGCGCGCGCGCGCGCACACACACACACACACACACACACACACACACACACACACACACACACACACACACACACACACACACACACACAGAGTCACTAAACGCCACCCAAGCTGTGATTCAGTGTGTTTATGTGTGCTGCTGTGATTAGAGCTTTGCTCCTCAGTTATGGTGCCACCAATGTGGTGCATTAAAAATGTTGTCCTGCTAACTGTGAAAGCAGTTGAAAGATCAGCTGCTGATTCTGGATGAATTTCTGCTTTTAATGAATGAACAAAAGTATAGTCAGCATTTACTTGATTTGGGCTGCAGTGTTAGGATCTTCCAGCATGTCGTGGGGCAGAATATTTTTCACATGTTAACCCTAATATTTTGACCTATCGGGGACTTTTTGATTGTCTGAGGTAGCTGTAACATAACTTAAGATGGAAAACATACCCCATGTTTGGTAATGATTGCATATGATTGACTATTTCATCCAAACTCGTGTAGCTGACCCGACTGGTAACCAGTTAGCCTTGGCTGATGAAAGTAATTATAAACAGATTCATTAGCTTAAAAAAGTTAAAGCGAGCTGAAATTTGTCAAATCAAAGTCAACTTTGTTATTGTCAGTGCATCTGTCCCTTTGTGTGCAAATACCTGCTCTTTGAGCTCCGTCAGCTGGGCGGTCAGGGTTGTGACCACCTTCATGGTTGATACCAGTTTGTCCTGTAACTGCCTCATCTCGTTCTGCTCGCCATCGCTGTCTGTTACCACCAGTGACATGGCCTGCATCCGTGGAAACCAGTCCAGGTTGTTGTTCTGAAGCAGCAGAAGAAGAAGCAGTTTATTTGTGAACCTGAAATCGCAGCCATGTCACTTTTCTTTCTTTAACGTTTCCCACCTTGATCATGTGAGCCACGTAGCTCTCCGGTCCTGTGTAGTCCGTCTTGTTTTTCTCGCGCACCAAAACGATAAAGTAGAGGTAGTTCCAGATATTGTGCTCCAGTTTGATGTGCTCTTCGAAAGACACCGTCTTATTGTCAAACTTGTCTCTCTCGAGGCCTGCAGCAGAACAAAGAAGACCAAGCTTCTTCAACAAATCTACTGTTAGCTGATTGGTTTGTTAGTCACAGTGTGAAGAACGTCTACAAACCGCAAATGAAACATGTTGTTTTCAGAATTTCTTCCTTCTTCTGCTTCTCACTCCTCAAGTCTGCGAACGTGTCGATGATGACACCGAAGATCAAGTTGAGGACGATGATGATGACGATGAAGTAGAACAGCAGGTCATACACAACTCGAGCGGGAAACAGTGGCTCCTGAACACAGACCCGGGAAAGGAATTTAGCCTTCACTCTGCACTAACTTCTTACCTGATGATCTTTTATCTATTTTAAAACTTCATCTTCAGAGCAGCTAGCATTTATAGTCCTGCAGTTTAAGATCATTTTTTTAGTAACAGCTAATTTAAAAACCAAACTGCACCCTTCTGTGGCAGAATATTTCCACATGATAAAGAAAACGTCAGATAAAAGCCAAAGATGTAGGCTGTGCATTTTGTTATCGGAGAGCAGCATTCAGGTAAAAACTGTCTCGTACATTCTTAGATGGTTTGCGGAGGACGTCTCCCACTCCCCCTCCATTCCTCAGTCCGTGGTTCAGCACAGTAACGATACACATCAACAGAGTGTCGCATGCTCGCTCAGAGTCCGGCACCTCTGAAACACACACACAAAGACTCATCAAGGACATTTAACAATGATCAAATACAAAGTCGGTATAAATGTAAAGTTATGGTGTGTAAAACCTTTCACCACTAGTTCTGTTTTTCTACCGCTCCGAATCAAAGTGTATAATCCCAGCTATGGTGGCTGTTATAGCACAAACATGTTTTAGTGGAGCAAAAGAGACCAAAAATATTAAACTTAGTATTTAAACCATAACTGCCTTCCTGGCATATTTCTTCTACTGTTTGGAGTGGATCTGTATCCAGCCCAGAGATTCCTTTTTAGAGGCTGTCAGTGCTCTGTTTACCTCAGCTGTCAATACCGCATAAGAAGCATCCACATTTACTCCAGCCTTTAAAAACTTTGTGATACGAGTCTGTAAGTGAGTGAAGCTCACTTCTGACCAATGACAGTGATACTACGTGAGTTATTGAGGATATGTTGAAGATTTAAGCTCTATCTGCCCCTGTTAGCTGTTGTTAGCTGGCTGCTCTTGAAGTGGATCTAACATTGTTGGTCTCTGACACTTTCTGAGTAACTTTTTGTATGATGTGAAAATATAATCTTCTAAGAGTTTTGAGTGGGAAAGTGTGATTTTTATTTTATTTCATTTCATTTTTTTAGTTTTGAACACTCAGCTAAAATTAGCTAGCACAATGTTAGCTTATATGCAGCTGATATTGATGTTTAGCCAGGTTGTTGTCAGTTTCATGGTGGCTTCCACTAGGGCTGGGCGACATGAGGAAAATCTAATATTGCAATATTTTTTGGGATATCGTGATACCCTCCCTGAAGTCAAGGTTTTTATATAAATATCACCACGAAAACCTCAGAATCTGATCTAAAAGCTCATAAACACCATTTCTACAACCACCAAACAGCCAAAACAACAAACAATTAAACGAGCAGTAAAGTAACGTGAAATATGAATAACACAAATGACAAAGCCATGAACTCACTTGACTTCATGTAACCAAACAAACGGCACAGTGTCTAAAAGCTGAGATCTCACAGATTCCAGAACTGCAAGTTTCATCACACTTCGACCAAATTTCACTGAACCAGCTACAAATATGCTTCACATTCGATAAGCATTAACATGGAATCAGACTTGCACGTGCCACTAACCCCATGCTATCATTTTTCTGTAAAGCAAATTTACCTAAGGCTATAATTAAAGTAACCTTAACCATTTTCCTCCGTTTGTCTCGCCGATAGCTTTGGCGTGGGGAGATGTTCACATGCAGAGTTTAAAACAGTCTTAATTTTGCATGGATGACTTTTCAGCATGTTTTGCAATTTACCCCATTTTGTTCTACATCCTCCTCAAATCCAAACCACACGATGACTTAATGCATCTTAACGCTGGTATTGCATCCTCACCAGCTTTACGAAACTTTGAGTGCTCCAGTAGAGTAAAATAAGCGCCATATAAGAACCAGCCCATTTACCGTTTAACAGCTCCAAAACATATTTTTGTATTTGTATCTGTGGATAAACACCATTTTAAACTGTTATATAGTTATTTAGCTCTCTGTCTATACTTGGACTCCAGTAAGTGGTGGAAATTGGATAATTGTATCTATTTTAGTTAGCTGAACGAGTTGTTTTCTAATACATGTTGCAAAAACTGACTACTGTCAGTAACCATCTAGTGATGTGTCTGTCTCTTACCTTCCTCTTCAGTGTTGGTCTCTGCAGTGCAGCTGACTCCGTCTGCAGAGCACGACTTGAGGAAATCCTGAGAGGCTTCACTATTTTGAGAAGCTGAACAGGAGACAGTAACTAGTACCGATTAAGGTTTTGGTATGAGGGTTAATTTTAACAGCTGTGAATTTACCTGCAGCAATCTGTGCCAGCGGGTCGACCTCCATAATGAAGTCCTCCTTCAGGAAGAGGAAGCCCACAATGGAGAAGAGGTACACAAGGATGAGAGCGAGCAGTGCCGTGAGCAGGATGGAGCGCCCGTTACGCGTCACGCTGTTTATCACATTTAACAGGGTCTCCTCCCTGTAGATCAGGTCAAAAAGCTGCCCGAAATGAACACAGACACTTAGATTTCCCTTCCTACCACAAACAGCACAAACACCTGACAGGTCACTGTGTCTGCTGTTTACCAGGATGCTGTAGAAGAGCTCGTGAACGAAGAGTCCCAGTGTGGACGTCAGGACGTATGCCAGGTGATAGAGGAACTCCACATCCATCACCATGGCTTTGTACCCCATAATAAATGTGCCGTTGTTTCCCACAAAACTCACCACAAACACCACTTTATTGATGAGCTGGAAATGGACAAAACATGGACAGCACAGTGGATGATCAGGCTGGAGGTGTTGTTACCAAAGAGATGTAAAAGGACGCTGGCCAATTGTAAGAAATAATTGTAAGAAAAGCAGAAAAGTTCTGCTAGCTCATTGCCCAGACTGGCCTTTAATAATAAAACAAGGCCTGATTCCGGCCCTCAGGCCACATATTTGACACCTCTGATCTAGAATGTTCTACTCTAAAACCACAATTCAAATCTAGAGCTCAAAAAGAACAGGAGAATATTTTCCTTTTAGTCACAGTCACATCTGATAAGTGTATTCAGTGTCTTCACAGTTTATATTTTTTAACTGACCAGTTCACTGATCACCAAACTTAACTAAAAAAACATGAAATCGTCATTTTGATTTTAAAAAAGAAAAAATCTTCATCAACTCTGAATAAAACCTAGAAATGTAAACTGTGAATCAAGAGTTTAAATATTTAAAACGGGTACCAAGCCATGCTAAGCTAATCACACCCAGGGTGCAGATGTGTAATGTGGTGTTTTCTCACATTAAGTGTTCCCAGCACTATTAGCGTGTTGCCAATGCCTAGGTGGTAGATGGACCTGAGAATCAGAGCGACGGTGAACGGCGTGAGAGAACGCTGAGAGAACAAACCCAGGACGGAGAGACCGGTCAGGACCCAGAACAGCATCAACAACAGAGAGTCGTCGATTGCACCTACAGAGGAGAAGAGCATCGTTTTAAGTGCCACATCCTCACCTCGACCAGTCCTCCACACTTTCTACAGATGATGACAAAAATAAAATGACAGTGTTCGTGTGTTTAGTCGTATTTTCAGATCTATCAGTACTTGCAGTAGTACCTTGTCCGGAGTCGTAGGGGTAGAAGAAAGCGATGATGAGGTTGATGAAGAGGGCAAGTTTAAAGGAGATTGTTCCCCACAGAGTCATCCTTCTGGAGAACCAGTACAACACTGGCATACCTGCACAAACACATACATGTTGAGCCTGAACACGCTGTTGGGTTTTTATATGTTGAGCAAAAGTAGAATTGATGTGAGCACCTGGCTCACACGAATGAAGCCTTTACAGATCACACTGAGTGTGTGTACTCACTCCTCAGCTTCTTCTGCCACTCCATTTCTCCATGCAGGAAGGATGTTTGCTCGAAGAAATGTGTGACTTTGGATCCCTGCTCGTCCAGCTCAGTGGTGTTGAACACCCTGATCTTTGACTCCTCTGTCAGAAACTCACAGATGGGATGAACGGGAAACACAATCTGCTCCATGCTGCGGTCATCGCGAACAATCTGGGCACAGACAGATACGTAGTTTAGACAACGTCTTCTACACAGATGATAAAAGCTCGATCCTTTCTAAAATGTAGAGATGAAGTTGACAAACTCAAAGAAAGCACATTTTCAGAATTTACGGGGTTTCTTTTGCCCTTTTTGGGTTATGGATGGTGTAGACAGACAGGAAAGAGAGAGGAAGACATGTAGCAAAGGGTCACAGGTCGGACTCGAACCCGGGCCTACTGCTGTCTTGCCATAAAGCATATGGTCAGTGACTGAACTATGAATTCTACTTCCTGGTGGTGGCTGGAACGAGGGGGGAGCATCTCTGCTTAGATTGTTGTGACTCAGACCAGGACTGAGTTGTGTAACCGAGGAACAGAGATGCTTGTTAAATAAACAATTTGAAAAAGTTACGTTTTACCCAAACGATCAAATGCCATTTTGTGCTATTTGATAACCAAACCACAAAGTATTATAGGATCAATGGCTCAGGATAAAGATCTTTATTTTAATAGTAGTAATACCTCTATCTGTGAAGTGAGCTGCTCGTAGTACTCCAGCGGGTCCTGCTCCACCACAGGAGCTGGAGCTGAGGACTTCAACATCTGGGACAGAGGTCGGTTGTTCAGGTTCAGCTGCAGACACACAAACAGCAGCATGGTGTCAGTTTTAGATGATTACAACTTGACATGGATGGATGGATGGATGTTTACCATTGAGGAAATGCCCTCCTCTCCCTCTTTATTGTTCTTTTGAGGTTTTAGGAGGTTGTGAAGGACTTTGTTGTGTCTCGCCAGCTGCAAAAACACATCAAGAACTTTATTTTGACCCTAACCAACCACAAAATATCATGAGCTCTTCCAGATAGCCAATAGGAAATTGAGTTTAGTCACCTGCTGAGCCAGGATGTAGATGTTGTGCCCCACCTCCCGAGGAGAAACTTCCACCTCCACATCTTCACATTCGCTCTCCTGGTTGTAGGCCTTCTTTATCACCTCCACCTGGCAGAGTGGACATGTACACACTTAGATTTTTCTTGCTTTTCAATAAGATCTTTAACAGCTGCTTTATGGACATGTGGTTCAGGGTCTGACCAGCTCTCGTGGCCGCAGGTTCAGCAGAATCCTCTCTGCGTTCTCGCTGTCGTGACGACTCTCCATAAGAGCCAACAGCAGCTTGGAGGCATTGTCCTGTCGAGCAGCAGTCAAACAAATGGACTGAACCGTTTGTCAAGTACTAGAGACAATGACTTCTATCTTTACACAGACAGGAATGATATTTGTGGAAATGCTGACTTAAAAACCTGGAAACAAACCCACACATTAACCTAAAAGAGTGAGAGATAAATGATGGTGTTTGGTTACATTTTATCACCTCCGACACTGCGCCCCAGATGACATGTTTAAACATAATTACATTTCAAGCAGTGTTAGATTTCCTGTGATTCTTTTAATGCACAGAAATATGAAAATAAGAAAGATTTCTGCACTTTTGCCACTATGGTGTCGCTACACTGAACTCCGTCTAAATGAAAGAGGCGACTCCATTTTACCTTCAGCTGCAGCACCATCTCCATCCGATAGCGACATAGAGGACTGATGTCATTCAGGATCAGAGCCGTTATGATGTCGATGCCGTTGGACTCGTGGGTCACGATACATGTCTGAAACACAGAAAACAAATGTCTGTGTAAGACAGTGCAGTAAACAAAGGACACCTTGAGAACGTCTGGAAAATTAAAAACTAGAGGATAACATCAGGTCTCTTCATCTGTTGTGCTGGCACTCGTGGTTCTTTGGTGCCTTTTGAGCCCACGTTTTCAGGGTGCTGGTGCCAGTTTCTTTTTCAATGGATGTACCTTTCTTGTCTGGTAGCAGACATTACCAATAGCACTGAACAAAGCGACTTTCTCATATTTCTAGTAGTAAGTATCGTCTTGCATTACCAACCACTGGCTTTGTGTCACATGCAGCTATATCAATCTGCCCAGACTAGGAAATGGAGACCACTGGCCACTCCTTAGTGAGCAGTTACCCCATGAATGTTAATAATGTAATCATCTGCTTTACCGCAAATGCATCACTACTGACGAGGGACAGTTAACCTAACAAGCATGTCTGTGGACTGTTGGAGGAAGGAAATCCACACAAGCAGAGTGAGAACACTCAACTTCCAGCTGCAGGTTTGAACCTACAGCCTTCTTACAGTGATGCTGCAGCGTTAACCGCTGCACCACCTTGGAACCTGTACGGTCAAAGAAAAGTAGAAACCATTGTTTCCACCCTGTTGTTCTCATGTACCTGGTTCTCTTGGCAGGGTCCTTGGCAGTACTCTGTAAGTGTTTCCAGGGACTGAATGATGAGGTGGACATTTGATTCATTGATGTACAAGCCCAGCAGGCCCAGGCCACCCGTCGTACTACCACACATGATGTCCAGGAACTGAAGTGTCTCACACACAAGGTTGTAGTTGGCTTTGTTATTCTGACAACGCAGGAAGTTCTGGAAACACAAAGTCACAAACTTGAGCCTTACATTTTCTGTATGTGTGCTCACATGAAGAAGATGCTGGGACAAACAGCTTTACTTCCTGTACTGGCCTCTAACAGACGGTGCTAAAAGACCCGCCTAAAGTGGAGAGAAAAACATCCAACTTGTCTCTAAAATATAGGTAGTAGATATTAACTTTTTGTCACATGTTTAATGCTATACAATCTGTAAAAAAGGCTCAACACTGTTCAGTAGTTAGCAGGAACTGACCTGTAGGTCGTTGTTGTGGTTCTCACAAAGCAGCTGTAGGAACCTCAAGATCGGCTTCATGATGGTAACAGCTGGTCCCATCTCTGTCTCCACCTCCTTCTGTTCTTCAATAGGTTGAGCTGGCAGGGTGGAGGTGCCTGGGGCAATGGGCGCCCCTGGTACCAACAGTGGATGACCCCCTGTACCCGGAAGTACACCCATTGTGGTGGAGCCACCTTTAAACCATAAAATATTATTACAAACATCTTTCGGAACTCAAACCTTTTCAGAGTCTTATTTTTCCCTTCACAAAGGTGCATAATACATAACTGTCTAAGGAGCTTGGAAAGAAAAGCGTCTGGACTTCTTTAAGTTTCTTGAAGATGTTGCACCTCTCATCCGAGAAGCTTCTTCAGTTTTAGGGTCAAACGGTGGAGAGACCAAACAGCCACTTCACAAGCGCATGGCACAATATAGAAGAGCCACCTCCACGGGACAAGACTCAGCAGTCCATCTGCATCTTAAGGATAAAGGTCACTCTTTTGAGGATGCCAATGTTCACGTTTTGGACAGAGAGGACAGATGGTTTGAAAGAGGAGTGAAAGAAGCATCTATGTCCACTGTGAGCGACCATCTTTGAACAGAGGCGGGGGTTTACGACACCAACTCTCTGCCATCTATAATCTAGTTTTGAGATCCTTCCCAGACGCCTTAACGCCCACTCACATCCTGGGCCATCTGACCTCAGGAAATCACATGATAAGGTGGGGCCAGGTTTCACAATGAGCTCACCCAAAACTCTGGCTGATTGGGACCCACACCCGCTTTCACACCTTGGCTCATGTGATTAGGTAGAGGATCATCAGGGGGTCCTTTGACCCTCTTGGTGGGTCACTCCCACTAGGCTTAAATCTGGGACTCTCCACCATTTGACACTAGAAGTGAAGAAGCTTCTCGGATGAGAGGTGAAACGTTTTCAAGCAACTTAAAGAAGTCCAGACGCTTTTCTTTGCAAGCTCCTTAGACTACGATGACCTGGATGACTGAGAACCTTCACAGACATAATACATAATTGTTTGTTAATTAACCATTTAAAACATTATATCAAATGTCTAAACCTGATCAAAGTTCCAGTGAGTGATGCCAAACTATTGGTTACAAAATGGGGTTTGATCATATCATCCTCAAATAAATCTAAGGAACCCTAAATATGGACGTACATTGAAACTATAGAATAATCGGATTGCACAGATGTGTCCTCCTAAACTATTTTCAGATGACTCTCACCGTTCTCCAGCTTCTCGTTGGCCTTGTGCGTCATCTCTCCAACATTAACAGAAACCGTTGCTTTAATGTCGGCCTGAGCTTCTTTCATTCTGTCATTAAACACTTTAAAGAACTTCTCTGACTTGTTGTCCCCCATCATCAGTTTGTAGAAGGAGTTCTGCATCAGAAGTGGACAGAGTCAACACACCAGTTTAACACGGGACCAAAAACAAGCTTGAAAACCATCCCAGCCTAAAACCATGCCTAAAATGAATCAAAACCAGTTCTGAAGCAGTCTTTGTTTTAAAACAATATATAAAAGATGGTCAAAACTAAACCCAGCGTACAACCACGTCTAACCAAGAACCAACTTCTTTCATTAAAACGGTCCCATTGCCAGTACCACATCCTGCGATCTCTGGATCAGCTATGTTGGAGAAAACTAATCTACACTATTCAAAAAAAAGTGACCATTCTTGTCTCAGATCTATTGTTTTTACACGTTTGATGTATTATTTGGTTTTTCCTGTGCTTTTAGAACGGACTTGGCTCTGTAATTTCATAACAGTGACTTAAATGAGCAAAGAAACTTCTCCTGTCTGCTACCTGTATCTCAGTGTTTCCTCCCTCCAGCAGACAGATGGCCAGCTGGATGCTCTCCTGGAAGATCTTATCATTCTTGGTGCTCATCACCAGATCTGTGAACAGCTTCGTTCCTCCTTCACGATCCAGACGACACTGGATTGCTGCCACTGCCGCCCAGTCCCGCTCCTGTTCACCGCCTAACTCACAGAAAGAAAAATACAGCATAATATAGCAGCTTGTGCACAGACAATATAGATTATAGCATCATAAACACATTAGATTGCTATTATTGTGTTACGTAAATCATGTTAAATAAATGGTGTCCTGGGGAATCTCCCCCCAGACTTGGATCAGTGAGCTCAGTGGTTCTAATTAGCAACACTGAACGCACCGACACATAACTTCCAACAGGTTACAAATTAAATCCAAGTCTGGGGAATTCAATTCCTTCTTAGTAACTATATAAACACACCAAAAGCCTTTAACCCAGAGTCCGCTACAGCAACATAAACATGATGGGTGGGTCTGAGGATTTCGTCCTGGTATCCAACAGCAGTCAGAATACTGCTGGCCCGCACATGGAGGTTATTGCCACCCTCCAAGGATATACATGAGACAACAAACCTATCAATGTCAAATATGGATGCGTCATCACAAAGGAGCTGGACTACCTGTGCAGCAAAGACACCAGCAAAAAGCAGCACTAGAGAAAGATCAGTAAGGAAGGATAAAGACAGAGAAATGAAGCCACCACCTGCAAAGTCATCCTCTTTTTGGGTTCGTGTCCAGTCTACAATTGAATTTAACAAAGCAGGTGAAACGGATTTCGGATGTTTTGTGCTTCACTGAACACAATGACATTCCTGAACTTATCTGACTATGTTATACTGTTATGATCAAATGTCTCCTGCATTTTATTTGAGCAGTGTTTATTATTTCCTCTGAACAGTGTTTGTATGAAGCAGTTTACCTGGAACTCCAAGTTCAGCTAAGTCATTCTTCTGGTTGGTCTTCTTGTTTGGAAACAAGTAGTTTTGCAGTAAAACTTTCCGCAGCACTAGTCCCTGAAACAAATCAACAGAAAGTCCATTCAGTCTCCATCCTGTTACATTTAACTGAAACAAAACCAAGAAATAAGCCAGAGATTTCAGTTTGGGGAAGGCTTCATTCATGATCAGTGGCAGCAACAAGGCCTGGCAGAGAGGCTGAAGAATGGGGAAAAGACGAGAGAGGGTGGGGAACGCAAACACGAACAGGTGAAGATGATTCAGCGAAAGGGGAGTGTTTGGGTTGTGGTCCCATTCCAGACAAACTGTCTCAAATGAAATAAGCATAAATATGGAAAAACTGCAAAAGGACCACTGGAAGCTACAAAACCACCAAAGAAGAATGACCACAACAACACTGTGGTTTTCTTTAACCCTCCTGCCATCCTTTAAAAAACTCACACCCATCACCCTAGGGACCATTCTCAGCCACGCCATAAAAAGACCATATATCCATATTTTATTCCACTTTAAATTAGCCAACCTTGTAAAACTACTTCTCCCTGAAATATTCATGTAAAGTTTTAATTATATTTTCGTTGTTTTAACCCTTCAAATCCCAGTGTTATTACATGAGCGCCCTGTGTTATAAGCCCCAAAAACCAAAAAACGAAACTAAATATTTCCACAAAAAACCAGTTGAAGTAATATGTGATTGTCATTATAAGTAGGCCTTTAGATGGACCAAAGATTGGCACCAACATACATTTTGACCTGCCATTATTTTTTTTGCATTTTTTTTGCAATTTAAAAATTAAAACTTCAAGGCCCTGAGTCTTCATTGACATCCAAGAAAAGAAGAAAAAATAAAATCATATGATGATAATTTGGGGTTGAAAAATAGCGTTTATAATGGAAGTCAATGGGCAGAAAATGGTCCCCAGGGTGATGGGTGTGGGGATTTCTGCTGCTCAGCCATTTTAGGCTGATTTAAGGAATTCACACTGGAATATTAACATTGACAGGTAAAAACTATCCTGTGGCAAGTTTGGTTATATTCCACTGAACACAGTGGAAATGGCAGCCATTTAACACATAGCAGTGGCACAAAAAGGTCCCAAGAAGGCAGGAGGGTTAAATATACTGTATTTCTCAAGGACCTGCCTTTGTTGTTCGACCGTGATTATAATGGTTTTGATTTAAGTTAAACAGGCTGATTGTGGTAGTCCAGCTACTATTAACTCACCTTTTCATCAAAGTCCAGAGTCCTGATGAGCATCTCCTGCAGAGTCTTTAGGACTTTGATGCACAGCTTCTCCTCTGAAGACATCAGCGCCTTGGTGTGCTGGATCAACCTGGTCAGCACACGGATATCATAATTCCCCTCATCCCTCTAGTGTCAGTGCTCAAGCATGCTTTACACTCAGATGACCTACTTGGAAATGAATCCTCCGGACTCACAGCGCTGTCGGATGTCGGTTCCTTCAGGGAACAGCAGCTCCGGCTGATGGAGGACATCCACCAACACCGAAAGCTCAGCGTTCACCAGTGGCTTCAGACGCTCCTCCAGAGTGTTTATGATGTCCTGAGGAAGATACAGAGGGAACAAGGTTAAATACAGTTTACTGCAAGTTAATGTAAATAAAGAAAAGTCTTTTTTTCGGTGTGCCCTTGTGCACCTGCAGCTTCTCGATGATGTTCTTGTAGTCCCAGGGGTTGGTAGGAGCGCTAGGGCGGGTGAGGCGGGAGGAGGATTTGTAGTTTGGATTGGAGCGCGACAAAGAGTTCAAAGCTGACGTGGACAGCATGGTGTTGATCTGAGCCTCCAGTTCCAAAGGCACAGAGATGGAGCGACTCTTAGCTGGACAAAATTCACAAGACTTAGTCACCCTTTTTTAAGTGGGAATGTGAGAGAAAACATGGGAATCATTCATGGCTGAGACGTAATGCGGTGCCAGGTTTGTTACCTGTCACAGCCAGCGTCTTGATGCATGCCTCCACCTGCCCTCTGTGCTGCTGCTGCAACCAGGGACAGTCCAGCAGCCTGACAGACGACTGAAGCAGCTGAGTCACGATGGTGTGATGAGTCTGACAGGGACAGAGAAGCAATCAACTAACTGGAACCACACCTAAACAGTTTTATATCACCAAGGTGAAGCATTTCCTTCACCTGCAGAGAAGTGCTGTTTTCAGAGAAAGGGGAGCTGAAGAAGGCGTTGATGGTGTCAAAAACCACGCCGATGATGTATTTCTCCAGAACGGGATCAGAAAGACGCTTTTCTCGTTTATTACAGACCTGCAGAGAGGTAAAAACCCGGAACATCAGCACCATGTCACGTCAGGTTGTTTTTTGTCTACTTTCTTATGGATATGACTCTCAGAAACTGTTTACCTGTTGTTCTGCTGTAGATAGTTTTTTTAGGCTTGTCACTTTTTTGACCTCCTATTCTTCAATTTCCTCAGATATTTTTTAAGGATACTCCCCACACAATGCTGGTATAGGCCAAGTTTTAAGCTAATAGCCCTTTGGGAATCACCTTGTCTTACATCCTAGCAGGGCCTCCTCCTGAAATTGACCTTGTGTGGGTGTGTCAATTCAATTTTATTTACACAGCGCCAAATCACAACAACAGTCGCTTCAAGGTGCTTTATATTTTAAGGTAGACCCTACAGTAACACATACAGAGAAAAACCCAACAATCATATAACCCAGCGGTCCCCAACCCCCGGGCCTCGGACCAGTACCGGGCCGCGAGAGTTGAGGCTCAGGTGTGAAATGTATGGTTTTCCATACAATGTATGTTGTCCTGCCGTGTGTGTGTGTGTGTGTGTGTGTTTGGAGGTGGATTGCCCCTGCTGTGTGGAGAGGAGTGTGTTTTGGTACTAACCGTTTTTGGCATACTTTCAGTTTATTGTTTTCTTTCTTTAAAAGGTGACAGCAGCTTGTCCGTCTCTTGTAGGTAAGTTATTAATGGAAGCATTAATAAACCTGTTAATTTAACTATTTTGCCTCCCTGTCTCCTTTTTCAACCTGGACACCTTTTGTTACTTTCCCTCACCCCTGGACCTTTTTAGGGGAACGTAACACCTTGTTGGTGTAAAAATGTTTTATGCCAAACTCTGTTATCCAACTAAACCAGGGGTGGCAAACTCCAGGCCTCAAGGGCTGGTGTCCTGCAGGTTTTAGATCTCACCCTGGGCCAACACACCTGAATCAAATGATTAGTTCATTACCAGGCCTCTGGAGAACTTCAGCACATGTTGAGGGGGTCATTTAGCCATTTAAATCAGCTGTGTTGGATCAAGGACACATCTAAACCCTCGAGGCCTGGAGATGCCCACCCCTGAACTAAAGGAACTGGACGAAAGAGACTAAATTTCAAATTGGTTCTTTATTAAATTGTCTGTTATGTGAAGGCAGCACTGGTTCATCTGTTGAATTAGGAGGCTTTAGGTGAGGTTTAACAAAAAAAAGGAAAAGAAATCTGCCAATGTCCAAAAAAAGCCTCAAGTGCTCAAGACCACTTCCCCCCCAAATCCAACTCAGTGGAAGCAAAATATAAAGAAAGACTCTGCACATTATTGTAACTATAATGTTACAAAGCTGGAGGCTTGTGTTAAACCTGGGTGTAGTTTTAAATAATGAGGTAAAGATTTACAATAGTTTACCAGTTATGATGATAAACTATGGTGCTGTTCCTACCCGAGCCATGTCCACAGTGAAGTCCTCAAACAGATTCCAGATGTGGTTGGATGTGTAGATTTCCTTCATCTCCACCTCTGTGTCCACATAGCAGTGATTCACAAAGTTCACATAGGCAATTTTCACCTGGAGACACACAGGAAGTCGAGTTAGCTTTCTGGTTTAATCAAAGCCGTTTAAAAACCTTAAACCACACAAACGCGGTGAGAACCTCAGTAATGCAGTCCTCATGGGTCACCACCCTGACCACATCCTCCAGGGGCAGCAGGGAGGTGCATTTAATCTCCGTGTACACGTTCTTCCCCTCTGCACAAGCAGCCAGAAGCTCCACCAGAGAGATGTGATACCTGCAGGGGGGGAAATTATTTCACATTCAGGTCTCAGACGGAAACACGACAGCATGTTTGGGATGGGAAATAAAAGCACCTGATGGTAACTTGAAAAACTTTGTTGTCCACACAGTATTTAGACTCAAGTAAAATATATATGCACCCACACGTATATATACTTGAAAACAGATGTGACTTCTTATAGGGCAAAATCTGCCAGAACCAAATCTGTCAATTCTGGAAAAACTAAAGATTGATAAACATTCAGTCCATTTTAACAAGTCATGACTCGTGTCTCCTGTTTTGCAGCTGTGGCCACATCAGCTGAAGGCTCATCAGAAGAGCCACGACTTGTGTGTTTATAGCAGCAGAGTTAAGGTGGTACAAACTTCTGCTCTGCTTCTTCTTTTAAACGATTTGACTGATGAAACAAATGAACTCCTCGACGTCATCTGTAGCTTAATATACAGCCACGCGTCCAGAGCGATACTGACACACTGCATCATTGTGTCTGGGTTTTGGTATTAGAACAGTGACACAGCACTGCCACCATCACGTCAGATAGTGCATTAGAACAATTGTATAACTATAAGTTCACAATCACTGCAAGAACTTCTCAAGAAAACATGTTTAGAAATTTAATACAATGTTGAGTAGCTGGTTCAAGATCAGAGGAGACACAAATTCCTTTTTGATTGAATCAGGAAGGACATAAAAAATCTTAAACATGCAGAGCGACATGCTGTTTGGATCCTTTTATATCCTGTTATAGGATCATTTTATCCTGTTATTGTCTCCAGCTCGAAGCTTTCAGTCATTTAACAAATAAAATACAATCCTGTCATTTTTTAAATGACCGCGTTATGGTTAGTATCAGGTTTTACGACGATGGATGGATTAATAAAACTGCTTTTTTTCATTATTTCAACATCATCATCATCATCATCGCTGCCTTGGTTACCTGAGTGGGCTGGTCTCACTGACGCCCTCCCTGCTCTCTGCCATCAGCTCCAGCATGACTTTAAACGAGTTCTTGTCGTTGTAAAAGACGACCACGTCCTCACCGGCGTTTGTTAACTACAAGAAGAGATGAAAGGAAAAGTTGAATACATCAGCATGAAAACACGGGTGGATGTTTTAGTAGAAGCGAAGCGGTGCGTCTCATCCTCACCTCGGTCATGATCATGTCCTGACACTTCTTGACGTACTTGCCCTCGGCCTTGATGATGGTGTGGAGGAAGTTGAGGTACTGGACATGGCGGCCGTGCGTTGCCAGGCAGTGGATGAAGTGATGCAGCACGCTCTCAGAGATCTCGCTGCACAGTTGGTAGTTATTACTGAAGATGTGCTGCACTGTCTCCGCCTCCAGGAGCTGGACATGAACAAGGAAAAGTTTGGAAATCAAAAAGGTTTCACTTCAGGTCAGTCACATCAACACTGATATTTATTTAGATAAGAATAGTTTTGACTTTTTTTTTCATTACAAAACCCCCCAACTGCCTCCTGAATGTTGGAAAATGTTGGGAATTTGTTTTCACTATGTCACTATGTCCCTGTGACATCATCCAACCACAAAACAGCTTATAGTTTATAATATGGTTTCTAATCACAAACCTCCTGGGACCTGGCGTCACATATGTGGACATCACATTTTGGGTTATTTAGACCAAAATATAAAATTTTGCTCTACAAGGGCCTGATATCCACTTATGAGGACATCATACTGCCACTGTACTATCAAAATTTAAAACGAGTGTCCTCGTATGTGGCTCTCATTTTTCTGAGAAACAAAAATCAGGTAAAAAAAACAAAATCTGGTAATTCTTTGTTTTTACATTCATCAGGTCCCAGTCAGCCCAAATAGCAAAGCGACATTAAAAATGCATGACGTGGAAGAGGCTGATATTCTTTCTCTAGCTGATTAATTTTCATTCAAGTCCTCTTCAGTACACCGAGCATTAGAGTTGTCAGAGAGGTTTCTCTCTACCAGCCACTCAAATCACTTTAAAAAACCCAGAGACAACCGACATTTTCTTTAAACGAGTAAAAGTTGATTAGCTAAAGTAAAATAAATGAAAGCCGTTTAAACAGAAGTAACTTGATCAGGTGTTTTATGTAGAAGAAAATCCAACTATACAAAAGAGTTCTGATTTTGGCTTATTTAGCTTCACAGAGCTGACAGAAATTAAAGGTAAAGATAATTAAAAGTGATAGAAAACTAAAACTGAAAGGTTTGACTACACTGCATTTAAAGAGAATCTGGCAACGAGTGTCTCTAAATGTAGGCTGGGTATATAAACAGGGAAGTAATTGGCTAATTGGACTCGAGTGTCAGAAATTTCAACTTATGAGTGTGGGACAGGAGATAAGATATTACAGTTTTTTCTGAATGCTTAAACCCTAACTGTGATTCCTGTAGCACAATTTCTAAAACTATTCAGACTTATAGCAAAACCACTCACTGAGTGTGCAAAACTAAAAGCACAAAAACTGCTTTGCACTCAGTTTGCAATTTTGTAACACACACTTTGCAAGACTGTAGGCACAATTCACTGCACAACACTCAATTACCAAATTTCCAACACACTCCTAGCAAAAGTATACACATGTATGGCTATCATTAACACTAATTTGCCAACTGTCTGGCACACTTTCACATGTCAAAACTTTCTTAGATAATTCGTTCACTTTGCAATCAGCCTAAGCACTATAATACAGGTAAGCTGTGTGTGCGGAGTACAATGGAGGGAGCAGAAAGAGTGAGAAGTAGAGGAGGCCGAGGAAGAGGACGTGGAGGTGAAGAAGTAGGATGAAGAGGACGACAAGGACAAGGAGGAGCAAGAGGAAGACGAGGAGGGGGCAGAGGAAGCATGTTCACTGCAGACCAAGTAACCCATATAGTCATTATGGCGATTGCAAATAATCCTATACTTGGAAATAAACACTTGTGTTTGTTTTGATGTGTTTGAATAAACAGCAGTACTTGAAGTTTGGATCCCTCTATGCTTATGGATCTATGACAGCAGTATGAGCTCAAACTGACATAGCCTACCTTGTGCACAGAGAAAGCAAAAGCCAGATGTGTTTTGTATTCATACCATCAGTGTGCAGTTGGCGCATTGTGTGCTTAGGAGATGATGGCTTGTGTGTACTGTTTGATACGGAAACACCATTTTTACGAAGGTGTGAAGAGTTAATCTAGCTGTGTTTGCTTTTGCAAGAGAACTACAATGTTTTGATTATTGGGTGACAGGTTTTCTTATTTGTGTGAAGAGTTTTGCAAAATTAGCCAATAGTTACAAAAAATGTGCTTAAGCAATCAGAAAAAACTGTAAGACTGTTTTCTCACTTGACATATTCCTAAAGAAAAAGAAACACACACACACACTCGTTTTCATATCTTAGTGAGGACATGTCATTGACATAATGCCTAACGGATACCCTAAGCCTAACCATAACCTAGCTGTAACCCTCACACTAAAACCACATTTTGAGTCTCAAACATGCCTCCAAACTCGTTGGCGACGGGCATTTTGTCCCCATAAGTGACTCTTGGTCCCCACAGGTGTAGTAGCATGACAATTTCTGTCCTCACAAAGATGTCTGAACATGTAACCACACATAAAAAAACCACCCTTAAAGCGTACTGAACGTCCACTCAGATTTATGAACTAAATAAGCATTTTGTATAACTTTTGCACATTTGTAAAGCAGCTTACCCCCGGGTTGAGAAACAAGTTTAGGTTTTTGTGCAACAGAGCCTGATTCTCTTGGTTCCCCATACAGAACTTCTGCAGGAACAGGTGAGTATACTTGATGATCTCCTGCATCTTCACATCATTCTGCACACACACAGAGACAAACACGATGGTTAGTCTTGGTTGAGCTGAACTCTCCTCTCAAATCTGGCTACAGCCAGACTATTTGAATATATACATATATTTTAATCGAACGAAAGAAATCCACGAACACCAGGGGCAAAAGTTAACTACAATAAATATGAATGGCTGCTAAATAACAAATCTCAGCCTGTTTGATAAGTATTACATTATTATAACTACTCCACAGTTCAAAATGAAAAGAAGACTGGAAAAAGAAAGAACATCTGTAATAAGTTATTGATGAAAAACTCCACTGTGAGATTTCAATGTCATTTAAAATAAGGCTGCATGGCTTCAAGTGCAGCACTATTTGAATTGACCTGCTTAATTAAGCCTGCCAAGGTGCTTTTAATTTGGGGTGTCCTGTCTTACCTTGTCGTAGGAGACCTGCAGCAGGTCCAGCATCACTTTATGAGCACCCATGTTTTTTAGCAGCCTCTGCTGCTTCTTCCAAACTCCGCTGCTGCACATCTTATTCAACCTCTCCAGGATCTGCAGGGGGGAGGAGCAAGATGGCAAACAGTGAAGTCATGTGCAGTTAGACAGATGATGGTCAGTTTAACTTTGATTGGTTAAAATACTTCATTTCATTTTAGTTTTCTAGTGTCAATGTCAGTTTGTTTTTATGAGTGTTATTTTCATGGGTGAAACAGATATCAGAGTGCAAGGACACCCTTCATTTTTTATATTTTGTTAGTAAAAGGGGAAATAGGTGCACTGTTTTATTGAAATATGTGCAAATATATGTGAAAATACAGTATACAACAAGCTTGAAAGTCAGTATTTGGTATCACCACCTTCATTCTTCAACACAGCCTGAATATTCTTCTCAACATTTCAACAACAACAAAGTAGTCTTCAGGAATAATTCTTAGGCTTGTTGGAAGGACATCTGAAGCTCTTCTTCGGATGTTGGCTGCTTTTTTTGTTCCGTTCTTCGTCCCACACGGCTTCAATAATGTTGAGGTCCAGGCTCCAGGGGGGTGGGGGTGTCAATCCATTGTGTTTTTCTATCCAGGTATGCTTTTACTGCACTGGCACTGTGTTTATACTTTACAATTGATTCTTTGCTAAGCTGTCTGCTATGTGGAGACACAACACAGGTTTATCTCTTGAGTTAGGTGTCTTTTTATCCTTGAATGATTCTTAGGTTAGCATTGAGCTTAAACAATAAGCACTGGGTTTATATCTGGGACTCTCCACCATTTGACCTTAGAACTGAAGAAGCTTCTCGGATGAGAGGTGAAACGTCTTCAAGCAACTTAAAGAAGTCCAGACGCTTTTCTTTGCAAGCTCCTTTGAAACAATAAGCACTGAAAAAATTCCAAGTCTGGCTCCATGAAAATAAAATATAATGAGGTTTGGCTGAAGACTGTTGCACGGTACTGTAGAGCCTGCAATTATATTTTTGTACATTTTTTCTAAGCTCTAAGTATCCCACTGTGTATTTTAGCTTAGTTTTAATTAACGATAGTATCTCTGATGGGCTGTATATGCTAAGAAATGAGTTTAATTTGCATTTTTAGCAATTAAAGTTTTCCCCCCAAAGAAAGTATGCACTGTGTAAAAAAGTCTTTCATAAAGCCATTCCACATTTAGGAAAAAAATATTTCTTTACACACTAAAAATGTTAACATAAAATACATTACGTAACACACACAATGTAACACATTCATTACTTTTAAACAATGTCTGTAGAATTATCTTTAGAACAACTAGAGTAGGTGCCGTGCTGGGCTCAGGGCTTTTTCACACATATTCTAAGTGATAAGACATTTTTTCATTTCTGAAAATGCTAAAATGAATCTTATCTGTGAATAAAACGCATGTTTATTCATTCATTGTTTCCCGAGCGTTTAATTTAAAGACATACTTGGATAATACTGCCAGTTTTCCCCAAGACTCAATTATGGGCCCATTACTATTTCTTTAAATATACTGTGTTTTCAAAAATGTGTGTGTTTTACTTTCAGGTGGCGCAGGTGCGTAGATCATGTTTAAGCTATATTAAAATCTATAACCTTGTGAATTTTTAAAAACTTTGACTTGTAGAAACTAAGCACATCTACAAATGAGTCTTACTCACAAAAAAGCCAACTGATGTTATTTCAGTTTACTTTAGTTCATTTAATTAATAAAATATTAAGTGAATCATCAGATTAGCATTTTGTGATTTTGTAGACATAAAACAAATAATGAATCACATAAATATTGATTATTAATGACGTTCCAATGTGGAAAGAGTGTGATTCATTGATAAAGGTCGTGATAAGAAATTGTACCAAACCTAATTTCTTTCAAAACACTGAAGAAATACAAGATAATTTGAAGTCATAGTGGCAACAACCGAACATTTGGAAGCTAAAATTTACCAGAGCAGAAGGAAGGTTTTGATTGGTTGAATTTGGAATATAATTTTATACCAAATAAGGACTTAAATCTATCCTTTAATTTTCATCTTCGTTTCCATTTGTGACATTCTGCAGGTGTTGTTCACCAGAGAAACTAGTAGGAGAGAATAATGATGGAATTATCCTGAGCAGAGAAAAACCACCATTGCTGGAGAGATAAGAGATAAGATCACCACGTGCAGGACGTTTTCAACAGAGATACATCACAGCTGTGCCCTTGTTGATTAGTTAATAGATGATTTTTTGGAAGAACGTTCCAGAAAACCCAACAGACAGAGACAAATCAAAAAGAAAAACTGATCACGTGTTGAAGAAACATTATCGACCGGGCGCTCTCACCTCTTTGACTTTCTGGTAGTTCTCGTTACCCTCCTTCACTTTCTCCTTCTTGGGTGTTGCCTCTTGTGATGCCCCCTGCAGGATGCAGAGGGTCAGACAGCATATGCAGTTCTCTCCGAGTATGGCACCACACTCATTGTGTCCTCGCTGAGGACTTTACACTACATTTCTGATCCTAGTCAATATTCAGATTCACTTGTTAACCTCAACATTTACCAGCTCACTAGCAAACCAGCTTGGTTAGTGTTAGGTTTTGTTTTAGCCACATGCTAAAAAGGCAAACTTCAAGAAACTAGAAGATATTATATTCCAAATAAAGTCTCATATTGCAGCCGTTTCCCTTATAATCGTTTTGATTTGGGTGCTCCAAATAGCCACAAATCGCATTAAAAGAAAGGCGTGGATGTTAACCTAACCCCAATCCTAATCCTAATCCTAGATGGGTTACCAGAGGTTAAGGAGCAAATATATCACTAAACAGACATGGGTAGCAGGGTAGAATAAGTGTGTGGGCGGATGTAATGTCTGCAAACACACCAGCACATCTAGTTTCTCTAGGAAGTAGCGTACTGGAGGCTTGCACCAGTATCGGATGCCAAAAACAAACAGTTTGCATACTGCAAACTGGTTATTGTTTATTCCAATATTTCTTAAAACGTTGCCATCTCTTCTGTAAGGTTACTGGTTTTTAAACTATTTTTAAACTCCTAGAACTTTTGAACAGCACCCAAATTGGCAGGTTTAGAAGTTCCCTCGCTGGATGAAGCTCTTTCTTTACATTAAATTTTTTATTACAAAAACAACTTCTCATGTTAATGCGATTGGTTGTTTTCATTATCAAGCTAACATTTTAACAAAGCACGACTAGCTGGTTGGGTTTTTTTTAAACATGCAGTGTGGGTGTATAAGATGTATGACAACAAGAAACTAGTTCTAGAAAAACATTTGAGAAATAATGTTTCTGCATTTCAAAGTATAAACAACAAGAAAGAAAGAATAAGGAGAGATGCCATGCAGTGAAAGTGCCATGCCACATATAAACCCACTACCTTATATCCACATGATACACCAGGAAGCCCAACACCAACAGGAAGTGAGTTTAAAAACCAAGATGCAAAAGTTCAAAAGATATTTTTATTTGTTTTTGTTTAGTACTTTAGTTTTATTAGTAGTATTTAGATTTTTAATAACATGTTGTTAATGTGTTGTATTAAATAGTGACTGAATGGGGTAGTTGGTTAGTTAGTCAGTGGTTAATAAATTGGTTAGTTGTTATATTGACAAAAGCTTATGATGTCAATCAGCCACCTAGACACAAAGATCCTGTTGGTTCTGAAAAAAATTGAAATCTTAAAAGCAGTTTCGAGAACATACAAAACAAAGTAACACTGACTTCAGCTAGCCTTTAAAACCCCTTTAAAACAGCCTCTAAACCCAGACTTACTCTGGGATTCCCCTCTCAGCCAGCTCAGTACATATGTACTGTTATTATTTAGATATGGGAAGGTTTGAGCCAGTATTATAGACTTTAAAGACAAAGACACAATAACGAGATAATATTTATGAAGAAAAATGGCCTTAGCTCCTCGGCATGAATACTTAGACAAAAACCGACCTCTTGGTATTTTAAAACTAACTCTGTTAAAATAAAACCTCATAATTTCTTATTTCATGAATTTGATTATAATTGGTTTATTGGTCATATAGTCAATTAAAAATTATGACCACTGAATTAAAAAATACTGGCAGCACTATCCTACATCACCTTGTTCTCAGCTTATCACATTCACAAGATTTTCAGAAGACTTGACCTCTGACCCTGATGTTCGAACTCATCTGAGATTTTTCAGTTTGAAAGTCCTACGTCGCTTTGCTCTTGAGGATGCTGGTTAACAATGAATGACTGCTTGGTCATCAAGTCTGCAGCTGTCTGTGTTTGTGTCCACAGCATACTACAATCAAAGACTAATACTCTCACCAGCTGAGCTCTGCAGGCTTTGTATTACACGTCTGTATAAGACCTAACTTACGTACATTTAAAACCTTTGATTTGAAAAGTTTCTTCATAATTTCTCATCGTGGGCTCCTGCATTCTCAAAGCTTTAGCTTTCACACACTCAGTAGTATCACAATACAATTTAAAAATGTTTTATTTAAACAGGGGGAAAAATCCACAGAGATTAGAAAATCTCTTTTGCAAGGATGCCCTTATCTTATTCTTATCTCATTAGTCCTTACCTCTGTTTTTTCCTTCTTGTCTTTCTTGTCCTTCTTCCCGTCTCCTCCTCCCGAGCTTTTCTTCTCCACCCACAGTTCAGATTTCTCCACCAATGTCCTGAGGCGATCCAGATCTGCCTTAATCAGCTTGTAGTTCTCCACATCCTGAGCGGAGATCAGCAACTGGACCTGCAGTCACAACTTGGAGGATTAACATGAATATTCTGCAATATTTTTCATGTTCTGAGTTCCCACAGAGGACTGTAGCAGAAAGCCTGGGTTAGCAAAGAAAGCACCGTTATGTTTGAGGTTTTATTAAACTAGCTAACGCAAAGAAAGCCTGGATATACTGAACTTACTTTGCACTACACCCCTCAGGGCCACAGATCTCCAGGAAGATTTGAAAAATTCAGTGAATACAAAAAAATAGACCATTTGAAGGTAATTATGAGGAGTTTAATGAAGAATTGCTGGTCTTATCTAGTGTTGTGTACACTGATTCTCATGACTGTACTTCTGCTTTTTATTACATTCCCTTCTGAATGACAGTAAAGCATTTTAAGGGGTCAGCATTTTGTTTAAGAGATACTGGATTTGTTGTGTGCTTATTTATGTAGATTTTGCATGTCTGTGTGCACCTGTTTAAAAGTATGTAACATTTCCTGTCGCTGGCTGAAGTGTCTGAAAAGCAGCTGCAGGGCTGCAGACACCAGAGGAGCGTAGTCATGCATTGTGAGGTGGATCAACACCCGCAGGAACATGCGACCACCTTCATCGTCCACCTCCAGGATACTGTTCCCTTTTCTGCGCACAAACACACAAAGTACTTAAGATGTGTGTATGTTGTATTAATAAAACCTGTGCATGAATGCATGTCCAGCGATACATACCCAACTCCAAACATGGCCTCTGCCTGCTCTCCAATGAACTGCAGGTTGATGGTGGCTGAGTAGGGACAAAAAGGCAGATGTTAATAAACAACAGAACTGAAATTAATTATTCATGGTTTCACACCAAGTTGCTCATACGGTTCACTCTAAATGTTACCCATTACTGTGCAAAAGTCTTGAGCCAACCCTCATTTCTTGATGCTCTGCTAGGAAGATGGACAACATGTGCAAGCATAGATAGAAATACAAACAGTATGGATCATTCTAATAAGCTTGAAAGTCAATATTTAATATGACTAGATTTATTCTTCAACACAACCTGAACTCACAAATTCCTTTAATTATTCTTTAGCAATAATTTCCAGTTTTCTTGAACAGTCCAAACCTCCTCTTTGGATTGGTTAGCTTGTTCTGTTCTCTTTCATGATCCCACACTGCTTCACAATGTGGAAATCTTTCAATCTAAGTTCTGTTTATCTGGACGCTGAATGAACAATGGGCTGTGAGTCATTAATATGCAAATTGTCTTGACCATTGATCAAAGACCACTGATTGATGGTCATGAGTACCAGAGAGTTGGGGAATGGCTGCAATCACAGCATTGTAAGATGGTGAAAGATGTCCCCTTTAGTCCCCTCCTCGATTCAGAGATGCTTTCCCATTTACGTGAAAAGTGTCCTTTCAGTGGTGCTAGTTTCAGTCATGTGCAAATGTACTGTTTATAAGGTTGGAAACCTGCAGTCAGCTGAGACTAAAGGAAATCACCTGGATGAGTAACGAAACGTTTCACCCACTGAAAACGCTACGTCCAGATGAACACAAACCTTTTGGGATTTACTTACCTGGATGAGCATGCATCAAGACATTCCAATCTAAGTCGTGCACCAACTATTAAGAAATAGGGTTAAAGACTTTTGCGCAGTAATTTGTGTTATAATAATAAAATGACATGTCAACTGGTGAAGAAATGTGGCATGTGCTCTCTGTAGGTTCTTCTTTGCCTCTAATATGAGCTTATCTATGCACTACCTGTCATGTCCATGTTAACCGGCACATCTGAGGCATAGGGAGACAAGTAACACAAGCACCTTAAGAAAAACTGCAGGGTGGATATTCAGGTAGACAACACGCAAAAGTTTTTCTAAAATCCGTGTAAATTTATCCCATCTCATTAAAGTTTTGTTAAATATTCAATTATTAGATTTATCATATTTTAATGGGACCTGTCATACCTCTTTCATATACACATTTTTATTTCTGGATCCTAGCAGAACAACCTCACAGTTTATGTCATTACCTGGACCCAGCATTTTGAGTTTCTTGTGTTCTAGTAATATTTTGGATTATGTTTTATGTTCAGGTTCATTTATAGTCTTAGTTGTGAGTTTCTTTTATTCCGTGTTTAGATTCTCGATTATTAGATTCCCTCTTGTGTCTTTGCCCTCTGTGTCTCTCGCGGTGCGTCTGTGTGTATATATGTTGTGAGCCCTCGCGTCTTGTTTCCTTCCTTGTGTTCCACTCTGTGTTTCTCCAGCCCCTCGTGTCTCCTCTCTGTCCCCCCGCTCGTCTGCCTTTCCTTGACTCCTCTGTCAAACACGTCTCAGTCTTGTGTTTCTCCATTTACTGTTTTACTGTGAAGGTCTCGTGTTTCCATGTTCGGTGTGTCCTGTTTTGCTTCCCCTGTGGCGTCATGTTAATTTGTGTCAGCTGCGTTCCCTGAGTGTTCTCACTTTCCTCGTTATCTTTCTGTGTATATCAGCGTCTCCCTCGTACCAAGCTGTGTGTTCTGATCCTAATTTAGTTTTCTCTATTGACTTGTTTCAGCAAAAAAGCTGGATTTTGTGTTAAAGTCCTGTCTAAGAGTCTGCGTCTGGGTCCAATCCTGCCTGCCACACACAGTTCATGACAGTTTAAAACTAATAAAAATCTATATTTATCTTATAGTTGGCCTTGGTGCAGCCCTGGCTGTACTACTATTAAGCAAACAAATATTTTGAGGTAGGAAAAAAGGAAAAACTGCAGCTTATGACTCACAGTGAACAGTAGTGCAAGTAATGACCTCATTACTTGAAGAGTTGTCCATGAAAAAATCCACCATTATAACAGTATATGGATTTCAGAAAATAAGGAAAAGCATAACAGGTCCCAGATTATTTGAATTGTGTTTTTAGGTATTTAGATATATATTGGAAACTAATTCTTCCCTCAGGGAAGTGCTACAGGTCCATCAGCACAAAGACTGACAAACTCAAGAATAATTTATTCCCAAAAACCATAACCACGCTGAACTCACACATGCACTGAAAACACAGGTCCACCCACCAATCCAAGCACTTCCCTCCATAAACAGAACACACATCATCACTGTGCAATACCTAATTTACGTGCAATAAACTACACTGTAAATATATTTCACTATTTGTATTCCTGACTTGCATATTTGTACATTGTATATTTTTTAATACTGTTCAAATGTATATAGTGCTGCAGAACTGTGCACTTTACCCCCTTTCTTGTCTTTTCCCACATGTATGCACATGCATGCATATAGAAGCAGAAGACAACTTTTTATATATAGTTTATGTATGTTAGAGTTAAAATGAATTGAATGAGTTTATTTCCACCAGCTGTGTTTCTACCTGCATGCTCCATATTAGTGGTAGCGTCAGCGTCAGCCATGGGATAAACGTCCACAAACTCCTTCTTAAATACAGACAGGAGGAAGGAGAGGCGATAGTCCAGACGGACATTCAGGATGAACTGATGAAAAGAAAAGTGGAATTCAATTACAATAACATAATTTTACATATAGGGTTTGAATGTCATTCTTATAACTTTTCTTACAAACTAAAGGCATTTTGTGAGCAGGCCCTTTTGCTAAACAATGGTTGGGCAATGTTGTCTAATCGATATCTAATAAATTTCCTTTTAAATATTGTACCGCATTGGATGGCTGTACCTAAAAACAAAAAAGTGGCCACTGAGTGTAAAATGTGTTAAAATTATTGTATATTACCTGTAATATCTCCAGTATCTTCAGCTTAGTATCCATCACTGTCAGGTCCATGTTGTCGAGACTATCTTTACTGGCTCTTTGTCCTTCAAGCACAAGCGCTGGCCCCATTCCTGCCCCTCTGGAAACTGCACCTCCGAATATGGACTGTTTCCTGTTGAGGACCATGGTCGACATCATCTGACCCATCCCGTGTATAGAGCGCTTCACGTTCTTGCCTTAACAGAGAGAAGAAAAAAAGCATGTCAGTGTAATTAACCCGACAATATTCGAAATAAAGTCAATAACAGTTATACATGGGCACAAAAAGACCTCTTGGAACGAGTCCAAGAATGTTGTTGCTGGACGGTCCAGCAATATAACCAGACATAAACAAGTAGAAAACAGCACAAAATGAAAGGTGAAAATAACTGAAAAGAATCAATAAACAATAAAGACAAATGAAAAAATGCTTGAAACAGAGAATGAGCTGAACTTGATAAACAAATCAGCCATGTTTGGTTAAAAAAAACTGGAAATACAGATCAAATGACCAGAATATACAAATGCAGATGAGAGAGAGAGAGAGAGCAAAAAAGATTTACTGCAATTCCCATAAATTCATAAATAAAAAGAAAAGACATTTTCTTCATAAGGGAAGGAACAATTGAGCTTTAGCGAGCTTTAACATTATAATAGATGAATAAGTTATCAAGGTATCAAAGATAAATGTTTGTTTTTGTTTGTTCCATTTGACTTTTAATGGACTTTCATTGGACTAAATAGAACAAGCGCATTCAGAGATCGGTGCGAACTTGACCTTGAACTGATTTTCACAACAATTAGAGTTTGGGCTCTTGTTAGTATCTACTATCACACAAAATCTGAAGATGATATCTTAAAATTGTGGAATCTAAACTGCTCAAACAGGCATACAAAGAAACAGGGCCCATTACATTCTCCTAGTTCTTTTAAATAGAACTAATAAAAATAAGTAAGTAATTGAAGATAAAAACTAAAGTTAAACTTGGCAGGAAACCTGATGTTGTTAAACAAGTTGTTGTTAAACAATTGAATGTCTTAGCTTGTTATGGTATTTTAAGTCACCTGATGCATCATCATTGAATACGAGACCAGCGTGTCCTGGATTGAGTCTGCAGTCAATGATGCCCAGCAGGGTCCTTGTGAGTCTGAGCAACTCAAAAAAACTGTAGAAGCCAAAGTAGATCAAATGTCTGGCCAAACTCACCACCTGAAGGAAGAAGGGAAATGGAAGAAGTAATAACAGACAGTAGTAGTAGAACTTTTTAGTGAAGTTGTAAGACTAGGGAGTAGAACCAGACCTCATATGTGAGCTTGTTTTTCTCCTCGTCATGGAATGGCATGTCATCATTAAGGACGTTGTTAAGATACTCTTCCATGAAGGCCATAGTACTGGAAAACCGGTTCTTCTTGTTGTCCCTGCTGTCGTCCATGTTAGAGTCATAACTAATGATGAAAAAAGAGAAACACCACAATCTTTGTAATAATGTTTTGAGGAAAAAGATCTGTTGTGAAAAAAGCAAGGCCCAAGAATACTTACCGGAACGTAAGATGAAAAGTATTACATTGAATTGAAGGACCTATGCAGATTCAATCTCATGACAGTGTTGGAAAAGTGTCAGGAAAGTCTTTATGACAATACTCAACTTTAAATAAGTGGTTCATGATCCTGTCTAAAATATGTGTAGCCAAGAAAGAGGCACATATGTGGTATCCCTCTTTGTGTTGCACCTGCGGATTCCCTCTCACTTACTGTCAGGACGTTCCACAATCTTTTTGACAATTTGTGCCACGTAGTAAACCAGCTATTACTACTGGACACATTACCTGTACTGGGATAAAGATGACTGTCAAGACTTTTGGAGTTGTTCAATGAACCCACTAGACCATTTAGAAGACGCTTATAAAGAGTGTCCGCTCCTAGGTGTATTTCATTGAATTGGTGGTAAAGACTGACTTGTTTCTTCAGATAACAAATAAGAGGATCGTTTTCACCTTTTCTGAAAGCAAGGAATTTGTGACATTAGCATGTCAATACGCTGCAATGTGAAGGAGCCTACTCTTGTGTGGTGTGTCACCTCAGCAATGGAATGAAAGCTGGCTTTTGGATACACTACAGTTTGTCAGGTAGGAACTCTGGAACTGATGACCAAGACCATGGTTTACACAAAGTCTCCACCAAATGTTAAGAAGTGTGCTTACCTTGGGGTGCAAACAGACACAACGCTTGAACAGGGACTTGAACCCTGGACCCTCAGACTAAAAGTCTGATGCTCTACCGACTGAGCTATCCAGGCTCTGCCAGTTTCCTCAACGGTGACGCTAAAGCCTGAGCACAAGGGCTTCAAAAAGGTCCGTTTCAAATGGCGTGACAACTACTCTACTCAACACCTTTCAAAAGTGAAGTAGCATAATCATTATCAACCTTTCTGAAAACAAAGGGTCACAAAGGTTTCAAAGTAGGAGATGAAGCATCGCCAAATACGTATCCAAACAAACCTCCTTCCAAGCCAAAGACTAGAAAATATGGTGAAACGTATGTTTCCTTTGGCTTCACCTGAACAAGTGCCAAGGTAGGTCTCTGCAATAGAATCAGTTTTCCTTATGCAGGGAGTACGCTCTGGGCTCTCCAAATCACGGAGAAACAGTATCCCACATTTTTAATTTTTAAAACACTTCTTGTAATAACTAACTACTCCTGACATTTTGGAGATGTTAGCTATTCATACAGTAAAGTTACAGCGGAATACAAATAGTATCAGGCTGACCCTACGTAACTTGTTCCCCTGGTTCAATTCACAGACAAACAGTATGCCACAGTTGTTAATGCTTTTAAACCCATTTTGCATAGAGAGGCATTTTTGAAAAATGTAATAGCAATGTTGAATATTATTAAACAGGAAAAACAACAACATACCTCATACCGTGTACATTATAACATAATAGACCCATTTCTGTAATATACTCACATATCTATATTATTGCTAATATATATTGTAATATATCTATATCACTAAAGCACTTCTGGATGGATGCAAACTGCATTGCGTTGCCCTGTACCTGTGCATGTGCAATGACAATAAAGTTGAATTCTATTCTAATTCTATTCAATTCTAACTGCACATAAAATAAGTACATCTTGACGCCTCTGCCTTTCCAAATGGAGAGACAGTAACTACGTGTGTGTATGCAAGCGTAAGTGTAAAAACTGAGGATAGTAAGATTAACAGTATTTTGTCATTGTAAAAATTCATCTCATGTAAACAATAACGTGGCCACAGCGTGACGTGAAAAAAGGCACATACCTTTGACGTTGCGTGACGAACTCTGTATTCCTCGTCCACACGTAAACGCAAAAACTGAGTTTTAAAAAATCTCTGTTTTCGGTGATTCGAAACGCCGTTTACGTGTGAACAAAAGCCCCAAATGCATAGAAACAGCTGTGTTTTTAAAAATACCTGTGTAGGTGTGGACGTAGCGTAAAAGAGTTAGTAGTTTATTTTAGTAATTTACCAGTAATTTGTTGCAGTTCACTTTTATTCGTTTAATTGTTTGAGGTGTGAATAAACCGCAATGGAGTTTGAAAACAAAATATGGGTGTGTGTGGTTGGAGGACATGTTTGTGCGGGTGGGGGTGGGGGGGTGCTGCTTTATGTTTAAACCGCATGTTATAAAAACTATAATTTCCTTAACAGCATTTTGTATTTTTGTTCCCTTCCTCTTTTTGAGTCAGAGTGAATCAAAGCACAAAGCTGCCACAAGACAGCCCTATCACAACTTCTCCAGAAACATATTACTGCTTTACTAAAATCGTCTTACTCTTTGATGGTGATGGAGGTTGGAATCTCAGTCCAGAGCCGGGCGAATTTGACAGGAGTCACCAGTTCCTGAGGGTCTCGGTCTACGTGAGCATGGAGCATGAGGCGGCAGAAGGATGCCCGGAGGTCAAAGGGAAGAGTCTCATCCATCATGCACAGGAAGATCAGCTCCACATCCAGCTGTTTGGAGATCTCATCTATTGCAAGATACTGACGGTCCAAACACATACGGGCAAACAGCTTCAGCTGATACCTAAGGAAGTCCACAGAGGCAGGCTCTATCAGCTTTGCTTCTTTTTATCGTATTCTTGGATCACTTTACAAAAGTCTGTTGGATTTTTATGAGATTTGAAGTGAATTGCTGTTTTTGTTTGGCTGTACCTATAGTAAGTGAGGACGTTCTCATCATGAGCATTTCCTTGTCTTGCCTCCTGAGCCAGCTGTCTGATGCTTTTCTCCTGTTTCTCATTAGCTTTGTCTGTCCACATCAGCCACACCTGCAGGAAGAGTAGAACAGACATTTTCGTAATACCATCCATCTAAAAAGTAAGAACATGACTGCAGCAAAGACCAAAATAATTTGGTCATCATTAATTGTTTAGTCTTCTTCAAATGTAATGAACCTTTCACCGAGACATGAAAGTGAGTGATTTGTTTAGATATGAGATGTTTGCCCATTACACTATTTTCTAGAAATACTACTACCTAGTCACATGTGGTTTTGCTATCAGACAGTAAGTATATTGTATTCAGTCCACAATGTGGAAAAAATAAATAAATTTTGTAATTGTTGTAACTTTTGGTGTGGACTTTTTTAACCAATCAGTATTCTAGATATACACAACAGCCTACTGAAGTTTTGAAAATCAAAGTTTTCTGTGTCTTGGGAAACAGGATTTTGAATTGGTTCAATGTATTGTGGTAATGACCACAAAAGATGGACAAAGTTTCCATTTCTGATACATAAAGCCATTCCAGAAGTGCCCTGCATTATTTCTCATAACCAGTAGGCAGTGACTATGGTTCTAGTTGCAAAAACACGTCCCACTATACATAAGTCTAAAGAAAAAATGTTCACTTGGTCTACGACCTTAGTAATTAGTGTTATTCTCTTCTTTTGGATTTTATATTTGTCACTAGTTTCTGCTCTTACTGAATTACTAAATGAAATTGACTTTGAAAATGATGGTCCCCTTTAATTTAATAAAGGATGATAAAGCAGCTTTACCACATAATGAGTGTGTCCTATATAAACACCAAAATGGTTGCAGTGAAAACACTCAGCTTGTGACTTCACTAACAAATGGGTGGCGCAAACAAGACTACATCCGTCTTTTATATCTATGGTAACGATTTACAAATATACAGACAAACATACCTCATCCTCATCTCCAAAGTCATCCATTGCCATGTAGTCTCCTTGAACACCACCAGAGGGCGCCTCCTTTGGAACACGACGCCTGGAACACGTAGTAAAGTAGATCACGGTAAACAATTAGACTAAAAGTTATAGTTCTCTCTCTCTCTCTAGATATAGATATATGTGTGTATATATAGACATGTAGATAGACAGATATGTAAAGACCAATTACACACACTCTTTAATTTTACTCTTTGTTTGTTGGTGGGGAGCAAACTGAAAAAGCTCATTCTCCCAAAGTAAACTAAGTTTTACTGCAGTGCCCACAGGGTAAGGTAAAGTGAGATGGGTAAAGCGATCTTTATTCCCTCCCGCCTCACTCTGTCTTAATGAGGATGTCCTGGTTTTTGGGGTCCAGGACACATTTACAGATGAGCTCCTGTGTGACGGGGATGGCCACGTTGTTGGACACACACAGGTCTGACAGGTAGTCCAAAAACCTGCAAAGTCCAGGAAACACCAAGTCAAGTAGTAAAACAGAATATAACAGAATAGCACTTTATTACCACTTTCAAAAGTAAAAGCTATAACTTTGGACTATATCACTGCTTGGATTTGCCCAAAAAATGCAAACATCCTTATCAAAGGCAGACTGCAGGAATTTGAGGATTTTGACTTCTGCAGGAGATAAGCAATAGAAAATTTTGCCACCGTCCTTATTAGAAAGTCAGAAACCACTGCTGCCTTGGTGTTAGCAATTTTAATCGCTTCACGCAGCTTGTGTCTTTGGATTGAAGATTCAAAATCCTGGAGTCTAATCTGCACTTGGCATGTACTTGTTACTGTCTCCGTGCGTACCTGGGTTCTCGGTTCTTGCGGACCAGACTGACAAAAGTCTCCACCTCGGTCTTGGTGATGTGTTTCTCCAGCAGTTTGCGGTTATTGTGCAGCAGGGCAGTGATGGTGTCCTCAGCCAGGATGTCGTACCCAATCTGACTCTGCATCACACCGAACTGCTTCGCTATATACTCCTGGAGAGGGGTGAATTTTGAGTCTCTGTGATCACTGTTATCTTCAGCTGTTCTACCATTAAGAGCTTTATCAGGCATCAAAGTTGTGTCATTTTTAGCATTTAGTAGCTGGTTTGTCATTCTGCTTTCACAAAATGATTGAAAATAAGAGCTTTTGGCTTAACAAAGAAAACACCGGGACAGCTCCAAACTCGTAAAAGTCTCAACTTTATAAAGCTTATAAAGATTTGAAACAATAAAAACTAGTATGAATGTCATCGTCCCCTCACCTGGTTCTTGCGGTAGTCATCCTGAGAGTGCCGGAGGACTCTGTAGCTGAGTCTGAGCATGTACTGGTAGGGAGCATTCTTCTGGTCGGCCAGCTCCTCCAGGCACAGCAGAGGACCTTCCCCTCCTGGCCGGTCCTTAAAGGGGGCCTTCAGGATGCCGAAGATCTGATCAAAACACACAAGCACACACTTTCAGACAGCTGGAAGTCCTTTAGGACATGGTGTTTGTATTATCTGATGTTGCACTCAGAAGGAGTCAGAGGACACTGGTTCAAGAGTTGGCACAGGTTCCAAACCAGCCCTTGTACTATTTTACTGGAAAAGGTGTGTGAGTATTTTTAGGATCAGACCTGTTTGAGGATGTTCTGTTCTCTCATGAGCTTTTGTCTCTCTCGGTTAGGTTTGGTCATCACTACATCCAGGACAGGCTGCCCGCTGTTAATGACATCAGCCACAAAGAAAACCACATCTTCCAGCAGCTTGATGGCATACCTGACCAACAGAAACACCAGAAAGCATTAACTCCTCCTGAGTGCCAACAAAGAAAGTAAACTTTCTTTTCAACGTGGCTCATTACTTGCGGTCGTTCTGACTGATGAAGCCCTGGCTGAACTGGTCCACCACAGTGCTCAGCATGGCGCTGGCATCATTGGCAAAGTCCAGATCTCTGATTTCCATCACAGGAACGGAAACAATAGCGAACGCTTCTTTGTCCTCTTTTGTGGGACATGTCCCCAACTGCAAAAGAACTTAAATTAATATTAAACAGACACTTCAAAGAGTAACTTCATCTTATTTCTGGTAAAAAAAAATCATGTTTTTGTGCATTTTTTAAATTGGTGGTTTGGATGAATGGTTAATTATTCTTGACTGTTGGTTTTGAGGCAATGGCTATTAGCTTAATAATGATTAAAAATAATTGATCATGTAGACTATTAACCAGGAAACAAGAGAAAATGTCTGTTCCAACTGGTTGAACAAACTTCTTTTGTTTTGTTTGGCCACCATCTTAAAAGTCCCAAATATTCCTTTGTCAGATTTGAGAACACCAAACAATCAAGTATTTGGAGTTACTACATCATACAAATGTTTTTGTAATTGTAGTTCCTTAAATTAAATTAAATGGAAGACTAAATCAGCTAAGCACCTTTTAGCAGGAAACCTGATCAAAACTAAGACCTCACCATGAGCCTGATAGGGCGCTCCTCATCGATATCGATGGGGACGTTGGTGCTCTGGATCCAGGTGTTCGTGCAAAGATGCCTCAGGCGCACGTATGAGTTTCTAAAACATACACAGCCCTCGGTTTTAATCCCTTCAACTTCGTTCTGAAGTCTGTGGGCTCCTCGTTAAAGAAAACTAATGTCTGTCATACAAATGCAGCTTAAGAATCATTGTCAACTATTGTCTTATATATTATTTATTCAATATATGTAGGTCAGTTTCACAAATGTTTTTAAAATTCATTTTTAATAGTTTCCCTGTAAAAACAAATAATCTGAAATGAGAGTTCCCCATAAAAATATAACAGTTATTGGATATTTTTAGGGAAAAGTTAATGAGAACACAATAAGATATAAAGAAACAGCAGCATATAACAGCAATATAACGACAAAAACACTTTATCAGATGATTTAAAAGATTTGTTTTGTTTTTTAAACGTTGAAAAGACGAGGACATAAATCTTAAATCTTGTTTTTAATTTTCCCTTTTTTCTGTGAGGTACAGTGAAATCATTCTCTTTTTCAGACAAACAGTCATTGTGTATTTAGTTGAAGTGCAAAACAGATTCATTAAAATGACATTCAGTCAATTACGATTTCAAACTATTTCAAAATGTTATGACCTACATAATTAAAATGGTTTCCCAAAGCCAGACACACAACCAGTACACTCTTCAATTTCTTACCATCTGAAGGAAAAGTGGACCTCGCTCCCATAATGTCCCTGTCCTCTAAAGTCTTTTACTGTGAAACATCTGCAGGAAGTTAAAGGACTCGTGTGTTCCTACCGTGGTACGAAGGAGTCGGTTTTCTGCAGCGTAGTCGGGTCGAGCTCGAACAGCGAGGCGATGTCGCTCCCATGAGGCACCGCGACCAGCTTGTACTTGATCCTCTCTCCGTGGGACCGCTTGTTGCTACGGCTACCGTCCATCTACAGAAAGGTCAGAGGTCATGTATAGGATGTAAAGGGGTTAGATTACTGATCAGCGTGGACTTCATTCAGAAGAGGCTGTTTCTGGCTGCATCGATCTTTGATGGACTTGAAAAACACATCAAAATGAGGCAAAAGTGTTGAGGCACTTCCTGGAAACAATATATCATTTTTCCTGAAAATTTTGAAATGAAAATGTCTTTGCCTTAAATACCTGAACGTAAATGTCATCAGAGAAAAGTCAGACACAAAGTGTCCCGTCTCCTGCAGAGTGTAGTTATAGCCCTTTCAAAATAAAACCTGGACACCCGCTGTGACTTACCGATGCCTTATATCTTATGTGTCATGGAAGAGACTCACCGAGGAAGACAGCTCCACATTCTCTCCTTTATAACCCGGGTTCTCCTACAACAACGACAACAACAACAACACAAATAAGAGGTCTTCAACAATGAATTTATTGGATAGCAGCTCTTTCCTTTCCTTCCAACAATTCATTACTTATATATTATTTATAGATAAATAATTATCAGTTAGCATCTACATCTATGAAACTGCATCTGTTGTAGCAAAACCACAGCCATAGCGTGGTGTTTGGTATTTGCTTTAACGGTCAAACTTCATTCATGGACTGCTTCTTTAGTCCACCAGCTTGATCTCATAGTTACCTCAGCAGCCAGGTAGTTTCCAGTGGCCAGGTGTTTGAAACGGTAGAGACTGTTCCAATGTCCCGCCCCTCCGCGGCATGGATCATGATGGACAACCTGTCAAACCAATCAGCACATAAAGAAAAAGTTTAACACAAGTGGAAGTTTAGAGAATTTGTGTACTTGTGTGTGTTTGTTTGTGTACCTCAACCTCCCACAGGGCGTTGGAGCTGGTCGCTGATGTTGCTGACTGCCTCAGCGTGGTTCGGAGGAAAACGTGGAGTTTGCTCTTGTATTCATCGCAGGTCAGAAACTTTTCCTGCTCAGCGTGAAACAAGCGCACCACGTCGCCCTGACAGAGACAGGAAGATCTTAAAGGAGGACTGAAGGACAATTTGGGTTCGTCTGCGAGTCTCCTGAGCCTCTCCGGGCATTTATCGTTTATCTCTGAAACAATGTTGGTGACAAACAGCGCTCCTGCTGGCTCTTTGACTTACTGACAGTAACTGTGACTCTTGGGGTGAATTTCAGCATAAAACATGCAGTCACAGAACTTTACTATGCAAAGAGTTTAAAAAGATCCCAGGAGACGGCCTGGAGCTGCAAATATTCCAACAAATAAATAAAAAGTAACAATGAAACTAAAAGTAGGAAAAGGCGAAGGTGAAGACCTCCACAAAGGAACGGTAAAAAACAGGGAAAAGACTTTAAATTACTGAAGTTATTGTTCAGATGTTGTTTTAATGTCTAATTTGAATATATGCATGTGAAAATTTTAAATCTATCTGTGGCACTAAACACGACTTCCTTTTAAAACACTAACTAATGTCTGTATTTCTAGCGCACTTATACTGTGTGCAGTGCTGCTTCACTCACTCCTTTGAGGACTTCCTCTCTGTGATCGTTGAACATCATGAACAGGTTGATCTTCCAGCTGGTGTTGCAGTTCACAGAGTTCACCTGCAGAGGGCGCAAACATGCTCTCGTTAGGGTGTGGGGAGCGCAGTAGAGGCAGTGTGCATTTGTATAATCTCGTATAAACACGATCAAATCAAAACATTTGTGTTTCTTTATGTTTATTTTAACGTTTTGTGCTTTGAATCTCTTTCTAGGCTAATACTTGTGTTATTTCTTGCCTCATATAATCACATTTATTCTCTTTTCAGATTTGTTTTCACATTATTAAAATATCTATTTTGTCATGTTGCATTATATTTATTTAGCTATATGAAATTCTACCTATTTGTGCTACATTACAGGTTTATTGTGATTATTTTTACAAACTGTAACTATGGAATTTCCAGATTTTAGGATAAAACAGATCTTATCATTTTGTTTCTTTGTAGTCATTTGTGAGTCACTTTACTGTGAAATTCATTAGACTAACAGAAACCCACGGGCCACTTGAGGTACTAAACAGTCAGCAGTTTCCCCACGTGAAAAATATTTCTATATATCCAAAGAACACGCTGCTTTTCTTTCTTTTTATTGGTTTTAAACTGTTTGTTTTAAGAAATCATTAACTTTAACGTGTTAATAATTTTCCAGAAGCCTCAGTCTTATCATTTAAATAAATAACTGCAGACTCTGCTCACAGTAACAATTATATCACAGCATCCAGCAGCGACGCCATGTTTAATGAGCAATAATTAAAGATAACTGAGCTTTGAGGTCTCAGTTAGAATAGTGCTGTATAAGAATCAGTCCATTTACTATTTGTGTGTGGTGCGTAAAATGAGTAAAGTGCAAGTCATGTATTTTCCCGTCATCATGGGAAATGACACATAGTGAATATCCGGAATGTGAGAGAATAACCTGCATGTCATCTCTAAAACAAGAGGGCGCCAATTTCAGGGAAATGAGAAATGCTGAATATTTCTCTCAGTTTTCTGATCATCACTTTCTCTCACCTCTTTGCATCCCGGATGGTCGGTCAGTTCGTAGTTTGAAGCGTGCAGCGGCTGACCAGCGTTCACCGGGTTCAGGATCACTTTATCTCCCACCACCACCTGCAGCAGAGAGCAGACTGAATAATCTGCAACTATGGATCTATTGTATATATTTTGATGCTCTGATGGTGGCACTAAAAACGAAAGGTCAGGCTGTTGCCATGAGCGCAGATTTTCCTGTAATGTGCAACAGTGTTTCACAGATGTGTGGCGTAATGTGCATTTACATTGTCTCCGTTGGCACGCAGCTTCCAAAACGGCTGGATGAAGTGCCAGGAGCCTTCGTTTCCCGTCCCGTCCAGAGTGACTCGCATGGCGTTCTTCTCCAGCAGAGCCGGCAGCCGTTTGTTCACCGTCAGGTATTTATTACTCTTCATGTGGAGCAGCTGCAGACACATGTACATCATTGCACCGTATGTCACGTAGACAGCATTTAAAATATGTCACTAGGGCATTATATAACCAAATGCCAATTAATGCGCCACTAAAATAGTCCCCAATATAGTGAGCAGCTGTTTTAGGGAAGAACAGAGCCTATGTTGTTTTTTTGTTTTTGTTCTTATTTTGCTCTCGATTACACCTGAAAGGTTTTTAAAAGCTTTCTGGGGTGTTTGTGACTCAGCAACTGTTCTGGAAACAAGATCTTTACTTTGTCTTTTTTTTTTTTAACATACTGTGAAAAAGTGAACACAAATCAAAAAAACCTCACAGTTTTGTTGCTGCTCTGGTATTTAAAAGAGACACTACTGTACATTTGATTACACTTGAAGGAAAACACTGACTTCTTCACTTCTTCATTAGGATTAGATCAGTGTAACTAAAATTACTTTTATGTTTAAGAAAGAGTTTTGTACATTTTTTGTTTTGTTTGTTTGTAGTTCACTAACACCGAGTTAGTCATCAACCTAGAAACTCACTGCACTCGTGGTGTCACAGACTGCAGATTTGAAGACAAATAAAAACAGAAATGATTGGAGTGAATTTTTGCTTCTGTGTTGTTTAGTTAATAAACTTAATAGACACACTTTTCATTTTTCATTTCATGGCTGAATGTTTTTAAACCTGTGAAAAAGTATCTTCACTAATCTTTTGCTCTTCAGGTTAGTGACACAGTCATACGTTCTACACCTTAAAAACAAACACGTTCACACACACACATTGGGTGTGGTATCGTCTGACTGAATCTTATTCAGATTGTTCTGTGGGAAATGTGTGTGTGTGTGTGTGTGTGTGTGTGTGTGTGTGTGTGTGTGTGTGTGTGTGTGTGAGAGAGAGAGAGAGAGAGAGAGAAAGAGAGCGAGGGAGAGAGTAATGACAAGAGGTCTTCAACCTTGAAAGGAGGTTAATATTGACACTAACAGATAACAGCATGTACATACTCACTAAAGCAGTGCTGCTGTGTGTGTGTGTGTGTGTGTGTGTGTGTGTGTGTGTAAATGATCATACAAACACCAGCAGGGTCGATTACAGCTATAAAAAGGGGAGCGGAGGCGTGTGAATCACCTGGTTATCATGGCAACTGATGTCGCCCTGCTAGCAAAGAGTAGCGGTCACAGTGCAAACACTGGTTGGCTTCAGAGCAGGAAGTCCTGATAGACAATGCAACTCTGCAGGCGTGTTCTTATATGCAGACGTGTTCAGACGTGTAGCCTGTGAGTGCCGTCTAACATCACCACAGTGAGATTTAAAAACACATCTGCATTGACCTGGAACTTTGATTCTTTTGAACTTTTAAATGTGCAGTAAGTTGGATTTTGGCCTCTGCTGGGTGGTGGGAAAAAAATTGTTATAGATAATGTGTTAAGATTTCTTTAAACTGCAGCTGCTGCACACAAAGGACATTAACATTACATTACAGACACACCATCTGTTAAATTGTTTGTTATGTGCTTATTTTTATTGTAATTCTTTCCCTACAAGGGATGAAAAAACCTTTATTACAAAATATGCGTGAAAATGAATTTCAAGCATGGATACTGGCAAATGTCTTTTATTTTATTAGTATCAATATTCAGCCGATGTGGTGCGTTTAGCTAAACTGAAAAGGGATAAAAACACCGAACGGGAAAAAAAATAGCATAACACATTAACTCAATCAGACCAACTGATAGACAAAGTAGCAAAAGAGTTTTTAGCAATGTGTTAAATAAAATTAAAATTCATGACTGGGCATGACATCAGAGATGTTCTGGGAGGGAAGCAAACTGTTGGCTAACTTAGAAGCTACCACTGAAAGTTTTTGCTATAACAATCTTTTGATGGTGTTCAGTCATTGGCTAAAATCTCACTTTTCCATTTTTCCAGTGTCAGTTAAATGTCACTTCTCTCTCACCACCATCTGAAATTGAAGAAAACAGCAGTATGACCTACTAACAGGGGGCTCTTAGGAGCGCCGTGAAAACGAGGTCATGCACGCTTCCTGTTAACAATACTGCGAGTGGGCACGGGCCCTTATGGCAGCATTATTACTTTCAACAAAGAGTTTATGTGGCTGGTTGGTTACCGGTCTTTATGACAAAAAGGGCAAATCTATCTGACATTCTGTCATGTGCTCACTCAAAATAAGAAAAATAAAAAGTTCAGATATTCTTCTGGATCAAGGGATTTATATCATGCATGTTGCAAAGGGAATTTTCAGCATTGGTGAATCCATTTTTTTAAAATCATGGTTGGGCCTACCTAATGAAGGGAAACCTAAGATTCGCTCTCTTTGATTGAGCCATTAGGGCTTCTTTCAAGTTACAAGAACTCGTACAATAACTAAAACATTTTCCAGCTTTTGTTATTTCCACTGCACTTCAACCTAAAGTTCCATAAAGCTGAGGCAAGTTGACACATCAAGACTGCTTTTTGAGTCATATCTAAATACAAGAGCATAAAATGAGAGGATTGACGTGCAAAAAAGAAAGCTTGCAGTTGTTTCTACATTTTTGTGCCCATATCAGTCAAGCTGCTGTCAGGTCGTGTCAGACAACGACATCTTTATGGTAGTCCTCGTCATTGAACATTCCTGTCTCAAATTTTAGCTGAAAAGTTTATGCAAAAAGTGCAAAAGGAAATGTGTGAACTTCACTGACACAGCATGTGCTCATAGAAGGAAGCTTACTGGGCAAAGTAAATACATCCAGAGGGCGCATGATGTTGACTGACAGTCTGATATGTTTCGTCTTTGGGTTGGTTGCAATGAAAAAACATTAACAGTGAAAAGAAATCGATGAGTCAGACGCAGGTAAAGGAAACAAGTGCAAACGTTGTTTACCTTCAGTCATGAGCGAATCATGAGGCAACATGATTTTGGGCTCCTTGCATCCTTCCTTGAAAGGCCTGCTACAGTCTTTCCCTGTGCCATTTCCTTCTTTATTGATTACATATTTTTATGTGGCAGTTTTCTCTCTTGTCTTTTTTAAATCATTTTGGTGTTTGGGCACATGTTTCTGGCCTTTTTTTGCCACCTTTGTTTTGTGGTTTTGCATTTCTCTGTGGAGGGTTTCCTCCTGGAGTCATTTAGTCAAAATACATATAAATGAACTGGATGACTCCATTAATCAATGAAAATGAGAACAAGCAGTGTATTGGAGAATATCTGCTTATTCATGAAAGACTGTGACCGATCAATCATACTAAATGTTCATAATTGTCTGTGTTTGGTCTATAATCACATAAATAGTCTACAAATCTTTGTGCTCCACTTCATTTGAATGAGAAATAATTCGTTTACCTGTATGACAGTTCCATATTTGACCACGTCTCCATGGACTTTCTTGTTTTCTGTCTCGTTCTGCTTCTGCTCCAGATTTGATGCATGCTGCAACAGACACAGCTCAATCCAATTAAACACAGCTCAATCTAATTAAACGTCTGCCAATGAGCCCTCTCTCAGGCTGATGTATAATTTGACAAATAACAAACCACCAACAGCAAGTCTGTAGTCATATTTCTCTGTTGATGTGCAATGGTGCCTAAGAATATCTAAGATATGTTTCGCTTCGCACAAAAACTGAGGGATTTAGTAATGATGTCTTCGTAGGTTAGCTAGCCTAGCTTCATCCATGCGCTCATGCTTCTGCTGAAATGTGTGTGTTACCTGTAGTTTTTGTAGCAGAACCACATCACCAATCTTGTCCTTCTCATGTTTGGCTTGTTTTGCTTTCCAGAACTGCTTCTGAGCCGAGTACCGACTCATAGGACAAACCTTAAACAGGCAGTCTGCAAGATGAAGAAGAACAAGAAGAAGGCACTTTCTTTGTTATTACATCACAAGACCGCCTGCAGAATGGGATGGAATTATATATAGAGATGCACCGTATAGTCAACACACATAACAAAAAAACGTAATGTCATATTTAAGCAGGAATATCTGATGGATTGTGAATCAGTACTGAAAATAATGTAAACTAATCCTTATGCTGGGTGCTGCCTGTTTATGGGCTTAAAATGGCCACAAAGCTAAAACAACATGTGGTATTTCCCAATGATTAATTTTAGGACCTAAAATGTTTTAGGAAGATTGACTTTGAGTCTTTAATATATACAAGATATGCTCAGAATGAAAGGGTTTGGGGTCAACTCAAACTCAGCCCCCTGCACATGCACTGCCTGCCCACCAGGGGAGAGCTTCACTTCTTACTGTCTATATGTCACTACTATTTACCAGTTTCACCAAGATGCTGGTCTCAATCTGTGTTATGCTGATGACTTTTTTTTGAAACATTTTGTTATTATTTTTTAGGTCATATTTAAGCAGAGTAATAAGTGACTTCCTTTGATGTAAAATGGCAAATGGCCTGTATTTGTATAGCACTTTACTAGCCCCTAAGGACCCTTACACATCCAGTCATCCACACATTGGTGATGGCAGCTACGTTGTAGCCACAGCCACCCTGGGGCGCACTGACAGAGGCGAGGCTGCCGGACACTGGCGTCACCGGGCCCTCTGACCACCACCAGTAGGCAACGGGTGAAGTGTCTTGCCCAAGGACACAACGACCGAGACTGTTGGAACCGGGGCTCGAACCGGCAACCTTCCGATTACAAGGCGAACTCCCAACTCTTGAGCCACGATCGCCCCAGTATATTATAAAACCCTGGAAGATCATCATTATTAAATCCCAAAGGATTTAATACCATACTGAGATAAAATCTGATGGACATTTGTCTTGTTTTATGATATGTAAGGGTTAATAAAAATATTGAAAAGGTTAATCAGTAACAAAAATATTATTTTGCACTGAGTGTTTCCTTTTGGCAGGCTTCCAGAAATCGACCAATTATGCTGCTATTTAAACACAAGCCAAAAAGAATTGAGTGATAAGTGACTTCAAGCCGCTTGTTTGTGTGCTATGGAAGCGGAAGCAGCAGACATTTGTGCACAATGAAAATGTGAGGCATCGCCATGACTGTTAGGATTCATCATGTGGGCACGATGAATGAGTGCACAGAAGACAGACAGACTTTGTTTAATTAGACAAGATAAATAAGCAATTAAAAGAATGCTGGAGAGAGCAGCATTCAGTAAAACTAATACAGTTGGAGCGAAGTGATGCAAGAGCACAAAAGACGGGCAAATATTGACTCTCCTCCAGCAGATCCTGTATGTTTTCACGCTGTTCCAACTGTGTGTTTGTACAGCAAACAGAATTTGCCTGTGTGTAATTGCTCTGTGTAACATTACTAGGATATGAATGTTGTAAAAATCAGCTTAACATAGAGTACTAAGCTTTGAAACAACCATAGAGAAATCATATAGTATTTAATTAGGGTGTAATTGAAGGAACAATGATGACTTTTGGACGGCCGTTGATTTTTTTAGTTGATATAAAAATTGCGTTAAAAACATTTGGAGAAACAGCTTCAACCTTTATATTTCAGAACATGGCTTTATTTATTTGATCTAATAATTCAAATTATATTCATTATTATATATTATCATTACTGTGTTCTTACTTCAAATAATGCATGTATTTCTTAATAAATTAATGCATTTACCCACCATTGTTGTGTTCCTGCACCTTTAACAGTGCGTCCACACTCCTTTGTGCCGTATTGGCTTTTATGAACTTTCTCATACATTTTTGACATAGTTTTTATGTGTCAGAGCTGCTAACAGTGTGACCTACTTAATGCCAAGATTTCAAATTTTAAATAAAAAAGGAACATAGTTCACGAGGGCAAAGACTTATGATAAAGAGAGAGATTATTTATTTGTAAAATTAGTTTAAACAGTCAGCACAGTGAACTTCAGTCCATCAGTCTACCTGTTAAGTCTATACACTGCTCTTATGGCTTCTTTGTTTTGCTATCAGATGGTTTTGTTTTTCCATGTGGACTCTTATCAGCCACCAGTAATGCTGAGGAAATGTGTGAGATGTTTAAATGCAATTTAACAATTTCATAAGTTTGATCATCAGACACTGGAGCTGCTGTCTGTTCTGGATTTTTACTTTTTTAACCTTTTGCTGTCAGTCACTGTTTGTGGTCCACTTATAAACTGGTTCAGCTGCTCAGTGAGAGCAGATGGTGAAGTAAGTTTATAAGAGAGAGAAATCATCAGAGAGAAGCTGGTGGAAAACTTCTCCTCCAATGGTCTCTGATGATCATAGCTGGACTAACATCACACGCACTCCATTTATATTTCATACAACACACTGGAGGTTTCATTCATCGTCATGAATCTGTTTATCACTTAAATAGAGCAGCAGACATTTATACCAAATTAAATAAATACCAGAATACTATTACTGATCCAAAACACAGCAACACAGCAACAGTCATTCTTACCCCTGAATTTCTTTGGGGGGTTGTCCAAATCTCCAGCAGCTGGCTCAACCACACATCGGTCATCTACCAACCTGCAGACAGACAAAGAACAGGAAACATGCCGTCAACAGTGGCGTCACCCAGAGGGAGAGCCCAACAACATCACAACAAGTAAACATTACATACTTTTCTTATGCTTATTTCTAGCTCTATGTTATACAGCAATTATATACATGTAAAGCAATTAAAGTAGTTTTGTGTGATTCACAGTTCAGAAAAATCCTTTATCTTATACCAGGCTTCGATGAGGCCCTTCAGTTCATCCTTTGTCTGAAACAAGCACATTAACCTTTCTTACCATCCAGGTAAGACTAAATACCTGAGTTTTCACCAGATCCCACATAAAAAAAATCACCACGTATTAAGACATGACATTAAGTGGGACTCAAAAAGAAAAAAACATGAACTAAAATCTCATGTTTTAGGCGCTCAGGTGCTCTGCTGATGAAAAATCACCCTTTAAAATTCATGTCAGGAACCTGATGACAAGGCAAAAAGTCAGGGTCTTAGACAGGCTTAGAGACCAGTCAGCAGCAGCCAGGTGACCGCTGCTTGTTATGGAAAAAATCCCCAAGAAAGTGAGTTTGATGTCTGTTGCTGTGAATTGCCCAAGTCAGTAGGGAAAAAACTGTATTCTCTAACTGGTTAACTGGGGGTGGCAGAAGGTTGCTGGCCATAAAGAGGCATGCAGTCCTGCACCAAAAACCTTCTTGTGATTGGTCACTAGAAGTTTGCCACAATCACCTGTACCCCCCTGCCATGGGAGGTGCCCACTCCCAAACACTCGCCTGCTTTCAGTTTCTGGCACTTTTTCCAGTTAATGAATACACATCCTTTTCTTTCCTGGTGACCAGAGGTTTCTGAGGGCATCGCTGACCTGTGTGACTGAGGCTGTAGGTTTTTTTGGTTTCAGAAATATGCAGCTCTGTAGTTTGAAGGTTGTAGAGACAACATTGTAGATACTGTAGAGAGACACATGACCTAACAAGCTGAAATGACAGTCGGGTTGAAGAATAGTACTTTTGTTGTAAGGCTTTTCTAAGTTATATCTTATTTAAATAATTAATTACAAACAAACTTGGAAAAAATAATTAAAATTAATTATAACTAGAAAGTGCATTTTCTGAAGAAACTGCAGTGTGAATGCTTGAATCTGAAAACCTAACATTTTTAGGTTTAACCTTGGCAGAGTGAGAGAGAGCTCGTTAAGCAGGCAGGTGTGAGCCTGGTTGCTATAGTGACTGCACCCAATGGCTCCATACACACGGACACAGACATGCACCTCACTTTTGCTGCTTAAAATGAACAGAAAAGTCAGGCCAAAACAAATCGTTCTCAAATGAAAAGTACAGGTCGTATTGACAAAATTCTTTCACCGTGAGCGACAGCAATGTCTAGTCTACTGAATTCTCAGTTTTCATGCCTGTGGAGCTTATTATATGGACGTGGTGACAGTGGAAAGACACCATGCTCTTCTGATTTTCAAACCAACCTTCTGAGCCATTTTAACATTGGAGTCTATGGAAGAGTTGGAGGGAGGAGGCTGTGCATTGGTGACATTTATGAAAGAACCATAACACCTAGTACAATAGTAAACACATTGGATGAAAGAGGACAGCCATGGCTATGTTTTGAGGGTAAAATCATACCTGTAGAGCAAACGCTGCGGACACAGCAGCAGTTTTAAAAAAGATTTTAAGATTAATTTTTTTGCTCCTCTCACTCTAGCAGTTGAGCTGGCTCACTCTAGCCCCAACATTCCGTCCCATACACACCCATTATAAACTCTGAAACGGGTGAAAAAACATCATGAAACTTAAACTGGAACTGAAGAAAAAGTATAATAGATATTGAAAAGATAAATACAAGTTGAATAGTTGAATGTCTTGTCTTCGTTTTAAAGTTTGAATGGTGGCTCTATGTCAACGTATGTGGAAGTAGTAAGAGTTTAAAAATGAGTAAGTTGAATGAGAATTTGAAGGGTGTCCCCATTGAAATACATTATAATTTTTTGTTGAATAAAGTTGAATAAAATTAAAAATATAAATGTTAAAAATGAGAAAAGTAGAAGCAGTCATGTCCAAAAGAAGAGGAATCTAACGGCGTTTGAATGGTTTTTCTAAGTTGAACGGTTTTGAAGGAGTAGGAGTACAAAAAACGTACGGAATAGATAATAATAATAAACTAGAAAGTGCATTTTCTGAAGAAACTGCAGTGTGAATGCTTGAATCTGAATGTATGCACTGAAATGAATTAATTGCTGAATTTTGAGTTAAAACTTTTTTAATGAGATAAAAAAAAAACAAACCCAAATTTAACCTGAAAACAAAAGTGCTGAACTGCTAAAAGCTGAAGGTTACACGGAAGAAGAAGTTGGAAAAAAGCTGAAAATGTTTTAATTGTAAATTAGAAAAACCTAAGAAATGAGAAAAGAACATTTAGAGTCAGAAAACATCTGAAAGAATATTAAAAGGTCATATTCTTTGAATCACTGAATGACTCAAATGTGATCCCTCCACTTGGATCCACACAGTTTAAAAAGTTTACATCTCTGAGCTTTGAAAGACAAGATGTTGGAAAGAGAACAACGATGGCGACGTTTTGAGGGTAAAATGATGGCTTTAACACTGTGGACACAGCAGCAGTTGAAAGAGAAGTGTTTAAGATGAATCTTGGCAGAGTGGCAGGCAGAGCTCGTTAAGCAGGCAGGTGTGAGCCTGGTTGCTATAGTGACCGCACCCAATGGCTCCATACACACGACACAGACATGCACCTCACTTTTGCTGCTTAAAATGAACAGAAAAGTCAGGCCGAAACAAATCGCTCCCAAATGAAAAGTACATGTTGTACTGACAAAATTCTTTCACCGTGAGCGACAGCCATGTCTAGTCTACCTAATTCTCAGTTTTCATGCCTGTGGAGCTTATTATATGGACGTGGTGACAGTGTAAAGACACCATGCTCTTCTGATTTTCAAACGAACCTTCTGAGCCATTTTAACATTAGAGTCTATGGAAGAGTTGGAGGGAGGAGGCTGTGCATTGGTGACATTTATGAAAGAACCATAACACCTAGGACAATAGTAAACACATTGGATGAAAGAGGACAGCCATGGCTACGTTTTGAGGGTAAAATCATACCTGTAGAGCAAACGCTGCGGACACAGCAGCAGTTTTAAAAAAGATTTTAAGATTAATTTTTTTGCTCCTCTCACTCTAGCAGTTGAGCTGCCTCACTCTAGCCCCAACATTCCGTCCCATACACACCCATTATAAACTCTGAAACGGGTGAAAAAACATCATGAAACTTAAACTGGAACTGAAGAAAAAGTATAATAGATATTGAAAAGATAAATACAAGTTGAATAGTTGAATGTCTTGTCTTCGTTTTAAAGTTTGAATGGTGGCTCTATGTCAATGTATGTGGAAGTAGTAAGAGTTTAAAAATGAGTAAGTTGAATGAGGATTTGAAGGGTCTCCCCATTGAAATACATGGGAAATTTTTGTTGAATAAAGTTGAATAAAATTAAAAATATAAATGTTAAAAATGAGAAAAGTAGAAGCAGTCATGTCCAAAAGAATAGGAATCTAATGGTGTTTGAATGGTTTTTCTAAGTTGAACGGTTTTGAAGGAGTAGGAGTACAAAAAACGTACGGAATAGATAAAATATAATAATAATAAAGATTAGAAGAACAATACTGTGAATGCTTTTCAAGCATTCACACTAACTAGAAAAAATTGCATTTCCTGCGAAAATGCTGTGTGGATGCCTTACGCTGAAGATTTCTGCTGAAAAAAGCAGAAAAAGTTGAAAAAACAAAAAACATTGCCCTGAGCGAGATTCGAACCTGGCCTTTCTGATCTATAGGCGGCGTCTCACCTTACTGGACCAAACTGATTCTTACAAAGAAGAGGTGGAGAGACTGACAATTCTGGTGAAATTAGCAGAAGCTGCTTAGTATTGTGCTAATAAGAGGTGAAAAGGCTAAACATTTAGCAGAAAAGAGGTGAATCAGAAGAAGTTCTGCTGAAAAGAGGTAAAGAAGCAAAAAGATGAGTTGAAAAGAGGTGTAGAAGTGCTTGCTGAAGATGGCTGTATGTGTAATGACACACTGGAGAGTGTCAAGAAAGCAGAGCGCATGCAAGCAGGGAACATGTGTAGCAACTGTCACAGGTAGGATTCGAAACTCTGCCCCCGGGTCTCACGGCAGCTGCCCTACCCTCTGAGCCAAATGAGTTCTGGTCTCAAGCAAATATATGATGAGAGAGAAAATGTGCACTGTGGAGCAGAAGCTCAAATTAGCAGAAAAGAGGTGAAGAGGAAGAACTTTGTTGTGAAATGAGGTAAAGAAACTGAAATTTGTGCTTAAAACAAGTGAAAAAGCTGAACTCTGAAATCCTGCTAAAACAGTAGTAGAGGCTGATATTTTTCAGCTACTCACTGAGCCAAACTGGTTCTCACGTAACTGAAAAAAGGTGGAAAAGCTTAAAATTCTAATGAAAACAGCAGAAGAGGCTAAGTGCACTGTGGAGCAGGAGCTCTAATTAGCAGAAAAGAGGTGAAGAGGAATAATTTCTGCTGAAAAGAGGTAAAGAAGCAAAAAGCCGAGTTGAAAAGAAGTGTAGAAGCAGAAGTGCTTGCTGAAGATGGCTGTATGTGTAATGACACACTGGAGAGTGTCAAGAAAGCAGAGCGCATGCAAGCAGTGAACATGTGTAGCAGCTGTCACAGGTAGGATTCGAACCTCTGCCACCGGGTCTCACGACAGATGCCCTACCCTCTGAGCCAAATGAGTTCTGGTCACAAGCAAAGATATGATGAGAGGGAAAATGTGCACTGTGGAGCAGCAGCTCAAATTAGCAGAAAAGAGGTGAAGAGGAAGAACTTTGTTGTGAAATGAGGTAAAGAAACTGAAATTTGTGCTTAAAACAAGTGAAAAAGCTGAACTCTGAAATCCTGCTAAAACAGCAGAAGAGGCTGATATTTTTCAGCTACTCATTGAGCCAAACTGGTTCTCACGTAACTGAAAAAAGGTGGAAAAGCTTAAAATTCTAATGAAAACAGCAGAAGAGGCTGAGTGCACTGTGGAACAGAAGCTCAAATTAGCAGAAAAGAGGTGAAAACAGCAGAAGAGGGTGAGATTTGTGCTGATAAGAGGTGAAACTGCGGAACCAATCAGAGGTACTGCTTCTGTCTGCTTCATCAGGCTGTGTACTTGTATGTATTTCTGCCATAGACTGTTAACCAGAATCTGAGGTCCATATTAGAAAAGCTGCTAAAATCATTAAACTTTGCAGAATTGTAATAAATTATCAATATGAATTACCGGTCTGTGATAGTGTATAAATTTGTAGTTAAAAAAAAAACATGTGGGCCAAGGTGGAATCGAACCCACGACCTCTGGTCTGAAGAGCGGTGTCATTACCAATCGCGCCACCTCTAAGGGGGCGGGCGCTTTGAAAAAAAGGGTGATGAGGAGTCAGAATTAGATCGCGGTGAGACGCGAAAAACTCCGTTTTTTGGAGTTACAAAACGTCGTGTAACTCAAAAACTAGGTGGGATAGAAGCATAATTCTTGCACTGGGTGAATCAGCGGACTTTGGTGTACTTTGACTGCGATTTACATAGCTCTTTGTATCTCCGTCGCGGAGATATGACGAGAGAAGAAACGGCTTCATTTTCGGAATTTGAAAAATGAGAGGAGGACAGATTTCCACCCCTCAAACAAGTCTAACTCATCTCAGAACGGTAATAGGTGAGAAAATAATTCTTGAATTGTGAGTGTCAGGAGTGTCTGAAGATATACAGGGACAAGCCTCATGTCTTAACTTTGCTTCGTTAAGGAGATATGACGATTTGAAAATGCCTTCAGTTTCAGTATTTCAGCTCTGAGTTTCACAACCTCCCCATAGACTTTGAATGGGGAGTTTTTAGACCATGTGTCACTTCGAGGCAAATTGTGAAAAAAACGTAACTCTCACAATAATTATAGTGACACTGTCTTAAAGCCAGCAAAAATACCTACGTTTTGATGTATAATTTGTGGAAGTTGAGTGGAAATTGAGCGAGTAGCAAGGAGTTGTTCAGACATGAAGAGAAAATTCAGAACGGACGAGTGTGCAGTGGGAGTTAATTGCATAGCAACCATAGCAACACATGTATTTTCTGAAAAATCACAAAGTTGTAACTGAAAACTTAAAGAGTCATTACATGAAAACGGTAACAGATATGAAAAAGCTGAATCACACAGGAATAGCCCAATCATCTGAGAACGTTTTAAAGTTTGAATGGAGTTTCTAGGTGAAAGTATGAGGAAGTAGTTAAGTTTCAAAGACAAGCAAGTTTTAGCAGAATTGTAGAAGTTTCCCATTCATTTCAATGGGACAAATTAAAGGAAAAAAGTGTAATATTTTAAAAAGTATAATAGTAATAAGTACCAAAAGATATAGCAGTCGAAAGCAGAAATAGCAGAACAGTTTAGAGTTTGAATGGTAAAAATCGGCTGAAAACTGAGGGAGTAGTTAAGCGGCAAAGAAACGGAGCAACTAGAATAATAAAGGATAAAGAATAAAGAGAAACAGGATCTCAATAGTGTGGATGCCTACGGCATCCACCCAACTAGAAAGTGCATTTTCTGAAGAAACTGCAGTGTGAATGCTTGAATCTGAATGTATGCACTGAAATGAATTAATTACTGAATTTTGAGTTAAAAATATTGAATGAGATAAAAAAAAAACCCCGAATTTAACCTGAAAACAAAAGTGCTGAACTGCTAAAAGCTGAAGGTTACACAGAAGAAGTTGGAAAAAAGCTGAAAATGTTTTAATTGTAAATTAGAAAAACCTAAGAAATGAGAAAAGAACATTTAGAGTCAGAAAACATCTGAATGAATATTAAAAGTTCATATTCTTTGAATCACTGAATGACTAAAATGTGATCCCTCCACTTTGATCCACACAGTTTAAAAAATTTAAAAGTGTGAGCTTTAAAAGACACGGTGTTGGAAAGAGAACAACGATGGCGACGTTTTGAGGGTAAAATGATGGCTTTAACACTGTGGACACAGCAGCAGTTGAAAGAGAAGTGTTTAAGATGAATCTTGGTACAGTGGCAGGCAGAGCTCGTTAAGCAGGCAGGTGTGAGCCTGGTTGCTATAGTGACCGCACCCAATGGCTCCATACACACGACACAGACATGCACCTCACTTTTGCTGCTTAAAATGAACAGAAAAGTCAGGCCGAAACAAATCGTTCCCAAATGAAAAGTACATGTCATACTGACAAAATTCTTTCACCGTGAGCGACAGCCATGTCTAGTCTACCTAATTCTCAGTTTTCATGCCTGTGGAGCTTATTATATGGACGTGGTGACAGTGTAAAGACACCATGCTCTTCTGATTTTCAAACGAACCTTCTGAGCCATTTTAACATTAGAGTCTATGGAAGAGTTGGAGGGAGGAGGCTGTGCATTGGTGACATTTATGAAAGAACCATAACACCTAGGACAATAGTAAACACATTGGATGAAAGAGGACAGCCATGGCTACGTTTTGAGGGTAAAATCATACCTGTAGAGCAAACGCTGCGGACACAGCAGCAGTTTTAAAAAAGATTTTAAGATTAATTTTTTTGCTCCTCTCACTCTAGCAGTTGAGCTGTCTCACTCTAGCCCCAACATTCCGTCCCATACACACCCATTATAAACTCTGAAACGGGTGAAAAAACATCATGAAACTTAAACTGGAACTGAAGAAAAAGTATAATAGATATTGAAAAGATAAATACAAGTTGAATAGTTGAATGTCTTGTCTTCGTTTTAAAGTTTGAATGGTGGCTCTATGTCAATGTATGTGGAAGTAGTAAGAGTTTAAAAATGAGTAAGTTGAATGAGAATTTGAAGGGTCTCCCCATTGAAATACATGGGAAATTTTTGTTGAATAAAGTTGAATAAAATTAAAAATATAAATGTTAAAAATGAGAAAAATAGAAGCAGTCATGTCCAAAATAATAGGAATCTAACGATGTTTGAATGGTTTTTCTAAGTTGAACGGTTTTGAAGGAGTAGGCTTTCAAAAACGTACGGAAAAATAAAATATAATAACTAGAAAGTGCATTTTCTGAAGAAACTGCAGTGTGAATGCTTGAATCTGAATGTATGCACTGACATGAATTAATTACTGAATTTTGAGTTAAAAATATTGAATGAGATAAAAAAAAAAAAACCCGAATTTAACCTGAAAACAAAAGTGCTGAACTGCTAAAAGCTGAAGGTTACACAGAAGAAGTTGGAAAAAAGCTGAAAATGTTTTAATTGTAAATTAGAAAACCCTAAGAAATGAGAAAAGAACATTTAGAGTCAGAAAACATCTGAAAGAATATTAAAAGGTCATATTCTTTGAATCACTGAATGACTCAAATGTGATCCCTCCACTTTGATCCACACAGTTTAAAAAGTTTAAATGCCTGAGCTTTGAAAGATACGGTGTTGGAAAGAGAACAATAATGGCGACAATTTGAGGGTAAAATGATGGCTGTAACACTGTGGACACAGCAGCAGTTGAAAGAGAAGTGCTAAAGATGAATCTTGGTACAGTGGCAGGCAGAGCTCGTTAAGCAGGCAGGTGTGAGCCTGGTTGCTATAGTGACTGCACCCAATGGCTCCATACACACGACACAGACATGCACCTCACTTTTGCTGCTTAAAATGAACAGAAAAGTCAGGCCGAAACAAATCGCTCCCAAATGAAAAGTATAGGTCGTATTGACGAAATTCTTTCACCGTGAGCGGCAGCAATGTCTAGTCTACCTAATTCTCAGTTTTCATGCCTGTGGAGTTTATTATATGGACGTGGTGACAGTGTAAAAACACCATGCTCTTCTGATTTTCAAACCAACCTTCTGAGCCGTTTTAACATTAGAGTCTATGGAAGAGTTGGAGGGAGGAGGCTGTGCATTGGTGACATTTATGAAAGAACCATAACACCTAGTACAATAGTAAACACATTGGATGAAAGAGGACAGCGATGGCTACGTTTTGAGGGTAAAATCATACCTGTAGAGCAAACGCTGCGGACACAGCAGCAGTTTTAAAAAAGATTTTAAGATTAATTTTTTTGCTCCTCTCACTCTAGCAGTTGAGCTGCCTCACTCTAGCCCCAACATTCCGTCCCATACACACCCATTATAAACTCTGAAACGGGTGAAAAAACATCATGAAACTTAAACTGGAACTGAAGAAAAAGTATAATAGATATTGAAAAGATAAATACAAGTTGAATAGTTGAATGTCTTGTCTTCGTTTTAAAGTTTGAATGGTGGCTCTATGTCAATGTATGTGGAAGTAGTAAGAGTTTAAAAATGAGTAAATTGAATGAGAATTTGAAGGGTCTCCCCATTGAAATACATGGGAAATTTTTGTTGAATAAAGTTGAATAAAATTAAAAATATAAATGTTAAAAATGAGAAAAATAGAAGCAGTCATGTCCAAAATAATAGGAATCTAACGGTGTTTGAATGGTTTTTCTAAGTTGAACGGTTTTGAAGGAGTTAGATGCCAAAAAACGTACGGAAGATGATATAATAATAAAGATTAGAAGAACAATACTGTGAATGCTTTTCAAGCATTCACACTAACTAGAAAGTGCATTTTCTGAAGAAACTGCAGTGTGAATGCTTGAATCTGAATGTATGCACTGAAATGAATTAATTGCTGAATATTAAGCTAAAAATTTTGAATGTTTAAATTTAGAGAAAATTTAGAGTCAGAAAACCTCTGAATGAATATTAAAAGTTCATATTCTTCTAATTGAAATGAACTTAAAAGATGAACAAACATTTTGGAGAAAATACAAACTTTAATATACAGCATAATGTTTTTCAGCCATATACACATGTGTATATCGTGTTTAATAGTATTACATACATCAATTTGTTTTGTATGTCATAGAAAATAACATAAAAATCTTAAGTCATATTTTACAGCTTCTTTCTGAAAAGGACTAGTAGAATAAATAAAAATAACAAAATTAAATAACTAAATAAAAAATAATAAGCAACATATGAAATACATGAAAATTCAACTTTTAAAACCACATTCCTGAACCTTTAAATTGTGTTGGTTTCTTAAAACATGGCTGAACAGCTGTTTCTATCGGTCTACTTAATCTTCTGATCTGTCTACATGTCTTTTTATTACTCATTCTTCTTTATGTTTTAATGTAAACAGAGTCCACACAGTGGTAAAAGAGAACTGTATTAGAGATTTTTGAGTAAACTCAAATGAAAGCCTAAGGTGGTGACACAGTTTAACACATGCAAATAATCAAATAAAAACATTAGTCCTTTTTGTGAACATGGATAAATAAGTATCAATAGTTTACAGCATTGTTCAGCCATGCCGCTAAATGCTTTTTTTACACATTGTTTTAACCTGGGCTCAGACACGAAGCATTATTATAAATTATAAGTAAATATTATACACAAGGCTTTATCTATCTAAACTCTAAGGACACAAATACGAAAAAAACTATACTTACCAGCTGATACCCCACACTACACACTAGGTGTGCCATGTGACCTGAAACTTTGGTACAAGATCATCATAATCATTCTGTTAACACTGTTTTTTAACACTGTTTGTGTTGCTGTTCAGCAGTTTAAAATGTTTTAGATTGGATTACATGGAATGAATTTGAATTTTCTTGGGGGGTTTTGTGTGTGTTTTGTTCTTAGCAGATTTTTTCTTCCATACTGTTGAATACCAGTTACCACATTTCTGGTCATATGACATCCCGAGTGCCCACTTAAAAAAATCCCCACAGTTAATTCAACATTAAAACAAAATAAAAATATGTTAAATAAATAAAGGTTTGCTCTGTGATGAAATATTAAATAAGCATACATTGTACAGAGCACTAACAATGAAAACAATCCTTTAGCCTGTTGATCAGAGAGAGGCCGTCATTGTATCCATTTAAAACCTGTAATCACAGAGCACAACGTTTCTGTGAAACTATGAAGTCCCATATGATCCTCATCATGTCCAGTGACTTCAGAGTGGATCCTCCCTGTCATCCGGCCAGTGTTTGATGTGTGGCAAGCAGCACAGAAGCAGGATAGCTGAGGACTTTAAAAGAAGAGCAGAAAATAGCAACATATGTAGTTGTAAATGTAAATATCAGTGATACTTGTCTTATCAAAGGGAATAAAATAATGAAAATGTTAACTTACACACTCATTTAGGGAGGATCTTGACACTGCACAGAGGAGGCACAGTCAGTCTGACAATGATGGTGATCTCCAGGGATGTTTTCCTGCAGCAACATTCTTGCCAACTGGCCGTATGATCCAGAGTAGTTGGTTTGTAATAAACAGAAAGGTGTATATGTTAGGTAGTGTGCACTCAGAGCTGGTCCTAAGAAACAAACACATCCTGTAATAAACTGAATACCTGTAGTAGTGCTGCTGCAAATATGAAGCCCTTCTATCATGTGTGGTTTCAAAGAAGGCTCAGTCACAGAAACTGTGCAGTCTGTTCAGTCCTGAGTGTCTCAGCTCTGAAGGGGATGAATCACAGAGGGAAACACCTGAGTACAGACATTACAATACACTCTAACACTCCTAAGGTCAAGTGAAAACACAATTTAAACAGTTTACAAAGAATGAATACATGTTTTCATGGAAATAATGTCATTAACCCTTTTTGTTGTTAGTAAATCTCACCGACTGCGTGTGGGACAAGCTAGAAGGAAGACTTATCACAGAATCTCTCCTGTGCTCCAGATGTGAAGTCTCACGCTCTGATCGTATGGCGATGAAGATGGTGATGATGAAGTTTCTCTGATCTGTGGCATTACAGTTTCTAGCTGCTATGTGCTTCACACTGTTAGATCTTACATGTGAAGCTTGGAGAAGACACAGGAGGACTGTGTCTCTCTTAAAAAGAAAAAAAAAGAAAAACAAAGGAAACCTAACAGGAATGGAACCCCCCCCCTCAACTCCCACCGTAACCCCCCCCCCCCTCCCACTCAACTCCCCAACCTCACACCATCCAATGTCTATAAAAATGTAGGGTATCAGCTGGTAACAGAAAGCAAGTGTAACATATGTACTACATATGTAACACTGCTGAAACATTTCTGGCCAGAAATGTGCAGTTATCAACCCAGACCCACCCTAATAAATGCACTGGCCGAAACATGATAAAAGCTCATAAAAATTTATGTTTCATAGAAAAATTTGTCCAAAAATATAATCGTATACTTTTGAAAAAGTTTAAAGTTTATAACAAACCAAATAATAACATTTTTGTAAATAGTATTTCAAAATAGAGGCACACATAAAGTGGCTTAACTGTCATTATTGCTGTAATTAGGTTTGTTTGTTTGTTTGTTTGTTTTTTTAAAAAGCAACCTTTAGTCATTATTGTTCTCTCAGAAACAATGAAGAAGCTGTTGAACATTTATGTGTTGTGTGGGCAATCCTCTGGTCCACCCTCCCTCCCTCCCAGCCACAGTGAGACTGGGGCAGCCTGGCAGGATGTTGAAGCCTGGCTGCAGAGAGGATATGCCTACACTATTCATTTTAAACTGCTATATTTGATTTTTCTGACATTTATAGGTTACTGTTAGTGAATTTTAGATTTTCTGTAATAAATAAAATTGTCATCTTTTACTGATATCATTACTTAATTCATGTAATTGTATTTTATGTAAACAATTCAAACATTATACTGCAATGCAGGGCGTCAACTTTTAAATATCGCTCTACTTTCTTAAGTCATTCAAAAATATAGATATTACTTACTGTATTCAAAGATCTAGATCATGAATCATCACAGGACAATACACAGTATACTGGGTCATGGTAACTATGGTATGTCTTCATGACTCCAGAATGGAGACATCGATCTGGCTGAGAAATGAAAATAAGGTCAAGCAGTGTGTTCTTCTCTGTGGTAGGGGCAGTGATGACCTGTGCGTATCCCCTAGACTCAAACAGCTCCAGGATTGGTTTGTTTGCACTGGATAAAACATTCTCATTAAAATCACCACAAACTATGATGGGATGACAGTCCATGATCTCCAATGAGTCTAATAGGCTTACCAGGTTTTTCAGGAATGGCCTCAGAGTGTAGTCTGGAGGTCTGTACACAACTGCAATCAGAGCACTGACTGGTGCTTCAACCTTTAAAGCCAGAAATTCAAGGTCAGTTACATTATGGATGTACTGTTTTTCATGCACTTGAATGTCACTTTTCACATAAACAGCAACTCCACCACCACTTCTGTTAGCCATCTGGGGAAAGTTTGTGTAGGACAGGTGTCTGTTGCGTTTGAACAAATTATAATTTTCCAAGTGGAGACTCTCTGCGACAAAAGAGCCCCGCAGGTGTGTTTCTGTTAGGCACAAAACATCTGCTAGACACAATTCATGGTGACTTTTGATGTCATTAATGTGAGCTGGCAGTCCCTCTGTATTATGATGAACAATGGTGAAAACCTCTGACCTGCTGAGGGTTTGTCTCACGTGTAGAAGAGGCATCATGTCATCAAGGTTGGCTTGTCTCATGTTCTCAAGTGCTGCAGTGATTTCTGGGTTGGTGAATATTTTTTTCTCCTCCATATCAAGAAGATACAGTCCACTGAGAGACGTCACTCTACTGACAGCTACGTAGGCCATGCCGGGCTCAAAAATGCTCTTAAGAGAGACAACAGCTGATGTGGTTGTCATACCCTGTACCTTATGTATTGTACATGCAAAGGCCAGCTTCACTGGGAACTGTCTTCGTACCACTCCTTTCTGCTTCAGATTCTCCTCTGCTCTCTCAATGTACACCATGTCGTCTGCTGGTGTGCGGTTATTCTTTCCAGATGTCTCATTATCCATTTTAAGTCCAAGCTTGATGATGTGTTGGTCGTTTTCAGAGTAAACTACTCTAAGTAGTATTCCAAAAGCTCCATTAACCAAACCATTTTGTATGTCAATGTTTCTGGTGAGCATGACACGAGCTCCTTCTGCAACTTTCAGTGTGTCTGGTAACTCGTTTTTACCTCCTTTGAATGGTCTGTCTTGAAGTGCCATTCTGCCAGTTCTAGGATCCTTTCTAAAATCATCTGCATGGATGTCAATGATATGAGTGTGGAGCAGAGCCAGTGTTGAAGAGTTGTGTGCATCCACTTCTTTATTAGTTGCAAAAATGTGCAACGCATCAGTCGGACAATGGGCTGGTTCAGTTATGGCCTGTAACAACAAATCTCTATCTGCTTCGCAAAGCTCATCCAACTTTCCTTTTACACGAATTCTGTTCAGCATCTCAGCAAAGACAACATCATCTTTCTGACGCATAATCTCGGTCAGAGTGATCATCTGAAAATGCTCCCGCCACAGGTCGATCTCGGATGGGTCGTGCACACAGAGAGGTTTAGACTGTCGCACTGGGGGTAGCTGATAGAAGTCTCCAACAGCAATGACTGACATGCCTCCAAAGGGTCTCCGAGTCCCTTTGATCTGTTTGAGTCTTGCATCTACATATGCAAAGAGATGTCTTGACACCATAGACACTTCGTCAATGACGATTATTTCAGCATTCAAAAGTTCTGATCTGACTTCATCCAGCTGATTGCCAAGTCCCTGAATGGGAGGTTTTAAGCTTCTCGGGAGCTTGAGTAGAGAATGCAGTGTTGTTCCAGAAATGTTAAATGCTGCAGTCCCAGTGAAAGCAGTTAACAGGACAGTGGGTTTTGATATGTCAACGTCGTCTGCATATCTGGGCACTTTGCTCAGTATCTTAGATGCTTCTGAGTAGATGCATTTGATAAGATGTGATTTTCCTGTTCCAGCACCACCATTAATATAAAAGAAAAACTGCTCTGGATTTAGAGCACAGACTCTTTTAATGCACCAGTCTCTAACTGCATAAAATATGCAGGCTTGCTTCTTATTCAGATTCTGAAACATCTGACGTAACAATGTGGGATCAATAGCAGGGGGTTCCCTGATGGCTCTGACTTCTGTTGAAGCATCAGCCTGACGGCTGTAGTCGGGCACATCTTCCTGTTCATTTTCATTGTCTCGCTCTCTCTCTTGTTCAACAAGTGGCAACCTTACGAGATCTGATTCAGGTGCCAGATTACACCATTCGTCAGTCACACCTCTGTTCTGCTCATATTCCTCAACAGCGCTCTCGATCTCCTCACTGTTTTTCTCATATTTCTCTCTGTTTCTTTTGACAATGTGTTGCACGTACTCAAGACGGTCAGTACCTGGCAGCTGTACACAGCCAGCACCATAGAAAGCCTGATAGGTTGGCAACGATGGCGTTTTCAGTTCGTGGTCTGAACGATGAGGAAGGTACAGTTTAAGCAGTCTTCCGTAATATTGCTCTGGATGTTTTTCTTGTGAGCAGCGGTGAAATCTGATGATAGCAGGCTTATTGTTTTTGCGCCTTTGCACAAAACCCATCTCATTGAGAAGGGGCAAAACATCTTTACCTTTTGTCTGTTGGCCATAGACAATCCTGCAAGTAGCAGCAAAGTCTGCCATGCACATCTCCTCAAACTCCGGTGTTTCAGGTCTGGCTTTGTATTTGTCATTCAAAGATGTCATCCAAACATTGGAAGACTCAGGTGTTGTGTTGTCCAGAACTGACAGGGGACGACTCATTTTCACAGGATTATCATCTGTTGGTATGAATATTACAGCACGTGAGCATTGCTTCATGTGAAGACCACATGCACGAGCAACACACTCCTGTGCACTGATCTCTCGCTTCTTTGAATATGCCTGCATGACGGCTCTCATTTCATCGCACTCATTTACACTGTCCTTATGGGAGTTCTCAATGACAGTTTTCAGGTACTCAGATAGCCCGCCCTCTTTTTTTGATATATATTTCATTAAATAATTTGCAGCGCCGAAAGCATCTAAAACAAAGCTTATGTCGATATTACTGTTCCAGGCTTCAAGCAGATGTGGATTATAGCCATTTATCCAAGAGTCTTTTGGATCACGCTTTAGTATGATCGTACTCCTTGTGTTCATTTTATTCAGGTATCGCTCATATTCTGCATGTGTCAACTTGCATCTTGCCAAGAGCTGCTCTAAACTCATGGAAGCAGTTTCAGGTTCATTCAGCAGCTGGTTCAGTGGTCTGAGCTTGTTCTTTGCCGTTTCTACTTCCAGTGCATCATCCTCACTGGGTCTTGTGATCATTGTCTCATTGCAGGGTGGTTTGGGAAAACCAAAACGGCACCCGGAGCTTAAACTCCTAAAGCACGTCTTTGTGTGGTTCTTACTGTGTTTTTGCACTTCTGTTACTTTCTTGTACAGTTCAGGTTGTTTATGTGGATCAGGCAGCTGAGCTGTGATGTATTTGTTTATAAAATCAACAACAGTTTGCTCATCATCCTCCTCAAACACAGGAGCACCTTCTACCCACAGGAGACAGTGTATGTGTGGGCTTCCTCTGTGCTGAAACTCAACTCTGTAAAAGTAGTCAATGACTTTGCCAAGTGGCTCTGCGGGAGATAAGAGTAAATCTCTGAATAATGCTTCAACTCTCTTGTCAAACATGCGCATTGTTGTGACAGGATTGCTTCTCAGTATGTCACACTTTGCCGACCAGTCGAGTCCTTCAAAATTCACTTGTTCACCTTGCTGCCTTGTTATTGCCTCGATCACTTCGGGCCAGCGCATTTCAGCGGCTGAAAATGTGCAAAAGAACGTGGGAGTTCCCAACTGTCTGATCATGGCAAAAAGATCTCTTGTGGTTTTCTCCCAATAGGCTGGGGTTCCTCTCAGAGGCTGCATGAATCTCACTGCGTCTTTATTTCGCACCAGTTTCTCCACCTCATGTTTATCTTGTAACATGCCTGAGGTTATTTTTCTACCATCTCTGGTCAGAGGCTTTGCCTTCCTTAACTGTACTGTCATGCTGGATGTAGCCAAGTGTATTTCAGTCACAAACTGTGCAAAGAACAAATAGTTTGTGTCTTTGGCAAAACGATCATCAATGCAGAAAAGTCTTGATTTGAAATACCCACTGGGGGATACTTTGATCAGCCTTCTTTCATCAAGTGTGTTTTGGCCTGTAGGAAACTGCACAGGGAAGGCCATGGCCTCCAGTTTAGGTGTTTTGAAAAAACTTATTGGATTGTTTCTCTCTGCAGGAGCAACAGAGTAGATTCCTTCACTGAAACATAATATTTCCTCAGCCACATCAGGGGGCTGCAAACAGGACTCGAGTGCAAAACCACCATTAGTCAGTCCATCTGCTTGCTCTGAATCATCTGTCATCTGTTCACGTGGTTGTTCACCATCACAGGGTAACATGTCAATATCCTGTTCATTTATATTTTGTGCTTCACTCAGTGCATTTTTCTCACAGCTGTCAATTTCCATTAAATCAGCCTCATCATAATCGTCCTCATTCATGTTTTCATCCTCCTCCTCCTCCTCATCTTCATCAGGAAGTGTTGGATCACACAGCTCAGCATCATCTCTGATGCTCACATCCTTATACTGTGGGTGAATCTGCTTGAGTTTATGCAGTGCTTGCACAAGTTTAGACCAGCTTACAGTCTGAAACAGCTGATGACCTTTGTAAGACAAGCGTCTCTTCAATTTTACTCTCATGACCTGAGAATTAATTCTCAATCGAGGTAGTGCTTCAACAGTTTCCTGTACCTCTGATGGGACACAGACCACATTTCCTCTAATTGCTCTTTGTCTGCCTTTGGGAAGAGGAATGATCTTGGCAAATGGTATGCACTTGGCTATGAGATGTCTCTCCAGTATGTTGAGATCAGACAATTCAGCTGGAATATCAGCAAGATTCAGTTTATTGGCAACAGCAAGTGCTGGCATGGATCCATTTTTAAGATGATCGTGGCAGGTGTGACAAATCCACTCTCTCTTTCTCTCATCGGGAACATTGCACTGCTCATTTCTGCAGTTTTCATCACAAACATGAACATACTTTCCTGTCAAACATGTTGCAACCATATGTGGGTTTTTGACATAATTTGACCTTCTGCAGGGTCGTACTTGGTTTGGAAATGAAGCCTTGAAACACACAGTACATGGGTATGATGGTCCAACTTTGATTTGTGATTTGAACACAGATATGGCCTCGTTGATCACACTGTTGTCACTCTCTTGGGTTTGTCTGTTCACCCATCTGTATTTCCTTTTTATTTTCATTGCACATCTCATGTTGTGCATAATCCTAAATGCAAGATTACTTTGATACCTGTCTCGCATTAGTTGTTTCATCAGTTGTCTGTGTCTCACTCTGAATGCATCGTCACGTGCATAACGCTGAGTCACTCGAGATCTCTGTCTCTCTCTGAATTCTGGGCTTTCTTGATACCTTTTAGTGACATAACTTTTTTGTTTCTTTCTGAATTCAGCATTCTCACAGTAAAGTCTTCTTATATAGGCGCGTCGTTTTTGTCTGAATTCAGCATTCTCACAATATAGCCTTTTAATATATCGTTGTTGTTGTTTCTGTCTGACTTCAGGATTGTTTTTATATGCCTTGCTTGCGTAAGATTTCTTCTTTTCTTTGTAGTCTTTGTTTGAAGCATACTTTTGTCGTTCTTTCCTTTTTTGGTTTTCTTTGTTCTTATATCTTTGTTTCTCTGATGCCATTAATCTTCTTTTCATTTTGCGCCTTTGGTGTTTATTAACTTTTTTCAGTTTTTGTAAAACTATATCAGAAAGATCACAGGCAGCAACATTTGTTATTGCAGCATTTGATTGACATGAAAAAGCATCATTTGATGGAAGCAAATTTAATTCACTGCATAGTTCTTCAGTGGGTATATTAGTATATTCATTCTCAGGATCTTCATGTGATGTGAACTGAGTCATTTGGACTTCATGTTGTTTTACCAGTGGTGTACAAATGGACATTTGAGCGATCTCAGTAAGATCAGTGGTTGTGTTTCTCCTTGGAGAAGAGGAGTTTGCTTCATCAGAGTGAGTAGGTGCCACAGCAGTGGCACTTGGTCTGCAGACTGTGTCTGTGATAGTATGACTTATGTTGACTGTGCTCATGTTGTAGAGCTGCACAGGTTTCAGCTCATAGTTACAAGAGGGTGATATCTCCACCATTTCATAAGAATCCTGGAGCCTCTTAATCATGTCACTGAGGAGTGTGAATTTCAGCATCACTGCTGTGCCACGATTACGTGACTGTAGTGGTAGAGGAAGACCACTGGCTGTTCTGGAGTGTGGATCAAAGAAACCATATTTGCCTGATGTGGATCTGAACACTGCGATACACAATCCACTCATAATCAGTAAGGCATACTGCACATCTGACAACAGGCAGCTCAGTCCTGCTTCTAAGCTGAGAAAGGTATCTACTGCCTCCTCTGGAGGTTCTTCAAATGTCCCATACCGGGAAGGCTGTGTCATGTCGACATCATACATAGACCAGCGAGCATCAACTTTGTCTGGCAGCTCATCGGTTGCCAAATGAATATTTTTAGGAAATCTTTTCTTGGCCTCTTTGTACATCATATCACCTTTATCCAAGACCAGATTAAGGTCAACTGTAGACATGTTTTCATTCTCATGAAGGAAAGCAAGAAATGTGAGTGAGTTACATGTGCACTGCTTGTTTCTGGAGTCTCCATATTTAGGATGAGCCTGGCTGTGAGATGCACAGACATGTGTTACAGAGGGTTGGTTTTCAAGGTTCACTCTTTCTGCATGAGATCGTCCTACCACATCACTGTGACGGCCTCTTTTCACAAAATCAGCATAACCCACCTGTGGAGCACTTGACACCTCATGTTGTTCATTAAATTCATGCTGCAGTCCACTCTTTACAGCATCTGCATAGGATACCTGTTGTACATGTGCAGGAACATGTTGACCTGCCTGTTTGACAACATCAGCATTGGTCTTTGCAGACACACTGTCTTCTGCAGAGCACTGAGGAAAATCACACTCAGCTTGTTCACATGTTGGCACACTGTGAAACTCATGGAACTTCTTCCAGCGTTGTTTTGCAGCTTGTGACTTTTTCTGCTTCCTTGGCATTTTTACACAAGTGTTTCTCTTAGTCTTTAGAAAATATGTTTATAAAATAAGAGTGGTACACTCTTTCTTTGTCTTTATATTTCAGTTTTTATTTCTCAGAAACAGATGTCTTTGTTTGTTTGACAGTTTGTCAGTCGAGAGAATAATATGCACTCTCTTTATTGGCTTGGCACAACTTAGCAGCAAGCGCAAAGTGAAAAACAGCTAGAGAGAAAATTTAGAAGAGAGAACAGACAGAGCAGGAGAAACACGGCTGGGAAATCACAATCAAACCGTGAATTAGAGTTTTGTTCTCAGGTAGAGGCAATATGCACTCTTTATTGCTTTAATGGCTTGGCGTTTTTCAGCAGCAAGCCAAGAGTGAAAAACAGGTAGAGAGAAAATTTAGTAGAGAGAACAGAGAGAGCAGGAAAGACACGGCTTGGAAATCAAACCGCAGAGTTTTCTTTGTTTGTTCAGTTTGTTCTCAGGTTGAGGCAAAATATGCACTCTTTATTGCTTTATTGGCTTGTGCATTTTTCAGCAGCAAGCCAAAGAGTGAAAAACAGGTAGAGAGAAAATTTAGCAGAGAGAACAGACAGAGCAGGAGAGACACGGCTTTAAATCAAACCGCAATAAGATTCTTGGTTTGGCAAAATTTCTCACAAACCACAGGGTGAAATACAGATGGAAAGAAGGCAGAGACAACAGGTGGAGTAGGACAGAAGATAGAGGGGTTGGGGGGTTGGGATGTGAGATAGAAGACTGGAGATCTGGTCCTTGTTCTTCTTCTGCACACTGTGAACAAAAAAACAAGAAAAAAATTATAATTTTATTAAAATGATATCACATGGTAATTGTGACTACTGAAACAGGACAAAACAAATATTCAAGCTACACTGTTGTTGGCTGCCATGTGCAAAAAAGTTGCATAATTAGGTATTTTTTAAAAGAATAAATATTTAATTCAATAATAATATTTTTAAATAAAAATATGATTGAGTGAATCGTTAACTAATCACATGTTTAATCAAAAATATTTTAGCCCAATTGTTAAGCTGCACATATATGTATTTATTATAAAATTGTGTTTAAAAGGTCTAGCACAAAGTTTGAACCCATCACTTTACAGCTTATATTAGTCAGATTATATTTTTATGTTGGTCTACTTCTCTTACAATATGTGCACACCTACCAGGCAAAGCACAGATGTCAGTCAGGTTCCTGAAAGTGTAAGACGAGAAATAATATGTTAGTTGTCTGTACAGTATTATCAGACTAACAGAAATACAAAACCGACACAACATAATACACTGAACAATTGTAGAGTAATATAGCACACCAGCTGATACAGCAGCCATTTTATAATTCAAACTAATTAACTGAAATATTTCCACTTTTGGAAGGCTACTGTTAGACTGCTGCTAGCGTTAGCATTGCTGCTAGCGTTAGCACTGCTGCTAGCGTTAGCATTTCTGCTAGCGTTAGCACTGCTGCTAGCGTTAGCATTGCTGCTAGCGTTAGCACTGCTGCTAGCGTTAGCACTGCTGCTAGCACTCTTACTGTTAAAACTGAGCCACAGTGGCAATAATAAAGCTCATTTCTTACTTTTGTCTCACCGACTGCCAATAACTATCACAGGAATACTCTTTTTGACAATTAACAACTGCTAAGGCTAGTGTTAGCACTATAGCTAGCATTAGCATTGTTGCTAACATTAGCACTGGTGCTAACAGCAAAATGTCTCAAACCTATATAAATAATAGCGAAGGTTATTCTTTTTTTTTCCGCTTTCTTTATTCTTTGAACTCTGCTGAACTTGTAGACTAAGGACTTGTTATGTTAGTTTATTTGTCAAACATGTATTTTTACCATCATAAAAATAAAACAGTGCAGTACTGAATGTTTTGTACTTACCACAGCAGATAGCAAAGCGGAATGAAGACAGTTGGTCCAATGATGGGTTAAAAACAGATGAGGCGTTCAGGTGGTGCTTGGAAATTTGACCATCACTTTGAACAGCAATAATGAGCATATACATGTCTGTGTGTTGGTCTGTGTGTGTGAGACATGGAGAGATAGAGGGGGAAAAAATACACTAGACTCATCAGTGTACAAATTGGTACTTTTTGCCTGAGTATAAGCGAATGAATGACATACAGAGAAAGAGGGCAAGTGGCATTAAATGAGCAAATAAAAAATATTTCAGCTTGAACTGTTTTGTGGGTTTTATTTTAAGACTACTTTAAGTGTGTTAGCGGGCAGATAAACTATACAGACTATAAACAGAGAAATTAAATGAGATTAGATTAGTTAAAAGTTAGTTAAAATGTGGGAAAATCAACTACAGACAGGTAAAGGCAGTGAGCATTAATTATCCAGTCAGAAAAGATGATTTTAAAGTCATCAACTGACTCCAACTGCCCAGATCTGAAAAACCTGTGTGCAGAAGACAAGTCCACCAATAAAAAATAAGCTTGAATTTAACAGGCCAATCACAATGCTCTACTTAGTTGGCATATACTAACTACTAACAAACTATTAATCTGTGGCAAAACCCTGTCAAATCGGTCTAATTGTACCTATTGAAAAAGTTAATCTTACTATAACTGCTTAGATGTAGCAGACATTTTTAGGTTTAATCTTGGCAGAGTGAGAGAGAGCTCGTTAAGCAGGCAGGTGTGAGCCTGGTTGCTATAGTGACTGCACCCAATGGCTCCATACACACGACACAGACATGCACCTCACTTTTGCTGCTTAAAATGAACAGAAAAGTCAGGCCCAAACAAATCGCTCCCAAATGAAAAGTACATGTCGTATTGACAAAATTCTTTCACCGTGAGCGACAGCCATGTCTAGTCTACCAAATTCTCAGTTTTCATGCCTGTGGAGTTTATTATATGGACGTGGTGACAGTGTAAAGACACCATGCTCTTCTGATTTTCAAACGAACCTTCTGAGCCATTTTAACATTAGAGTCTATGGAAGAGTTGGAGGGAGGAGGCTGTGCATTGGTGACATTTATGAAAGAACCATAACACCTAGTACAACAGTAAACACATTGGATGAAAGAGGACAGCGATGGCTACGTTTTGAGGGTAAAATCATACCTGTAGAGCAAACGCTGTGGACACAGCAGCAGTTTTAAAAAAGATTTTAAGATTAATTTTTTTGCTCCTCTCACTCTAGCAGTTGAGCTGCCTCACTCTAGCCCCAACATTCCGTCCCATACACACCCATTATAAACTCTGAAACGGGTGAAAAAACATCATGAAACTTAAACTGGAACTGAAGAAAAAGTATAATAGATATTGAAAAGATAAATACAAGTTGAATAGTTGAATGTCTTGTCTTCGTTTTAAAGTTTGAATGGTGGCTCTATGTCAATGTATGTTGAAGTAGTAAGAGTTTAAAAATGAGTAAGTTGAATGAGAATTTGAAGGGTCTCCCCATTGAAATACATGGGAAATTTTTGTTGAATAAAGTTGAATAAAATTAAAAATATGAATGTTAAAAATGAGAAAAATAGAAGCAGTCATGTCCAAAAGAATAGGAATCTAACGGTGTTTGAATGGTTTTTCTAAGTTGAACGGTTTTGAAGGAGTTAGATGCCAAAAAACGTACGGAAGATGATATAATAATAAAGATTAGAAGAACAATACTGTGAATGCTTTTCAAGCATTCACACTAAATATAATAATAACTAGAAAGTGCATTTTCTGAAGAAACTGCAGTGTGAATGCTTGAATCTGAATGTATGCACTGAAATGAATTAATTGCTGAATTTTGAGTTAAAAATATTGAATGAGATTAAAAAAAACAAAAAAAAAAAAAACGAATTTAACCTGAAAACAAAGGTGCTGAACTGCTAAAAGCTGAAGGTTACACAGAAGAAGGAGTTGGAAAAAAACTGAAAATGTTTTAAATGTAAATTAGAAAACCCTAAGAAATGAGAAAAGAACATTTAGAGTCAGAAAACATCTGAATGAATATTAAAAGGTCATATTCTTTGAATCACTGAATGACTAAAATGTGATCCCTCCACTTGGATCCACACAGTTTAAAAAGTTTACATCTCTGAGCTTTGAAAGACAAGATGTTGGAAAGAGAACAACGATGGCGACGTTTTGAGGGTAAAATGATGGCTGTAACACTGTGGAGACAGCAGCAGTTGAAAGAGAAGTGCTTCAGATGAATCTTGGCAGAGTGAGAGAGAGAGCTCGTTAAGCAGGCAGGTGTGAGCCTGGTTGCTATAGTAACCGCACCCAATGGCTCCATACACACGGACACAGACATGCACCTCACTTTTGCTGCTTAAAATGAACAGAAAAGTCAGGCCGAAACAAATCGTTCCCATATGAAAAGTACAAGTCGTATTGACGAAATTCTTTCACCGTGAGCGGCAGCAATGTCTAGTCTACTGAATTCTCAGTTTTCATGCCTGTGGAGTTTATTATATGGACGTGGTGACAGTGGAAAGACACCATGCTCTTCTGATTTTCAAAAGAACCTTCTGAGCCATTTTAACATTAGAGTCTATGGAAGAGTTGGAGGGAGGAGGCTGTGCATTGGTGACATTTATGAAAGAACCATAACACCTAGGACAATAGTAAACACATTGGATGAAAGAGGACAGCGATGGCTACGTTTTGAGGGTAAAATCATACCTGTAGAGCAAACGCTGCGGACACAGCAGCAGTTTTAAAAAAGATTTTAAGATTAATTTTTTTGCTCCTCTCACTCTAGCAGTTGAGCTGCCTCACTCTAGCCCCAACATTCCGTCCCATACACACCCATTATAAACTCTGAAACGGGTGAAAAAACATCATGAAACTTAAACTGGAACTGAAGAAAAAGTATAATAGATATTGAAAAGATAAATACAAGTTCAATAGTTGAATGTCTTGTCTTCGTTTTAAAGTTTGAATGGTGGCTCTATGTCAATGTATGTGGAAGTAGTAAGAGTTTAAAAATGAGTAAATTGAATGAGAATTTGAAGGGTCTCCCCATTGAAATACATTATAAATTTTTGTTGAATAAAGTTGAATAAAATTAAAAATATAAATGTTAAAAATGAGAAAAATAGAAGCAGTGTTGTCCAAAAGAATAGGAATCTAACGGTGTTTGAATGGTTTTTCTAAGTTGAACGGTTTTGAAGGAGTAGGATTACAAAAAACGTACGGAATAGATAAAATATAATAATAATAATAAAGATTAGAAGAACAATACTGTGAATGCTTTTCAAGCATTCACACTAATAAAGATTAGAAGAACAATACTGTGAATGCTTTTCAAGCATTCACACTAATAATTGACTAACTATACGTGGCATTTACTTTGTATCTTAAAAATGTTAAAAAAACCCCACTCCAATACAATCCTGTTAACGAAACCTTAGAAATACAATGGAACTAAATAAATGAAATAAATATAACACTTGTCAGTGAAGCTACGCAGAGATCAATGCCGATAAACTGATTTCCAGTGAAATCTGACAAAACAGCCGGTAGCGTTTGGTGACAGGTCACTGATTAAAGCTTCTTCTCCCACAGATGGTCTAATTTGGAAAGTTGTAAGTAGGGTGAGAAATGTCTTGTTGATATGTTGAACAGCAGAAGCACAGTCATTTTAAGAGGTGACAGGAAGCAACACTCTGCAGTCTCGTGAAGACGTTTGTGGTAACTCTGCATCTATTTTTAGACAACTTTTCTCATTAAACGGGTTGGAGGTTTTCAACCAGTGCTGCCAAGACACAAGCTGTGAGCGGTGACTCTGCCCCCATCGGTACAGATTAAACTGATCGACAGCATGTTCAGCTCAAAACATCTGAGAGCACTTTATAGCCCTGCATTGTTTTCTGTTAGTTTCCTGACATTAACCTAGAAATAATAGGCAGCTTAGATGATTTAGAACCAAACAGAAGAATAACAATACTGGGACTGACCACGCTAACAGTCACACTTCTTATATGTGTCTACAGTGGTGTGAAACAGAAAGGTTTCATAGGAGTTCAGCAGTGCAGTTTTGTGAATAAGAACGATGATTCAGCGCTCAGCACCTTTAGCAAGAGGTTCTCTTTTTCTGTTTGACAGTCTCTCGTAGTGTTGTGGAAGAACTTTAATCCGCTCTCCTTTACAAAGATCTCTTGATGTTTGTGGGCAGTTGTTTAAACACAGCTCTCTTAAGGTTGAGGTCTGGACATCTGACTGGGCCACTGCAACACCTTCATTCTTTTTATTTTCAGCTGCTGTGCTTGAGATCATTATTCTGCTTCATCACTCACTTTGTGCCAAGATTTAGCGTTTGGACAGATGCCTCACATTTAGAATATGTAGGAATACACAGGAGTGATTTTTAATTCTTAACTGCAATTTTCTAAAAAGCGGTAAGAATTAAAATACAAAAAATAAAAACAAAAGATTAACTTGCAGGTAAAGAAAAAAATACTAAATGAAAAGGAGTCTGCTTTCTCCTCCTCTCTGACGCTGTTGTTTCAGTTTCTTCAGTTGCACTTTCTGTATGTTTAAACAGTATGCTGATGCAGAATGGGCAAGCATGTTGGTTTAGATTAGCGTATGCACAGTGGTAAGAACAACATAGAATGGTGCTCCAACGGTAATTTTACCTGCACACTGTTTTTTGTGCAGTGTGAGAACATTTCTATACAAGTATTAGAGGATTCATTTGTTCCAGAGAAACAGGCCATATCATCAATATTCCTTTTGTATGTGTGAAACAACTATCAATCTGAACTAGCTGGTATTTATTTGTGCACCAGAAAAATTAACTTCTACCACGTTTTGTTATGGTAGAAATGATGTCCCTTTATCTATTTTATTCACTTCACTTTTAAAATCTTTCTAACACACAGTGGAAGCGATTTAAGTTTTGGAATATAATAATAATAATAATACATTTTATTTAAAAATAGCGCCTTTCAGAGCACCCCCAAGGACGTTGTACAACAAATAAAAAAAATAAAAATATATCCACAATAATAAGAGTAACAGATAAAAGTTAAGAGCATGCAGAGGTTTAAACATAAGCAATTTTAAACAGGTGAGTTTTGAGGGTGGACTTAAAAAGAGGGAATGAAGTAATGTTTCTGAGGTCAGGGGGTAAGATATTCCAAAGTCAAGGCAGAGCAACTAAAAGCCCCGCCCCCCACTGTAATCAGACGAGCGGAAGGAACAGAGAGAAAGAGAAGATGAAGATGTGAGGCACCGGGATGGGAAGTTCATCTGTACTAAATCAGAGAGATATGGTGGAAAGAGAGAATGAATAGCCTTAATGTATAAAGGATTATTTTAAAATGAATGAGAACTTTAACCGGGAGCCAGTGAAGCTGCTTCAGGATTGGGGAGATGTGGTGGGTAGAGGAAGTCCTAGTAATAATACGGGCAGCAGAGTTCTGGACATGTTGGAGCTTGTTAATGGATTTTTGTGTAAGGCCAAATAATAGTGAGTTACAGTAATCAATTCGAGAGATAACAAGATTATGGACAAGAATGGCAGTGGCATGAGGAGTGAGGAAGAGGCGGAGGCGATTGATGTTACGGAGTTGAAAATATGCTGCACGTGTGACATTATTGATACTGTTGAGAATGACACCCAAAGCTTTTCACAGAGGGAGAGATAGGAACAGACGAATTACTGATAGTGAGAGAAAAAATCATTAATTCTGGATAGTGATAGTTTAGTGCCAACCAGGACAAGTTCTGATTTATTGCTGTTGAGTTTAAGGAAGTTGGAGGAGAACCAGGAATTGAGTTCAGCCAAGCAGAAGAGTGGAGGAAGAGTAGAATCGGGTTTGGTAGAGAGGTAAAGCTGGGTGTCATCGGCATAGCAGTGGAACTGAATGTTATATTTACGAAAAATGTGTCAGAGCGGAAGAAGGTAAATGATGAAAAGCAGGGGCCCGAGGACAGATCCCTGGGGCACCCCAGTAGACAGAGGAGAAGGCTGAGAAGTGAAGGATTTTAATTGAATAAACTGAGTGCGGTCAGACAGGTATGATTTAGACCAGGCTAAGGGAGTATGAGAGAGGCCAATAGAAGCTAATCTGCTAAGAAGAATGGGGTGAGAGACGGTGTCAAAGGCTGCACTCAGATCAAGGAGAAAAGGATGGAGAGGAGACCAGAATCAGCTGCCATAAGAAGATCGTTTGTTATTTTTATAAGAGCAGTTTCGGTGCTATGCAGAGGACGGAAACCAGACTGGAACAGTTCGTAAAGGTTATTATCAGTGAGGTGTAGATGGACTTGTGAAGCAACTATTTATGTAGCAACGATATATATTTCATCTTTGTTTTCTTATTTAGGAGTGTTCGGCGCCTTCCTTAACCGCTGTGACACACTCACTGGTCTGTGCAGGCACATTAAGAGGTGTTATTATACCAGTTTTCACCAGCTGATCTGAGTGAAAGCGAGGACACGGCACACACAGTGGCTAACATCTTGTGATTAACTTATGCCAAGTTAGCTAGTTCTCCTTTTGAACCCAAGCATTAGCATAATTTACTAAATAAACTTCATGTTCAAATGTTTTCTGGGGTGAAAGGAGCCGTTTTCCCATATAATGCAACACAGTCTATGGACTACGTCTGCAACCATAAAAGCTACTGGTGGCCATTAAAGATAAAGGATGTTTAAGGCACTTTTTAAACACTATGATTAGTAGCATTGTGATAGTGGAAGAACTAAAAGAAAATTAGTCCCAGTAAGGGGCTTCCACAGAGTCACAGCCATGATTAGATTACAGGTTCCTAAGGAAGTAAGTCCACAAACCCACAAAGAAAAAGTGGATCAGATGGTCCTCAAAATGGACCAAGAGGTTTCCTCACTGAGAGACAAAAAAGAACTAGATCACAGATACATGACTAAAGAAAGAATACAAGATGAAATACTTGGATAGGCTAAGACATGCAGAACAGAAAGAGAAGTGGGGTGGGGGGTGGGTATTTAAGCCTTGGGAGTTGTAGCTATGGAGCTGGAAACTTGCAGTGAATGGAGTTCACCCTATCCATTAAAAGGCAGCACTGATTTCTTCAGAGACATGCTCCACCCTCTGGTTTGCATCTTTGTGGTGAGGGATTCAAATTGCAACAAGATAATGAGCATAAACGCACCACAATGTTAACATGCGAAGACCAAAGTGCAGGGCAACAATGTCAGCGCGTGCTGCCCATTAGTCTAGCGACATTTAACACTGTGTCTGTGTGTATTTGCTGCCAAAACAGGCCTGACTTATCGAGGCATCAACTCCACTAGATCCCTAAGGTGTGCTGTGTTACCTGTCACCAACATGTTAGCAACAGATCCTTTGAATCCTGTAAGTTGGGAGGTGGGGCATCCATGGACTGGACTTGTTTGTCCAGCGCATTCCACAGACGCTTATTTGGACTGAAATCTGTAGAATATGGAGGACAAGTCAACACCTGAAATGCAGATTTTTCTTCCTCAAAGCATTCTGGAACCATGTTTGTTTTGTTGCAGTACGCATTGTCCCACTGAAAAACGCCACACCCACCAGGGAAGGCAAAAGGATGTGCGTGGTCTACAATACATTGGTAGAAGCTGTGTGTCAAAGTGACATCCACATGAATGGCAGGACCCAAAGTTTCCCAGCACCCAACACGTGGTAATGCACACACTTGACCATCCACGTGATGAAAAATAAAACATGATTCATCAGACCAGGCCACTTTCTTCCACTGGGCGATCAGGGCGATCGTGGCTCAAAGAGTTGGCAGTTCGTCTTGTAACCGGAAGGTTGCCGGTTCGAGCCCCGGCTCCGACAGTCTCGGTTGTTGTGTCCTTGGGCAAGACACTTCACCTGCCCCCTACTGGTGTTGGCCAGAGGGTGCGATATGGCAGCCTCGCTTCTGTCAGTCTGCCCCAGGGCAGCTGTGGCTACAACTGTAGCTGCCTCCACCAGTGAGTGAGAGTGAATGAACAGTGGAATTGTAAAGGGCTTTGGGTGCCTTGAAAAGTAAGTGAATCGGTTTGGCTGAGATTAAAGTTATAGGTTTTACACAGCTGAATAAATGTTAAAAGTGTGAGATGCGCGAGAATTTACTCCGGTGTGCTGTTATATTTTAGATAGCAAGGAGCAGACGGCTGAGTTTATTAAACTCCACTGAAACAATCTGCAAACTTCATTAAAATTTAATAAACTATCATCTTGTCTTTAGTTAGCACATACCTTAAACACTTAAAGCTGTAAGCTAATGATAGTTATATAAGAGCAGATGCTGCTGGTGCAATAAGCTGTACGCTGTACGTCCAATGGATGCATGATCTGATTAGTCGACTAATCGCAAAAATAATCGGTGACTAGTCGACTATCAAAATAATCGTTTGTGGCAGCCCTAGTCAGCACGGGCACCCCGACTGGTCTGTAGCTATACAGCCCCCTGCACAACAGAGTGTGCTGCACTGTGTATTCAGACACCGTTCTATCAGAACCAACATTAACTTCTTGAGTATTTGAGCTACTATAGGCCCACACGGGCCTGTCTTTGCTCCCCATGTGCATCAGTGAGCCTTGGTCATCCGTGACCGTGTCACTGATTCAACACTATTTCTTCCCACTGCAGACTGGGAACACCCCACAAGGGCTGCAGGTGTGTAGCTGCTCTGACCCAGTTACAAAATATTGACTTACTCCCTAATATATCTCCACCGTTAAGTTTTATAATACATGAAATTACTTTGACTCATTTACTCTGGCAGTGAATTTCAGTAAGAGCAGTACTCACAACCAAATCCAAGATGGATGTCATGGTGTCGTGACATCCATCTTGCATACGTACCAAAACAAAAAACCCTCTGCAACATATTTCAACCTTCCTTGAAGTTTCAGCAGATTACAAAACCTCACTAAGTAAGGTGATGGAGCTCTAACTTTCCATAACCAAATACAGCTTCATCCGTTGGGTCTGTCTTCTCTGTTTTTGGTGATTTTTGTGTTAAATATGACTATTTAAGGATCTGCCGCTGACAGCTGACTATGCAGAGCATGACTCCACGTGTGCGTGTGCTCATTAGAGTAAATCCCTGTTATTATTGCTGCTTAGGAAACACCAGGAGACAGACGTACAAAGACCTCTGGCAGTCTGACACACACACATGCACATGCAAATACACACTTGTATTTCCAAAACTTCATTTCAGCTTATAAAATATAATTATCTTCACCTTCAATTATAAATTCTTAACAATGAAATCTTTGAATTTACTTTATGAAAATTGCTTCATTTAATCTGTGTAAACAGATTTATGTGACTACAAAACACACACACAGACACACACACACATTCATGCACTGAGGCTGTGCACAGCGGGATTACTTTTGCACTTTAACTACTTTCAGCAGGATACCAGTGTGTCACACATCCTATTGTAGGGGCTTGACTCCTTTGTGGAGATTAAAAGCAATTCCCGTTAATGTAATCATTCCATTTAAGAATGAATACCTGGTTTAAGGTTCATTTTAAGTTAAGTCTCCAGGAAATGTCCCCTGCAGTGATGGAAACATGTCTACACGTGTAACACACTGACTCACTGATTCTCCATCTGCTTGTCTTTGATCTGAAGGAAAACCTTGAAAAGGTGATCTCACCTTTATCATGACTGTATAAAATGACACACTCATCATTGTTGTGCATTATTATACTGAGTGTATAAAAGAAGCTTGTTTTGAAGCTCTCTCATAGCGACCATCATTATCTGAATAATATTTTGCATTGTGGTGCAAACTAAACCACAACCTGTAGACAAATCAGGTGTCCGCAAAATGGCTGTGAAAAGCTCCAACGTCCACGTATTTGTGGCTCATCAGTCACAAAGCTGCTTTTATAAGCTCACTTCAAACAAACAATCAAACTGAGGAAGGATGGATGGTGTGCAGAGGCTACTGTCATGTTCGTTCATTCATTTGTTTACTCGGCTGAATGCCAGTGGGTAGGTACACAAATCAGGTTTAGTTCACTCTAGCAAAAGTTTATTCACCCTTACCTGACAAAGCCAGAGGTGAAGCAGAAAGAAACAAAAACTTTTCTTAGTTTTTCTTAGTAAATTCGGTTTTCCTGCTTCTGTCTTTCCTTCCTCTGTTTTATCACTGTCCTCTTCCTTTGCATTTTGCATTTTTCCTTCCTTTCCTTTGTCTTTTCTTTCCACCTCTCTTTCTGCTGGCATTTTCCAATCCTCTCTTCTTGTCTTTCTTTAAAAAAAACTGTCCCTAGTTTTGAAAAAGTCCTCCCTTGCCTCCCTTTTTGTTTTCTTTTCTCCCTTTTTTCCTTCTGCCGCATCTACTTGCTGTGATTTCCAGACATCCTCTTTATGTTTCTTTCTACTCTTGAGGTGGGATTTTCTTCCCCCCCAGTGATACCAGCGTAGCTACAAAAACAGCCAATCAGTCCCTTTGTCTTTTTTTTCTTTTGCCCGCCTGTCCTGTTTGGTTGTTTTGTCATCATAATTGTTGTCTAAAGGCCGAGAAAGATGCCCAGCGGATGTACTTTACCAAGTGCACCTTACTGGTCCATTTGATTGACCTTTGTTTTTATTGTTTATTTTATTTTATTTTCAGTTGTTACATACGGGACAGACATGACTGGGGGAAGGGAAATGGTGAAAAAGAGGGAGGGAAAGAAAAGCAGCAGGGAAGAGGAACGGTGAGTCCCTTTGTCTGCCTGTCAGGTGTGTGCATGTCTTTCAGGACGTTTGTGCTCTTGATTGCTCCATTCACACAAACTCAGGTGTGTTGACTTAGCCACTGAAATGCTCTGCACCCCTACAAGTGACCACATTTTAAGAAACAACGATTTCAGGACTGACATACAAAGGCCTTCACACAGTCTATCTAAATAAATCCAATTCCTGAACCTCCAATTTCATTACCACAACTGCATCTCTATTTTGAGCTCTTATTAATGACCAAGGCCCTCTGCCAATCTAATGCTGAGTACTGCATTTCTCCTGTTTGTGTCAATCTTATTTCATCAGTCACACTCACAGCCATAGGTCAGAGTAGGAACAGAAATTGAGGGCTTTAATTTCAAGCTCAGCTCCTTTTTTAACCAAAATAAAAGAAAAAAACAGCATCCATATGCCTGTTTTCACCAGCCCATATGTCAAACTCCATCAAAATATGAAACATGAAAAAAGCAAAAAAAACAAAGAAAACAAAACAAAAACTCCACGAAAACAATTCACTGACCTAAATACCGCTCACTATCATAATACTTCATAAAACTGAATTCATTTCAGGCTTCCTTCCATCCCAGAGATTTCCCCTTGACTGGCTTTGGAACACCAGCAGAACTGGAGGCAGCGGCCGGATGGAGCTCTGGGTGGTTCTGCTTCGACTGCACCCAGTCAGGCGTGGAGATGCTTTGATCGATAGAGAAAAGTCCTTTTTAACTTTGCTTCTTTGACATGGAGAAAATTTTAATTGCAGTAGTTTTAACAGTATTTATGCCAAGGCAATAGTTGTTTTTTGTTTCGTTTTTCTGTCCCTCCTTCTTCTGCTGCAGGAGGAGAGACATTTAAATATGGATCCAGGTGTTTGAATAAACACAGATGTTTTCCATGTTTCCCTCCCAGAAAACAGCAAATGAACTGGCAGGCCACAGATTTCAATGATGCTGAGTGACAACTCAAATCTCCTTGGTTCAGTTTTTGAACCAAAGAGACCAGATCCTTTTCCAAAGTGACTTTAGTAAACTCAGCTGCAGACAGAAGAGTAAAGTGCAGCAAGTGAACACAAAACACAGTAATTGTCAGGGTTCATGGGTCACTGATCCATGGTTTTCAATTTGTTTATGTGAACTGTTTATTTTCCATATGTTCACATTTCCTTTATACCAGCCTTCACCAAGCTGTGAGTCCTGGGTTTGGGTCCTATCTTCTCCACATCCATCCATCCATCCATCCATCCATCTTCTTCCGTTTATTTGAGGCTGGGTCGCAGGAGCAGCAGCCTAAGCAGAGAAGCCCAGACCTCCCTCTCCCCAGCCACCTCCTCCAGCTTGTCCAGGGGAATACCAAGGCGTTCCCAAGCCAGTTGAGAGATATAATCACTCTGCCCCGGGACCTCTTCTCAATGGGACATGCTCAGAAGACCACACCCAGGAGGCGCCCAGGAGGCATCCTTGTCAAATGCCCGAAACAGCTCAACTGGCTCCTTTCGATGCGGAGGAGCAGCGGCTCGACTCTGGCATCCAGGAGGTGAAACTGCTGAGTAGTCCAAAGTGCTGAATCTCAAGTGGCATCATTTGTGGTGTCATTAGCACCCTGAAAGTCACCTAGCCATCATGGGACTTATTAGAGCAATATAACAGTCAACATGTGGATGAATGCTAAGTGGTCTATGGCAGCCTTTCTCAAAGTGTGGTAGGCGTACCACTAGTGATACTTGGGCTCTCTCTGGTGGTACGCGGGAAATCTCCAATTTTTATTTATTTTTTTTAAGATTAAATAATATACCATTGTGGAGGTATGCAAAGACGACGCAAGAGTTCCCGAGGCTCTTCTGGGAGCCAAACAGAAAAGTCTCCCCGAGCGTGAATCCTCTATGAAGAGCAGCCTTTCCTTATCGCCAGTGGTCGTGGCAGCGGGGAGTTGGTGAGGCCAGCTCGCAATGGCAACTGGCGGATGGAGACGTGAGTGAAGAGGAATCCGCCGTGAGTGAAGAGGAATCCAACAATCAGACAGATTGTTGGGTTTTCTCTCTATTTTCGAAGGGTCTTTAACTTCCAATATAAAGGGCCTTAAGGTGACTGTTGCTGTGATTTGGCGATATGTAAATAAAATGGGATTCAATTCAAAATCATCTTTTATTCCATTTTTTTTTATTTTTGCTGGAACCCATAACTGAAATTAAAATGTAACTACGATGAAACTGCAGTTTTTGCTTCTGTAAAAGGTAAGAACGGGTATTTTACCAAAAAATGGTCTAAAACACTCAAAAACCGCCTGAAGCATCTCTACATATGTCCTTCAACTATTCTTGTAGTAGGGAGTGTCCCTGTAATTTTCATTGTTGTTTTGCATACCAGAAAAATTCTAGTTTTTTCATGATGTTTCAGCTCATTGTTCTCATTACTCACCACCTGCTTTGAATTAGTGTGCAGGGAGGAGAGCCGGAGATGTTTCAACATTTACGTAGCGTTCCCCTGTGACCATCACATGATCGCAGGCTGACACGTTGCTCTCACAATGTTTATTTAGTAGATCTTTTTTCTGGGAAGGAGACAACTAACTAATCTCTCTGAGAAAGCGAAGATGGCATGTGTCTGCAGTGTGTTGTTAGTAGTTGTACTTTACTACCTCAGCAGCTCAGTGCTTCTGTTTGAATCCTGTTTGTGTTGATCCAGCTGAATTTGACTGTAGGGAAACCAGTAGGTTCATCCACTCATACTTCACTCACTGTCTCACCTGGCAGGAACTCCCTATTCAAATGTCTCAAAGTAAAGAGTGAACAGAAGCCACACACATGCCAAAACATCAAAATGTGGCCCTTAAGGTATATAAAACAAAGAAATCAACAACTGTGCCACATTTGGCTTATGAGTGGCATGAAAGGAGATTAGATTAGGCCTTTGTGCTCTTCAAGAGTGTGTTGTCATTTTCATGCAAATACTTGCAGAAAACAAAACAGCACCATCCCCATCTCGGTTCATGGGGAAAATAATCCTGCTTTTGATTGATTCCCTTAGTATATGTATATGACAACAGCTTCATAATGGGACCTCAGTAATGAATGGTTGGCACCATGGTGACTACATCCACCTTAGTGGATGGGAACCAGGTGGCCCTTTATTTTATCATAAAGATGGGTATAAAGTTGGTGCTCACTGAAGCCCACTCAAGTTGTTCGACACACTGGAAAAAAACAGATTGGTGACATAAAGTTGATATCAGAAATACAGAAACAAATGGAGTGTAGAGAAAAAAACTGCTGCCACAAATTGCTCAGAAACTGGTTCTGTAAAGTGCAACTGTTATTGTAATAAGGGATTTTGTATTACATGCTCATATTTCTCTATTTGGTTATTTTTTGTATTTTGTTTTGTTTTATTGTCCCATGTCTGGTTTTGTTCTGGTCAATTTCTATCATTTTCCTTCTATGCTTTCCAGGCCACGTCTCCCCGGAGAGAGATTTTAATCTTAAAGGAGTTCTTGTTTAAGTGATAGTTCAATAAAATGTGAAAACAACTGTGGGTTAAACCCTCCATCAAACGGATAAATGTTCAACTCTGACCGTGTTTTTGTTCTCTTTCACTGCAAGACTTTGAGGTAGGTCAGGTTCCTTTTGTTTGATTAAAGGGTGGACGAAGTGCAGAAATATTTACTTTTCTCTTGTCTAAGATGCTAGCATGGGCAAACTACTGAGCAGTTAGCATGTCGACATTAGTGTGTAATGCTTATCCAAACCACAGACGTTTGGGGACTTGACATCATTGATACTGTTTTGATATGAAGGTTACATAGAATGAAAATATGGATAATTGTTGTGGTTACATTTTTACAGATGTATATTTTATAGTGTGGGACTATACTAAAAATGCTTTATTTGGGCCCAGGAGATTTCTTTGTTACAGTACTATAAGTGGACACTAGGATAAGGGGCAATAAAGGGAATTTCACATTATTGTGGAAAATTAGAGTGTAAGTAAAATTCAAACTTTTTGAATTTATACTAGAGTCACCTTCATTGGTGATAAAATAAAGTCCCAACACTCTCATCTTCCACCTGCACCAATCTGAACATTTGTTGACTTTGGTTGTTTTATAATGCAATAAACTAAATATGTTGGGGGTCTTGAATACAGATAGTTGAAGGCATTTTTTCATAAATGTTTTCCATTGTGTATAAGTCTGAATATGGTGACTTGCATGAAATGTCTGGAATTCCTGATGTGGACATTTTAAAATCCGAGTTAATGAAGCCTTCTGGTAAATGGACTGATTCTTATATAGCGCCTTTCTACTCTCCCGAAGTACGCAAAGCACTCTACACAACATGCCACATTCACCCAGTCACACCAACACTTCCCTCTAAGCTTTTAGCTTCCTAGCTAACATTCATACTGGATGAATCGGAGAGCAACTTAGGGTTTGCATCTTGTCCAAGGATACTTGGCATGCAGACTGGAGGAGCCAGGGATCAAACCACTAACCTTTTGATCAGTAGATGACCTCCTCTTCTAGGGGTGCAACAATACATGTATCAGTATTGAACCGTTCGATACAGTGCTTTTGGTTCGGTATGCATATGTATCGAACAATACAACATTTTCAATTTATTTTATCAACTTTTCTTCTGACGATGCTGTCTGTGTTGAGCGCTCAGTGGATCTGCGCTCGACTACTCCGCATTTGCCGCGTTATGGCATTAGAGTCATTTTAACGAGATTAACGCTGACAGCACTAGTGGGAACACAATGAATATGACTGCACATTTACTCCGACAGCATCCTAGTGCAAAGACAAGTGGAAGCAGACAAAAACAACAAGCACGCATGCTACAAACTTTAACCGAGTCATTTAGACAGCCGTTAGCACAGGATTCTCCTTATGATATGTTTAATATGCTGCTGAGAATATAGCCCAGAAGAAGCGTATAGTAGAGCTTTTATTTTGGAAAGAGACATTTCTCTGTAATAAACTCTCTTTTCCAAACATGAGTGATTTCTCGATCAGATAGATTTGTTTATTTTTATTATATTGTTGTTTCAGCAACATTAAATTTAAAAACTGTACTTTTGAGTTAAAATATATATTTATAATTTTAATAAATGACAAATTATAAAGGCATGAACATTTTTTTTTGCATCGAAAAAATATCGAACTGTGACACCAAAGTATGGAACCGAACCGTGAATGTTGTGTATCGTTGCACCCCTATACTCTACCCCCCTGAGCTACAGCCACCCCCCTGCTAGCTATTAAATGATAGAATGTGAATTTGGACCTGTATGAAAGGAAAGGTGCAGAGTTTACTAGAGTCCCCGGGTTCATGCTTAGACTATATGGACCATATGTGTTGGTTGGTGAAGTCCCATTCTGAAGTCTCAGTGTTGACTGCTGTTGTGTTGACTATTTCAAGCCAGAAATGACCATATTTGAATGAGAGAATAGACTGCTGCCAGCCCATAATGTTAACACTGAAACTGTAGAGTACTAATAAAATTTAAGAATTTTGCTCACCTAAACTGAATTTGCAGACAAACTGTACTTCACAGCAGGCCATGTTTGTTTCCAGAGAACTCTACCTGAATGCTTCAAATGCTTCAAAAGGCACCAGCAACACAAATATGTTATCTGACTCACTCCTGGAAAGGTAAAGCCATCAGATAATAAGCAGTTACAACTGCCTGTGCTGAAAAACCTGTCAGTTAAAAAAAATCCTGTACAGTTGAGGGATATAGATACAGATAACACCAAAACAGTATGTTGTACCAGGTTATAAACGTTCTTTTTAACACTGTAAAGCTGGACATTTTCATCTGGGACTATATGGGGATTTTCTTTTTTACACCCTGCCTCAACTACCATTGAAGAAAGTGAAGTTTTTTCTGTTGCACTTCCTACTTGGCTTCCTTTCAGCCCTGAAGATTAGAGGTAGACCCCTTACAATGTTCAAACTACCTGCCTAATTTTGTCTAGCTCCCCTTGCGAATGGGTGGGCAAAACATGACTCTTGCCTGTGACGTCACCATAATTATTAAAGGTTGACCTATAGTTTTTATTGTATTTGTTCAGATCAGTGTGGCAGTCAATGAATAAAGCTGTAAAGGTCAAGACTGAGTCAAATTCAAAGGAGTGCGTGTAAGACCATGGTACAGGAAACACACACAAACGCTGGTACATATATCTTTGTGAGGACTCTGTGACATAACACATTCTCAAGACCATAACGCAACAGTGAAAGCCTCCCTATTGTTACTGAATACTGATTCTAATCTTAACCTGAAAAACAAATCTGAACCTAAAGAAAGTTTTGACCAGACACAAAGTCCTCATAAAGCGAACATTAACAACAGCAGGGACAAATGCACAAACTGGCAATGGAAATCTCTCTTGGACATGCCGAGTATCACTTCCTTTTCCTGCCAAGCAATCAGACAGCACTGCCGCTACCCTATGCAGCATGTTTGTGTTAAAGTTTGTGCTGGAGATAGTGAAACATCAGCAATTCCAGAAGACTCTGGACAATATTAGGAAAAAGATGATCTGTTGCATTTGTTCTAGTTTCTTTACTTCAATCTTCTGTAATTTTTGAATTTTATTGAAATAACACATGTAAGAGAAAGTTAGTAAAAATCAGAAACCACTAAAACATAAAGTAATGTTTTCCTGGTTGCACTCCTCTTCTGATCTCGTCGATAACAAATGTAACATACAAGCAGAAAAGCTGGAAGGTGTGTAATGAGTGCATTAACTCTGAAGCAGCCTTCATGCACGACCATTCTCCCTGTAACTTATTAAGACTTTCGACCTACAAAGGGCTTTAGTGGACTCTAGCTGAAACCCTTTTGACAAAGACAAGATGCTTGACATACTTCATAGTCAATACTCTGTGATATGCTGCAGAAACATTTTGGTTCATAACAGGAACGCACTGATTGTTGAAATCGCTTATTGAAATATATGGTTAATGTCATTTGTGGGTTTATTTGTTTTTCTGATTAATTTCACTCATTTTCAGTACGGTGAAAAAAGTTTTTGTAGATTCAAGAACTGAGAAGAACTGTTTGACAGTGATTAAAATAGTATTTTTGCACCAACGAGGAAATTCCCACAGAGCTATTAGCTGGAAAGTGGACAGGTGGAGGACCAAAGAAGTGGCAGGACTGAAGATCTATCTATAGCTGATCACACAGGAGGTGAGGGTAGGGATGTCACCGAGCCTGATACTTAGGGTAGTTCTCAACACAATAAAAACACAGTGGTGCGTGTTTGCTTCTGGCCCTAGAGTTGATCCAGTTCTACCTACTGTTTGCCGAAGCCTCTTCAAGTGGTCTCGGGCGAAGGCTGGCTGTCAGGAAGCCATTCTTAAGGAAGCAAACCAAGGCTGAGGTATGCCAGTTACTGTGACAACAACTAAACTGAACATCGGTAACAACACCTTTTAAGGACTCGTGAATCTAAATTTGAATTTTTTCAAATTGTCATCGATATGTATGGAGGACGTCAACAGGAAAGTACAACCACCATCCGCAACCATCTGTAAAACAATGTAGGCTCTGCTATGGTTTGGGGCTACGTGTCAACCAGTGGTGTTGGAGATCTTTTTCAAAACTGATGGAATTATGAACTTACTAAATAGTAGGTTGCTCAAGACTTCTGCAAAATACTATAGCTGCATCTCTTCTTCATAATAGCATGTATTTATTTATTTCAGTCTGTCCAAAAGCCTAAAACCGCCGCCCCTCAAGGGGCCTCACACCAGGACAACTAACTCTTGCAGCTGAATAATGACTTCTAGCAAATGTCTAGTCATCAACTTGCTTGCTAAAGCAACAGAAAGACAGACTTGTCAGGTCAGGCAGAGATACTGAAGGTGGTCCTGCTGGAGTGTCCCACAGGTCCAATGGTGGCTGCTGAATTTTTACGCATTTCTAGAGCATCATTAGGACTTAAATGAGCCAGCATTACTGTTGCATCAAATTTGATCAAGTATGTGAGTTAAAGTTTTAAAACAGGTTTGGCGACATCAGTAACAAATTTACTCTTGTAAGAACATTATTAACCATCTGACTTTTGAGTAGGTGGGATCTCACGGTGCCCTGGTGATAGGGATCTTAACGGGGTCTCTCATCCAGACTGTTTTGTTCATGTGTCGCCTTACAGATGTAAGGTATCACTGAGTGACCGTGGGGATTTCCTTCCCCCTGAAATAAGGTGAAAAAGGGTCCAGTTTGATACATTTAGATTCAGTGATGTGATTATGGCACTTTATAATAAAGTGTACTGTTACTGCTGTAGTGGTGATGCTAACGCTACACAAGTCCCAGAGCAGGAGGGCTGCTTTCATATTAACCTCCATCAAAGCAGACATTAAGGCCACTGATGCTGGCCATTAGAAAGTTTCTAAAAACTTCTAAACTGGCTTCACTATTCAGACCTGAAAGCAATGTCCATCCATAACATACACTCAGTGGGTGCACAATGCACCACTGTTGACCTGCACCACCTGCTTTCAGTGGGTGTCACTCATTCTCACACTGCCCAAATCAATCTAAAACCAAAAGCTTCAAAGCCTTCATTTAAAAAATATGTTCAACAAGTTCTCTCAGCACAGGACAAAGTCTGGTATGTTTTCACAAAAACACACTTTGTTTGCAGGGAAAAGCACACACACAGAAGCTTCTCCACAAAAACGAAAAATGCGCATATGTCACCTTCCTTCTTTCAAAACACTGATGAGCCTGTACACTTCTTCACCTCAGAGTCAATCTATCGTCTCTGGAGTTCTGGATAAAGCAGTTCATTGCACGGACTATTTTTCCATCACCTGTGAAACTTTGCAAATGCAAATATTGTCTTTGCTCTTTTTTCTTTAACTGCAGGCTTTCTGCATTAAAGCAGCTGCTCCTGATGCACGTAGACCTATAATAACTCCTCTGTTTCAGGCTTTTTTAATGTCTCTTTATGGATATTATTCACAATCAGTGGTGGGCAGTATATCATATATATCAGTCATATTTTAACCATAATATGACAAATAGTTCCACTACAGCGAAGAGACAAACAAGAGGTTAAATTCATGATAGTCAGAAGCATTGATGTGGATCTGAAGAGGAAACCGGCGCTGACAGCATACTCACAGTTTAATCACACTATTTAATAATCCACAACTAATTCACTTCAACAGGGCAAATATCAAAAACACAATACTTTGTGAAACATACATGTACTAGCAATGACTGCATATTTACACAATGACATCATAGTGTTGTCTTGATACATGCTCAGTCTTCCAGGTCAGCGTTTCTATATAACAGCCCTTACTGCAAACAGTAAACTGTTATTACTATATTAGACAAGGTTGAACTACACATCCTAAAAGCCAGGTACACACAACTAAGGAACAGTGTATCAGATATCAGTCCAGTCCTCTCTTAAAAAGCTGTAATGGTTATGGTGACAAGTGGCCAACAAGCTATATTATTTAATTCCATTGAATTGTGTTGCATGGTGCTCTGTGTTTTTACATGCATCAGCAGCAGTGCACCTGTTGCTATCAGGAGAGTTAGTTTGGACTTATTTCATGTCTGGTATTGCATCCTTTTTTTAAAAAAACATAAGTGCCAAATTATGGTCAGGCGAGTGAGCACTGAAATGCTCCACTCACAATACAACCCTCTCTGTTTGGTTTAAAGCTTGTAAGGAGGCTACTGCTGCTGTCAGCTCCGGTTATATTATCAGACTGAACTGAGATGAGACTAGTGCACATAAATCCGCTCAAAAGAAAAGAAAAAGAAAGAAAGAATATTTCTTCATTATTTTAACAATATTCGATCGTGGCTCAAAGAGTTGGGCGTTCGTCTTGTAATCGGAAGGTTGCCGGTTCGAGCCCCGGCTCGGACAATCTCGGTCGTTGTGTCCTTGGGCAAGACACTTCACCTACTGCCCGATGGCGCGATATGGCAGCCTCGCTTCTGTCAACCTGCTCCAGGGCAGCTGTGGCTACAACTGTAGCTGCCTCCACCAGTGTGTGAATTAATAGTGGAATTGTAAAGCGCTTTAAGAGTCTCAAAAAGCGCATATAAATGCAATCCATTGTTATTTATCTTTTTCCTGTTTTGGGTTGTTGTGCCAGTAAATATAAACCCTTTAATTTTATTTTACTTCCATGTGTTTGTTTGTTATGTTTTATTTTACAAAGTTAAGAAAACAAGATTAAAGTGGAGTCTGATGTTGTTTGATGGAAGAATGCTTCCCAGTCTCTTCCTCACAGGGACGGATAGTCAACAACTAATCATTCAACACTGTGTCGACTCAGCGCTGAGCACTGACACCTGAAGCCACGTGTCGATCTACAGAACCCAGTTTAAACTCCTCATCTTCAGGTTTTAATGAAGCTGGGGGCTTCGCTCAGGCTGTTAACGGATGTGTGCACACAGAAGTACAACGGAGGTGTTCACAGTCATTTCCACAGCGCACAAGTGCACACAGAGCACATGACAGTGACAGTACACTCACCCCAGCGTGCTGATGAAGCCGTTCACCGTGCCCTCGGCATACAGGGATACAATGTCCCCGATGTGGAGGAAGCTGGATGCAGAGTCAGACATTCTGCAGCTGATTTATTTCAACAGCGAGAGGAACCCGCAGGTAGAGCCGAGAGAGAGGAACTTTCTCCCCCCTCCTGTCCTCTCCTCTCCGTGTGTGGAAGTTCAGAAGCAGCGAAGAAAGTCAAAGTTTCCTCCTCGCATGCAGCGGCTGGAGTCCTGAGAGTTCAGGAGAACCTCCTTACATTCACCCCGCTTCAGTCCTGCCGCCTTCAAGGACTCACCGGCGGCTGCTGCTGCATGACAGCGAACTGTGGAAGAAAAACACTCTGAAGGAGCTCGCAAACTTTTTACAACAGGAGCGCCACGGGGGCCCACCGCTGATCCGTACCTGAGTCTGCTGAGAGGCCGTGCGGAGCACCGGAGGAAACATCTGTGTGGAGATCTTGCCGCAGGTTAAAGTGTTCACACAGAGGCGCAGACACGCAACGCGACCTGCTCCGTCCCTCCCTCTCAGTGTGTGTGTGTGGTGGTGGGGGTGTGCACGCTCGCGCGCTCACGCCGAAGACTCGGGTACTAAAAACCAGGAAGTGAGTTAAGGCGTTGATAAGACTGACAGACGGCTTCAAGAAATAAAAAATGCACACACACACACACACACACACACACACACACACACACACACACACACACACACACACACACACACACACACACACACACACGGGTGTAGTGAACGCAACGCGAGCTCGGAGGCCGGTGTGACGCGTGCACTGGCAGCCTGCAGGACGTGTCCGTGCGCTCCCGAGTTTAGTGACATGTAGCCAGAAACGGTTCAAATCAAAAATCGGTCAGAATATTTGATCATAAATACAGCGAGGAAAAAAGATACAGATAAACTGGACCTCTTGTGTAACTCGGTGCAGCCGCTGCATGTCAAAAAGGCTGCACAGAGTTCAGATGTTAATTTTTTATTTAAACTGTAAATGCAAGTAAAATTCAGAATCTTATCTAACATATCTAGTATAGTACAGGCTCACATTTGAACAAATAAGTAAAGCTTTATAATACATTTAGAATTCACCCGCCACTTCATTAGGTACACCAGTTCAGCCTTTTATGAACACAAAGTTTGCAGAAGAGCACAGTGCATTAGATCTCCACGCAGATGGGCTACAACAGAAGACCACACCATCTGCCACTCCTGTCAGCTAAGAACAGGAAACTGAGGCTACACTTCACAGGGGCCTGAACTGACAGAAGGCCTACACTTTTAGTCTCTTAGCAACAAATGAGCCTAATTTAAATAGCACAGCCTACATGACCATTGTTGACGACTAGGTTGGTCTTGATGGCTGCTTCCAGCAGGATAAAGCACCGTGTCACGAAGCTCAGATCATCTCAAACTGGAGACAGACACTATCTCTACTTTTAAGATTAGGCTTCAAACTTTCCTTTTTGCTAAAGCATATAGTTAGGGCTGGACCAGGTGACCCTGAATCCTCCCTTAGTTATGCTGCAATAAGCATAGGCTGCTGGAGGATTCCCATGATGCACTGGGTGTTTCTTCTTCAGTCACCTTTCTCACTCACTATGTGCTTATACATCTCTCTGCATTTAATCATACTTGTTATCATTCATCTCTGGGTCTCTAACACAGCCTGGTTCTGACGGAGGTTTCTTCCTGTTAAAAGGGAGTTTTTCCTTCCCACTGTCTGTATGTATTATCGTAGGGTTTACCTTACATTATAAAGCGCCTTTAGGGGACTGTTATTGTGATTTGGTGCTGTATAAATCATATAATGTAAAGTAGCAATGTGTTTAGCATTAACCGCTTTTCCCAGGCTTGAGCATCAACAGGAAAGAATCTGAGGATACAAAAATGGCACGATTCACATTTTGTTCCACAATATAATTTTTACAAATTCAGTTATGTTTTATGTTTTTTAAAGTGTAAAAGAAGTTACTATATTAAAAAAAATGTTGGCAATAAACAAACGTCATCACCAGCAACCAGAAGTCGGGTTATGATGCTCGATGTTCTGGACAATTTTAATCACCTGTTAGAAAAAAGTCTTTGTAAAAGCAACGAAATCCATGAATTTCTGATTTTTCATATATTGTAGAAGAAAATGCGAAAATGTCAACTGCAGGTATAATTTCTGGTATCCAAGCAAGAACATGCATGAAGTGCAAACTTATTTCTGGGTTTCAGAGTTCCTCAAGTGGACATTAGAGACATTGCAGTTTTCAATCCTCAGTCTCCAAATTTTCCTGCTCACTTAATTCTAACCAGCCATGTTTCTCTAGAGCCCACTGCTGTTTTATAGACTTCTAAATATTTACAGGGATCTTTTTAAATTCCTTTCAAATCATCCCTGGAACACTTCTTTCAATCATCCTGAAGTTTTCCAGCATCTGCGAAATTACTAAAATGTTTTTTCTTTTGTCAAACAGAACTTGATTTCACCATCATTGTTATGCGACTGAAATTTAAACCATGACAACTTGTTTCTCTCAAAGATGTGAAATGCAGAAGTTTGTGGTTTGCTATTGTAAACCACAATTTTCCGTCACAAGACAGAAACACCCAGAAGCCGTGTTTTTACCCCACAGATGTGCAGGCTGAGTGTGTCTGTGGAGTCCTGCTGAGCGGAGTTCTTCTTTTAACTGTTAAATGAGCAGGTAAGCTGTCTGATGCACTTCAGCTATGCTCCAGTAAACATCACAGACGTCTTATTCGCCCGACGGTTCATGAAGCTCTGTGGAACACCTCAAGTATTTACATAAAGAAAACAGACCAAAGTGATATCAAATGACAGCTGTCTGTAGGCTTGACTCAGTCTAGCTCTGTAAAGAAAAGAGGAAACAAGCAGGGCGAAACACAGTCTTGTTCCTGATTGGCTGGAAGGTGTGACACGCTACACTGAGGCGGCACAAATATTGGTTCCAAACCATTGAACTGGTGCCCACATCTGAGTTTCAGGGATTTCAATGATTCTGTTGAGTAATATAGAAGTGCACAGTGTCATACCTGGAAGCGTAAATAACACATGAAAACATGAGTGAAGAACTCTAATGAACAATGCTTTAAAAAAACAAACTTTAATATTAGCCCTTAAAATGCATCCAGGATTAAAATGCATGCCTCATGTCTGGTTGTAATTTAAGAAAATCTAATCGCAATGAACTGACTGGTGTTTTTTTTATGTGGACTGTTAGGGTCATTTTTACCTTTTGCCTCCAGTTTATCTTCACTGGACCTGGATAAACGTCACACAGGTGATGATTTAAGATCTGCAAGTTAATTCTGTGTATTTGTGTTAAAACCCAAAGACCTGGATACTGAACTACAACACACACACACACACACACACACACACACACACACACACACACACACACACACACACACACACACACACACACACACACTGACTCGCATCCCGACAGGTTGGTCATTGGGATGCAATACCACAAATGACCACTAGGTCAAAGAGAGCTGTTTTCATGCATTATTGCTCAACAGATTTATATATTTAATCCATGTGAACAAAAAGCTTTAGACTCTGCTACCAAAAACTTTTTATATTTGTTTTTATACAGCCACGTGTTATAGGCACAACACAAACAAGGAGGCACGAGCAGCACTGTGTCCCACCCCTCTACTGGCATCTGGAAGCCGGCCAGTCAGAATAAAATGGACTTTAAGCCAGGCCTTAAAGAGACAGGAGCCCGAATGGCTCATTTCAGAGGATCAGTGGATCAACTGAGGCGTCATGTTTTCAGCTTTTGCCTGTACATCCACGACAACAACTGCTAACAGTTAATTAGGCACATTTTAGGCCTCCAGTATGACTGCTTTGGTCCACTTTAATGGCAGAAATCTAGCATAGACTCCCAAGTGATTATTTGCAAATTGCTGCAGCTGCAAAGGCTCCACTCCCATGCAAAGTTTGCTATATTAAAAATTAAAAAAAAGATGGTGACGCATGTGTGTCCCAAAAAAGTCGAGACAGCTTAAATAAAAAGAGAGAAACCTCATAACTCATATTTTATTCACAATTGAAAACAGAAAATATATCAAATGTTTAAACGAAGACAAATCTCCATTTTAAGAAAAATATTAGCTTCTTTATGTCTCAAAAAAGTTGTGACAGGGCCATGTTCCCCGCTGTGCAGCATCTAATCTTCCTTTAACAGCAGACTGTAAAGGTGCAGGAGCAGAGGAGAGCAGCTGCTGCGTTTTGTTGTCACATTCTGGTCTGATAGAATATTTTAGTTGATCAGCAGTTCTGAGTTTTCTTTGGTGTGTTTTTCATTTCATGATGGACCAAATGTTTGGTGAGAAGTCTGGAATGGAGGCAGGCCAGCTGAGGAACTGGTCCCATCTTTTGTGAAACCATGATGTTGCAATAGATGCAGTTTAGCATCGTTCAGCTCAAATGTGCAGGACTTTCCCTGAAAATGCAGCATTGATGGTTGTCACTTCCATAGGTGTTGTTGCTTTACTCAACATGTTTTGTTCTTTTTGTGTTTTGTTTAAAGGCTTTTTGGATTGATTAATAGTTGTAGTTTCAGAGGCAGTTATCCCTCCATGTGCTGTACGTAAATGCAAGGGAAACCGCAGCTGAACACAATAATAGTAATCAGTAATCCACTCACACCACCTCTTCCTCTCCATTTACAGATTTATAACAACATGTAAGTTTCCGTGGTCACGTGGTCTCTGTGGTGACTGAAAAAATAAGGCCAACTATGCTTTTCTTTCTTCTCCCATTGGAACACATCTAGACTACGTTTAGGGGCAAACAGCAAGTCCTCGAGAATCTTTTGGTTTCAGGGTAAAATCCTGGTTTGGTTTAAGGTCACATTGTGATGAAAGGAAATCAATGAAGTAAAGAAAACAAAAGATGCCGGGTGTGTTTGTGACACCTGGCAGCGTCTGTCGTCCTTAAATAAAACTAAGGTTCTCTCAGAGAGACAAAATCTCACCTCACAGAGACACAATTCAGTCAAACTGTGGTGTTCGGTCGTTTGAGCAGGTCCTCCCCACTATGTCCAAATGTCTACAATGACTGAATCCTGTTTTTAGCTCCTTTGTTTTCAAATGTCAGCCATTAGGGAGAAGCAAACATCCAAGCCAACAACCTCCCGATTTGTGGATGCCCCCCAAAATGAGCTTTCTCTCTCTCTGTGTGTGTGTGTGTGTTTGTATGTGTGACATAGTTGTGTTGACAATTTAAAGTGATGTAGGGTGGACAGATTTAGAAAATGGCATCTGTTTAAATAGAGAAAAAAAACTTTCCATCTGAACCTGAAAACACGCCACTCTCCTCTCTGGAGGTTATGAACCCAGACGTGGGTGCTTATCTGGGGCAAAGGGAGGGAGGAGAACTGAAAAACTCCAGAAGAAGATGAAGTAAAAGTTCAGAAAAGCCTCGTTGCAGTTTAGAGCCAGTGTATTTCGGTGCACAAAATTCTCAGTTTTGGGGTCAGAGTCTGAGCCACTTTTGGTAAAGCAAAGGAAAGAAAAGACAAAACAACAATTATGTGTTAAAGTTTGAAAAAAGTAGTAAATAGCAAAAGGTGTTTAATCTTTATTCTCATAAGACTGAAAAGGCAAGCTCGTCAGCACACAAAGACTTCTGTCAGAAACAGTTTCAATCACAGGAAAGGATGAAGTGAAACAGGCGATAATCCCCAGGGCGTAAAAATGAAGCCTGTGCAGAAGCGCTAAAACCCACAATTCTTCTAATGGACACTCCAAACATGAGCGAATCACCACAGACTCACACGTTAAAACACTCAGCTGCGAAACCTTTGGTCTCTATAGCTAATTATCCCCTTCATATTCACTGTATGGGGAGTGAATTAAAAATAGTTCATCCATTTGGATGCTGGTAAGGCTTAAAAGAAAAACTGAGTGAAAAAGATTAGATACCGAGAATACGTGGACAGGAATCACATGACTTCACCCCAAACAGGGAGAAAAAGAGTCAAGAAAAACATGAGCTGGGTGGAGAACTTTCTTTGTGTCCATTAAACCTCTTTGCAGTGGTTTAACGGCGCCAATTAGATTAATAGCTGTTTACATGACGAATAAACTCCGAATATTGTAGTTGATGATATGATTAAGCATGACTTTGAATTGTGTTTCAGTTTTTTGGTTGAAATGTGGCCAGATGTGTCATGTGTGAGGTTTGTTTCATAAAGCACATTAAGGGTAGTTATTCTGGTGAACAGCTGATATTTTTATAGTTCTGCATCACTAACCACTTTACTCTGTTGTAAGAGTGAGTCCATGCAGCACTTTCTTCTGTGCTGTTAAGTACTTTTCAACCATGAACACTGGAGCATGCAGACTGAAGGAGCCGGGGGTCAAACTGAGTTCTCTAGCTGTAATTTAGGGCGTTTCCTACACCTCTAGTTAATTTACTGTGGCTATAATCTGCTGATGAGTTAGTAAACTTGTAGTTTTCCCCCCGTTTGGTTTCTTTTCACAGATAAAGCTCCAAACAAACTCCAGGTGAACCAAAAGATGTTACTGCAAACCATGTGAGAACATTCAGTCCTCATACAAGTCAGGTGTGTTCGGGGCAGGAGCCAGACAGGAAGAAGGTGCTGTGTTTGGACCAGTGCATGATGTTAATAATGTACTCCTCCTGTGGTACTCGGTTGCATCAAAGAATACAAAGTATACCTGGCAGTCCGAAGGAATTTAGCTCTAACTGGCAGTGTTCACGTGGGTGTCGAGTCACCTCCTCCAAAGGGTCTTAGCACAGCTGATGGACCAAACAGCAGAGGTGTGAAACAATGGCTCATTTCCAAATAAAGAGATTGTGAATGAAGTAAATCAGACACGATATCAGTACACTCTTTGTCTTCTGTACAAAACATTGAGCTGTAGTTGACAGACCACAGAAATCAAAACCTGAATGATGCACTGAAGCAATGATGAGCTGTGCTTAGTTTATGGAAACAAAGAACAAAGAAACAACAGTAACTGAATATGAATCTTTAAATTTAAGTTTAACTTTAAAATCCCGAAAGCACATTGGGATTTTGAACACAGGTGGAAAAAGTTGGGCTTCCACAGAATCCTGAGGCTGCCAGAGGAGCATGGACTGGGCAGATGGATACGGTATCATTCCCATCAGGACTTGGGGAACAAACGTCTGGGCTTTAAGATTCTCCAGAATGTTTCAGTGCGTGACAATCAGCCGGCGTCGTGCATCTTCATGATGAATGTGGTCTCTCCCCCTGAGGATGGACAGAACATATGGCACTGGCGGTGCTGGTGGACAGGGACAGTGTATTAATTAGGACAGATTGTATGTTTTTTTAATATTTGAGGTCAGCTGCAGGATGCTTCACTCCAAGCCAAACATGACTGTCAGCCTGGGAGATTTAAATGGGATTTAAGGGAAAGGAGGAATTTCATGCTCCGTTATTTCACACCAACATTTTCCACCGACTTTCTCTCCCATATAAGGTTTGCATGTGTGTGTGTCCGCTGACCCGTGCTGCCCTCCATGTCTTTCCACTGGAGAGACTGACAGCCTTATATAGAGCTGCAGGAGCAGAGAGGACAAAGTAGGACAGCGAGTCCACATGCAGCTCCTGGACTCACCTGATGGCTGTCTCTGTGAGGACCTACGGCACCTACAGCCTGTCACAGTGCTGACTCCGCCTGTAGCTGGTTGAACTGGAGCAACCAGATGGTCAGTATGAAATGCTTTATTATTACTAATTATTACTATTACTGCCGCGCTCCTTTCAAAAGCAATCAGAGATGGTAGGTGTGTCTTTTCACAATCCATCACACTGAAGATGTTCCTGCATTGCCCTCACATCGTCACAGTTTCAGGGTTCACACTCGGTTTCAGGGTTGTGGTTAGATTTAGGTTAGTGCGGAAGGCCTCAGAAGATCAAATATGTATATCAATAACATAATGAGAACATGTCACTGCACAATCATAATCTAGGACAATATGGCTTAATTCTATTTATTTCCATGGATTACCATTTTATAGAGACAGAGTGAGTCACACTCACACACAAAGAGTTTATTTAGTCCACTAATCAGAAACTTTATATTCTAAATCATAAAGCAAGACAAATTCCTCCTAATACACACATTAATCTAAAGGGGTTAAATAAATAAAGACCACAAGGCCTCCTGGATGAGAACGAAGACCTTCCAATCTTTGTGTATAACTCGCAGTGCTGGGTTTGACCTATGAACAGACTTCTTCAGAGAAACAAGCTTCTGTGGGAGAATCAAGTTTCATTTTTCTTTATCATCATTTGGCATCTAATCAAATTCCCATGTACTCCTAAAACTCGCGGGCAGTGGTGCTCAAACATTTACTGGCACGGTTCATATCAAAAGTTTAAACAATGTAATGCCCCATATCCCCCATATCCCCAGTGAAACCAGTGAAACAAAATCCAAGATGATTTTCAGTGAAATGAATCGGCAGAAAACCAATAGCACAGGAGTAAACTCTTTCAGGCGTCGTCTTTCAACCATCCTTGCTTAATTAATCCAAATTCTTTCCCTGGTTGTTCACACCTGCACTGACTCACAGTCAGAGTTTAAACGGTCGTAAATGTTATTTATCTTCATTAGAGGGAATCAGTGAGAACTGCAGGAGGCTCTATCATAGGTGCAGACTGAATGTTGATCAGCACTCCAAGAACTGGAGGAGGTGTGCGTTAGTTGACTTAGCTAAGACGGAGCAATATCGACCTCTGATAGAAGAAAGCTGAACTGCAGGTTGTGGATAAACAATGAAACATCTCACGATCACAAATAAGATTTCCATACCTAGAATCTGATGCAGTGGACTATTCTGATTCTGCATCGCAATGAAAAAGAAATCTGTTCAAATGAATGCACAGAATCTATGTATCAAACCTCAGCTGAGCAGTTATTACCACAGATCAATACCACATGAGTCCAAAAGCCAGTAACTGATTTCCAACCAACTGGAGGAATCGGTCCGCCAGGACCTCCACTCCTGGCCGCTGCCTGACTCACATTGCACCCGACCCCTACGGTGCCTCCTGTGGGTGGTGGGCCTGCAGGAAGATGGGCCCATATCCCTCTTTTGGGCTGTGCCCAGCCGGGCCCCATGAACTAAGGCCCGGCCAGCCGGAAAAGGGTGGAGTGCCCACTCCGGGTCAGGGACGAGATCCTGCGCCAAGTGGAGGAGTTTAATCAAATCAAATCAAATCAAAATTTATTTATATAGCACATATTAAAACAACAGTGTTGACCATAGTGCTTCACAGTCAATAAAAACACAAGACAGTTAAAACAAACAATAAAAGAGGACAACAAACAATAGGTAACAACGCAACAAGCTAAAACAGACAACTAGACAGAATCAAAAGCCAAAGTAAAAAATAAGTTTTAAGACGTGATTTAAAAGACTGGATAGACTCAGCAGTGCGAATATAAACAGGGAGGTTGTTCCAGAGTCTGGGTGCCACGGATGCAAAGGCCCGGTCGCCTCTCGACTTCATTCGAGTCCTAGGTTGTGCTAGGAGCCTGTGGTTGGACGATCTAAGTGCTCTGTTGGGATTGTATGAATGGAGTAAATCAGAAAGATAACTGGGCGCTAAATTGTTCAAAATATTAAAAGTGAACAAAAGCATTTTAAAATCTATACGATATTTAACAGGGAGCCAATGTAATTTGGCTAAAATTGGAGTTATGTGTTCATGAATTCTCGTACCTGTTAAAAGACGCGCAGCTGCATTTTGAATTAACTGGAGCCGGCAAAGAGAGGAGTGTTGGAGGCCCGAGTAGAGGGAGTTACAGTAGTCCAATCTGGATGTAATAAATGCGTGGATAAGCTTTTCAAGGTCCTTTAAAGGAAGGAACGGCTTTGCTTTGGAAATCTGACGCAACTGGTAAAAGCTGTTTTTTACCACAGTGGACACCTGTTTCTCGAGTTTAAGTATCTCAGGGTCTTGTTCATAAGTGATGGGAGAAGGGAGCGGGAGATCGACAGATGGATTGGTACCGGTCTGTTGTGGTGAAGAGTGTAAAAGCAAAGCTCTCAATTTACCGGTCGATCTACGCCCCTACCATCATCTATCGTCACGAGCTGTGCGTAGTGACCGAAAGAACGAGATTGCGAATACAAGCGGCAGAAATGGGCTTCCTCTGAAGGGTGTCTGGCCTCTCCCTTAGAGATAGGGTGAGAAGTTCAGCCATCCGGGAGGGGCTCAGAGTAGAGCAGCTGCTCCTCCACATCAAAAGGAGCCAGTTGAGGTGGTTCGGGCATCTGACAAGGATGCCTCCTGGGAGAGGTTTCCTGGGCATGTCCCACTAGGAAGAGGCCCCGGGGCAGACGCAGGACATGCTGGAGAGATTATATCTCTTGGCTGGCCTGGGAACGCCTTAGTGTTCCCCCGGATAAGCTGGAGGAGGTGGCTGGGGAGAGAGAGGTCTGGGCTTCTCTGCTTGGGCTGCTGCCCCCGCGACCCGGCCCCGAATAAGCGGAAGAAAATGGATGGATGGATGTCTGTCCTGCTTGCATACATTTATGCTTTCTATTGATTTTTTTTAGATAATGTTTTTTTAAACTGAAAACAAGAACATAGTTTTGCCTACCTACACCTACTGAGTGCTGAAGTTGTAACTTTAGTTTTGGTTTTGTCATTTCTTACAGGACACACAGTTTACTCTTTCAGTGATCAAATCAAATGGGAAAATGCAGGGCTTACAATTAATAAATATATAATAACTGAAAATAAAATAAAGCATCATAAGATATTTAGTCTTATTAGAGAATACCTTTTTCATCCAGTTAAGTTAATATGTGCATGGACGCATGCACTTGTATGTTGTACGTACAATGGCTGTCATTGGGGAGATCACTCACAGCTAAGTCACTGTTTATAGGTGTGCACAGGTGACACGAGAGTATAGCCCTCCATAAAAACATGGCAGAGAAAGAATTTTACATTGAAATCAATGATAGCAGTAGAAGTACAACTTCCAGTAGAAAAAAACGTTTAGAAAACTTAAAAGTCAATTTTTAAAGACGTTTTCTATCAGATGACCAACTTAGACAATGCTGCAGAAGGACTGAACAAACACATATCCTGAAATGTTTTAAAATAGCTACTAGATGATAGCTGCTAGTCTAGATGAAATAATGGATGTATTAACTGGTGTAACTGTAACTGTAACTCTACCAGGTAAAAGAGAGAAGAAGAAAAAAACGCTTTAGCAGGATAGAAAGTGTCATTATAGAATCATACAGTCAGTCTTTGATGATATTGCTAAGTTTAGACAAGTACAAACTCAAAAAGAGAAGCAGTTTCATCAACACTCTTTCTCAGTCAACTCACCTGCTTCCCAAGTACACCCACCACCACCAGGGGGCAGCAGAACTGAGAATTTGTTAAAAATGCGTGTGTGAGAGAAGGTGAGAGACAAAAACAGCAAAAGAAAGTATGCGTGCATGATCGTGCAGACAAATGTGTGTATTTGTGTGTGTGCCAGCCTTGTTTGTATGCTTGTGTGTCCCGACAAAGGCTCCATCCAGCCGTGCTGCAGAGGGGTGCTCGTTCCCAGAGATCCTCAGAGCTCCAGGACGCCCAGTCTCTGCGCTGCCTGCAGCCAAGACACAGCAGCCCAGACACGGACACACACCCTGCTGCTGCCCCCACCATCCCGCTTCTCCTGGAGCCTCAACACCTGTTTGGATTATTAATGGATGGGAAAAACAGAGGGAAGTTTTAAAGTGAGTAAAGTGGGGGTGTTTGCAGTTTGAAGAGAAGAGATAACAGAGGACCCCTCTATCCTGGACCTCAAACTTGTAGAAAAACTGACTGGCTATCTTCAGAAACAGGCTTTTTCTATAACTGGAAATATTTTTAAACTGGGCAGAGTTTTATGAAACAATTTCAAAGTAATCTTAGCATTCCTTTTTAGTTGATTTTTGACCCCCGTCCCCCCACACGCAATTTTATGGATTTCTGGACTTGCTCAATCTAATTGAAATTTATTGGAAACTTTGCCAACATACAAATTGTTGTTTTCAGTGGATTGGAAATTTCTGGGAACATTTCTGGATTTTTACTGAATTATTTACAGATTTCGTAGCAACAGGTAGTCCTGAACTCTTCTGGTTTGAGTTTAAAAGGAAACTGTCATATTAAGTTTTGCATCATGGCTCTGTCAGTCGGTCTGTGGCTGTGTCTGTATCTGCTGCTGCTGCTTACTGATGCAAAGAGTGTTGGGCAACATGACGGGCAGCACAGCAATAATGATAAACCTTCCTCCCCTGTCGAACCAAAGCCCCTTTGGATTGGCAAACCGGTCAAAACCCAGGATGAATCTTACGTCCTTGACAAGAGCCTCCCCCAAACCGAGGTGCTGGACCTGGACCTTGACCGTAACCGCCGCCAAGCCCGTGGTGCGGATGAGGAGGAGCAACAGTCCACCTTTGGTGATTCCTTTGAAAATGAATGGGTTACAGCGCCTCAAGTTACTGAGTTCAGCAATAAAACGACTACAGTGGCAGGAAAGGTTCATGAAGATGATGACCTCCACACAAACAGCTCCAACACTGACCATGATGCTCCAGGACTTTTCAACCCCTTTTACCCCCTGATGGAGGGCTCATATGCAGCCTACGCCATCCTCTTCCTGGCCGGCCTGGTGCTGGCAGTGGGCGTAGTAGGAAACATGGCAGTCATGTGCATTGTCTGGAACAACTATTACATGAGGTCAGCCTGGAACTACCTACTGGCCAGCATGGCATTTTGGGACTTCCTAGTTCTGGTTCTGTGCCTTCCAGTGGTGGTCCTCAACCAGCTATCCCATAGGAGGATCCTGGGTGACATCACCTGTTGCATGGTGCCTTATATGGAGGTGGGTGTGGCTTATGTTAAAAAAGCAGGAAGTCAGTGTAACGACATAATTTGTTTTTCTTTTTTTTGTCCTATGAAGTCTTAAAGGAGTATACATCTGCTGTTGGACAGCTGACTGTACAAATACAAATGTGAAGCAGAAATTTTACCCAAACTGCTGATGTAGAAAACATCAGCAGATCCAAAGATTAAGATTTCCTTTACAACTACTTGTGTAAAATGACAACAAATATAAAAAAAACTCCAAAATTACAGGCATGTGCTAGTTCTGTAATAATCAATATAATAGCGGCAACTGACCTCAATTTTATTGTTTTACATTTCTAATCTTAATGAGACTAACAGCTGTAGATAGTATTAAAGAAGAAATGATGATTAATTCAATTCAATTTAATTGATATAGCGCCAAATCACAACAACAGTCACCTCAAGGTGCTTTATATTGTAAGGTAGAGCCTACAATAATGCATACAGAGAAAAAAAAACAACAATCATATGAGCCCCTATGAGCACTTTGGCGACAGTGGGAAGGAAAAACTCCCTTTAAACAGGAAGAAACCTCCACCAGAACCAGACTCAAGAAAACACTCAATGCATCATGGGAATCCCCGGCAGCCTACGTCTATTGCAGCATAACTAAGGGAGGATTCAGGGTCACCTGGTCCAGCCCTAACTATATGCTTTAGCAAAAAGGAAAGTTTGAAGCCTAATCTTGAAAGTAGAGATAGTGTCTGTCTCCTGAATCCAAACTGGAAGCTGGTTCCACAGAAGAGGGGCCTGAAAACTGAAGGCTCTGCCTCCCATTCTACTTTTAAATACTCTAGGAACAACAAGTAGGCCTGCAGAGCGAGAGCGAAGTGCTCTAATAGGGTGATATGGTACTACAAGGTCATTAAGATAAGATGGGGCCTGATTATTTAAGACCTTGTATGTGATTCATGTTTTTATGTTATTTTGTTACTGATTGTCCAAAATGTAAGTCTGTTACTAGATTAGTTTACTGGCAGCTTTATTAGTAAACTAATTAAAGATGGTGCTGCAGGACAGCCACACTGAAATGTGCTCGCTGGCTCTTTGAAATACCCAAACAACTGCATATTACATATATTACACTACTAGAGTATCAGTTTTTTGGTCCATCACACAGAAAATGGTTGGAATGGTCACAGGAAACAGTGTGGTTAAGATTTGCTCTACAACTTCCTGCTACAGCTTGCAGTTAAACAAAAAAAAACTTGGAGATGAAAATGTGTTTGTATGATTAAGTGCCTTCCTATGGCCGACACTGCCGGCTCTCTGTCCATCGTCTATAGAATCAAGCAGCTTTGGAGGTACTGATTGCTGTTGTAGGTATACTCATTGTTCAAATCTATGCTACTCACATCACAGAGGCACAGAGATGCCATTGTGTTTCCATCTGACACTCACATTTACATCTATGGGCAGTTTAACATCACCAATTGACCCCAATAACTGCATGTCTTTGGACTGTGGGAGGAAGCCAGAGTACCCGAAGAGAACCACCGCAAACATGGGGAGAACATGCAAACTACACACAGATATATGAACTGTTAATACATTATGATATATTAACAGTATAACATTAACAAAAAGACTATTTTGTATAGAAGCATATGGGAAAACAATCCTCAGCTGTCTTACACTTTGACCTCAGTAAACATTTTCCATATGACTTAATGGGGTCTATTGACAATTCCAGGGTGACTAAATAAAACAGAATACTGATGCTGTTCATTATGATCAGTGTTAGATTTAAAAGAGATGATCTGTTGGTTATGCTCCACGAGAAGTCATTAGCCACTGAGCATGCATTGTCCTCTGTTTCAACATTAGGCCCAGTTAGCTTGTTTGCAAAGCACCAGGATGGAGACAATCAAAACGCTCAGCTTGAGGCTTCATAGCCTATTGGTGATGTCATAGTAACCATGCCTCTCATCATATATATTTATGATATGGACTTGAACATGTGACATACTGAATCTTTTTCATCAGGTGAGCTACGTGAGATAAGGTAATAGACTGATTTCAGAAATAGCAACATGAACTCAATAAAAGAGGATTTAGCAGTTTTACTGTAAACTGTTTAACTTTTTGGCACAGTTTCCTTCTCTGATGAGAATGGCCACATTGACTTACTGCTGTTGTTACCCTCCTCTTCCCTGCAGGTTGTGTCTCTGGGCATCACCTCCTTCACTTTGTGTGCTCTGGGTATCGATCGCTTCCACGCCGCCACCTCGTCCTCCCAGCCAAAGGCTCGGCGGGTGGAGCGCTGTCGCTCAGTGCTGATGAAGATGGTGCTGGTGTGGCTCTCAGCTCTGCTGCTGTCCAGCCCTGAAATCTTCCTATGGCAGCTCAGCCAGGCCGTGTCTCCATCCACCGGCCGGCTGGTCGACTCTTGCACCATCACGCCCTCCTCTCCTCTGTCCCTCTACCTGCCTGATTCCCTTCACTCCCTGCTGCTCAGGTATCACCAGGTGAGACCAAAGCAGACGTACGCACTGAACTGACCAACACATAGTATCCGTGTGTTGATTAGGTGACACGGAACATGTAAATCTGGACCTAGAGCGTATATAATGGTGCTTCTCTCTTTAACTGGTGGCCGTCCACATGTTGTGTACACTAGCACTGAAGAAATGGACACCAGTTGGACACCGTCAAAAGAGCACCAGTAGGAGCTCAAATGAAAGTAAAAAAAATGAAGCATTTCTGTTTGTTTTCTGGTTTATTGAATTAATGAGTAAGGATTTAGTAAGGACAGAGATATCACGGGTTTGTCTCAGAGGAGCAGCTTCATCACACAGGTTGGCTCAGAGGTCATAAAACCACATTTAGTTTTCTGTCCAGAACATTTTAGGTAAAAGCAGAAAGATCTGAGTTCCTGAAAGGGCAATTTAGCTGTGGAGAAAAGCTGTTGTGGCTTTTTTTTGCCCAGACAAAAGCAGAATGTTCCCAAAGTTCTCCTCCTTCAGCTCTTACTGTTTTAACCTCTGTGCTTCAGGGTCGTATGTGGTGGTGTTTTGGCTGCTACTTCTGCCTCCCTGTCCTCTTCACCATCCTTTGCCAAATGGCCACCCGGAATGTCACCAGCGACTCCAGCGCCACCCAAAAGCAGCGTAACCTCGACGAACGCTCCAACCAGAAGCGTCAACAACACCAAACCTTGGAGCGACAGCTGAACTGCACTCTACTAGCTCTAGCTGTTGTGTATGGCGTGTGTGCTCTCCCCGAGCATGTCTGCAACATCACGCTGGCCTACATGCACATCACCATCTCCGAAGACACTGCCACCATGCTGGTGCTGTTACATCACTTCCTGTTGTTCTTCAAGTCATCAGTGACGCCGGTGCTGCTGCTGTGCCTGTGTAAGGTAGGTTGCCACCGAGCTACAAGGTGTTTTCTCAAAGACGTCTGTACAACTGAAGCCTTTTTCCAAGCAGAGAATTCACCACCTGCTGTCCACTACCCATTTAGAGAAATGGCAGATGGTTGAAAAGGTTGAATTCCTTGCATATTGGTCCTCTGGAGTATTGTGTTTGATTTTGTGCGTATAGTTGTCACTTACCAAAGCTGTGCATTGTCTGCATTTCAGGCTCTTGGCCAAGCCTTCATGGACTGCTGCTGCTGCTGCTGTCAGGAGTGTCAGCCAACCGGAGCCCAAGGCTCTCCAGGACCTCCCCAGGTCAAACTCAAGGGGGCCAATGAGACGTCCATCTTCTTTGATAAGGCTAAAGACACGTCAGCCATTTTGTCCATCTCTAGCTAGAGCAACAAGTCTGTCTCTGATTGTAGATCATCTCTTCTTCTCTTAGTCTTTCCTCCTTTGCTCCTTTCTACAACATTACCTGTATACCCATCGTCTCCTTCTACACGTTCTTTCCATTTTTCCCTATTTTGAAAATATTTTTCAACTTTCTGTCTGTTCTCTTCTCTTCTACCGGAATATCGTTTGAATGATACTCCCATGTGGACTCAGAGTTACCCCCTTCAGCTTCCTGTCAGTGCAGGAAGTAATGTTTAATCTGTAGCAAGATTAGAAGAAGATGGTGTACTTGCACAACCAGTTGTTATAAATGCAGGAGCCTGTTTCAGGACTCTGAAAGAACTCATCTCTCTGGCCTCCTGCTGCACAATATATGGAAATGTCTTGAAAGTCTTCCTTGGTTACGCTCCTTAGATCGATGCTGTGAGGCTCGAGTTCGTTGTGTTTTTTTGGAACATTAATTTAAACTCATTTATATGCAACATTAGTTTGGTGCAAAGCATAGAAGTTTCCTGCTGTCATAAGAGGTGAACTGGGCTGAGCATAAATTTGAAATTAGTATGACATTTTAATATAAACATTTGGTCTGCTTAAATATAAAATGAAAAACTTCTGGAACTGATTGAACTGAAACATTTCATTGACACAGACCAGCCTGAAACAGCTTCACATTAGTTAAACAAATGTTGCTGTTGAGGCAGAAATAATCCTGTGAAATCCTTTCCTGTAAAATGGGATACAAGTTATCCTGGTCACTGCATTTTACTTTTTCTTTAACAACAGTTTCTGGCTATGAACTAGTTTGTGTTTGCATGTTAGTTTCTCCAGTGGAAAAATAATGCTAATGTACAGAGGGTTAACTTTAGCTTCCCAAATTTAATTTAGAGTGCACTCACACCTGCACTTTTTAATGCAGTTAAATCTGATTCTCAATATGAATTATCTGGGTGTGACTACAGTGATGAACAAACACAACAAGGACCTTTACAGGTGGTTTTATCCTGGTCCCAAACAAACTTTGGAACAGTTCGTTTATGGGTGGGATGATGAGCGGCTCATATTCACATAACTTTGCTCTTTGTGTACAGAGTAAGTGTTTAAAAATGCTTTTAGAAATGTTTGAACGTTTCAACCAAAAGTAAATAAGTTTAGACCTTAAAACTATTTTTCTTTGAAAACCAGAAAATTCCAAGAACTTTGATGGAAATCAATGGAAATTCCTAAAAGTTGACAACAAACATTTACCATTTATCTTGATGCAAAAATGTAGAAGCAAAAACTCTCATCTACAATTTAAAGAAAGGATTCAGGTTAGATTATTTCTGCCTCCAGTGCAGTGCTGCCTTTCAGCAATGTTTGCAGCATCTGTTCAGCAACAACCAGGGAAGAATTTTATTGAACTGTGCAGCTCATATATGCATAATATGCACTTGTGGAAGGAAAATCAGGATGTGTTTAAAGTTATTTCTATGGGTTCTGTTTTGGGAAAGGATGTGGTGCTTCATGAGGCCACAAACCCATCCTGAAGCAATAAGATGAAGAAAGTGGTGAAACGAGGAGGATATCTGAAGAGTTTTTGAACAGGACTCTCACCCTCTCAATACTGAGGTGCTCTGTTTGTACAGGAGGTTCTGCTGTGTAGTTTTAAGAGATGTAATCTGTATTTAACACAGTGCTTTCACTCAGACCGTCAATCTCAAACAACTAGAACAAAAGAAGAAAGAGAACCATGAATGTAGCTTATTTTTAATGCTAGATGTGTAACTAATTACATATTTGTATGGCAGGAAATGAGTTATTAGTTTTTTGTATGTCACAAGAATGCATTTGTAATATCTGATGTCACCATGATGAATTTCTGACCATTGGCTCAGCAGATGGTGCCTTATTGTTTCCCTGCCCAGAGCCCTGACTGTAAAAGCCCTTTTCCACTAATACCCAGTCGACTCGACTTGGTTTTTGGTTATTTTCCATTACAATTGGGTACTCCCTAGTGTGCGTAGGGTCTGTATAGCAATGCAGTCCCGTAATGACACTTGGATGTGAAACAAACAGGGTGTTGGGGCGATGGTATACCTGCTGCTCAGTTTAAAAGTTGTTGTCAGACTCCGGGACCACGGTGTTGTTTTCTGTGGAGCCGTTTCCCTCGTTGCTGGGTTTCAAAAATGGCTGGGTTTCACTCTCGTGACTCACTGAGTGACGGCATTGACTAGCCAATTGGTGGGGTACAGTCTGTTGACATCATGTTTTTTGGATTGGACTTGGAACGGCAGCCAAGTAGATACTAAAAAATACCTGGTACCTGTTAATACCACACGCCAGGGGAAACCCTAAACACCGAGTGAAACTGAACCGAGCAGATCCATACTAGTGGAAAAGGGCTCTAAGTGCCAGTAAAAACTAGTCATACTAACTTTGCAAAATGTTGACTGCCTTATTTTAAGATTTGCAGAACAGCCTTTAAACAAGTGCTTTTTAGTCACTATTTCAAATCTGCAAATTAAACCTGGAGGGGGGAAAAAAGATCTGCTCTGCTACAACTCACAATTGTTGACACCGATGATGTTAATCAAGTTGACTTTGTGGTAACAAGGTCTAATATGTGGTAAAAAGATGTTACTACACATTTGATATGGAAGAAATTACCATGGCCGCACAGATGAGTTGGAGAGTCATTGAAACCTTGTAGGAAGAAGTATAAAGAAGTATACTACACTCTGCTTGGGTCTAAATGACGTAAAGTTGTCTTCAGATACAGAGTGGGAGAAGCTCTACATGCCACTTTTTGTCTGTGATTTCATGGACTCATGTGTCCATGTCTGTAACAGAGTATAACTCCATCTGTGGAGTGCAGCTAGGCAGGTGGTGATAATGTTTTGACTCCTCAGTAGTATGACTGCTATTGGATTGGTACCAAAACTATGTTACAGAGAGTTTCGAACTCAACATTTAAATTGCTAAAAGCTGACAGTTTGTTTCAATACCTCGGTCCAAGCTCTGGAATTTGATATTTGGTGCCATAATTTTGTGTTATCTGTTAGAACAGAAGAGAAATGTGGATGAACATTAGAAACAAAGGTAGAAACTGTTGCACCACATCAAAAATTGAAATGATAAAGTTAGATAAAGTGAAAGATTAAATACCATTTATACTTCTTTTTGGTCTTTTCCGTGTCGTTGTGCTACTGATGAGCAGTTGTTGGAGTCGTGTTGTTTTGATAAATGAAAAAGAAAGTTTTGGATTCACCAAGGGTTGGCTAAGCAACGAGAGGATGATGAAATTCAGCTGCATCCAGGAGTTTAAACGTTACCGTGGTCGTTTCAAGAAATTATTTGAGTTGTACTTTATGTTTGTTAGAGAGAATCTAAATCTACACTTAGTTTGTTCTTGTGATGCCATGAAATGGAGACTGGAATCCTTTCACAATAAGCAACTTTACCAATAGAAACTCACAGGTTTGCTTCCTGCAGCCACCTGCATGTAAATTAGAATTTCTTCTGGAAATTTCTCTGTATCATTGCAGGGTCTTTAACTTACAATATAAAGCTCCTTGAGGTGACTGTTGTCGTGATTTGGTGTTATATAAATAAAACTGAATTGAAAAATTCCTCAAGTCTGTTTCATGAATCTGTAAAATACAACTTTACCAACAGCAGGTGGAACAACAGTTATGCTACAAGAGTTTATCTCTCACAGTTTGTTTGAACTTTTGAATCCGTGCAGCTGGAAAGCAAAGTCTGGTAATTTAGCCAGTGCTTTTTAAATATGTCACACTATAGGAAACAGACTAAAACACCACCTGGTGGGTGCTGCAGGTTTCTTTTTGGAGTGACAGCACCACCACTTGTTCTTTCATAGACTCATTCTTCATGTTGCAAAAATAAATGTGATTTTCCATATTGACTTCTCTTCATTTGACATAATATATCTAACCAAAACCACAAAAACGTAAACTTTAAACTGCTGTAGATTGTGTTTTATATCAGCGGTCCCCAACCTCCGGGCCTCGGACCGGTACCGGTCCGTGAGTCGTTTGGTACCGGGCCGCGAGAGTTGAGGCTCAGGTGTGAAATGTATAGTTTTCAGGGTTTTTATCGGTTTCCAGCGTTATTTTGTTATCGTTTTTATCGTTTACTTGGTTTTCCTGGGTCTTTTCACGTGTGCTATGAATAAATTTTCTTTTTTTCGGTACCGGTACTAGTTTTATTTTGTTGTATTTATCCGCAACACCTTAAAGACCGGTCCGTGAAAATATTGTCGGGCATAAACCGGTCCGTGGCGCAAAAAAGGTTGGGGACCGCTGCTTTATATTATACAAGGTTTGCTGTCCCGTAAACTCAATAAGATGAGGCATAGAGCAATTAAATAAGTGTGAACACACTGGAGAAACTGTAAGATCTGGGAACAAGTGGAAAGACAACATTACTGCTGACAGGGCAACAAAGCTTTTAAAACAGGACTTTACAAAATACAAATGTACTGTTCTTCCCCTGCTGTATGTTGCAGGACCTTCCTGAGAAGGTCCTGAGAACTACAACTATAAGGTCCTGAGAAGATTAAAAAGAGAGAGGTGGTTTGCAGAGCCTCGTCCAGCAGCTGAAAATCCATCTTGTTGTTTCCACAGTTGTCAGAAAGCCTGTTTGAGGTCCTTCTCACTTCCCTTTTTAACCGTGTCCTTTTTGTTGCAACATGCTGTTGGTTCCACAGACCCTGACTGGTCGAGGTGTTTTTTTGTGATGCTAAATTTCAGAAACATCAACTTACATGTAATATTCACAGGTCTGTTGAAGATCACGGCTGTAGAATTCTTAAATTTAGCGTTCAGTCAGTGAACCTGTTTTTCATTCTTGTTGGGATTCAACAGCTGTTTTAAAATTTCAACACTGAAAAAAACTCAAGTCCTTCTAAGTTTAGGATTTTCTTTTAACTAAACATTAAAATTTATACAATGTGAAGCAAATAAAAGCAACAAATCCCATATATGCGCTGGAACAGCCAAATAATCAAGTAAAAAGTGAAATGACTCATCACTTTAGCTCAAATTAGTAATACATTTATGTATGTGTCAAATCATTTATGCATTCTTTGATTGGTTTTCATAGAAAATCTTTGTATTTTGGTAAATATAAATGAATGAAACAGGTATGAATTTCACTCTGTGGAGAATTTAAAGGTCCTAATTGTAGCTTCTTGGTTCCTCTCTGAGTTCTTGGTTTGAGGGTCTCATTAAAGCTTTTAAAGCATTTGTCCAACATGCTGTTTTAAATGGAGTACAGGGATCCTCTCTCTGAGAAGAGTCTAATAGTGAGGAGGATTTTCCTTCAGCAGAGCCGCTGCTGCTCTGCATGTCAATGACCTCACTACTGTCCTGTCTCCATGGGATACAAGCCCAAATTCTCCCTCACACACACACACACACACACACACACACACACACACACACACACACACACACACACACACACACACACAGTTCTGTTAATCTCGAAACTCAAACTTTTGTAATCTGTGTGAGCGTCTTTCCTGCCCTGTCTTTGCCTGGTTACTCCGAGCAACCAATGAAGGTTATTTAAAAATGTAAACGTCCTGTAGACGGACAAACGGACACAGAGACGGAGGATAAAACCCCACCAAAATAGGCTATATGTAAGGACACACATCATCCATAGTGATCTAATCAACCCAACTGATGGATTATCACCACCAATTAATAATTTTCATTACAAAAGAAGCTGTAATTTTTAAAATATATTTTGTTTATTCAAAGCTTCTTAAAGTTGGATTAAATATTGGCTGTGAACTCTATTTAATATGTAAAGGGGGAATGCTTCTAAAAAAATAAGAGTTCATCACATGTATGTGTAAATTACAAAACTGTCGATTAGGATCGTAAGCACCCAATCCAGCTTTCTGAGTCAGGACTGGACCAATATCTGATCCAATAAAAAGGAGACTTGAGGTGCTGAACTTTATGTAATTTGGTACGTTTATGTAATTTGAGCGCCTCTAAAATCTGCTTATGAATCGTGGATGAAAGAGTGGAACGAGGTGGAGAAACAGGGAGAGTGAGAGAGAGACTGAGTCAGAGTTGGAGGAACAGAGTGTTTCAGGAGGCTGGAGATGTTGTTCTCATTAGCAGTGATGAGAGCTCGCCCCTGTGATCCAAACTGGTGAACAAACCGCCTCTGTTCACTAATGAACGCACACACAGGGGCGACTAGACCTCCATTGGTCATGCGAAAGTGTCACTGGGACAGACTGGATGGGAACCAACTACTGGCTGCAGTTGCATAACAGGAAGGTCACAGGTTCGAGCCCCACATCGGTAGTCGAGGTTGGTGCGTCTTTACTGCTACATTTCTAAATGCAGTTTATAGCCTCTTTTTCTTTTATATGATTAAACTAAAGTTTGGGATTTCATGACTGTAACCTCATGTTTACAGTTTTAGTTGTAATGTAAAAACTTTTCTATTGTTTTAGCAGCACAATGGTGGACAAGCCGAGACAATAATACTCTTACATGTGTATTATGATTAGCCTGCCATCAGTTTAATAACTGTTAGTATTTTTCAAAGAAAGCACAGAAAAACAAACAAACTAAGATTAGCAGTAAAATGTAAAGATTATGTCATTATAAATAATACATCTTTGGGTTTTGGAAGAATTAACACAAAACATAAGTAAATAAATACGAGTGGAAAAGAATATCTAAGACTTTTACAACTTTTTTTTTTTTTAACATTTAATGACATTAGCACCCATCCGACCACCAGGGACAAATACCGATTTCTGCACATCTTCATGAGGTAATCTGGTTTTTGATCATAAATTATTATCTTTTTTGCCAATGCTTATTTTCTGTTTGTATTATGTGTCATAATAGTAATGCTAACAATTACTATGATCATTTATTATTTCCAAGGTGCTTGAGAAGGTTGTGGCAGCACAGTTAATTGATTACTTAGAGACTAATCAGCTCATTCATCCAATGCAGTTCGGTTTTAGACCAAAATTTTCCACAGAAATGGCAAATTGCTATTTCGTTGAAAATATTAAGTGTAATCTGGATAATGGTAATGTTGTGGGTGCAGTGTTCCTTGACCTAAAAAAGGCTTTTGACACTGTCAGCCATGACATACTTCTTTCCGAGTTGATAAAATTTGACTTTTCAAAGCAGGCAGTTGATTGGTTTGAGTCTCATCTTCACAAAAGAGAGCAGTGTGTGAGGGTTGATAAAGAAAAGTCGTCCATGTTGGAAAACAGAATGGGTTTTCCCCAAGGATCTGTTCTTGTCCCATTGCTGTTTAGTTTGTTTATAAATGATTTGCCTGCCAGTTGTCCAAAAGCTAACTGCCAAATTTGTGCAGATGATGCAGTTATACACGTACCAGCTAAGTCACCTGGCGAGGCAGCAGACACCTTAACGCAGGGGTAGGCAACTCCAGGCCTCGAGTGCCGGTGTCCTGCAGGTTTTAGATGTGTCCATGATCCATCACAGCTGATTTAAAGGGCTAAATGGCTCCTCAGCATTTCTTGAAGTTCTCCAGAGGCCTGGTAATGAACTAATCATTTGATTCAGGTGTGTTAACCCAGGGTGCGATCTGAAACCTGCAGGACACCGGCCCTCGAGGCCTGGAGTTGCCTACCCCTGCCTTAACGGCACATCTAAATGATGTCTAACAATGGCTGGAACATAATCATCTTGTATTGAATTAAGTTTCTCTGTCATTTTTCATATTGTATGACAGTTTGGACCCAAGCAGCACCATCTACACTTCAGCCTGTGGTGTCCTTATATAACCAATCTTTAAAAATAATGGATAAAATAAAATGTATCTGTTTTGATTGTAAGCCCAACAAAGGACAATTGTTGAAAATTAGCAATAGCTATAAACGTATGTGTGTTACATCAGTTTCATGTTTTGTACTTGGACTATGTTAAACTGCACTGTCCCTTTAAAATAAATAAATTCAAATTCAAACTGCTTTAAACACAGATCCTAAGGATAAAACTCATCGGGAGACCTTGACCCCACAAATCATGTCAACACACCCAACTGTACAGTGTTAAAAAACTATGGCTAGTTTCCTTCTTTATAACAGCTGTGGGAGGTTTCCTGTATCGCACTCATCTGGATGATGGCGTTGGGAATTACTTCTCTTTGGTTGCCAGATGTTGAGATGCAGAGTTTTAGCAGATCAGTGTCTGCTGGGCTCAGCTCCACCAAACTGGACCTCTCAACTGTGCTAGCACTGTTGGGGCCTTTTGCGCACGCACGCACGCACGCACGCACGCACACACACACACACACACACACACACACACACACACACACACACACACACACACACACACACACACACACACACACACACACACACACACACACACACCTGGTACTTTATATCTTAATGTTTAGTCTTCTAATCCAAAAACAAAGGCTCCCATTAGCTTGGCCACATTTACTTTAAATGAATCCAAACCAAAACAACGAAATTCATCAGTCCATTGAAGGCGTCTAATCTTGTGGTGTCAGAAAAGATGCTACTGTGTTTCGTGAGCATAAAATTATTTACAAAGTAAAAAACTAAGCAGATGTTTGACACTAGTAACGCAGGGTTAAAAATGGTCCAAAGCATTTTTAAAACCTGGAAGGATGCAGTGAACCATCACATGCCAGAATCTTCAGTAAACATGATCACTTAAACGTTTGAGGAAAATCAGACGATAACAAATCAACAGTAGAACTCACAGCTCTGTCTCAAAGTGAAAACAAAAGCATTTTCACACATAATGTGACAAAGAATGGCTAATGATAAAAAAAAATGGCTTCGACTTGTCAGAAAGACTGAACTCTGGAGTAATTCAGAAGGGTCACCAGGTCTGATGATTTACTCTCTTCCAGAGTGATGGGCATCCTTGGATAAGAAGAAGAAACACTGATGAAGTGATGCATCTATCACAGCTAGTAAGATAACAGTTTTTTTTACACAGTGACTGGCCACCAGTCGACAGAGTAACCGTAACCCTGCTGACAATCTTTGAGACGCGCTGCAGAAGCTTGAAGCAGTGATCTGACCCCTGCTATTATCAATACAAGCTCTCAGTGAAAAATGAAAGAAACACTGGACAGAATTAAATATTGTGACATTGCATGAGCTTATTTAAACAATGCCAACATGAATGCATGCCAATAAAATATCAATGCTTTTTTTTCTGGCCCAGCAGTGTATACGGCTTATGATAAAGCTCTGAGCCCTCACAGTGGACCTTTTAAACAGCATAAACATAAGTGTTTGCAGCAGAATTCAGAAGCTCCACATGATAGGACAAATGTCCTGCAGTTCATTATTGGTCACTAATCACTCTCAGGTATTGAGCTGACTCATAAATTTAGAGTTTTGGAAACAAACATAAAAAATGCTCGATCGGTTTGGTGCATGCAACATAAAAAGGTTTCTCTGTCGTCCTCATTACTTTGCATCTGAAAAGGCAACCTCGCGCTCCCCGTGTGAAATCCACTGATATGGAGAACTTCTCTGGAAAAGTGTGTGTGAATCTTGGCCCTCTTATCGCCAAGATGAGGCCGAGTGAATGAAGAGCAACAAGTGTGTATGTGTGAGGATGTGTGCGTTCATTTGTGTGTCTTCGAGTCCAAGCTCAATGAACACAAACTAATCTGACCTGAATGTCTCATGCATGCATACACGCACACACACGCACACACACACACACACACACACACACACACACACACACACACACACACACACAAAACCAGGAGCACAATGTTGGTTTTGTTCTGTGGGAAAACTGATGAGGAAAGGAGTTAAGAGGAGGAGGGGAATACCGTTGCCATGGCTACAAGGACGGGGTCCCCGATGGAGAGCTGGGTTGACTCTCACTGGAAACAAATACATGCACACACACACACTGGTGGGACCACCTTGTACTGCAGACAGGAAACTGTGAGGCCTGCTTCTTTGTCGATTGGTATAAAAGTAGTTACACACACACACACACACACACACACACTTCACACTATGAAAGAGAAGTTTTGCCCACTTGTCGACAAGTAGCTCAGAGAAAAAAATGGAGGGAGGGTCTGCGGAGAGAGGAATGGATGGATGCAGAGAAGGAGAAATGAGGATAAGGTTAGACTTAGTTGGGAGTTTTTATCAGTGCGATCACGTCACAACCAAATGACCAAATGACCAGCGTTTTCCTTTTTTCCCTTTCAGCTTCTTTTCTTCTGCTTTTTTTGTCCGTCTGCTTTTGAATCGCTGAGAAAACGGAGCTCCACACTGCTTTTTCTCTCCTCTAAACTGTCACTTACCCACCAAAATACAACCCTGAATGGAAAGAGAGTTGCTGGCGTGATGCAACCATACATTCCTCGGGAGGCCGTGCTGGAGGGATTCGACATGCTTCAAACTAAGAGCTTTGTTGAATGTCCATCCATCATACAATAATTTATAAAATGAACTTCATGTTCAAACTAGAGCTGGAACCCATAATCTCGCAAGGAAAGTGTTTATTTAGGACAATGAGCATAGACGTCTATAAAACTGTCTGCAACCAGGGGAGTCGCCCTCTGCTGGCCATCACAGAGAATGCAGGGTTAAGGATAGAAAGCAAGTTTAAGGCACTTCCTCGTTGGCTTCATTTTTCCAACCCAGATGTTTTATGTTGTCTGCGCTCTTAACACAGGAATTTTCTACATAAGATATTTAGGAATGTATCTGCTCTAATGGGAAAGCTAGCGTTAGCTGTCATTAGTCCACTGAAAGTCAAGTGAGTGACTTTCAGTTAGTTTCGATCATTCAAAACTAAAGTAAAAAAGAGAGAAAAATAAAGATGTTTAACTTCTTAGTTTGCCATTGACAGCAGCTATTTACCAGTAAAATTCCCTTTATTGCCCTCTTATTAAACAGTAAGTGGCGTCACCTAGTGGCAGTAGAGGGTACTACAGCAAACCTACAAAACATCTTCTGGCAGTTACACCATCTCACATTTTTCCTCTGGATTAATCATTAATGTCTTTTTAATCATTAATCACCTTAACTGCAATAAATCTCCGATACCTCCAGTATGTCAGCCCTGTAATGTGTTGGGAATTATAATGAGTGTTGACCACAAGTCATTTATTTTATCGTGGGAACTGTCTCAGTGTACAAATACAGCAGCAGATACATTTCACATCAGTTGTGCCAACATCTGCTGTCTGACTGCTGTTTTCGGTTGTTTCTCTGTGGTCTGCAGCGTCAAGAGCAGCTCACAGCCTTCAGTCTCACTGCAATCATGCTTGTCATAGAGCAGCTGAGCTCAGCTGCTCAAGTGACAAATTAGTCTGAATTTGACCCGAAAGCTGACCTAACACACACACACACACACACACACACACACACACACACTCTAACTGACATGACACACTGCCCCCTGCTGTCTCATCAGTAATACTGCAGCTCAATTTCACATCGATTTTCCATCAGATATACTGGTTTCTTCCAACATGTCACAGACAATACTGCTCCCTGATTGGCTCAGTCAGTTCTGAATTTGACAGTTTGTTTATAGTCTGAAGCTCTCAGTCAACTGTGTAGTAAAAGTTTTTTAATTTTACAGTTACGCCGTATTTTGTACCTGTTTAGGCTAATAAATAATTACAAAATAAAGAAAAAAGTAATGCTCCCCTTAAAGCTCGATATTTAATTACCTTCGCTCAGACAATGTCTGATTGTACCGTGAGCAAACTCAAGGCAGACCTAGAGGATTACTTACTCTATGGATACTTATTTATAGTTGGATCTATCTATCTACAAACAAATATAATAAAATGTGGTTAAAAAAAAAGTAATGTATCACTTTTCGCCATAGTTTTTAATTAGTATCATACACAAGCATGTTTCTATTAAAACACATTATATCAACTTAATTAACCAATAATGTACAAACAGGTTCAAAATGACAGGCTGTCTCACTGTGATCATCCTGCATGTGCAAACTCTGACACACAAAACAACAGAATCAGCAGCATGAGCACAAAGAATCCAGTCAGCATCAGAGCAGAGACGCTTCGCGTTTTGTTCTTTAGAGTCGGCTTCACTTAAAACCAAAAACCAAAACCTTAGGGCATCGCTGAATTTTAGTTTACTTTGTTTTGGTACGTTTCTCTTTCTTGAAGGTTGCAATGTTAACTCTTAAAGTGGTTGAAGTGGTGTGAAAGCTGTTTCACTTATAATAAATCAATAAGTTGCAAAAAAAATGTAAAATTATAAACCTGATGAAGAGGATTTGCAGTACTGGGTGCACACGTATCTGCAGTAATTTTTGAAAGATTAACAAAAAGCTTGGTTTGAAAAGTGCAACACTGTTACTATTTACATGTTTTAGGGTGTGGATTTTTCAGGTTTTTGCTGCTGATTTATGCAAAAATCTTGACAGCTTTCTGAACGCAAGCGCACAGGATGACCATGAAACATTTTACAACACATCCTGCACAATTGTTTTGCACATGCAGGATCACTGGTCTTCACTAGATTATCTGCCATATATAAAAAAAACCCAAAAAAGCAAAAATCAGGTCAAACTTTCTATCCCAGTGACCATATTCCAGTGTATTCACCTGTAGGAAAAGCACTGCAAGCTTTGTGTGATTCTCCTCAGTCATAAAAACACAATATTTAAGCACATGTCAATACTTTATTGCACTGTTTTACCTTCATCTCCCCTTGTGCACTTGCATTACTTTTCTGACGGTAATACTCAAGTTGACACACTGGATTAAGGCCATTTTATGGTAAAGTTACACCAGAATATGCATTTACATCATCAGGTCCCACAGATATATAATTCCTGTCCTTAGCATGCAAACAGAAGAGGCCAGAGCCAATCAGAGCAGACCTGCAGGGGGATTTCAAGTTTCACACATTCAGAATAACAAGGACAAAAAAGAACCAACAGCTGTTGTTGAATGGTGCTGATCTGTCTTAATGGACTCTTGGCAGGCTGGTAAACTAGTCAAAGTGGCTGGTGAATGTCAGAGTTTACGAGCCGAGGTGGAACTGAAACTATGAATCTCCACTGTTCAGGTATAGACTGTCCATTTTCCCAAATAAAAAGTAAAAGACGGAGAGACTCTACTGTAAATTCCCCTCTGCAGATAAGTCTGTCTGATGGCTCCAATAACTAAACCGAAAAAAAAGAAGAAAAGACTTTGCTGGCTTGATAGATCTCGAGTGGACAAAGTCAGAAACTGTTGTCTGGTTCAGAAAACACCAGAACCTGAAACCTGGAGCAGCTGGAGAGCAAACAGAGCTTTCTGAGGCTGAGGGAGATTCAGTTTTCTCTTTTCTAGCGCTGGTTGTGCTTACTATTGGTTGGTTATGAAAATGCTGCACCTACTGGGGCTGCCAGCTCACGAACACAGCTCCTTCAGATCGCTGGCTCTGGGCGGTTGTTAAGAAATAAGCAGCTTTTCACTGTCGGGATAAAGAAGGCCAAACTGCAGATTTAGCGATACCACTGATAATAATATCTGTATAACTTTAACCTCACATTCTTCTAAGTTTTGCACGGAGTTGCTCGGATTTCAACTTCAAAGGGCTGCACTGTCTCAAGCCTCCAGTGCGGAGCGCTTAGCTAATTTTCTCAGGGCTTTTGAACAGAGTTGCTAAAAACTAGAGTTCAGTCGTAGTTTTTTGGCGTGGGAGCATGCATCTTGCACCCTCTGACATTCAATCTCGATTTCCTGAGTCGGCATTTTTAAGAGTTCAGTGTCATACGTCTACCAAGCAAACCTCTCAGAAGCATACATGATCCGTGATCTGTGGAGTTCCTTGGAAGCACAATCTTTTATTGTTGGAACTTCCATTCTAGAGATTTTCAGCTGGGCCAACAGCATTCTTAACAATCACCATTTAAGGTGATATTTAAGACTGTAAATTGAATATTTTGAATTAAAACTGATGTTTTCGACGAATCAAGCACTTTTAAGAGAACCACTTGACCTCCTGTGACTGCACTGCTACAAGAGGTGTTGAGATTAGTTTGTGTTGCTGGTTGTTAGCAGGGTATCTAAAAAAAAGGTTTGGCTGGATTTCCAAGAAAATGTTAGCAAAGTGGGCTGTTTGAATCCTGTTTTTTTCCCCCAATTTTAACAATATTTACCGATCTATATGTTTGTGTCACAGGAACACAGGCTTTACCTAAAATCTTAAGGCAGACTAACCTTATTCGTCGCGACAGTGTAAAGCAGTCTGACCACATTTAAGCAAAGCAACCAAATTACAGAACAAACACGTAATGCTTCTTCCTTTTCCTGTCTGATTGGCTGCTGTCAGGACCAGGATGTCATGTGATCCAACAGGAGTTGACCAAAATGAAATCCAAATGAGACAAACGGGTGACGTGGCATGCCTAAACAATGTTAATGTTAAGCGTGTTCCAGTGCTACGTTATGGAAACCATTTTGGGAGAGAGACCTTCAACCACCTTCTGTGACCTGACATAATTATATGATAACTTGTCAACACTGTGCCTCAACACCTAAAGGTTCAACATTAGCCTGCAGGTCAAGTCCAGCTAACTGAGCACCAACTGAACATATAAATATAAATTATACAAATAAGAGTAAAGTGATATTTGTGTAGCATCATTTTGATACCAGCAACACCCAAAAGAAAGTCCTCTTGTTGTTTTCAATATATACACAAACGTTTGCTGTAGAGAGTTTATGTAGACGCTCACGGCTCCCAAGTGTCAAAAGAAACGATGTGTGCATTTATGTGTGCATGATTTGTAGAAAACGCATCCATTTCAAGACTTAATATGCAAAACTATGACCAAAAAGACACAAATATAACTATGCAAGTAAATGTGAAAGACTCATTTCCAAAACGTGTGATCCAAACTGGGAAATAAAGAGTAAACTGAATTTTTAACTTTCTTAACCAGGTCCTGATTTTAGTTCATTTGTATAATGACTTAATTCTAATTATGAACAGGATATTAAAAAAGTGAACAGGAATATTGTTTGGATTTTAAAATAATAAAAACTGGCAATTATGTCCAGTTTCTGGTGAAAACTTTAGTTCTTTCCAATTTCAGTTCAATTCTGTTTATGTTCATTCGATGGAATTTGATCATTTTCAGACCTTTCTGTGCACAAAATGACAAATAATTTTTAATCCATATTTGCAGTCAGATGAACAAATATGGGCGATACTTATGATGCCATCTTGTGGTGATTATAAATAACACGTTGTCAAATCTGATGTGAGGTATTAATAAGGTGAATAAATATGTGTATAAAAACTTGTAAATTGATCAGCTTCAAAATAAAAATCTGATACGTGAGGGTTTCTCCAAGTCAAGCAAACTACACGGTTTCATTTTGGCCAACATGATGTGATAGCTGCATGTAATCACATGACCCCCGCTGTCCAATCAGCAGACATTTCAGAGCAGTAAACACTAGTCTAGTTAGACAACCATATTCGACTTATGAAGTAAAAAAAAAAAAAAAAAAAAACGACAATAAAAAAAAGAAAGAAGCAAAAAAACAAATAGAAAATAAAAAGCTTATTACAGAGATATGAACATAAACACTTCTTCAGTTAAAGTACCATTTCCTTAAGTCTGGACAGATCAGGTTATGTCACAATAAGATTATTAACATTATTCTCATTATTAATATCTTACAAAAAACAAAATTAACAGTGCAATAAAAAGGTATTTAACTCCTCACTCCGCAAGAGAGAGAGAGGAGACGGCGAGGGGCGGGGCTTGGTGACAAGGAAGGACAGAACGAAGGTAACATCCAAAAGAAAAGAAAGGGAACAGAGAGGGAATACAGTGGAGGAGCAGTTTGCAACAGACGGAGGAGGAAGAAGAGGAGGTTCTCAGGATTATACGAAGGATGGAAGATATGGAGGTAGAACGGGAAAATGGGAGAAAGACGAGAAGAAATAAATGATTTGTGGTGATGGCATTTGGAGGGGGCTGAAAAGGCTCATGGGAAATCTTTAGGAAAGATGCACAAAACAGCCGCTCATTAACCAGCTAATAATGCTTAACATGTGTCTTTGTGGCCATTAATCAAAAATAACAGCTTCTCCTGATCATTAAGACTAAAAATGGCTGAAAAACATTTGATCGTTTAAAATCAGGTAATGATGGCGGCTGTTGTGCGAATCTGTAAAGATGCACAGATACCACTTTTCCTGCTGTCAGTCGTCTTTTACCATGCAATCATGCACAGTACTTACAGGTTTTAATGTGTCTGCCTTCATACATGAACAATACAGGTCGGTTCTCTACATAATGCTTCTTTGAATAATGCTTTGAAGAACCAGAAATGGACCATCTAGATCCTTCTGCAGATGCAGGCAAGCAGCCCAAAGTTTGCTTATTGAAACAAAATGGTTGTTTGTTTGGGCCATTTTGTGCTTGTGCTGATTTTGGCTGCATCAGTGCACACGGGGAAATTCTGTAGCCGTGGCTTTGCTTTGGTTTCTTATGTGTTCAACCTGCTGTGATACTTCATCAAAAAACAAAGAGGTATCAGTGCATCCAAAGGTGTAGAGGGATCAGGTAACTGGGGCTAGGCGGTATTAAGAGGGGTAGATGACAGAGAGGATAGCTGGGGGGTATTGGGGTAGGTGGGCTTGGCCTGTACTGTTGGGAATGTGTCATTTCTCAGGAACTCCTCTTAGTCCTGGAGTGTTGGATCAACCACTGAAGAGTGATGTCTGCAGAGAGAGATGTGATGTCAGCATTGCATAGAGGCGCGTGAACAGAAATCAGAGAAGAAAAGAAAAGTAAAGAGCAACTTTCAGTTTTAGCTCTTGGCTTGAAGCTCATTTCTTTAACAAGTTTTATATGTGTAAACACTAATTGAAAACCGTGTACCCTTCAGGCTGGCCATGATGTAAGCTCAGACTGTTGATGGCTCAGCTCTTCTAAGCTGACACATCTCATATACAGAGTGAGCTGGTTAAGCTGCTCCAGCCGGCCCACAGCTGCTCATCTGCAAGCCACTTTACATCCCCAGTTCCTCCATTCAGGCCGTTGCCAGAAAGGGTGTGGATGTCCCATAAATGAGCCATACTGGTAAAAATAAATGACTGTGGATGGGACCATCAACCTTCTTTTGATTATAATGGTGTTTAATCTGAAGTTAAAGGGGGCAAACTTTGTACTGAATATGGTAATGTGCAAATATATATTATATTTGATTATAATATATTGGAGTCTTTGAACGCCTACAGCCTGAAGTCACCAGTCGCTTTCTTCCTACATGTGTTTTCTTTTGTTGTTCTGACTCCACCTTAGCCTGATAAACAGACTCATCATCAACTACTATATCATTTACAAAACGAGTAAGAAATAATTGGTTTCATGATACTTCTCAGCACTTGATGTTTCGTAGTTAATAACTGAGATGTAAAAACTTGTGTCAGACATATTACAGGGATGCTAATGGGACTGTGAGAAATAAGGTCCCCAATGTGCTTTCATAAGAAGTCAAAGCTTTCTTTTTCTCACATTCACACAGTTGAGATGGGCTCCAGTGGCCCCGCGACCCTGAACTGGATAAACGTGAGAGAAGGGATTGATGGATGGATAAAATAAATATGAAGATCTATAATTAATATATTATATTCATTAATACTGACAGTTTTTCTATTCTTTTTTGGTAATAATTGTCTATACAAACTCTTTCATAGTGCTTTTTTTCAATAGCCCGACAGCACTATGAAAGCAACTGCAACATCCTTTGATGTCCACATAAATTCTTGTTAAATGATGAATGAAATTTACTCGTTCATTTAAAGTGACAAAATCAAACCATTTTTTAACAGCTTACCATCACAACCTATTGTTTCTGTGGTTTACGCATGCATAGCACGTGTCTTAATGGAAACCAAAGTTAAGGATCGGCTATCTGCACTGTGTTCTGAACAAACCTCTTGTCTCTGTGGTCTCATTAATGTTTCTCAGGGATTTCACTGCGTCCAGAGACAAAAGTTATCAGCCAAACACACGTACACATGTTTGTGCAATTTAACAGACACTGAGTGTTTTGCTGGTTGACCTTTAGGTTTTTGCCAGAAACTTCAATTTGGCATGGAAATGTAATGATGTGTTTGCTTTGTTTCCACAAAATAACAAAACTGTTCTGAACATAACTTTAGGGCTAATGCACAAAGAACATACGTTTTTTTAAATTTATGAGCATGTGTGTGTGTTTGTGTTGTACCAATGTTGTCTTTCTCTTTGCAGGAGATGGAGTAGCAGCAGATCTCTCTGTCCTGGATTGCCGACAGGTTCCTGATAAGAAACAAACACACACAAGGTCAAAGAAAAATGTATTCCACTCAGAAGGATTTTGAATTTAACTTCGTTTTTCGAGCTAGAATTCATCAAATATTGATGTATGGAAGTGTACAGAAATAGAAAAAAATATGTGACGTCAAAAGGTTGTTTTGCCTTGAGAAAAAAATGTTTGCTCACTGGATGTTTTTTAGGCATTGAGTGAAAAAGTTAATTTTGGACACTGAGTGTGATGATACTACAGCCAATGCACCAAACGACTCCACAGGGGAACATCAGGTCTGAGTCAGAAGTGAGACTCAGCGTGTTGGCGTGGACTTACATCCTCTCTATGAGCTCCTTCTCATCCAAAGCTCCTGGTAGGTCTCTCTTATTCCCCAGAACCAAAACCTGGAGATGCAGGTGAAACAAAAATCAGCTGAACATATTGCAATATTTAATTTTACTTGTTAAATGGCAGCTGTAAAAAGCAGACTACCTGCGTAAATAAGGAAAAGGCCTGAGCTTGATCTAAGTCAAACAGTTAACTCTGGTTATTTCTTAAATGTGCTCTCCCCTCATTTCCTCTAGTGGCTTGATAACTGCTCTTCTGTCTGTTTAGCTTCTGCTAGGTTCAGCTGGTTCCCATTTCATGTTGTGCATCAATGTCATGTGTCGCTATCAGCTTTGTGTTTGTGTAAGTCGGGCTCAGTGGGAAAGCTCGGCTCTGCTTGGGTCAGTTGGGTTTGTTGTTCTTACAGGAATCCCCTGCAGCTGCGGTTTGTCCAGCAGGTTGTGGAGTTCATTCTTGGAGGCTTCAATCTTCTCTGGGTCTGCTGCATCCACCATGTAACTGCAACAGGAAAAAACAAAAAGCAAGAAAAAATTAAGTGGGAAGGTCGAGGGCTGAAAAATAGTCAACACAATAGTGGGACAAAAATTCTTGTTCCTCTAAGGTCCACTAGAGGAAAATCAAGGTCCAGAAAGAATAATTAGGAGCTTCAACTGATTCCAATGTCTGAAATGAGCCTCTTGACCATGTTTTGTTGTTTGTGCCTATAGCAGCCCTTAATGAAATTATTTGACATATCTCATGACTTTATGTGAAGTTAAGAGTCTAAAAATCTGTTCAGCAGTAATTCTATTATTTCAATGATCTGCTAATAATACAGGACAGCGGGCATCTCAGGTATCTTTGTGTTAAATGTGACAGTTTATGTATTGCTTGCATTAGCTGTTAACTAAGAACTCCATCGTCTCATCTAAACACGGTCACTAAAACACTCCAAAATGACAAAGGACTAATTGCTAAGACTGTCCATGGTTAATATACAGTATATGGAAAACCTGTGTAAAAAGTCATCAACTTGACAAATAAAATTTGCTTAACTTCACATTTTAAGATATCAAGGTTGATGAAAATGTTTGGGAGCCTTTCAGTATCACTGTTACTGCATCTCAGCTGCATTTGCAAACCAACGTTGGTGCTTCTTGTTACATAAATCTGACCCACATTCACTGCAGCGCTCCTGTCACATCTCAACAACACAACTGGGTTAATATGAGAATCCTGCATTTCTAAAGATCAGTTTCAAGGGTTTTTCTAACATGTGTTCATTAATCTGACCACTCATACCCACAGCAGTTTTACAGCTCAGGGCTTGCACTTTTTATTTTTACATTTAGGTTCTATAGTCAGGAATATCTCAGTTAATGAAACCAGGACTTACACGATAGCGCTGACTCCTCGACAGTAACGCTCCCACATGCTCCTGAACCGAGGCTGACCGCCAATATCCCACAGCTACAAACACAAGGAAGAAGAAACTAAGTGAGAACTACAAATTTAATATAAACTACAAATTAAAAGGCAAAAGAAATAATATTGATAAAAAAGTAAAAATAATACCAATATCATTATTTTTGTTAAAATTGCTGTTTTTAAAGGGTTACTGAAATAGCTGAGACACATATAGTGTATAATGCTAAGTACCAGAATGATTGCTATGATTTATAAATTGAGGACTTCAGTCCAAACTTCAGTCAGGAGAACAACTGAGATCATTCATCCAGGTTAGTTATTAATATACTGCAACAATATGGGAACAGAGCAGCTGCGAGAGAATTCAACATTAATGAATCAATGTTACGGAAGTGGAGGAAGCGCAGTTTTTGGCTTTCCCCATATTTCAAAAGTGCTTCATCTCTTTGCTATGACTGTCGCCCACCATAATTTGCAGATGATAATGGTTGTAGCCGTTGCGATGCTTTCGACCAAAACAGGCGCAGCTTGATGACATCATCAACATGTGCTATCGCAATAGAGCGATATAGTCAAAATCTCTATCGTTGGCCAAATTTGTATTGTTTCTATCGTATATAGTTTCTATCGCCCACCCCTACCCCCCCCCAACACAAACAACAAAAACCCCCAGCTGTTTTGTATCCCTTATAATGCTAAATACATGTTTTATGGATTATTGTTTCAAATTAATTTGAAAAAAAAAAAAAAAAGAATCCACAAAGCACACATGACAAAGGCAGCAAACGGAGCTATCGACCTTGATGGTGACGTTGCCTTTAGTGATCTTCCTCATGTTGAATCCGACTGTGGGAATCATGTCTTCACTGAACTGACCAGACTGAAAAACACAAAGAAACGTACAGTTATACAAAGACTATATCATAAAAGGTGCAGAGAGTAACTCTGACATCATCCACTGGCTGGTAAAGTTCATTTGGAAAGTTTAGCTACTCACTTTGTGTGAATCAACCGTTCAGATAACCACAATATAAATAAGACTTTTGGAAAAGACAAAAACAATATTGAGTTCTCACTAAAATAAAACATACAGGAAGTATCCTAAGTGTTACTTTTGTATTTTAACACTTACTTTGAACCTATATATATGAAAAATAAGGATATCCACAGCTCAGAGCCAGCTACAGCAGCATGGCCATTATAAAGTTTAATCATTTTCATTGTTATGAAAACACCATTGAAGCTTGATTTTTGTTTTGATATGTTTTCAGTTATAGTTTCGTAGAAAGAAAATCTGAATCTGCAAAATATCAGCAGGTCACAGAAAAGTCTGAAATCATGAAGGCCAAAAAGTTGGCTTCCAAAAAGTTGAACCCCCCCGCCCCCAAACAAACAAGCTTAGCTAACACTAAACCTAAACAAAAACTACAGTGAAACTACATAGAACATCTATAAATTGTAAATATAAACTTAACAGAACATTGTTCTCCTAGTTTTTTTAAGGGAAAGACGAGCATTTATGGGAAAAAAGCATATTTTATAAAGCATCTTCAGACTTAAAGATAATAGAAGTGAAAACATGTGCAGATCTAATATCGGTCACACAGAAAACTGATGGTGAATCAATAAAAGAATATGAGCCATAAGAATAATCAATAATGGTGTCAAAATCAATAAAAGACAACCAAGGAAACCTCACTGAGTTAAGGACAATATATGTTAGTGGGTCACTCAATCATTAACTATGTTACTGGGCAGCACAGGAGGCTAATGAGGTATGACAGGGGGGTGACTAGTGTGTGATAGGGTAGGTCAGTGACATGAGCTGGGCAGGGTCGGGTTGGGCTGTTTGGGGGGGGGCGCCCATCATCACTAGACATGAAAGTCTCAACAGCGGCCCTGATAACAGGGCTAAGCATGACAGTCCAGTCCCAAAGGGTGGCCTTCACTTCTGTCCAAAGCCCACCGGTGCAAATGTAAAAGCAGTTGTCATAAATTATCGCTCGATCATGGGCTTCATGCGAAGCCTTAGCAGCTTCTATCACCGGGGGGGCATGAAGTCGGGCTGCAGCTCTGTGCAGAAACTGATTTAACAACCACCTTATCGACTCCTGTTGGAGACACGCTGACCTCACCGCTGCAGGACAACAATGGATGCAACCAGATGCTAACTGACAGCTGGCACATCTGCTAGCAGTTAAAAATTAGCCTTACCGCTATCACATTAACGAAGGTCGTCTTCCCCGAGTACTGCAGCCCAACTAGGGTCAGTTCCATCTCCTCCTTCCAGAAGAGCGCCTTGAACCAGTCCAGCAGCTTGTTGATAAGGGCTATCATCTTTGTCTTCTGCTCCTAATGCTAATGCTAGCTGCGACTGATGCTGCTACGTCTTGATGGCTATGCTAGCTTGTTAGCTGGCTGGCTAACGCCCCGACAGTTCTGGTGTTTTGGAGGCTGACAGTCACTATGACAACCGCGGACGGCACCGGGAGAACCAAACACACCGGTAGGCTTAGCATGTACCGGGGCACGGGTTTAATCAATCGGTGTTTTCAGCCTCGGACGTCTGCTGTGGTGTTTACTAGCTACGCCTTTTACTCACGGCTATGTCAAATACGAAAGTAACGCAGCTCATCACATCCGGTGTGGCACCCTTCAAAATAAAACAGTACACAAAAAACGTATGTTCAAACCTTATATTAAACAAACGTTTAGCGTGGGCACGTATACATGTATACAAGAAGGTCTCTACAGTAAATAAAATTAAAGCTGTTTTAGTCTACAGTTTTAATTTTCATTAGGTACGTTTAAATTGTTAGTTAACGTGTTGGGGAGGGGGGGGGGGGTTTAGGGGCTACTTCCTGTTTGGGTGGGGCTGATACATGAAGAAGAAAGCAAAGCAAAGAGGAGTCAGACGTATGTATGAGTGAAACACTGCCCTCCTTCGGCTTTTCACGCTAAAAAAAATACAAAGTTTTTTTTCCTTTTTTCTGGTTTAAACTTCATAATAATAGAAGTTTATCACGTTAGAAAAACACACATTCTCATTTTTAAAAAGTTTGCTTTGCTATATAATTATTTAACTTGGAGCACTTTCTTTAAATGAATTCATAAAGGACTGACTCGGGAATGGCACCAGGGCCACCACTAGGGGACACCGTGAGGTGCGTCATTCGTGAAACACATTTGGCAGTAAAGGGAAGTAAATATTGTAATATCTTATCAATGACGAATAACGAGTCATTTCAGATCAAATTTTAAGGCACATCTCTAGAAATGACGTTCTGCAAACCAGATATATGTATTTTGACCTTTTACATCCCCTCTATAAAGAAGACTGTCGGCTGCTCTCTGCCCTCCCAGCAGGGCTTGTACACCTTTGCTGCCTCACGAAGGCCAAAAATGTTTAGAAGGACCCCTCGCATCCTCGATTTAACCTGTTTCATCTCTTGCCCTCTGGCAGCTGCTACGGGGCCATCTAATTAAGGACAACAGGTTTCAACAATTTTTTTAAATCTAAGATGTATAACAATGATGGGCCTCAGCAGACATCGATGATCCGTGTCTCTCTCTTCTTCTGACCTACCTCTCTGTCAGCTTCTCTCGTCCATCTCGCTCTCTCATTGCTCTGTGTTAAATCATATAAATATGATTTAATGTGTTTTGTGCAATAACTTTCACACAATGTACAAGTTATTGCACATTATGTGCGAGAACAGTCACCACTATGAAATAAATGTTTTTGTTTCTGGAATAATTAAAGCTAATATGAAGCACTTACTCACTGTGCATGTCTGCATTATTAGCAATTTTCTTTGCAATATTCACGCTATTGATAATTGATTGTGCAATAAATGCATTATTAGTAACACTTTAAACATTCATCTTTTGCACATTTACTGTTGAAATGATTGTATGTTTCCTTTCTTGCATGTGAAATCGTAGGCTCTTAGTTATAATTCCAGTAATATGAAGCCATTCATCTTAGAGTTCAACATGAACCTGGAATGGACCCGTGATTCAAGTCATAATGTAAAAATGAATTAGTCATAATTTTAATAAAGTGTTTCCCATTTACAGGCACTGAAAGTAGATGGGATGGGTCATGTTTTGCCTTGATTATGTCAAGTGCAGGACTTAAGGCTTTTAATTAAAATAATTGGACAAATAGTACACGTGGCAGAATCTGAAACCAGAATCACATTTTGTTAAAAGACCATTTTTTCTATAACAAACTTTGAACATCGGTCACGGCACAGATCATTGTTTCCAGGCAAAGCTGCCCCAGTTTCATGTCCATGACACAGAGGACCAGAAACAAGCACCAGCGCCCTGAATGTTTGATCTGCTTTCTGATGATTCACTTTGAACAGCTGGCAGCTGAAGGAATTTTGAATGCACAGCAACACCAACGAAAAATCATTTCTGATGTCAGGAGGTGCGCTGTTTGAACAGAAGAATGTTACATCTTTTAATATTTTTGCTCGAAGGGCTGAAGAAGCATTTTTCTTCAGCATACCACCCTCATCTCTGGACACAAGGGTCCTTACATGTTTACCTGCTGTCCAGATATTTCCATAGGGTGTACTTACTTATTCACAGGACTTTATTGGAAGCTTAAAACATAGAATTAAAATATTTAAACTTTCTGAAAAAAATTTAATGCAGAGCTGGTCGGCTGAATGTGTCCTTTAAAAATTGCTGAGTGAAAAAGTATTTATATTCATAATTTATTGATCTGATTGTTTTATACACATTAGTCTCTAAAGGAGATCAAAAAACAGCAGATTTCAACAAGGCTCAAGAGGTGTTTTTGTTTCATAAATTAACAGAATGGGTCAAATAATAAGAGAGAAACATGGTGATCCAATGATTTGTGATTGTCAAACATGCCACTGCTGATGTGACAAACTGTCCTGGTCGCATTTCATGAAGAGATCTATGTGATTTGTTTTGATACCCTCAAATGTTCTGACTATTAAAACATGTCTTCATACTTAGCAGGCCATATTTAGAGTTAAACAAATGAATGTGTGTGGTAAATAGCTGCTCGAAAAACACCACAGCCAAGCCAATGAATATTCCTGCCTTATTTTATTTAATTAGTCTGATTCAGTCTTAGTCTGTCATGAACATGATGCTTTTGATCTTCTAATTATTCCTATTCTCTGCTTGTTCAGTCAAATTGGAGCCAAACACCAGTTCTTTGGGGCCCCTGTAGGATCCTCCTCGTCCCCCTGCTGGTGCATCAGTTCTGCTGCTGCTGGCGTCTTTCTCCTCGCTTCTCCTGGACTTCTCTGAAGACACTGCTGGTTATCCAGGTTCTATGAGATCTTCCTGTTCTGTTTGCTGTGTAGCTCGAGGTTCTGCAGCTGTATGCTGACCTGGTCCTCTGGGTTCTGCTGGCTCTGAGGCAGTGTGCCAGGCTGGTTCTGTAAATATTCAGAATTGGTACACTGTTTACAACCTCAAACCAAAAATTACAGACGCAGCTGTCCTCTGATGGCTGCTGTGGTTCAGGTGATTAAGGTGCGGCTGATGTTACATGTTTCATTGCTAACACACAAACTGTTGTTTATTTGGATTCAGTTCCAACCACATCATCCTGCCACCACAGACATGCACCACCGCACCAACTGTTGATGAAAACAGTTCCCACCAAGTTCTAACTATTTTGGTGCAAAGCGCTGTGCAGCAATGACTGCATATATTAACACTAGGCAGCAATCTGTGGCTGCAGCGCCAATAATGGCCACTCGAGGCTCTAACAGTCCCCACAGACTGTATGAACAGAGTCAGTGTGGAAGTGCCTTAAAGCTGCATTTCTGGTTGTTTACAAGACTGTGGCTCCCGTTGCACTTACTCAATACAGCTCAGTACAACTTATCATGTCATTTGTGGTAGCAAATACACTTAAAAAACAGGCTAAAGTAGGGTATGCTCACAGGCTTGTGATGGACAAGCCTGTGAGCCTATAGTGTCCCTCAGTATCATGCTTAGATTCAGGCACACTCCCCAGGTCTAGTTTAAAAAACTGTGCCCCAACTAGTGGGTCACACCGCCACGATTGACTCCATCTTTTATATACAGTCTATGAATTGTCGCATAGGGCACATACCCGACAACAACACCAGGACCCCCAAAAACTGTTTTTATAGTTGCTGCCACTCAATGTGCAATAAATCTACAAACACATTTAAAGAAGGAAAATCAGAAAACTAGACTTTTTGAATGATCTGTTTGTTGTTTTTAGACATTTGTATAAACCACTGGGCTCAGAGCTGAAGGCCACAGGCAGCAGTCTCGGCAGGGTGCTGCTGTGTACCTGTTTCTGCTGCAGCTGGGAGCTGTACTGGGCCAGTGTGGAGTACAAGAACTGGTACTGCTCTGAGGTCTGGATCATACCGCCCCTGCAAATGAGCAGACCACAGGTTTTAAACATGCAACTGCATGTTAAAGACGGACTGCAAAGGAAAGAGAGAGGAAAACACCCACCTGTCGAGTCGAAGCTGACAAACTGTCTCCAGGACATCAGCTTGCCCGGTTTCTCTGAGCTGCTGACAGCCGATAGTGCTGGCTATAAAACAGCCTGTCCGCCCGATACCTGCACTGTAGAGGGGAGGACAGGGGAGATGTTAGGAGAACAGCAGTGTAGATTTAGGATGAGTATTGTATTCATCCGACTCATCCATCTGTCTCATCAACACAAAGAACAAAATCTTGATCAATCAAATAATAATCAAAGTTTTTAGAGCTCCACCTTTGGATGCAGTTCTTACTTGAGAACAGGAACAATTACAAAGATTGTCTTGTGACAGTCCTACGATATTCAGCTAAAAAGCGGCTAATGTGGAGGAGATGATAGGGAAGGTTTCTAGAAAAGTTGGTAAGATCCATGACCTTTGTGCTGACTTTTCTTTGAACTCAGTCACAGCAGATTTATTTACTCTTTGCTCAGAATCTCTGGTTTCTGTGTGCTTCAGGCATGCAGCAGCATATTGGTACTCAAAGACGTGTGTCAGGTCACCGCAGCCCCATCGCTTTAAACTTTTATCTGTCCTCTCTGCTGTGGTTGGCTGCTCAGTCAAGGCAGCCACCCCTGCTCTCAGGCAGGAAGCAGCTTTCGACACATCGGCCGCGGCTCTGGTTTGACACATCGCAGTCTGTTCACCCATAACCATCACGCTGCTCTCAGCGGATGTATTTCAAGAGTGGTTTATTGATGCATGTTTTAACTTCTGTTTATGGTCCTCACTCTCCTTTATGTACACAATGTATTTTATATTTTACTGTATTATTGTCTTTTTGGATTATTGCAAAGCACCTTCTTGTGCAAAGAGGTCTATACTTCAGTTTAAAAACATGTTCCTGAATGGTCACACAGCTGCCTTGTCGTCAAGCACAAGTAAACGTAAAGTTATTTTTGTAAAATTAGTTTGTAAATCAGTTATGTTTTGTGACTTTATTTGAAGCAAATTTTTTGCACACAAGCTTTTATTTAGAAAATTCTTTTGCCCTTCCAGGGTGGGACTTGTTGCGTTTATTTCAGTGCAGGAGAAAAATGAAACTGTAGCTGGTTAGCACTTAGTTCTCTTTTACCAACGTTGTTTATAAAAACATGGTGCAATGATCAACTTCTTCATTTTAATGCATAAACAGCATAAACAGCTGTTCTGTTCTCTTGTGACTTTTTCATAATGAGATTTAATTGGCCAGTGGCCTCTTCTGTGGAGCCAGCTCCCAGTTTGGATTCAGGAGACAGACACGATCTCTACTTTAAAGATTAGACTTAAAACTTTCCTTTTTTAAGAAACGTAAAGTTAGGGCTGGATCAGATGACCCTGAATCCTCCCTTAGTTACACTGCAATAGACCTGCTGGGGTTTCCCATGATGCTTTGAGTGATTCTTCTTCACTCACTATGTGTTTATACACCTCTCTGCATTTAATCATAAATTATTATAAATCTCTGTCTCTCTTCCCCAGCCTGTCTTTGTCCTGTCTTCCTCCACTCATTGCTAACCAATCACAGCAGATGGCCCCGCCCCTCCCTGAGCCTGTTTCCGCTGGAAGTTTCTTCCTGTTAAAGGGAGTTTTTCCTCCCACTGTGCTTGCTTGGAGGGGATCATATGATTATTGGGGTTTGCACTCTATCATTAAATAGTCTTTTCTTTACTATGTAAAGCACCTTGAGGGGACTGTTGTTGTGATTTGGTGCTATATACTAAATAAAAATCAAATGAATTGAGTCGTAGCCACTGGAGCTTGACAGCAGATTTTATTTATTTGGCTAACTTGTTTATTTCTCTCAATGCTGTGAGCAAAATGAAGCGAGAGAAGTGACGCTTTAGTTGAGTAAGATATGACACCTGTCTGTGTTTCGTCAGGTAACGTGAACTAACCAGAACCAATTTTATCCATTTTGAGAAATCACAATTTTTTTTGAAGGAAAACTAAAACTGACCTGCAGTGGATGATGATTGGTCCAGGGCTGGAGGCGGGCGCAGAGACTTCCTGAGAGCTAGAGGGCGGCACGAGGGACTTGCTGTACGTCTCCACCTCTTCCACCAGCCTTAGATATGGAGCTATGCATTGTGGGATATGATGGTCAGGCCAAGATGTGAACCAGTAGTGTCTGACGTGTCGACACTCTGAATGGAGCTGAAAGCACACAAACACACAGTTATCAAACAAAACCAGGTGCACAGACTCAGGTGCTTCTGTTGGTTTTATTTTGGAAATGTGCATTTATAATAAAGTACTATTTTATTTCTTCCTAAAATTTAAAAAGGTTTTAAACCTTAAGTAAACTAAACTTATCAGCCAAATGTGAATGAATTGTTTTTTTTATTCGTTACAAAGATGTTTTTGTTAGACTGACAAGGAAACCCACATGGAAAAGAAATAGTAAAAACTTTAAAAGACGTAATTTCATTTTCACTGATCATGATTCTGCTTTAGTTCACTCAGCTACTTCCACTCACTGCTATGAATGTACAAACCTAATAACATCTTCTAGAAGCTTTAAGAAGCTGATAAAAGCCTAAGAAATATTTCATAAGTCTGTAATCAGAGTGGTTTCACCAGAAAAAAACCCAAACACCTCTGCAGATGTCTAATCGGTCCATCTTTGTTTAACCACAAAGCATTTAAGCAGTGCAGCTTTGTAGAGCAGGACTGCAATAACATCAGTCATCCATTTAGACAGTGATCTTCAGAAATGACAAACATTTAACACATGGCTTCATCTGGCTCATGGAGGTGAAATCTGCGAACTCTACTGTACCTGAATCTCCATATCTGTGACCGTGAATCCGTCTTTCTCTCGGCTGTCTTTCACTCTGATAAGGAATCTGCCGATTTGTCTCGTCTCTCCTTCCTCTTCATTTTCCTTCTCCCTCTGCCCGTCCTTCTCCTCCGTGTCTTCGTCCTCCTCCTTTACCCTCTTCGTCTTGTCTCTCGGCTGTGGCCAGTACACCTCACATTTCTTCAAACAGACAAACAGCCAAGTGTTCAGATCCATAATCAGATGGATGTAGCATGAATGCACAGCTCAGTGCACAGTAGAATACAAGAATAAAGTCACATTAAATGGAGTAGAAAATATACAACATAAATATATATAATAAATATAATAAATAATAATAAAAAGCAGCTTTCTTTAATGGACTCTGTACATCATATTTACTGATGAAAGCTGGCCTGCCAATCACCCACGCAGAATTTCTTAATACAGAGGAAGCTGCGTGAGTAAACATGCATGACTAGAACTGTGGTTGTTATTTTGTGCGATATCTGTGTTGTTGTGCAACAGCGAATTCAGCTGCAACTTCTAATTTAACGTTGTCACTTTAATCAATCTGAACCTTGGTGAAAAGGCGCTGCTGTGCTCCATCTTGAATACAACGGCTCCCAGTGTACTGACAGTCCACAACAATTTTGGCTGCTCATCACTCAGGCTACCTGACAGATTTGGCACCCTGTGAGGTCATCCTGTTCCCCCGAAATAAAGTTCAGGTTGAACTTTTGACACAATGGAGGAGATCCAGTGAAATGAAGACAACCAGGGAGTGTCTCAAGAGCGACAGCAGTGCAGAGGAGGGTGTGCCGCTGCATAATGTCACTACTTCAGTTTGTTTTTCCACAAATTTGCGGTGCAGCACAGCTATTACACAAAAGGATGAAATGAACACAGGGAAACAACACTTGTGTCTCCTCACCTCGTTGTTCTCCTTCAGCCTCGTAACCATGACGATGATACTGCTCCTCTCCTGCCACACCATGTCCCAGAAGTCTCCCACGGTGTGCACCATGGGCCCCTGGGTAGCGATGTAGGCCCTGGGAGCCCCTTTGTAGCCCTGCCACATAAAGAGCATCAAATCTCACAACAATCAGTCAGTAAACTTTCTCACAGTATAATGCTTTACTCTGAGGTCAATACCAGGACACTAGAACCACTGGAGGTTCTAGTGTCAAAAATGTAGGTATAGGAAGGAAATATTTAATGATATTTTGGAGGAAACTGAGACTTTAGTTGTCAAATAAAATAAAGAGAAAGTCCACAGAGTTCTGTACTTGTGGTAGAGACATCTAGGGGACACCTTTTCAGCATCGTAGCTGCAGCAGTTGTGTCTTTGAGACAAAGCACAGTTCACCCAGCCCCGACGCCACAGTTTAAAGCATGTTTTACATCCTAATTTCTATTTTAGTGTTCTCTGTTTCCATCTCAGCTCTGATTAGGTGACTGACAAGCGCATTTGCTGACTTGTGGACCGGGCATTTCCAGACCAGGCTTGCACAAATCAACTATGAGGTATTTTCCAGCAGAGCTGGATGCACTCTGACCGTTTTCTTCGTGTTGTTTCATTTCTCAGGTTGGTATAAATTGATGCAAATGCAGATTAAGAAATGTCACTTGTTGTTTTTGTCACACACATTCATCATATCCCCTAGACTTCTAAAACCACCCTGGCCTCACAGGGCAGGAAGTGAATGATTCAGATTCAATAACAACTGTCAAGGGTCCAACCAGCACGCCACCAAATATAACAGGAGTTTAACTGAACGGGCAGATGAATGAATGCTACTTTTTACTTGTTGTTGCACATCAGCAGAGGCAGCAGGCGCTTCATGAAAACTGTCAAAAATTAACAACACAGGCGCACACTCCACAAACACACACAAATTGAGCTGAGGCTGCACAGTGTGAGGGATGCGTGGGCCATAAGGGAAGACAGGGGGAGGGGGAGTCGGGGACATGTCACTTCCTCCCTCACTTCCTGTGGTTTTCCTGGTTGCAAACTCCCACGCTGACAAACCGACGGCTCATATCTGAGTTTCTGTTTGTTTAGCTGTCCAACACACACACACACACACACGCACAAAACACACACGGACACACACACACGAGAAGACACCCACGCAGAGTGACAACGCTGTCACACACTCTATCAGCTTGTTTCCTTTTTAATAAAACCCTGAAGGAAACATATTTTCTTTTCTGTCACTTGACTCATTTAATCCAGGACTAAGTAATAAAATGAAACGGCTCAAATGAAAGAAAAGACATTGTTACTGAACCTGAGATCTCAATGACAGTAGCTATTTTCAAAAAACTTTATCTGCAGTACATTTTTTCAAGTATTGATAATAAATATACACTCATAGAAGATGCAGCAGCCCCGATGATGACAGCCCAGACTCTGACAGTGCAAGCCTTTAAAAGCTCCTAATCATCCCAGCACAATTTTAGAGTTAGGAGAAATGTCCAGGATTCAGTTTCTCTCTGCTGCGGTACGGCAAGGATCTCTGATAAGGACCTCTGACACGTCTTTTTAAACCACCATGAGCCTGAATTAAAAAGCCTCTTAACCGTCACTTTCTGTCTTTTTTTCTGTTTTTAGGAACAACACTGGAAATAAGCCATGGAAATTTCATAGGGAGCAGCCATCGGAAGATGGAAAGGATGGACATAGTCAGCAACAATATGTTTATGTTTATGTTCTTTATGCCAAATTCTGACCATCCAAATGTTGCAGCAGAAAACATGTCGGCGGTCTCATTAGACCAGGCAACCTTCTGTTTTCCAGAATACTTAATGTGGTCTTCTGCTGCTGTAGCCCACCTGCTTCAGGTTTCCACATGTTGTGCATTAACAGATGTTCTTCTGCGTACCTTTGCTGAAACATGGTTATTTGAGTTACTGTTGCCTTCCTATCAGCTCAAACCAGTCCGGTCATTCACCTTTCACCCTGAGAACTTCCACTCACTGGATGTTTTCTCTTTTTATGACTTTTTTTTAACTCTGTGTGTGAAAATCCCAGTATTTCTCAGCAGTTCCTGAAATAGCTGCCATATTCAAATTCGCTTAAATGACCTTTCTTCCCTATTCTGATGCTCAGAATGAACTTCACCAGATCATCTTGACCACATGTCCAGATCCTTTGAGCTTCTTTCCTGTGATCCTGTGGCTTAGATGTTTGCTGATGAGTGTATACTATCAATTTTTATTTAAACAAAAAATATATTAGTTCCAGAAAATATATCACACTTTTCATTAAACCATTAAAATTAGCAACTAAAACCACAAGAGCACAACATGCTCATTTGTGCTGAGACAAAAAAGGAGATTACAGAGACCTGATGTGGTCGGTGGGAAAGGCCCACCTGACATAGAGTGTGAGATGACAGAAATCTGTGGGGTTAGTTGACTTGGTAAGAAATAATGTTAGACTCTTACCCTGATGTAGTTGGCGTTGATGTAGCGATCAGGCCCAGGTTCATCGTCCGGGTTCCTCAGGATCACTCGGCTCTCAGGGTCTAAAGACAAACATACAAATAACGCACGGTGATAAATGGGAATAAACACACCAAGAGCTTTTCTACTGAGGTGAGACGGACAGTAACTGACTGGGGAGGATGGTTTTGTATCGGTCTTTCATCATGTGTCCCGGAACATCGAGGTCAGCAGCGTTCACAAAGTTCGGAGGGATCTTCTGTTGGGGAGACGGGAATATTAATGAATGTTAAAACTGTCCTGAAAGTTGGAGAGTTTAACAGTCTCAGAAAGCTATTCCATACCTGCTAGAAAGCACTAATTCTGGAGTAAATGTTCAGGATTTTAAGGTAATTGGTGGATCTGATGTTTTCTAGATATCATAGCTTTGCTTTTGTACTGCAGGTACATACAGTCAGACAAACAGGAAGGAGAGGAGGAAGGTAAAAAATTTCATAGACATTTGTTTTCAACTGTTTTGGGCAAAAGACTCCAATAAAGACTTCACAATATGAGCAATTTGAGGGGTTTTCCATTGTCCATGACAGTACAAAGTGCAACACAAAGTGATTGTGCTTCACTGTGTCAAAACCTGAACTTTTCAGAAGTTTCAGAATGCAACCCCATCATCCTGAGCTGATGAGCCATCTGCGGTGTTTATCTTTTACAGTGAAGACTAATATTCAGCAGTGACAATCATCAACATGAAAGTTGGGCCAGTTTAGACTTTGACACAGTGCTGCTTGTAAGACATGAAGCAAATCACAAATCTACTGAAGGTAGACCTAAAAACACGTTCAATCCAGAATCAGCAGTTACTGCTGGCACGTGTTACATGCACAGCAGGAACAGTTCAAAGGAACAGTTCTGAAGCACCGCAGCAATTTCCTAATGTTGTAAACCTGCTCAACATTTGGCAATAAACCCCATTCTGATTCTGATTCTGAAGTCCTGCAGATATTTAGTTTGTTTCACCTCATATTTCCCTTTTGTCTCTGCTTAATTTTAATGTGTTGAATGTTTGCAATGTTTTGAGTGTACCTGGTACTCTACATTCAGCGTATTTGTGTCAATGGCAGCTTCCTGCAGCAGCGTGTGTGTGAGTGGTCGTGAGGAGGTGTGAAGCAGCTGAAGCCACACCTCCTTTGGGGTGGAGACAGAACAGACAGTCTCCACCCCCAAAGTGTTCACATCCAAAAGAAGAGACAAATTAGAGCCCCGCCTGCAAAATAAGAAAACATTCAAGAGAAAAAGATGATTGATAGCAATTTTAAACTAACTAAAGAAAACATATATTGAGAGTTTTAACAAACACATTTTAGTCACAAAAGTGTAAATTTAAAAAATGACATTTTTAGAGGACTGAGGGTTTTAGAAAGCAAGATTATGCATAGTTAATGCTCACCTCTCCTGGAGCCGGACTGAAGCTTTGCGAGGAGGTGTGGTCAAGGGTGGGGGTGTCACTGGTTCCTCAGCAGGAGGGGAGGCGGAGTGCACTGCTGACATGCTCATGGTGAGTATAGGTGTATTTCAGTGGTTGGGTCCTCCTTATCTGCGCCTCACCACAGCATGCTGCAGTACAGAGAGAGAAGGAGCTTTAATATCCCCACATCATTTAGTTTTTCAGTAACCAGGAAGCAGGATAGGCTGGCAGAGTGATCGTGCGAATCAGAGCTGCTGATAACCAATCAGCAGCCACTATGCTCAAGCGTCACTGCACCCACCAAAGTCTGCTGAACTCTGGGAAAAGAAGTACACACTGTTTCTGAAGTTAATTTTTAGTCTAAACTGTAGATAAATGATTTTGGAGGTTTTTTCTTGTTTTTTCTGTAAATGTGTAAAACTGCTTCACAAAAAATTAAGACGTCACAAAGGTGATGTTCAAGTGTAAAATCAGCCAGTGAGATCTACACAAAAATGTAAAACAGGCTTAAGTGACTTGCCAATACAAGTAAGAAAGATTGAGAAAGATTGCTGACTGGGAATTACGTTTAAAGCAACGCCAAAATGTTTTAACCTCTGTTTTCGACCGTGGCGTGAAAAAAACAGCGTGTTTTGATATGAGACACAGAATATAAACCACGAAGAAGACAGAGGCTCTCTTTACCAGCCTCAGTGAAATAAACATTGCTGGAATTTCAGCTGTTTTTTGGTAAATGGCCTGTATTTATATAGCGCTTTACTAGTCCCAAAGGACCCCAAAGCGCTTTACACATCCAGTCATCCACCCATTCACACACACATTCACACACTGGTGATGAAGCTACATTGTAGCCACAGCCTGGGGCGCACTGACAGAGGCGAGGCTGCCGGACACTGGCGCCACCGGGCCCTCTGACCACCACCAGTAGGCAACGGGTGAAGTGTCTTGCCCAAGGACACAACGACCGAGACTGTCCATTTTTACATAAATTTGCTTATAAATGACTTTCTGTGAGTTCACATCCACTCTTAGTGCATTATTACTATTAGACTGATGCATCCCGATAACTAATTGAATTTCTGAATAGATGATCATGCATCTGGTGCTGCTTCTGTTGTATGCCTGTTAGTATTCTGCTCCTGTGCATTTTGGATCAGCAGTAGTTCTTCTTGGCTCTAGTCTGGCAAAGATTCAGGTCCATTTTGCCTCTAGCCCAACCTGGTTGAGTGACAACATCAGTCTAGGCACGTCAGGAAGAAATACGAAGACATTAGCAGCTTTTATCATGTAATTATGGTCACAGTAACTCAGAATGCATCATAAGAGAAAAATACTGAATATGACTCATGGGCCTGTAGTACAACAGATATTTCCCACTGCTTTTTATAACAGCTAAAAATACAAGCACTGTGTGAAAAATCAAGCAATAATATCTGAGAACCTGTATTGTCATTGTTATTACAGCAGAATGCAGGCAGCATAAGATGAATGACCGTTACAGCCCCATGCTGAAACATGTGGCTCTGCAACTGCATGACTTAACTGTATACAATTAGAGAAGCTACAGTGCAAAAAAACTGAATAAAGCGGCATTTTGGCATTTCTAAGCCTTTTTGTTGTGGCCAGTTTTCCAAAAACAGAAAGTGTGTTTGCACTCACCATTCTGTTCCTCTGTTGCTTCTCAGCTTCACTTTAACTTAAATTTCTGTTCTGTTTTGCCATTCAGGAGTTTCCAAACAAAATAAGAAGATCACACTCCACGTGTCGCTGCTGACAGCCCTCGTGATCGCAACAGTTCGTTGTTGTCATCTGACATGCTGAACAAATTATTAATGCGATGATGAGGCAGCGCTCTCGTCAGACGGAGCACAGATCTGCCATCAGTACCCGACAGACGAGACCCGATGAGCGCTGGTAGCAAACTCAGCCTGAACCCTGATGAAGTGAAAACAAGTGTGTGTAAATAAGTGTGTCTGTGTTTGTGTGTGTGTTGTCACTGTTCAGTGTGTTTCCACATCAGTTCGGACCTGAAACGTTTCAGCGTGTCTCCATCGGAAGAGAGTTTCCTCATAGCAGGAAGTCAGCACGCCCACACTTACTCAACACACTCATACAAACACACGCCTCAGTCAATAGACTCAAACATAAAGGCCAGACTTACATATATTACTATTTTGATTTTTTAGACTCAATTGAACTTCACAAAATGTGTTTCTTTAGAAAGCTGCAGAGAGTTTGTGCTTGATGCTGTTGTTATGCAACTCGATCATGAGTCAAAACTCCACCACGAGCTTAGCAAAGTTTGGATGATTCACAGAGCTGCAATAGACACATTAATGGGAAACACAGCAGGCTGGAATAAACCAGAATTACAAATCAACACGTACGTTATCTGTGCATTCACAAAACTGGTTTAAGTTCTCAGAAGTGCTGTTTAACAGAGAATCAAGATAGGAGTTAGATGGAAATGGACAATCGAGTTTCACCAGATTTTCATGGATGTCAAACATTCTCGTCTTGCTGTAATGAATTTTTGTTTTCTTTTTGTGCACGGCTCATTTGGGCTTTTACCTAGAAAACAGTAAATGTTATAAGAACCCCAGAGTGCAAACTGACAATAAGAAAAAATGCATATTAACGCTCTCTGGCTGCAGAGGCACCTTATCTCTTTGGTTATGGTTTAAGTAATTCTGGATAATCAGTAAGATATAAAAAATGGGTTTAATGTTAGGGAGGTCCTGAGGTGAGGAGTTATTTGTTCCTCTGTGCTTTAATCTGGACCTCAGGACAGTTGGGGGCATTTGTTCAGCAGACCTCAGGGGTCTTGACATAATGTGTAAACTTAAAAGATCACAGAGGCAAGACGGTGCAAACCCATGCAAACTCTGGCAGTTGGTGGAGGAGCTCCAATATGGGGGACATGAAGTCTCGCTTGCATCTGAAAATTAATAACTGTCCCGCAGCATTTTGGACCAGCTGCAGTGACTGACTGACACCTGAATAAAGACTCTTAAAGTCGAAGTGAAATGAATGCACAGCTAACGCTCTCAAAGTCTCTGAAACAGCAGAAAGATTTCATTTTTGTGAGTAGCTGGAGATGAAAGAAGCTAGCTTTGATGACAGCATTCACGTGTTTGTTCCTCGCAAAGTGCTTTTTATAAATGTTTAAAGAACCGAGGTCACAGAGGTCAGGAAACGTCTGAAACATGTAAGTTTGACGAATATGCAAAAAATCAGGAACAGCGAGGCGACTTCACAGCTCTGCATATTTTCAGGTTCCTGACAAAATGAACTTATTATGCTGAATCATGCAAACATCGGGATTCTTCTGTCACCTAACTAGAAACCTTCAATGTGGCAGCTGGAGGTGATTTTACTACTTCCATATTTCTGGGTACATTTTGAATGCAGCATAACATGCGAGTTGATTTATATTTCAAAATCTGCAGTTTTAAAATAAATGGTATTGAGTGCAAAGCACTTTGTTTATATTTGAAGTATTTGGAGTAAAAGTGCAACGCGCCATAACATAAAGATGCTAAAGTATTACATTACATTCCTCTGCTGGTCCTATCCATTCTGTCATCCAATCATGTGGAGGATTGTAAGTTAATTGTATGTTAGTCCTACAATACACACACACACACACACACACACACACACACACACACACACACACACACACACACACACACACATGAACACCACACCCCCCCTCCTGGACACACCCCTGGCCATAGCAAACGCTAAATCTTCAGGAGGTTGCTTGTTGTGCACAACATTTTCCTGGAAACACCGCATCCTCTCGAGCTTCTAATTACACTCATGTAACAAATGTAAAACAATTTGTTGCTGTGGGTTATATTTATAGTTAAAAGTACTCATCTTTTTAGGTCCCATGAGATGAAACATGGGACAGTTATTGAAGAGTTATCGACGGTTTTCAGAGATAAGAAGAGAAGAATGTCTGAAATTGATCAAGCTTACCAGATGTTTCTTAGCCATGATGTTCTGTGTAATTCAGGTCTGTAAGATGTAAATCCGTCTCTGATACTGAAGCTCCTGCTCACTTTACTCGCACAACTAATAAACTAATCAGCAGCTCAGCAAATCGCTAACTAGCACTGGAATAAATGGGTGCTCCCCATTTGTTCTCTCTCTTTCCCACCTTCCTCAAATGAAACTAATTACTTACTGACACACCGGGGGCAAGAAGAAACAAGTGAACGGAGAGGGAAAGTGATAGTAAACGAGGGAGAAAAAACAGAACATTAGGTGAAAGAGAGAGAAGAAGCAGCAGGAATAGACTTGTCCTGTTTTTCTGGCTGTTATTACCTTGGTTCAAGGTGTGCAGGTAGAGAGGGAGAGGCAGAGAGACCTGAGGGAAGAGAGAGAAAGAGAGAGAGAACGAGTGAGAGGGAAAATTAGTCAGAAAGAAAAAGAAGAAAAAAAGAGATGGAGAGATAATGAAAGAGAGGAAGAGTGAAATGCTCCGGGCGTTGATTATTAACACACCAGCAACAGCTGCTCATGAATCATTCATGTCAAATCACACAGCACATCGCTAACAGCAGCAGTACAGGAACATGCACTAATGTAACACGCATTCATATAAAACAGCAAAATAACAAACAGGAATATTAGCCTGCACCCCCTGACACTGATGGCTATTTACCACAGAGGAAACTTAAAAGTCAACCCTTTTTATGAGAAAACACTGACTCAACCTCACACCTCCACACTGTTTTTCACTCGTCGCTTGACAATGGAAAATTCTGTCCTTTGGACCTTTGAACCCCAAATGTGTGACTTTGTTTAAAGGACTTTCTGCTCCTTTAGAACATTTTTATTTTGTTTTATCGTGAAACTCCACTCGAGCCACCTGTTTTATCTCCCATCTCCCTAAAAGCTCACTTTTGACTGGGCTCTTTCTGGAAGCCTACTGAAGAGCAGCACACTGTACTTATGAGCTGCTCTCATTCGTTTTAATCTCAATATGACTTTAAATTGGAGAAATAAAGAATGTAATACTAGGCATTTTACTCCACCTGTTGAAGTGGACAGCATGTGGGACTGGATCAGTGCAGAGGGGAATCAGCAGCGACTGTTTGCTTTGTTACAAAAGCAATTTATGTATCTATGCTGCACCACACTTACTGTAGTCAGCACAAAAATGCTGGTTTTCTTTCCGAAATATATATCTCTAGTAATATTCAAGATATTCTTCCTACATCCAAGTAGAAGGGTTGGATCAGGCTTTCTAGAAAATATTGTGAAATTAACAGAGCAAAACAAACCTAGCATTAATCTTGCAGACGCGTCTAAAACCTGCATTCAGGCAGGTTAAATAGTCACTGGAGCCTAAAGACAAGTGGAAGCTAAATTTACTTGAACTTTTACACGCTTGCTAACAAAGACTGAGAAGTTTGCCCGTATTACTTTACATATTCTATATTAGGATTAAAAACAGTAACAGAAACGAAAATCTTACTCAAATCATTTATGGAGCCATAAACTCCACATTTGAGTCACCTGGAAACATGTAAAACTCATCTGGAGACTTTTCAGTAGGTTGCAGATCAAAGAGTTCATTTTAGCTTCCAGCAACTTTTCTCCTTTTGGCTAAAAAACAAATGGCCTGCTTTTATTTTTTGTCAGAAATGATGGATGCATTCTTCCATTTATCTAATAGGGGCTGATGCTCATCCTAATTTTGAGAAAAATTGCACAAAACCCCCCAAAATAACACGACGATGGAGCTGCATCTAGGACTTTAATATTGTGCAGCAATAAGAGGGAAGGGACTTGAATTTCACTTTCACTAAGTGGAATTTAAGTGAAGTTAAAGGGGTGAATGCTCGGGGAGTCTGGACTTCATTACCAAATCCTCACAGCCAGTCACCACTGCGCTAATGAAAATATGCAAGACTGTCGTCTCAATTTCAATCATGTTTTGGTAAGAGAAGTTAAACACTATGTATTTTCATACTGTCTTATACCATCCATCCATCTTTCTATGCCATGTTATATTATATTCATATTATACTTACTCAGGAGCACAGGTACAATAACAGAACAGTCTACACAGGCCCTGAGGATTAATAACTGGGCTTTAAGTGGCTCTTAGATGTCTCAAAACTTCATGTTACCAGGAAGCAAAAGGTAAATATTTGCAGCATTTCTTCTGGGTGTTAATGTGCAGATTTTCAAGGCAGTCTATAACCAAATACTGTAACAAAAATATACATTTTGCTGCTTCTTCCTTTGAGTTATATAAAAAGGTTTGAATGACATGTTTTGTATTTTAGCAGCACAGCGATGCAGAGATTAGCTCCATCTGTTGCCTCACAGCGATAACGTTCTGGCTTTAAATCTATCTTTGTGGTTGCTGTAGGTGGAGATGTGAGATAAATAAAGCTGATTGGTCAGCAAGTCGTTCAAAGTGATAAACTGATGAACATCCATTTGAAATTTCTCTAGTTTTGCATGTTTTTTTAAAGTCAAGTTACATTAACGTACAAATTTCCACCAGCAGTTTCCAGCTGTGCTCTTTTCACAACGACAAATGCTCCGTGTGAAAAGTCTCACAGCAGAAGTTTCTTTACCTCCGATGGTACAAGACATTTTTTGTTTTTTGAAAGCGTGCTACACAACAAACTGAGTCATATGTTACTGGAGAAAATACTGGGCTGAAGTCTGCAGTTCAATAGCAACAAGTAATGTGCAATAAACACAAAGATGAGTGACAATATTAAACAAAACTGTTAATGAGTTTTACTAATGATTCTGTTTCTGGAGCGCTTCCAGAGCAAATGAATGCAACTCATCCAAAAGACTTCCAGGGTTTGACGGTTGGTTTGAGTTGATATTTAGAAACTGAGAGCCAGCGTAAGAATAAAGGCTGCACAGGGAAAAAAGGACAAACACTTTTCTGTGTTTGTAATGTGTGTCTTAATTATCGTGGTTAGTACTGGTAACCATTAGCAACAGTTTCTTAACCATTACTGATGTGGTTGCTACTTTTTGTCATGCTGGCTGTCAGGTGAGGAGAGATAAAATTAAAGAGAGGGTCGGATTTTCCCTTCGCTACTTATCTGTATTTATTACAGGTGACATAATAAGCCGAGTGGCCAAGAATCACATCACACGGGCAAATACTGAACCCACGGTGCACGTACCCCCCCAAACTGAAACACCCCCCAATATTAAAACACTTTACTCAGTGTGAAAACACTGAAAGATTATTTACAACTATTTAGAACCCAGATTGATCCATAAAGGATTTTGAAAGGTTTCTCGTACATTGATAACATCACTTAATACAGTAATGTTATTGTATGCAGTATATATAAAGTTAAAAACAGTCTGTGGGGAATAAACAGCAATGGTGCAGTTATAGTTAGTATAGGTAGTTGACTGTACTTTACTGCAGTAGCTTTTGTAAAGACATTTTGTGATCAACTTCACATTTTACCAATGAAAAACAATATTTGCAACGAGATCACAGTTATGACTTTTAAGATGTTATCTGAAACAGTTAACATCAGCAGAAATATGTATTCACTCGGTCGTGGCCGGGTTCAGTATTTCTGTAAAACAACTTGCTTTTAAAAATGTTGAAATTACTTTAAAGTGGGAGGAGAAGACGCTCCACATCTAAAGCATGTTTGTGAAAGTTTTGTTGGTCACAGTTTTCACAAACAGCTGTTCCAGAAATTGAGGCTCAAATTTGTTCAGGTAAAATTAACTTACATAAATAATAACAATAATTCATGCACTACCTTTTTTTTTTACAGTATATCTTGTCAGGTCTTTTAAACATTTAATTTTATTATCCTGATTTTTCCACAATGCGTGTGAGACATATTTATAAGAATAAACATTTTATTTAAGAATCTTATTTATATCATTTTTTTAATCAACACCTAAAAGTAATATTTAGTCTGAACATATTATTTTCAGTAGATGTATGTATAAAATATTATATTAGTACTTTACATGCACTAAAACAGATTTACCTCCGTTTTTAGCATCCAGCAGTAAAGATTGCATAAACTTTGTATGATAAAAGTTTGTCATTCATATTGTATTCCTGTTATAAGTATGTCCATCACAAGTATCTCACACTGCATCCACACTCAGGTTGCCAAGTCCCCCCCCCCCCCCCTCCTCCTCACCTCTCAGAGATTCCCCGTATCCTTCGATCCTTCCTTCCCGCCTTTCTGGTCTTCCTCCTCCTCTCTTCTTTCTTCTTCTCTGTTCTCTTCTTCCGTCTCTCTCATCTGTTGCTGTTGCTTTCTGTTGTTCTCTCTTTACTTCTACCTTCGTCGCCACTTCCTTTTCTGCATCCACCCACTCACTCATTACCACACACACACACACACACACACACACACACACACACACACACACACACACACACACACACACACACACACACACATTTTTTGCGTACATATACGCTTTCTATTCCCCTCGTCCAAGGTTATGGGTCCCCCTTAGACTGCACGCCACAGGCTTTAACTCTGTGTATTTATTTGGTGTGTGTGTTTGAGGCTATCAGCAGTGTTTCACAGTGGGGCTGTACAAACTGATTTTCCACATCTTTTTTCTCTCCAGCTGTCAGATGAGCAGCACCAGGATTAAAACCTATTGGGACACAGCCGGGAAGGCTAACCCCGCTAACTTTATTAGCACTCACCACAGAAATAAAATGAACAGAAACAGACTCTGCTGTTCACGACTCTCATATCAGGAGACGGTTATGTGGCGGTGTGGCTGTAGGTTATTTTTCAGAGCTGAGGTGCCATTTATGTGCAGCTAAAAAGCTAATTTGAAAAGCTGATGGCCGTGTTTGCTGTTAGCTGCTGCGGTCTGCTGTTTACTGTCAATTAAAAAAAGACAAAAACAAAAAGCTGACGACTTCACAATCAAACGATTTTTTGTGGTCATCGTGTGAAGCAAATACAAAATGGAAAGTGAAACAAAGTCACAACAGGAAGGCCTGTACAACATGAAATTATAATAGTGATAATCAGACTTGATGAAATGTGTTGCTGTAGTTTCTCAAACAAATGTTGCATTTAAACTAAATATCTAATCATATTTTAGCTGGTTGTGGCACTTTGCCCGCCAGCATATGCTAGCTATGCAACTACTATGATATCATTCACTGGTTTTGGTTCTGCATTTTTAAGCCTTGGTGTTGGTGTTTAGTCTGGAATGATCTTTGGGAACCAGAAGTAACCATATTTGGACAAGAGGGCGCAGTGCTGTTATCAGCTAGCAACTCGATTAGGAAGCTGTACGGGTGCCCAGGCCTTCTTCTTCAGCTCTCTTTAGACGTCTCCAAAATGAATAATCTGCCCCATCTCACCCTGTACACATCATGCCCTCTCTCATATATCCGGTAACCTTTTTTGTCGTCCTCTTTAGCAGCTAAGGTTTCGACACACTTTTCCCAGAATATCCATTATGTTTCTTCTGATGTGGCTACATCATTCCCAGTCTTGCCTCTTGCACTCCAAACGTTCCAACCTGAGCTGTCCATCTCAGTCACTCCCAAACTTGATCACTTCACAAACCTCCATGTCTGATGAATAGTGCTCTGTACCACACAGAGAGGTCCAGTTCAGCGACTCAGGTTAGTAGAGGGAAAACCTAGCAGGATTCTGCCCATGTCAGCTGACACACATCTGACTTTAGGCCTGAATAACATCCACATCATGAGTATCACATCATCAGTTGTAAAGCTGGAGATTTTACCATGGGAGTCTGTGGCACTGACTTGCTTTTGTAGCCTCAAGTGTCTATAAAAGGAACTTTGTCCCGTCCGTCTTTCTATATTCTTATTTTCCTTTTTTAACAGCTTCCTACTTTAAAATAATATGTGTCACTTTCCATGGCTCCACCTTTTTAGACTGAATCTTTGCTGTATTATAGGAAGTAGCCTTAAAAAGTAGTACCCATGATGCCACCCAGTGGTTTTGGACTACTTTATGAATTTTTGACATTAGTGTTCTGACTGCTGCTATGCTTCTTAGAGCCATTAGCAACCTTATATGCATGTGATGCTAATTTATCAGCTAATGTTAGTTAGCTTTATGAGCTAGCTGAATTCATATATTCATGTCAGTCTTATTTCTATAGGGCCAAATCATAACAGCCGCTTCCAGGTGCTTTAAACTGTATGGGTGCTAGGTACGTACACACATATTTATTAGTTAATGCATTAAAATACTAGAATTTTGCTCATCAAACCAGATGCACAAACGTGTTTTGTGGTTTGTATCACCCTGAAAAACCATAAAACTATTATTCAGTTCATCAAAAATACTCAAAAATGCTCCAACAGTAGAAAAGGTTTAACAACATGAACTAGTGGATGAGACCTAACATAAACCGATCAACACTAGCTACCTGCGTCAAACACCGAAAAACAGTTGTGCCCCTAACTCAATTATCCAGATGGACTAATAATTTTTTAAAAAACAATCATATCACTCTGAAATATTACGAAGGAGGAAATAGTCCAAAGATGGAAGAGACATAGAGGGGAAAAACTTTTGTGTACCACACGGTAAATATGCTTTGTGATGCTGTAAAGTTGGATATTTTAACACAGTCAATGGGGACTGACATGCTTTTGGAGCCAGCCTCATTTGGCACTGTGGAGCTACAGTTTTGAGTTTTCATGTCAACCAATAGTCATGTGTTACACCTGTATTAGTTTATTGACCTGACAATTGTTTTCTAAGGCCACGTTCATCCATCTGTTCATTGGTTTTCTAGTGGGTCTGTCTGGGTCTTGGCCACAGGGTAGCAGTCTGTGCAGAGATACTGAGCTCCCCAGTCACTGCTTCCATGTTTCCAAGGTGGTCCAGTATAGCTCAATAGTGAAGTAGTGTTTGCCTCACTGGTGTAAAAAAACTTGCATTGTTCTTGGTCCACTGAAGCTCCTGACGAACACTGCTGCATACAGACGGGATTTCCTTTTATTTATAAAAGTAACAAAACATCACATTTTTTGAACACTAATGATTTTGCTACTGTTTATAACAAAAAAGTAATCTGAGTACTCTAACATGTTGCTTTGTATTGTACTACAGTGAAGATTTGTTTTGTACACAAGAAAGGTAACAGGTCTGCAGAGGCCACCTTTAATAAAGCATTTGTACTCTGAAGTCAGAGTAACGGGTGGTTTTTCAGGTTTTTCCTGTTATGCTGACGTTAAACTAAGCCAGCGTTCATTTGATAAGATGCCAAGAAGAGAAATATTAAACAAACAACTCAAATACGAGTTCATTCCATCCCTTCCTGCAAGAATCTCAGGAGATGCTGGATTTTTGTTTTCCCTTTAGCTCTTTTCACGTTGGTCCTCATCAGTCCTGTCTCCACATCATACGTCTCAGCCTGCATGAGTGCAGGTCAGAGGTCAAGTTTATTTGTATAGCCTAAAAGCTCAGATCAGATTCACCTCAGAGACTTTCCTCTGTAAAGACTGAAAACATGCGTGTTGTTTGGTAAAAGACTTCCGGGCTTGTTTGTCCCGCTGCAATCACTCGCCTTCATTTGTACATGCAATGATGCCGCCTCGCAGGTCTCTCTAACGGCTCTCTGTTTCATCAGTGGCTTCTTATTGCTCTGCTCTCCCCGTCTGCTCTTATCCACCGTCGTTTACCTCGCTGATGTTCTGTATGCTGTGCGATTAGCTGCTGTGCGTTTTCCTCCAAAGCCTGTCTGCAAACCAAATTTCCCTTATGAACAATAAAGGAAAAAATGACTGAATGACTCAGACAGGGGAGTCTGAGCGCACTACAGCGCTCCTGACTTCAGCGGCTCCCTGTGAAGTTGTTTCATTAGTTTCTATGGTAATTCAGCACAGCACTGGAAAGCAATTCAGCTCACAAGTAAAATACTTTAATTCTTTCCCTTAATGACACAGGGAGCGCTCATACTGTCATCTGTGTCATAATGGGACATGAGGAGAAGATGGAGAGAAGAAACAAAAGAGAGACAGAAAGGATGCAGAAAATAGAAAGAGCAGCTGATTAGACCGGAAGTAATAGGAGAAAAGAAAATTTTGTATTTTTAGAATATTGATTATCTGGTAATGTAGGTATTGTCTCTTATATTCAGGAGTTAAAATGAACCAGTGTTATCTGAAACCAGGGTGGTACTTTCAATTAAAGGTACAATAAGTAAAATATCTTACTTTAGAAGGAGTTGTGATTATTTTGTAGTGACTTCCATCCCTTGTGATCTTTAATCTCTACAGCACATGGATATCATGATATGACTATGACCACTAGATAGCGCTACAGTATAGAAACCATCCAGCAGCTAACATGCATGATGCCTGCTGCACAACCCCAGGTTGTTGGGGCGACACAGCCGTCACCTGATGCAGGTGGTCCAGCGAGAGAATACTGTGAGTGCAGACTGTAGATGGTGTATGAGGATATGTAAGGATGTAAGTGCAGCAGAATGTGGTAGGATGACAGCGAGCGCTGACCTTTCTGCTCTCCAGTTGTTGGTTGCTTATTCTACGATATGATTGAAAGCAGGTTACTGTTTTTACTGGTGAGGCAGATCGTATTAGACTGCAATAATGTGTATATGATTTAATAATCCCTGCATACTCCATAATATTATCTGAACCTCATATTGTTATCCTTTAACAGCTTTCTGTTTTTCACAACTCATCTCTTTGATTGCACACATTTTGATCCTATGAATTATTTGAACAGAACTGACAGTAAAGTTGGTTTTGACTGTACACATCACTGACTCTGTACAGGGTGGGATTATATGGGCAGACCATACCTGGCTATAAATTTTTAGAATCATAATACTTTACTAATTTGAGACGAAATTATGTAAATTATATAATTTTGTGAAGAGTATATGTTTAATCAACAACATTACATATTATAGCTTTAAACGATTATATAATGTTCATTTCCACCTCAATATTTTTATTCTAGCATCATACACAGTTTAAGAAGAATGATCTTTATTAATATTAAATCGGGCCTTGGTGCAGCCCCTCAGTTCATCCTCTGTGTAAAACAAGCTGTTTTAACTCCTCCTTCCTTAAGACCAAGTTTCCTTTAAATTAACTTTCTTCTGATTGCCTACCATTCACAACAACAAGCAGATGGGTGGGGTGTCTGTGCTCACCTGAGATGACCATATTAGGATCTCTTGAGCTTTGACTCACAAGCATTGCTTATATAGTGAGGCTTTAAACTTGAACATGAACATCCACCACTGATACAACAAATATGGCAAAATGTCCTCCAGGAAATCACTGTGAACTTAAGCAAAGGTTATCATCATGTAGATGTAGAAGCAAAAAAGGAAAAGAAAAGAAAATTTAAAAGAAAGAAAGAAATGCCTGAACAGAACTACTGTAGGAAAATAACTGGAATATCAACCTAACAAGAGGTTACAGAGAAAAAGTGATACAGCAGTGACCTCCAGTGGCCTCTATTTACATTACATTACATATGTTTTTTAGTTGTCTGGGCAATTAGGCTTTAGATAAATAAAATGCATCTTTCCAGCGGATTTTCAGCAAAGTATGTAAACTCTACACCATAAGGACAATAGGCTGAGGCATAACTGTAGTGAGGCAGAGATCAGGGTTTAAAACAGTTTAACAACATTGAGTGAAACTCTAATACCTTGTGTAACCCTACCAGTGCAGCAGCTTTCCTGCGCTCCAAGCTCTGCGTTGTGTTGTTTTGTGTTGGATTGGTGTGTGCAGCACAGAGACCAGTCGGACACAAGCTTTCAGTTTGTGGCTGGGATTGCACCATTGCACCATTTATTTAGACACCAGGGCATAAACCACTTCATCTCTGCTGCTGGCCCTTGCAAAGCAATTACAGTAAACACTTTGCTTAAAAATTAAAATATAGTTAAGTGCAACAAAAAAGCAAATTGTTCGAAATATAATCATGTAATTAAGGAACGTTTACAACAATCTCTGGGTCCAGGTGCACGTGTGAGACAAAATGAACATAAAAAGACTACTAGCAAACCATAGCTGAAGCGCTAATGCTTTGTCTTGTATTACTGTGCATGAATGAGCGCTCTGTTAACAAAATCGCAGCAGATATTTCCAAACAAAACATAAAACTACAAACTCCTCACACTCTCATCAGACAGTACATGAACATCTGAATACACTCAATGTATACATAATTTGACTGGACATTTTACAAAGTATAATACTTATTTTAAACGAAACTCATGGGGGATGCCACTAACAGTACTTACCTTCTTACAAAGCAATCACACTGAGTCAAGATGGCGCCCACGCAAATGAGAAACTACCATGTCCTGTGGGGACAAATGCCCCAAATTGCTCGAATTTACAGTGTATACGCAGGTCAAGAGTGTCACCCTGTGATCTGTTCAAGTCACTACATTACACTTGAAACTGGCAGGAAACTGTCAACTTGTGTTTTAAGGGGCATCTGATGAAACAAAAGTGTCTGCTGAACAGCAGACATTATTCATTAGCTGCTACTTACTTCCCACGTCTGTCATGGTCCTGGGTCATCATCATTTTTGAGTTTGTTAAGCTTTTTGTGATTTTTTGCAAAATAATGAGATTCTGATGTTTGCTGCCTCTGAGTTTTGTAACTTAAGTTCTAGTTCCTAGTTACTGTCTAACTTAGTCCTCAGTCAGTTCTCTTTGTTCGCTTGCTGTCTCATGTTTGTTTTCTTTGTTTGTGTCAGCCACTTTTGTTCCCCCCCTCGCTCTCTGTCTCTTGGCTTTGTCTGCTCTATATGCTATTGTCTTCCCATGGCAAGTTGTGTGTCTTAGTCTAATTCTCCATGTGTGTTTCTCATACTGTGAAGCATAACTGTGGCATCATGGCCCTGAGTAAATGTGGTTATCCCAGCTGGACCTAAAGAAAGCTCCAGCCGACCCAGGAGAGAAGGACAACTGCTGACTAAACAAAACCCTTAGCGATCCCTTATGGGGCAGGAGTATCGGGATAGTTGAGACGCATTTTTTTCTAAACACTGCGTCTCTGTGGCTTTTAAACCCCCAAAAATCTGCGCCATGTATAAGTAACTTCTTCAGTCTCAGCTGACTGCAGGTTTCCCCAATCTTATAAACATTTGCACAATAACTGAAACTAGCACCACTGAATGAACAATGGGCTGTGAGGTCAGCTCCTTGATGATTAATATGCAAATTGTCATGACCATTGATCAATAATCACTGATCAAAGACCATTAATGAAAGATCATTGATCAAGACCATTGATAAATGGCCATGATTACCATTCACAGAGAGTTGGGGAATGGCTGCAATCAGTTCAGAGATGGTCTTTCCCTTTTCACATAAATGGCCTCCATGACTCAAACCAGCGTTCCTCCCTGTCCAGGATGTTACATCCTCATCCTTGAAAGAGTGTCCACTGGCTTGATGAGGTAGCTCTTCTGTGTTGTGCCATCCGCTTCGCCAGAGGTTATTTGATTTCCCTGAGGGGACCTAAGGGTACATCTTTCGCTATGTTACAATGCTATGATTGCAGCCATTCAACCAAATTTCTCTGAATGGCACTCATGGCCATTGATCAGGGACCTTTAATCAATGGACAATAAAGGCACAAAGGCATGTGCTGTGATGCTCACACCTCTGATGAAGTCTCACAAGTATCAGCTTTCTTTTTATTGCTATAAATATGGATATGTACTGATAAGCAGTGTTGGTCAAGTTACTTGAAAAAAGTAATCAGTAACTAATTACCGATTACTTCCCCAGAAAAGTAATCCCGTTACTTTACTGATTACTTATTGTCAAAAGTAATTAATTACTTAGTTACTTAGTTACTTGTTAAAAACACGATTTACAACCTGAATAGGTGATAAAGCGATAGATCTTTCAGCCCAATTCTACTTTTTCTGCATAATCCATCATACAAAATGTCATCAAATGGAAAAGTCTCTTTTTAAAACTTGTTTTATTAGTTTTAATCTTTTAACTTTATGCATCAAGCAAAAATGTAATTATCTGCAACATTCACTGACTGGAAGAAATTAGTTTAACATTTAAACCTATTTTCTGCACATTCCAGCTCATAAAATAAAATATATTTTGTGTTTACACTCAGTCTTTCAAATAGATGCAAGTAAAACACAGCAGAAAATAAATAAAGTCAAAGACTCAGCGGTCCTGTTGCTCTATTTTCACCTGTAAAACAGGAGTGGGGTAGGCGGAGGTTTACCCTGGTGCAGGTGTGCCGCGGTCAGTGGAAGAATCCACGAGTTTCTCTGTGAATTTCCCATTACGTCATAGCTACTCGGTGCTTGTTGGAAGTTTAGGGGGTTTTTTTCGCTGTAAAAAGAAGTTTTCTTCCCACGCACGATGGACGCTAATGTTTTTGTCACTTTTTATGGAATCAAACTCAAAGTAAGGTCAGTACTTCCACGCTTTAAACGCTGCACGCTCATACTCTCTCCAGTACTCGATATATGATCCAGTGTTGATCTGCACTCAGCTGTTGTCACGATGGTCGCTCTCGCTTACGTCACTGTCGTGAGACATTCTCGCTAAAAAAATCACGGTTTTAGTAACGCAGTAACTCAGCGTTCCTACGGGAAAGTAACGGTAATCTAATTACCGTTTTTGCAATAGTAATCCCTTACTTTACAGATTACAGTACTGCCCATCTCTGCTGATAAGTGATCAGAATTATAATATTTCAGACTGCCTGAGGCAAAATTGTCCCCGATTCAAATCAAATTGAATAAATTAAAAAAAAAAAATAAAAAAAAAATAATCAGAGACCCAGCCCTAGTAGAACTTTTAGAACTTAGATCTTAGAACTGTTGGAACTGTAGTAGTGCTACTGCCCTCTCCACAATAGTTGGAATAATAAAAAAAAAGGCCACTCCACAGACAGGAACACGAATAAGCTACTATACTGCTTAAATCTAGAAAATGGATAGGAGGACAAACATACGGCCTACCTGTGACTGCCGTGCAGCCTGGTTATCTTGAAGAAAGTACATCAGTGCTCAATACGGCACTCGCAGAAGGAAAATGAGCAATGATTGGGGAAAAAAGCCTATATTAATCAATCAATCAATCAATCAATCAAGGCTTTACTCGCCTCTGTCAGTGCGCCCCAGGGTGGCTGTGGCTACAATGTAGCTGCCATCACCAGTGTGTGAATGTGTGTGTGAATGGGTGGATGACTGGATATGTAAAGCGCTTTGGGGTCTTTAGGGACTAGTAAAGTTGTTGACTCCAGTTAATTCTACAAGACATGCTGTGTAAGTAAACAAACAACAACAGTTTATTCTGCATTTCTTGAAAGATCACATCCCCCAAACTTAGTTTAGAGGGTGGCGGCGGCGCTGCATCTCCGGCGGCCTGTCCCGGGTCCAGTGGCGGTGGCGACGCTGCTCCTCCAGCGGCCTGCGGCGTAGCCCCGACGAGCGACCGCGAGGTGTGGCACCTACGATGTGCTGGTCGCGGACGTGCTGTTCATGCTGGCCGGGCGGGTTGCGGACGTGCTGGCCCCTCCGGCTCTCCGAGGTCTTGCGCGGGCTCCTCCTGCTCGCTAAGCTCCTCCGGTGGCAGCGCAGGCTCCACAGGCTTGCTGAGCTCCTCTGGCTCGTTGAGCTCCGGCACAGGCTCCTCCGGGTCGCCGAGCTCCTCTGCTGGCGATGCCGGTCCCTCCTCCAGAGGCGGTAGCGGCTCCGGCTCACTGAACTCCTCCTGCATTAACGGCTGGTTAAAAGCAGTGTCAGCGAGGTTATCATCCACTGCAGACACAGACAAAGATGGTGAGGAAAACGAAAAATTGTCCTTATTACTCACCCCAGCCGGCTCTTGAGATGTCCGGGAATCCGGCTGTGGTGAGGAGCACCGGCGGCGCAAACGTCGTTTCCGCGTAGACGTCAGGGCCGGCGCGTCAGGCTGTGAATCCAGTAGGAGAGTGGAGGTGGAGGGTACAAAGCAGAAAGTCCAGGACAACTGGGTTGAGGGAGTCCACCAGCTAGGGAAATTTAAAAAGCGTCTCCTGCAGCCGCCTCTCCACGGCGCGACGCAACCCTTACTGACTCACATAGTCGGTAAACTTTGTCTAGCACCTCCCTCCTGAGTCTCTCTTCAGAGTCCGCTGGGTCCATACCCGGCGGGATCATTCTGTCACAGTTTGGCAGGGCAAACTGTGGGGATGTAAGGGAAAAGAGGACCCAGGCGCAGAGCTCTGAATAAAGACAGATTTATTTAAAGTGAAGTTAACAATAAATGCACCATTCATCCCCGTTGCTCCCCAAGACTCCCGTGAGTGTCTCCCACTCAGACGTCCGTGTTCGTGCTCCCCGCTGTAGTGTTTCTGCACACCCTGTGCGTGCTGCCCTTCCTCTCCGCGTTCCTCCTGTAGCAAAACAATAGAGGCAGCCGTTGAACACTGACCCCCGCGCGCACACACACGATCTGCACTTCCTAAACACACACACTGGCTCTGTCCCAATTCAGGGTCTGCACGCTTGAAGTACGCATTTCAAGTGCGGTTACGTCACCGCCACGCGACAACGGCTGTCCCAATTCGAAGTGTACTTCAAATGCATGCTCCAAATGCGCCGTCAATTTCCCCAAATATCAAGCGTGGTCCGGTGCACGCTTCGTGGTCCCATATATCCCGCAATTCATAGCGCGGCAGTGGGTGTGGATAATTTGCCGCAAAATACGGCAGAAGGGAGCAGCCGAAGAGACTTTTTTTTTTCTCCAAACTTTATTGAACTTATAAAGCGAACAGTCAGTCATTCCAGTTCAGTTTGTACAGTAAACATACAAGGCGAATAAGAGTAACAATATGCAGCACAATGAAAGGATAAAAAAAATAAAGGATAGAAATGAAAAAAAGAAAAAAAGGGGGAATGTGACAGACTTCATAACAACTTTGTACTTGAAAGTTGTGACAGCTCATTCCTTAAACATTTCTGAATGAATTTCAATCAACGATAAACTCTTTTATTGGAAGTTAATTTAAGAGAGTTTAAGTAATATTCAATTTCAATCAAAAACAAATTAAATGATGGGGGTGAGTTTTGAAATTTACATTTATGTACGTGGAATTTCCCTAATAAGACGGAGCGGCCGAAGAGTGAACTGTCAAAAGTACTGAATATGACGTCACTTATTTATGTGCGAATGTTTAATAATTAAAGTCAGTCATATATCCACAAACACAACAAGCTGAAAGTCAGTGATATATGTACATATATATATATATGAAACCTGGATCCCCCGCAGCCGGTTACCAAGATTACGTGAAGTACCTTCAGAAGGTCTGCTAGATGATGTTAATGCAGCACTACGGACACTACCTACAACCACGATTACCGACACTAACAAGCTGATCTACAATACGGCAGCAGTGATCAGTGAGATGCTTGGCTACAAGTTGAACAGCCACAAGGGGCAGTACACTCCATGGAGAAGGAGGCTAGAGGGCAAGATCAAAGTAGCACGGAGGGAGGTTAGCCAACTAACGGAGTTGCAGAAAGAGGCGGCAAAGAAGGTGCATAAGAAATACAGCAAGCTGTCCATACCTGAGGCCTTGGAAACTGCCAAGCAAAGACTCACAGCCTTGGCCAGCCGCTTGAGGAGGTACACCAGAGAGATAGAAGGCAGGAGAATAAACCAGCTGTTCTCCACAGAACCAGCAAAGGTGTACTCTCAGTGGCAAGGGAACAATAATAATAAGAGAACAGCACCACCAAGGCTGGAGACGGAGCAATACTGGAAGAGCATATGGGAGAAGGATGCAACCCATAACGGCAATGCTCAGTGGCTAGAGGATCTGAGGGCAGACCACAGCGACCTCCCTGAACAGGGTCCAGTAACCATCACAGTGGCAGATATCCAAGAAAGGGTCTCCAGTATGAAGAGTTGGACAGCACCAGGGCCCGACATGGTTCACGCCTACTGGCTAAAGAAGCTGACTGCACTCCACAAGCGAGGCGGGAGACTGAACTAGAGGCGGTGAAGTGGCGGGAGACTGAACTAGAGGCGCTGAGGTGGCGGGAGACTGCGCTGGGGAGTCTGTGTTGTTATGTAGATGTTCATGTAATGATAAGGTTTTCCAGCAGGGGGCAGTGTATTTAAGAAAGCTCATGAACGCCTCCAGGGGAGCACATAAAAGAAGACTGGTCTGTGGTGTGACATAAGAATGGTGTTAATAAAATGTTTGGAGCAGTAGCTCGCAAGGCATAAGTGGATGCTGTGTTATTTTTAACAAGCGCTACGAAGACAACACAGGGATTATTTAAGTATTCTGATTCTGAAAAACAGAAGCATGTTTGTTATTATTAGACACCAGCTCTTCTTTTAACAGTCTTTTAAATAAGGAGGCCAACTGGTGTTTGCAAGGAATGTTCTTTGCTTTATATTTGATTTTAGCTGATCAATTCTGTGCCTCCTTTGCCACATTGTTCCATTTTATCATGTGCTAAATGTTTCAGTGGACAAAAGTGAGGACAGCAGCAAGGCCACTGGATCACACATAGAATGTTGTTTGCCATTATTTACTGAAATAGTTGGCTTAATGTGTAGATGGGAACACATGCTGCTCCAAAACCTGGAGTAAGAAGAGCCTACTATTTAGCCCAAAACATTAAATAAATAAATAAATAGATCAAGGGCGTAGATTTGGCATGGACGGAAGGGACATGTTCCCACCAATATTCAGCGATTATTGAATTGTCCCCACCAATAATTTGATCTATTCGAGTAAAGAAAATCAAACCCGATAGAAAGAAAAAATGTCTCATTCACCCAGCGGTGCAGAAAGAGTTAAATTACGTTCTCTACTGGAATCCTACCTCATGTGACAAATATGGCCAATGTGATTGGCTGTGCCTTTCAGGGAGCTCTGTTTAGTTTTAGCAGCGGCAAGCCTGCGCTGCGAGGAGGAGAGGAGGATGGCAGCAAAAAGGAAGAACTTGGATATAAGTATTTTTCAAAGAAACCTGTAAGTCACTTAAACCCAAATTAACTCATAAAATGTGTCCATCATAATAACGTTACAGGCTATGCTAGGCTTTGGCCCACATCAGTCTAAAACTGTATGTAACCATGAATAACGTGTTTTGGAAACTAACTGCACAACAGGCAGCACTATTAGTTCTCTCAGTCTCAGAGCAGCATTTCTAATTTTGATTGAAACTGTCAGAGAAAACGGCAGCCTCGAGCAGCCAGGATATTAGTTTACAGAGGCTGATAAAATTATATATCTAACATTAAAATGTTGATGACACAATAATTTCATCCTAATGGTACTGACATATTCTTAGGGTTAATTTTTGAGACAAAATGTCATGAGGTAGGCATGATTTTGCAAATATCCACCTTGTAGTGCAGGTTGCACAAATTGTTTTAAAAATGCACTCACCCTACAAACATTACTGATGAGTCAAGATCTGCACAAAGTGACAGAAACACTGAAGCAGCTGCACATTTTATTCTTATTGTCATGTATGTCCTGTTTGTCAGGTGACAGAAGAACCAACACAAAGCTCAGAGAGCAATGGTGACACAAGATCACAGTTGAAACTGGATGATGACTTGTTGGTTCATGACTGTATTTGAAGCACATGTGTGACTGCATGTATGTGGAGTGTCTCACTGTTATTTATCAGGTGACAGAGGCAGCTCTGCCATGTAGCTCAGACAGAGGTGGAGAGGCAAGGTCACAGGTGACTGACTGATGATTTGGTGCTATAGATTAACTAGTATTTATTATCATGACAACTGTTGGGCTGCTGATGTAAATTGTTTCATTAGTGTATATCTGACAAAGAATCTGAATTGACATGTCTCACTTTTTATATGACACGAATCAATGTGTTATTTTATCAGCTGGCAATATGTCCTAGTGCAGTCAGAGGGGAGGAGCCGGGGCCAAAGGTGAGGCACATCAAGCACAGAATAATAATTTTAATCTGAGGATAAAACACATGTACTGAGGCTGAAAGAAGCTTCAGTGCTCTCAGAAGACTAAAAAGATGGCTAAGATTAACAACGACTCAAATGAGATTAAACAATGCTGCTGTGTGTCCACCAGGAGAGACTGGACAGTATAGATGCAAAACCAATATGCCAGCAGTTTATCTCAGTTAACGAGAGGAGAAGGCATGTGTGTGGCTCCTTCACATAGTGGACATTCAGTTGTTGTGTGGGACACCTGTAGTCCATGTCTGTTGCTGTAACAGTAGTTCATGTTTAGAATAGAAAATCTCAGCTCACTGAGTTGATCGGGGCAATAGTGCCTAAAATGTTGCATAATTTTGCTGAGAGATCTTTTGCTTTGTGGTCATCTTAGATGAGTAGCTTAATGGACAAAAACCACCAGGTCATTCAGTGTTCCCTTAGTGCCAAAATATAACAGATGTTGGTGTGCTATAACTGAAGTAATGATGTTAAGTCCCCAAAGTCATATTCTTTTATTGTCATGACTGTATTTGAAGCCATTTTTATTTTTGTATGATACCTGATTTATATGAAATATGGCTGAAGTAAACTAAACCCTAAAATACTTAGTCATTTGTTTAATAGTAATTTAACATTATATAATTCACATATAACTATGAATTGTGATTTTAAATGGTTTAAAAGCACGTAGAATAGCATATGTAGGCAAGTATATTTCTCCTCTTTTTATTAAGAAGCAAAAACAAAACGGAAAAAAAAAAGAAACAGGGCAGAGTTTGGTGGTTGAATCATCCGTCCCCACCAATGCCAAAACCAAATCTACGCCCTTGAAATAAATAAAAAGAAGCAAAGTTTCCTGGTTGGTGAGGAAAATACACCTACACTTTGAGCCTTAATCCAGCAGGAGACGCCAGAGTGAAGCAAGAGAAAAACAAGAGAAAAATAGAAGCCTGAATGCTGCAGTTTAAGGTACTCTTTTTAATAACATCCAAATGATTATTCACCAGCTGCAAAGGCCAGGGACCCCAAACCCCTGACAACAGCCACATACTAAAAGAAGAGCTCAACAATTTCTTTGCCCTGTCATTTCAATTGATCTGACAATCTGTTATTTATTGTTATTTAAACACAGATAAATATTATTTTGAGAAACAATCATCTGATTTCATGCGTCTGAATACACTTATTTTAAAATAAGCAGGTCAACTAAAGTTCTTGAGATAATAAAAAAGGTTTCATATTAATTGTTTAATATTCTTTTTAAATTAAAAGAGACCTTAAGACTAGATGAATTTCACACTGATCCCCACTTACTTATTATTTGATTTTTTTTTTTAATTTTCAGTGCCCTATCTACAAAGTGACCACACAGAAATGAAGAAAACAGAAAGGCAAACACATCAACAACAAAGAAAAGAGAAGACAGAAACACAAAATCGCAATTTAAGGGGAAAAAAATCAAAGAGAAATAAATGATAAAGAAATTACATCAATCAAGCAAGACATGTAAATGACTAGATAGTGGCACAAACAAAAAAAATAGTCACAAAAAATACAGAGACATGAATGGAGCAGGCAGCATACAAATGTTGGTGATTACCTCATAAAGGTGAAAGAGTCCAACAGCAAGTATTAAAAAGTGATCAGATTTAAATATTAAAGCTTTTTTCACAGCACAGATCCTAAAATTCCAAAGCAGAAAAATCACAAATGTAGATAATTTATTGGACTTAGTTACTGAAGCTGCTACAGGGACTCCCAAGCTTTTATTTCTTTTATTGGAGATCACGAGTCAACATGTTTGTTCAGAAAAAAGGTCTAGAACAATGACTTCTCACAAGAACACGACCATATTCACTGTAAAAAACTTTGACATTAATGATGTACTAAGGATTTTCTTGTATAACAGTAAAAGGTTTTGCTTTTACAATTGTATATATGTGTGTTAAAGAAATATATGAATATAGAGTGCATGCATCAACCGACATTACATTTCTACACGGTTAGGAATATATCACCACCTGTTGCTTTGGCATGTTCCTGGCAGCATTTAGACAGGATTAAAAAAAAAGAAAAAAGAAAACGGAAAATCTCTGTTTTCAAAAATACCCGTGTACATGTGGACCTAGCCTTAGACTCAAACTGGCTTTTTACATCAATGCCACAAAATGGCAGTTACCTGCAAACATTAAGGGCAGCACCATGCAGGAACAGGAGAACCTGTTATATATTATATTTGTCCAAATCCATCCCATACAAAAGAAAACAAATATAAAGTCACTAAATAATCTCTTACACATTTAACAACTTTAATGTAACTATAAGTTGAATGTTGGACAGTCATTTATAAGAAAAAGACTTAAATATAAAATACAATAATAATCATGTGGAATTAGTTTGTGGAGTTTTATGATTTTTAAATTACTTTAAATTGCTGTTCAAGGCAATTTCAGCACGGTGCTGTAAAAGATGTTGACAGTCAGTCACTTCTGCTGCTGTTACAGATCTCACTGTGGATCCGTACTACTATTTCTTCCTTTCGTTGTTCTTTGGAAAGTTTTGGTATGCTTGAGTTTTTAATCATTTGTGCAGCAACATCAAAACATTCTATCCATTTATGCTCATTTCCACCCTCTTTACCTTTTCCTCCTCCATTTCCATTTCCTCCTCCGTTCTCATTTCCACCTACGTTTCCTACTCCATTCCCATTTTCTTGTCCACCCCCTTGATTTCCTTCTTGTCCCCCATTCCCATTCTCACCTCCATTCCTATGTCTGTTTCCATTTCGTCCTCCATTTCCATTTCCTCCTCCGTTCTCATTTCCACCTACGTTTCCCACTCCATTCCCATTTTCTTGTCCACCCCCTTGATTTCCTTCTTGTCCCCCATTCCCATTCTCACCTCCATTCCTATGTCTGTTTCCATTTCCTCCTCCGTTCTCATTTCCACCTACGTTTCCTACTCCATTCCCATTTTCTTGTCCACCCCCTTGATTTCCTTCTTGTCCCCCATTCCCATTCTCACCTCCATTCCTATGTCTGTTTCCATTTCCTCCTCCGTTCTCATTTCCACCTACGTTTCCTACTCCATTCCCATTTTCTTGTCCACCCCCTTGATTTCCTTCTTGTCCCCCATTCCCATTCTCACCTCCATTCCTATGTCTGTTTCCATTTCCTCCTCCATTTCCATTTCCTCCTTTGTTCTCATTTCCACCTCCATTCCTATTGTCATTTCCATTTATTTTTTCAGAGATCATTTTAAGTAACTCATCTTTCGCTGCTTTTCTCAAAGTGTCTTTCAGTACATCTTCCCCTTCTTCCAGGATCACGCTGTCATAGACTTGTCTTTTGCTGTAATAGCATCTCCGGTCAAATAGTGACATCAGGGCTGCCAGAAAAATCATAGCCAAGAGCACAGAGAAGCCTATACGCTGAAAAAGAAACATAAAAAAATCTGCTGATTACAGGCTGCTCGATTAAAATAAGAATCCAGCAAACATTTTGACTTTCCATAATCATTGGCTGGGACATGTGTAAAAATCCAGTCTTTAAGTCTGACATCATTAGCTATTTCTGGATCCAAACTCTGCTTCAGGTCCCAAGTCAAACAAACACTGAGGTTTACGAACTGATTAAATTCTTTCATCTTTAATAAAATGATCAGTGTGGCTGCTCTACCAGGTGTAACAATTAAGCTTAACATCCAGGCATCCATGAAAACAGAATTTATGAAATTTAACGGAGTTAGAAGCCAGCAGGAAGTCAGTTTGCTAGCTTCTGAAACTGGTGGAACAACCTTCCCATAGCTATTTGCGCGTCTGACTCCATCCAATCATTTAAATCACGATTAAAAACTCACTCATTTAATCTTTCTTTCCTGGTTAGTTGATGCCTGTATTTTATACTTAATTCCTATTTTATCTATGTTTTTAGCAAGTTTGATTTGATATTCACTTTTAATCTTGTGTAATTAGTGCTATTGACCTGTTATCATATTCAGTATTTTGTTAATGGTCTTATATTAATCATGTTTTAACCAGCTGTTTTATTTTGAATCACTTTGGTGTACCGTTGTTTTTTAAATGTGTTATATAAATAAAGTTGTATTGTATTGTTTCCACCTAAACATGATATAGCATGTTCTGACTGAGAGATTTCTGAAAAATTCAAACGTACAGCTCTGCTATCACTTCCAGCATAAATGAAGACAGAAAACTAAACAGCAGTGACGTTTGTAGGGTTACTGAAGTTGGGCTAGCTGGTATATAATGATGTGCTACATGGTGGCTTTCTGCACAGCTATAAACACATTAGCACAGTGACAATGTTGCCAACTTAGCAACTTTGTCGCTATATTTAGCGAGTTTTCAGACCCCCTTAGCGACTTTTTTCTAAACAGCGACTAGCAAATCTGGCGACTTTTTCTCTTGTTATTGGAGACTTATGACAACTTTTTCACATGAGCGCACGTATCAATCTTACTTTTAACAAGCAGCGAGTGCTGCTGTGGACACCTCGCCCATGTGGAAAAGCTCACAGGCGGCAGGTAGTCCTTACGCAGCAGTCGCCCCCAGCTGATGTCAGAGCAGGAGATATTCACCCCTACGCGTACAACTGCAAATGAATTGCGCATGAGCGAAGCCGCTGCAACGCAGGGTGGGAGCAGCAGTAACTGTACATTTTTCTTAGTGCATTGATTCTTAAATCAATGCACTAAAATACATCATTCCAACCACTGCAAACTTAGAAATCAGATGTCCTTGCAGACATACACACACCAAAAAAAGTAACTTCGCCAGTGTGCCTATTTCGGGTCACTTTCCCGGTCCCAAGTCCGGATAAAGAAGGAGGGTTGGAATTATTGAAAACAATAATAAGACAATAGAAAAAAAATTGTAAATTGAAATTCAATTTGTAAATTGAATTTAGAATAAATATATTCTAAATGCTTTTAGGGTGTTTTTTACTCACTTTATGTCTCTTCCACTATGTATTTCTCTCTCCTACAGCATCTGTTACAATTACATAGGCAGGACCAATTATGCAAATTAGGCAATGACATCATTTAGCGACTTTTGGTGATTTTTTTGGACAGCCAATAGCGATTTTCCTTACTGAGGAGTTGACAACACTGCACAGTGAAGCTGGAGGATGAATGCTAACGTTTTTGGAAGCAGGTTTCATCATGTCATCACTTAAAGACCAGATAGTTCCAAAGAGAAACTCAACCAACATCATGGGCATTACAATGATGTGAGTTTGCATGTCAGTGTGACTTAAATACCCTTGTTAGACTTTCTTGCAGTGGTGTTAGTGAGTTTTACATAACGGTAAGCAGAGATGATGGGGATGTTCAGGCTCCTTTGCAGCCATACAGTATGTCCTATTGAAAGTCTTCTGCAAAATGTGGTCCACAAAAATTTAAAAATGATTTTGCACTGGATATTTATTTTGCAAAGTGGAAGTAACGTATTTAGCCTTCCCCCAAGTAATAGTTATAATTTACTTAGGTAGATAAAACAGTGCATAGGTTGTGTTAAAATTTGGCTTAACACACATAATAAAGTAAAAGTATTTATGACACTTTTTTAGAAATAAAATACATGGTATTATTGGATTACTATTGATTATTCACTGGTTTTTATATCTTTTTAATGTTGCAACAGTTGACTATTTTAATTAATTATATGTTTCTTTTGTAGCTTGATCTATTATAATGAGATGATGCTGGGACTTCAACAGTGTTTGCTGTGACAGAACAGCGTTATAAGATATGAATAAAGTAAGAAAAAAACTCACTCTTGATTTGTTTTTCAGGGTATTGATGTCCACATTTTCTTCAGGTGTCATGTTGGTTTTATCTTTGCAGGCTAACTGTGATTGCTTTTCAGAATGATCATTCTGACAGCAAACATACCAGTCTCCATCGATGAGCACAGAAATAGCCCACAGCACACCAATACAAAGTGCCTTGATAATGCGACTCCAGAAAACACCACATAATGCTCCCCTGCAGTTTGAATTCTTTTGTTGATCTTGCTGCTCATCAAGTGGTTGATGCTCCACATCAGGTTTATCAGGCTTTTTTAGCCACCAAGCTAGCAAAAGAGCTAGCTTTTCTGAACATACAAATATATAGTAGTTGCAGGTTCTCTGTAATATCTTGTCTGTCCAAAGTATTAAGAAAAAAATTATAAACACCGGCATAAAAAGGTATATCCAGCAGTCTGTATCGACATCTATGCAAGTGCAGACCACATCTCTTTCAAGTAAAACATTATAAGTAAAACTGCCGACGATGGTGATAAAGACACTGAATTCCCTAAAGGGAAAGTTTTTTAGGAAGTCCTTCATTTCTGGCAGACAGTTTGTTCAACAGAGTTGAACTTGAAATGTGAAGCTATATAAGCAAAAAACCATAAGCCCTGCCTTTTTAGGCGGGGTGAGGAAAGAAAGAGAAAAAAGAAAGTAAAAAGCGTTCCACTGTTCTCGAGGGGTGTGAACTTTGTGATTAAATTATGACACCTCACAAATATACAGCTGCTTTAGTGCTTCCAAAGGACCGTAGTGACTATTTTTTTTTAGAGAACACAGTTATTCTCAAAACCAAGCCCTGCATTTATGTTTGTATAGATAAAAAATGACAAAACAGGAAGCAACAAGCCAGCACACAGCCAAAGACTTTTTGCAATCACCTTACTGCAACACAAGAGTCAGGTGAGGTCACTCATCAAATGCACCAGCCTGTATGACTGGGCTAGGGTATGACATTTGCTGTGCATACCGAAGATGTGTGGTCAAGATGTGTGGCCTTGGGTATAGTTGGTTGTCATAGGTTACTCTTGCATGACCAGTTGCATAAATAACCATTCCTTAATTAAATTGAATTTAAGGTCTTGGCTCAAAATTGGTACTCTTATTTAGCCTGTATTAAACCCACTGAAAACAGATTCCATATTCTATGACTGCACTTTGAACTGATCATTGACATCATTAAAAACATCAGAAGTCCCGTATATCTTTTAAAGACAGTCTTTGTGGAAGCTTGAGTGAGCAAGTGATTAGGATATACATGTGTGGCTGTACATAAGTAAGATTATCAACTGATTAAGTTAACCCAGGGTTTATCCTGCTCCCGTCCAGCCTCATGCCACGTCAGCTGGGGGTTCAGGAGAACCGCACCAGCCTCATGCCTCGTCAGCTGGAGGGCCCGAGGAGCCCGTCCACCCTCATGCCTCGTCAGCTGGAGGTTGTTGTTAGTTATATGACAATTGATTAGTATATTTGGTAACACTGAAGCTTGAAAAACCTTTGTTAAACTCTATGCTACCATTTGCTTTTTTTTTTTTTTATTCCGCCAATTCTCCGGCGTCTGACGTCACCTACAACATGGGTCGCTTACCTTACTCGTCACTTCCATCTGTTTTCCCCTGAGCTCCTCTGCCCAACGGGAAAGCGCTGCCTCCTGCCGCTCGTAGAGGTCCGAGTCTGCTGGGTTCCAATCGTGTCTTCGTGGCACGGGTCGTGTCATTCTGTCAGGCGTTGTGTGGAGGCGAGGAAGAAGGAACCCAAACGCAGGACTCGCAGGTACAGAAATGACGGGGATTTATTGGAGCGGGTGAATGAACAAAGCAGGAACGAAGGACAGAAGGAAACAATTCCAAATTGTCATTTTGTCAAATACATTTAAATGTAATTTAAATACTTTATTGATCTGACAACATAAAACTGATTCTATGTAGGGTCACTGTCAGTGTGTGCAACACAAAATTCATTTAGACATTAATTTGCATAAATATGCATATGCTTGGCCTATCATTTAGAACCGAAAGGTTGCAATCATCCAAACCTTCCATGATTTTCTGGTGTAGCTTTTGTCAGAACTTTTCTCTGAGGACAGAAAAACATACATGGTCGGGTCAAAAAGAAAAACTGAGTCAAGACACCACCTGCCGTGGATCCAAAGTCTATGCAATCAGACACCTGGATAAGGTGCAAATGACAGACTAAGTAAAGCCTGTGTTAATTCCATGGTTAAGTATTATAAAATTGCTCACTTAAAATTTATGACAAGGCTATTCAAAACTAGTTTTCAAACTAAAACTAATAGTGCCCAACTGCTTGTCAAATCATTCAACAAATGATCAAAGCTCAGATTAGACCATTTCATCCATAAGAAAAATGTTACCTCAGTTCAGCAAGGTTAAAGTGACCTGATTTATATTAATAGTTTACAACATAAATAATTGGAAGTAGGTTCACATCTCCAACTTACAATAGTTTATATGATTGATCATATTCTGTCAGAAATGAAGCTTAAAGTAAATCTATAGGTAAAGATGTCTTTCAAAAATGTGCATTTGGTTTATTCCATCCCCGTGCATTATTTTATTCCCTTTAATTTTATTACCCAAACTGGACTTGCAAATAAAATTTGAATAAACGCATGTTGGTTAAATGTAATTTTGATCACAAGACAGTTAACTCTTGTTGACTTGATGACTTAAGTAAGTGTCTGTTAGGGCAGAGCAAGAATGAACTGTCGAAGTTGTATTTTAGTGAATTTTGTATCTTGGATTTTGTTTCTTTGCCTCTCCTGTGTTACACATTTCTTGTCTAGTCTCCCCGGTCTCTATGTTTGTGCATTTCCTGTGTCTTCCCTGTCAGCTGTGCCTGCTGGTCAACTCTGCGTCTCCATGCCTGTCTTGTGTTTCCTGTTTTACTTTGGTAGTCTCGTGTCCTGTGCTCAGTGTTTTGCTTTAACCCTGTCTCATTAACTCTGATAAGTCCCGGCTGTGTTTCCACCTGTTGCCCATCCTCTACTTATCCTGCCTGCTTATTTTAGGCCTCAGTCTTCCCCTGTTTGTTGTCGTGTCATACCACTCTATGTGCTGTGTGTTTCCAAGCTACTTCACTCCTAGTTTTCTAGTATTTCTGGTTTCCCTAGTGTTTAAGTTCTTAGTCTCTAGTTTGGTTCATTCTTCGTGAGTTTGTGTTTCGAGTATCAACAGTGCAATAAAGCTGCCTGTTTGAGTTCATCTTCTCTGTGCTTACGAGTCCTGTGTTTGGGTCCTCATCCTGCCAGCCACAGCACCAATCCATGACAAGAACGATCTGTCGAGTCTGAATTCTGGGTCCTTACTTCCCACCGTTTTGACATATTCAAACAGTCTTTATGCTTTGCGGTACATTTAATTTGTTATTTGAGGCATCAGCATGTTGACGGAAGACGGGGAACACACCCACATAGAACCTCTTGTTCACACATTTCTAGAGCATCAAATGTGCATGCACTGAGACTTCAGCATGTTGAAACATGACAGGGTTTTTGTTTTTCATCGAGATACGTGGCCTCGGGTCTTCAGCACTCTTGGGGAGCCGTGGATGGCCACGCATCTGAATCAGAGTCAAAATCAGCATACTTTATTAATCCCTAATGAAATTATGTGGGTTACAGTTGCTCCAGTATCAATACAGCAACAGAAACAGACAAGATCTTTTACAATACAATATGTTACAGATTTAAGAATTGCAAGAAATAGCAAAATATATACAAATGACTCAATAATAAATATCAAGGATTGACAGAGGTGATTATAAATAAATATCAAGAATGTTGACAGGAATATTACAGAGTAATATGAGGTCTTTGCCTGGCTCACTAGGGGCATTATAGTAGTCTCTCACACTCATTTTCAAGTATGTTTCTTGGAAAATGCTCATACAGCCACTTGCTCACACACACAGAAAATGCGATGTTTCTTTATGTACCTTCCCTTTCTTGTCGTTCAGGTGTTGAGTAGAGTTTGAGTGTGTTTTGTTACAGATGCAGCATGTCTCTCTGTTTTAGCCTCAATCCACCTCCTGCTTCATTCCCCTCCGTCTTTCTGTCTTTTTTTATATTCCACACAGATAATAATATGAAAACAAGATTAGAAAAGAAGCCTACAGAAAGTGAACAGTGCCACAGTGCTCCTCTTGTGAAAGCAAATGTGTTTGGCACAACAAAGCATTCAGTCTATGGTTCTGTTTGTTACAACTGATGGACAGAACAGGTTTAATTAAAGGCCATGGAAGCAGGAGAGCTCCATCAGTAGTTGGCCCTTTTACCAAGGCAGGTGAGCAATGCCTCTTTAAGCTTACTCATATAATAATCATTCTTAGTGAGTGTGATCAAATGACTTTATGTTTTGAAAAATGGTCTCTGTGATTGAGAGAGACATTTGTAATCCTGACCACCTCTAAATGTGTTATTCAAGTTTCAATGCAATTTTATTTGTATAATGCCAAATCACAGCAGCAGTTGCCTTAAGGCGCTTAATACTGTAAGGTATTATATAAGAGGGAATCAAGACAGGAAGCAAGTTAGGGCAGAGCAAGAATGAAACTGTCAAAGTTGAAGAAAGAACAATGTTGCGTTGAATTCGGTTAGAACAGGTTCTGGACTGAGGACATGCTGAGACAGGCTCTGTTCGGAAGGGAAGGGGTTACCAGATGACAGGGAAAGTACAGCTGAAGTGGTGATGGAAACTGTCACTGTCAGGATGCTGGGTCATTGGCCCAGCATTTTGAGTTTATTTTGTATTTATCATTCCCCTTTGCTGCTTTTTGGAGACGTTTAAATGTAGTGTAAAGCGCTTTGGGGTCCATAGGGACTAAGTAAAGCGCTATACAAATACAGGCCATTTACCATTTAAGTTCCGTTTTTTACAGTTAGTGTTGAGTTTAGAGAGAAACAATCTTAGAGTGGCATGGAAATCAAATGGGGTGTCAATGTCACGGCTGTGGCAGCAGTCGTGCGGTATCTGAGAGTATGAACCCAAGATGCTTGCAAAGGCTGTGATGCGAGTGAGCTTTATTTACAGGAGTGGCAAAAACAGGAAATGCAGAACGGGGAGCTACCAAAACCTAGACCGGGGAAAACTTATGAAGTCACCTAAAAACCATAAAGACACGGGATGATGAGCAGGGATGACACAGAGAACGTAGAGCAGAGAGCTGACGATTTTTGTACAACCTTTTAAAACTATGAAAACTAAAATGAGAGACCAATCAGGTGTCACAATATTTATTTGTGCGAGTGCAAAAAATAGTTTGTCCGCACAAAAGAGAGAGAAGAACACCACCTGCAGATAAAACCTGCAGGCCTGACAGGAGGTGTATCACTCATTCACAGTGCGCATGCTCCAACCAGCGTGCAGCCTGTTACAGTCGCTCCTGCTTTTCTCTTAGTTTAGCTCTTTTTTCTTACGTATTCTTTTTTTTTCTGACTTGTATTTTCATCCGTTTATTATCTCTTACTCAATCATGTGGATTGAGAGAGTTTTTGTTCTTCTGGTGGCCGTGGAACTGTTACTTTTATCAAGGAACGGGACCGCGGCACATCTCCTACACTCACGGACTGTTTACTCCGAGATCAGCTGATCACCCTGATGCCGGCCGGTTCGCTGGCCAGGCCCGCAGAAGTACCAGCTGAAATTTGGAGGAAAACACATCGGGGATGCAGAGGTCAAGGACAGAAGAGAAGAAAAAAGGAGACGGTGAGACAGCGGAGGCTCGAAGCGAGGAGGAGGTATAAACCGTGTCTGCCGTCTATCGTGATGGGAAATGTGCGATCGCAAATAAAATCGACGAGCTCTCAGCACTGGTACGGAGTCAGAGGGAATACCGAGAGTGTAGCCTGATGTGTTTCACCGAATCATGGCTGCACCAGGACATTCCCGATGAGAATGCTTCCGTGGAAGGCTTCCACACTGTTCGGGCGGACAGGGACAGCATCGCTAGCGGTAAGCGGAAAGGAGGTGGGCTTGCTGTTTTAGTTAACAAGCGGTGGTGTAACCCTGCCAACATAACAATCAAAGAAAGGATTTGTTGCCCGGACACTGAACTGTGTGCTGTTGGACTCAGGCCGTATTATTTACCCAGGGAATTCTCTCACGTCATCTTGGTGGCTGTTTATGTTCCCCCCTCTGCTAACCCCACAGCTGCATGTGACACTATCCACTCTGCCATAGCTCGGTTACAGACTCAGCACCCAAGTGCCTTTATTGTGATCTCGAGTGACTTCAACCATGTATCACTGGACAATACACTAACAACATTCAGACAATATGTGGACTGTCCCACCAGGGGAGAGAAAATTTTAGACTTACTGTATGCTAACGTCAAGGATGCATACAGCTCCTCCACCCTCCCCCCACTTGGTAGGTCAGATCATAACCTGATTCACCTCACCCCCCACTATGTGCCAATTGTGAGGAGGGAACCTGTGACCACCAGGACTGTTAGGAGGTGGTCAGAGGAGGCAATAGCGGAACTACAAGGGCTGTTTTGAGGTGACCAACTGGGAAACACTCTGTGAGCCTCACGCCGAGGACATCAATCACCCAGCCTCGTTTCATCTTCAAAGTTCTCACTGATGGAAGGAGGTTTTGGCTCAAAATCTCACGATACATGGCCCCATTCATTCTGTCCTTAACACGGATCAGTCGTCCTGTCCCCTTGGCAGAAAAACAGCCCCATAGCATGATGTTTCCACCCCCATGCTTCACAGTAGGTATGGTGTTCTTGGGATGCAACTCAGTATTCTTCTTCCTCCAAACACGACGAGTTGAGTTTATACCAAAAAGTTCTACTTTGGTTTCATCTGACCACATGACATTCTCCCAATCCTCTGCTGTATCATCCATGTGCTCTCTGGCAAACTTCAGACGGGCCTGGACATGCACTGGCTTCAGCAGCGGAACACGTCTGGCACTGTGGGATTTGATTCCCTGCCGTTGTAGTGTGTTACTGATGGTGACCTTTGTTACTTTGGTCCCAGCTCTCTGCAGGTCATTCACCAGGTCCCCCCGTGTGGTTCTGGGATCTTTGCTCACCGTTCTCATGATCATTTTGACCCCACGGGATGAGATCTTGCGTGGAGCCCCAGATCGAGGGAGATTATCAGTGGTCTTGTATGTCTTCCATTTTCTGATGATTGCTCCCACAGTTGATTTTTTCACACCAAGCTGCTTGCCTATTGTAGATTCACTCTTCCCAGTCTGGTGCAGGTCTACAATACTTTTCCTGGTGTCCTTCGAAAGCTCTTTGGTCTTGGCCATGGCGGAGTTTGGAGTCTGACTGTTTGAGGCTGTGGACAGGTGTCTTTTATACAGATGATGAGTTCAAACAGGTGCCATTCATACAGGTAACGAGTGGGGGACAGAAAAGCTTCTTACAGAAGACGTTACAGGTCTGTGAGAGCCAGAGATTTTCCTTGTTTGAGGTGACCAAATACTTATTTTCCACCCTGATTTACGAATAAATTCTTTACAAATCCTACCATGTGGATTCATGGATTTTTTTTTCACATTCTGTCTCTCACAGTTGAAGTGTACCTCTGGTGCAAATTACTGACCTCTGTCATCATTTTAAGTGGGGGAACTTGCACAATCGGTGGCTGACTAAATACTTTTTTACCCCACTGTAGTTAGGGCTGGACCAGGTGACCCTGAATCCTCCCTTAGTTATGCTGCAATAGATGTAGGCTGCCGGGGGATTCCCATGATGCATTGAGTTTTTCCTTTCCAGTCACCTTTCTCACTCACTATGTATTAACAGGTTTCTTCCTGTTAAAAGGGAGTTTTTCCTTCCCACTGTTACCAAAGTGCTTGCTCATAGGGGGTCATATGATTGTTGGGTTTTTCTCTGTATCTATGAAGCGCCTTGAGGCGACTTTTGTTGTGATTTGGCGCTATATAAATAAAATTGAATTGAATTGAATTGTGAGATTCCTGACACCCCTCCCCCACCCATCACCCTCACTCAATACCAGGTTGAGATGCAAATGAGGAGACTTCACTCAGGCAAGTCTGCTGGATCAGACGGAGTGAGTCCCCTCGTCCTCAAGACCTGTTCCCCCCAGCTGTGTGGAGTCTTTCATAAACTGTTTATGCTGAGTCTGAGTCTGCAGAGGGTCCCGGTGATGTGGAAGACATCATGCCTCATCCCTGTACCAAAGATGCCACGTCCCAGTGGCCCCCAGGATTACAGGCCCGTGGCACTGACCTCCCACATCATGAAGTCCCTGGAAAGGCTCATCCTGGACCAGCTGCGACCCATAGTAAGACCACATCTGGATCCCCTCCAGTTCGCTTATCAGCCTCGTCTCGGAACTGAGGACGCCATCATCTACCTGCTCAATCGTGTCTACACCCATCTGGACCAGCCGGCGAGCACTGTGAGGGTCATGTTTTTTGACTTTTCCAGTGCTTTCAACACCATCAGGCCGACCCTCCTGGGTGATAAGTTAGCAGCGATGCAGGTGGATGCTTCTCTGGTGTCCTGGATTGTTGATTACCTGACAGGAAGACCACAATATGTACGTCTGACAAGGTGATCAGCAACACAGGGGCACCACAGGGGACTGTCCTCTCCCCCTTCCTCTTCACCCTCTACACCACAGACTTCAGCCACTGCACAGAGACCTCCATCTTCAGAAGTTTTCTGATGACTCTGCGGTGGTTGGATGCATCAGCAGGGATGATGAGACAGAGTACCGGGCTGTGGTCGACTCCTTTGTCACGTGGTGTGAGCAGAATCATCTGCAGCTCAACGTGGCAAAGACCAAGGAACTGATCGTGGACTTCAGGAAGACCAGGAAACACTTGACCCCTGTTTCAATCCAGGGGGTCAGTGTTGACATTGTGGAGGACTATAAATACCTTGGAGTTCACATTGACAATAAACTGGACTGGGCTAAAAACACCACAGCACTTTACAGGAAGGGCCAGAGTCGTCTCTATTTTTTGAGGCGACTGAGGTCCTTCAACATCTGCCAGAAAATGCTGAGGATTTTCTACGAGTCTGTTGTGGCCAGTGCGATCCTCTATGCTGTTGCATGCTGGGGGAGCAGGATGAGGGTCGCAGATGCCAACAGACTCAATAAACTAATCCGTAAGGCCAGTAATTATGTGGGGATGGAGCTGGACTCCCTCAAGGTGGTGTCGGAGAGGCAGATGTTGTCCAAGATAAAGACAATGTTGGATAACACCTCCCACCCACTCCATGACATGCTGGTCAGTCACAGGAGCACGTTCAGTGAGAGACTGAGATTACCGAAAAGCACCACTGAACGACACAGGAAATCTTTCCTGCCTGTGGCTCCCTGTACAACGCATCCACTTAACACACTGGTTACTGCTACAACTACACATGTTTCTTTTCCAGCTATTTATTTATGAGTGACTTATGTATGTATGTATATATATGTATATATTGTACTATTCTTAGTTAGCGTATTGTCTGTCTTGTCTTAATGTTGGTTTATAATGGAGCACTGTAACAAAAAATTATTTCCCCCAGGGATCAATAAAGTATTCTGATTCTGTTTCCCACCTGGAGACAGTGTTTACATTGCAGTCTGCGTTTGTTGGCTTTTTGGCAGCAGCTGTTACATTCACTATAGTACCCTCACTGACACACAGAACAAAACAAGGCCCACACAACACACTAACTACCAGTGTAGGGACTAACGCGTTATTAAGTAACGCGTTACAGTAACTACGTTATTATTGTGGTAACGAGCACTTGCCTAAGGGTTTGGGTTAGGTGGGAGCCGCAGTGAGGTTATGCTTGGGGGTTGTTTGGGATCACGAGAGTTTGTGACTTGGACTTTGATTCTAAATCTCTACTACTACTTACTACTTTGCAAAATACATACGCAAATAAATGTAAATAAAGTTTTGCAAGGCGGTATGCAGCCTGTATGACTCGCCATACTGAACGTTACAAAAGCACATTAGTAAGGTTTAACAGATTTTTCACACACACACACACACACACACACACACACACACACAGAAGCATGGGCCAGGACAAAGGCATGGGCACACGGGTGCGCACAGACACGCAAGCACGCTCACAGGCGCTCACGCAAACAGATGGCATTTTTGCCCATAAAAAAAGTAAAAAACAAATTTTTAGTTTAAAATGAGAAAAATGCTATTGATGATAAAAAATGTCTATTTTGCTAAATGTCCTTGGGCAAGAGTTGCTCTCTGATGCAACCATCGGTGTGTCAATGTTTGAATGTTGTTTTGGAAGCACTTAAAAGCATAGAAAAAAAGGATTGTGTAAATGTGGTATGTTGTATAAAGCGCTTTGAGTGCTGCCCGCGAGTAAGAATCAGCCCATTTACCATAAATTTAAACCAAACATCCCCAACTACTTGTTTCTCTTTTGGATCTTTTACTTTTAATGACAAACCTAGATGTTCAAACAGTCTTTATGCTTTGGGATGCATTTCATTTGTTATTTGAGGCATCAGCATGTTGAAGCAAGAAAGGGAACACACCCACACAAATAAAATACCAACCTATTGCTCCCACAGTTTTAGACCATCAGCATGCTACTTTGAAAAACCAGCAACATGTTCAAGCACGACAGGGCGGCATTTTTTTTTCAAGATGTGTGGCCTCAGGTCTTCAGCACTCTTGTGGAGCTGTGGAAGGCCACGCATCTGGGGTCTTTACCTGCCTCACTAGGGGCATTATAGCAGTCTATCACCCTCGTTTTCAAGAACATTCGCTGTCTTACACACACAGAAAACGCAGTGTTTGTTTGTGTATCTTTCTTTGTCTTTATCTTTCAGGTGCTGTGTATGGTTTGAGTGTATTTTGTTAAAGATGCAGCAGTTGGAGATGCAGCATGTCTCTCTGTTTCAGCCTCAACCCACCTCCTGCCTCTTTTCTCTCTTTCTGTCTCTTTTCTTTTCATATTCCACACAGATAATATTATGAAAACAAGATTAAAAGATGAGCCTACAAAGAGTGGATAGTGCCATAGTGCTCCTCTTGTGAAAGAAAATGTGTTTGCATGACAAAGCATTGAGTCTATGATTCGGTTTGTTAGAACAGTTTTTTAAAAAAAGGCCATGGAAGTGTAACATAGTTAAATAGAGTTCAAGTTAAAGCATTGGCACCACCTACTGTTGCAAAAGTCACCCTGCAATATTTACAAAGGGTAAGAAATTCTGGGTAATCCTCAGAGCAATGGGGGATTCCTGTAGAGGTAAGGAATGTGCAAATGTCGTGGACAAAACAATCATGTTACTGTAACAGTAATATAAGTTGATCCAGTTATTTTTGGTGTCCCAGCGCTCTGAGTATAGTTTTGTATTCAGTTCATGTTAGATTTGTGATTATAGTTCTTGTGTTATTCATATTTAGCTTTTAGTTGAGGTTAAGTTCATGTTTAAACTCACAAAGGAGCATTTCATTCCTCCTGTAATGAACCGCTGATCTGTACCATAAGTCATCCTTGCGGGGGTTGTCGGAACTGTATGCGCAGGCGCACTGGGGACGGATGTGCTCAGAGGCATGCCCCGTAACGTGTATGGAGCAGTCTGTCGCGGCAGGAATAAGTTGTACAAAGTCCATGTAAGTTACGATAATACTTTGATAAGTATGATAAGTGTGTTTCTAATGTAAGGTATGTTGCTGCGTTTGTATTGTGAGCTATCTGAAAACCTTTTCATTCTGTATTTACGTTACTAACATCCATGTGCTATTTTTTAGCTAGACATGTGTGTCATGCAAGCTAGCAGCACCCCATGAGAAACGGGCCGAAGTGTTTAAGTGTTTACCGGAGTTTTTGCACCCTTGGCAAGCGGACTGAGGTATGTGATGAGAGGTGATCTGTTGTTATATTTTATTTAACTGAACTGTGTAACCCCTTGATGCTGTTTGAAGTAACCCCTTTTGTTTTATTTAATCTGTGACTGTGTATCTCAAAATTACTTGTTTGAACTTGCCTGAATTAACTTAAGCTCATTGTTGTTATTGCTCATTGTTATAGTTCAAAAGGTACTGTACGGGTATCAATTTTTTCTTATTTTATAGTTTTCACGGTGCTCAGCGTCCAGAGAATGAGCCGTGTGTGGTGAGGAAATAAATGGCTGCACCCGTTAGAGACTCTTCTGTCGTTCTTGATGCCAAAGGCTGCTACAGTGAAAACTCATCGCTGCCTTGCAGCCATCTACACTCATCTTATTCTTTCGTCGAACTGTGAGTAAAGGAGTGTATCGCATCATCCAGAGACTTATTGCCACAGAAGCAAGTTATAGACAAAGTTGAATGTGGAAAGTAACTCTAGACTCAACGTAGTATGTTATTAGTTTCTTGTTAGAGGCAGTTCCTATGTCACACTGGAATTCAGCCTCAACTTATGATGTTAGTATCTCGAAAACAATGACGAAAACCTGGATACCGATAAATTTAATGTGAAAATACGTGTAACTCAGCGAACAGATTAATTTAGAATTTCCAATATGCACATTTGGTATTTATAATACAACAGGCTGTGCTTACCCTTTTATATTTGGACCGGTCCTCTGCTCGCCTCGCCTCACGCTCTCACCACAGGCCAAATCTGCCTTCCTCAGCACACCAAAGATCCGGGTCACAAGGCACCAAATTGTTAAATCCTCCCGATTCTTTCGATCTTTGGGCTAAAGGAAGGACGATACTCGGTGTATAAATGCTCAATCAACAATTCCTTTATTACACACAATTCAACACTTTTGAGCATAAACCATCCGGATGGGGAGACATGCATGCAGAGGGTCACAGCAAATCTCCAACTGGTGGAGGGTGACTCAAACTCTTATAGCCTCTAGTGGCCCCCACCTAGTCGTAAAAACCTAAACATTCACATTCTTTCTCTCTCTGCAGTATGTTCTGTTCTTTTCTAATCAGACAAATAAGGCCATGACTCTCCGAAAACACTATTTCTTATAACTCAGCAGTATAATGCATCATAGACAATATCATTCATTCGCAATAAATCAGAAGTCTACAGCAGATACAAATCAGATTACCAAATGTAATAGTTATCATCTTCTCCTAATTCAGGAGAATAATGCAAACTAAAACTACATAATAATTTCACAATCTTTAATTAGGGGTGTAACTAGAGATGGCACGATACCACTTTTTTATGTCCGATACCGATACCGATATCATAAATTTGGATATCTGCCGATACCGATATGAATCCGATATAGTGTTTTTTAATCAACAAAACTGTTTTTTAAATATCTTGCTGCATTTTGTATAAGTTCATACTCAAGTTTAAAACAACAACTACACTAAAGCTATTCTGTTATACCTGTATACAAAAAAAATATTTCATAGTTCAGCAATACTGATCAATCTAATAAACTTAGACCTACACCATCCTCCCTATTCTGGTATTTTAAAGAGTACTTAGCGTAAATATTAAGCAACCTAACTAATAGGGTTCCAACTCCCAGCAACAACAAAAATAAATAAATAAAAAATAGGGAACCACCCCTCACGCGCCACCTCATGATGCTTAATCGACGTAATCAACCTTAATTTGATGCAGTGTGAAAAAAAATGCACAGAAATCAATTATTTTTCAAGAAATATTAAATAGATTCAACATCTTTCTTCAACAAAATTGCAGACTGCACAGATGGTACCTTCCCAAAGGAAAAAGTACTATAGCTTACTAGGGTATATATATTAGACTTAATAGTCACTATGTACAGTAATTGACTTCTATTCATTTTACATCAAATTAAAACTTTGGGTGTCAGATAATTATTTATTAAAAGCTCGACATTTTAAATGAGAATAAGAAAGAAAAGTATGTCTTTGTGCCCCCTTTTCCCTGTTCATGCCCTATCGGCCCCCCTGGCTAAACTTTGCTAGATCCGCCCCTGCACAGTTACCAGCGTCAGCTACGTAGAAAAAGATCCTCGAGTAGAAAGTAATATTAAATAAATTCTAACAACAGCTTATCAAGCTTAAACGTGCTGCTGTTGTTCAGCCGCTGGTTTCCTCTTTCTGGTGCAAAGTGGGCCAAAAACAAACAAGAGACACGGACTCGCGACAGAAAAGCCGATCAGCTGATCATTTAAGCAGTTTCACGATTGAAGTAGCAGCCGGAGAGCGAGAGGCAGTCGCTTGTTAAGCTTAACGTGGGAATGCTTTACAAACATTCAGAGATGGACTTACACACTTGCTTTACTTCTCTCGGGGATAACTTTGTCGGAGATGAAATGCCAGGTTGCTAGCGAAGCTCCACATGCTATCCAGACCACCGACAGGTCCCGCATGCCACAGCTGCTCTATCACGTGACGCATACTGCTCCGACTGCTAATGTTCTGAGGTGAGTTACGGCGTGTTGCAAGTTTTGCGAGGTGCTTTCGTGATATTTAATGGATCGGATTACATTTTTTATTCTTCTCCGATATCCGATCCAGTAATTTAGGTCAGTATCGGACCGATACCGATACGTAATATCGGATCGGTCCATCTCTAGGTGTAACATAGCATAAGATAATATAATAATCCCACAAACCCTTTCCACAATAAGGCACTTGCAAACAAACACATTTCTACTGCACCATTTGTCTTAGATTGGCCTCTTTTAAGGATCAATTGCCATTAAAACGTATTAAATCACTGTGATTAGGCAGGAGAAATAATGAAGAACGTGACTTCCTTTACTAGATTTTAGAACAAACATTTTTAACAAATCAAAGGGCACAGGAAACATTTTGAGAAACATTATGAGACAGGAAACATCTTGAATGAAATCAAAGGGATCATCTTCATCACTTCTGCAAATTCAGTCTTTTTCTTTTTAAACCACAGAACATCTGGTTGGTTTTGTAATGAGCTAACGTATATTCAGATGCAACACTATGTACTATGGTGAGCTTATTGTAAAACATAAAAAGTAACAAAGAGGAACATCAGATACCAACACGAACAGGAAGCAGCTGGTGTGTGGGTAAACTGGTGTCCATGGTGACAGTTACAAGGTAAACAAGCTGTTTGAAGTTAGTGCTGAAACTGAATGTGATTGGATAATGCTTGGTCAGAACAATGCATTGTTGTCAGACAACAGCCAATGGGCTGCAAGGTGGCTGTTAATGCAAATGTAACAGTTTAATTGTTTAAAACATCAAAAGCACCTCCAAATGACCTTCCATCTTTCTTAGAAAAAAAAGAAATTTGTTCTGCTGCTCATATAATTGTGACCTGTGTATTTGCTGTTACCAACACCAACCACTAATATTGCCTATATTATATGTAGCCTCACTGGATACAAGTACTGGAGTTCTTAATGTGCAGTCTTTTATTATCAGTGAAGACAGAAATGTCCCCATTTTGTCCAAAAATGTGTGTGTGTGTGTGTGTGTGTGTGTGTGTGTGTGTGTGTGTGTGTGTGTGGATATCTATCTATATCGCTATATATTTTTAAAAAAAATCAAATCAAATAATAAGAAAACTACAAAAACAAAACAAACAAATAAACCAAGTGAAAGCTAAAGTACTTCATTACTCTGGTACAGTTTTTGTATGCATGCTAAACCCAGTCAGTTTGTGTTCTGGTGCTTGGATTGGTGGGTTGACTGCTTGAGTTTTCCAAGCTCTCAGTGATGACTTCACGGCAGACACATACAGGTTCACATTATGTAGCAGTCCACTGCTGGATGTACAATTTTAATTTCTCTAGACTTTCATATTTTATTCAAAAAACTGAGGTAGCAGACTTATTTCTTCCTGTGCAGTCATGAAAAAAAAGTCTAAAAAGCACAATTTTAACATTATTGCATATTAAATAACTTAGAGAAATAGGTAAGAGATGGATTGGAGATCTAGGTTCACCAATTCTATGTAATACTGTAATTTTCTGCTGCTCATTCCTGTGCAATATCCCATCTGCCCTCACGTCATATTTCTTTTCAAGATTTTCTTATTTAATCACTAGTGTACATATATTTATATTTATAGATACATATATATATATTTAGTCATCTTTTCTCTTTTACCATGTCTCTCTAATATTTTGCTCCTTACTATTTTTCTATTTTCTTTATTATTTTATTTTATTATATTTTCTCCTACTGTATCATGCTGCTGAGTGACTGCTGCTCGTCAAACACATTTCATTGCAATGTTGACCCTGTGCTAACTTGCATATGACAAATAAAACTGAAAACTGAAAACTATGTGCCCCCCAAAAATCATGTAGCAGTCCAATTTTGCCATCTTTGCGTAAAATGACACCACATTAGCTATCAAAACAATGTCACGGGAACAATGTGCTATTATCAGAGCTTAAGGTGGACCAACAAAATATCAAATGGTATGACTTTTTTTTGCAGAAGAATTTATTTTGATGAATATTTTGTATTTACAGCACTCAGTTTGCATATTTATTAATGTGAAAGCTGAATTGTCAATAGGCAACAGACACAATAAAGCATAATAAAAAAAATTCTTTAGATTTATCATTACAAACAGCAACAACACAGAATGGACGCTTTACATAGTCTGACAAAGACTGTATAAAGAGAGACTGGGCCTCTGGTGCAGGAAGCTGCAAAGGAAAAGGAGGTCTGGGTGTCTCTGCTTAGACTGCTGAAACCAACACCTGAACCCAGGTAAGCTTCAGAAACTGGACTGCTGGATGGGCATGATTTCTTGTGGTCACTTGCATTGATTCTTTAGCTGCCTCTCTTAATCCTCTTTCAAGAGGTTTCATTAAATAATGGTTCGCTGTCTCTGATCTCTATCGGACAGAAAAAACATTTTTGTCAGAAAACAAATTGTGTCTATAAAGAACAAAGTTATTACAGTAAGAACTAGACTGAAAACTAAACTTGGGTCTTAACAGAATCAAATTAAACCGGACTTGAAAAATTAAAACAATTAAAATAAAGCACAATACACACACAACCCGAGGAATCGTTAGTGTTTACTGGGACAAAATTGTACTTATAGCCTGTTCTTACTTCTGGGCCCGATTCCAGGCAGTGTGTGCAACAAACAGAGTTCTGACTTTGTTCACTGAGGAATTGAACAGATGGTGATGTTTAATTGAAAAAAACAGCAATAGGAGATTAAAAGCTTTATTTAACAGGCACCGTGAGCAGATCTAAAATCTGATCTGGATGGGAAAAGACCAGAATGACCAGAATCAGAACTGCATCTGAGCCTGATTTAGTCTGAATTAATGATTGTTATTCATGTTCTTGCTATGCAATTGGCCTGTGAGTGACCATTTAGGTGATTTTCAGTGAAAGATATTGAGGTACAGCCCAAATTTTTAAAAACTGCAGCATTAAAATTGTTGTTTCAAATAATTTAAATGACTGAATGTCTTTCTGTGAACAAGTTCCTACTTGAAATGTTCAGGACACAGACAGTCTGCATTTAAAAATCCCCTTTAGACTACATCTAATCCCATTTTAGATTTTTAAAGTAATTTAGGGCTCGTTTTCACTCAGATATTCACATCGTCACGTATCCATCCAACACATGACTCATCAGTTTGTTATGTGTCTAAAGCTTCATACACAGAAGTTTAACCCATATATACTATTCAGGTTGAATTTGACCCATTTTGACATTTAACAGCAGCAAACACCCTAAATTTCATTTTTTTTAACTTGAAATTTGATTACTTGAAGTGACCCAAAATACATAAACAATAAATTATTTAAAACTTTTATACTTTTATTTGTTTTTCCAAATACTACATTTTTTTTTTACATTGAGGCTGTGCCAGTCAAATTTTACCTGTAGCTACTGAGATACTGAGTTTGGGTCAAATAAAGGAAAATACATTTTACTAATTTTACGGAATCATGAAACTGTGAAACTCTACATCCACAAAGTTCAAGGGGACAGGAAGCAGAAGGTGCCTTGACATGGACTGGAGATCTGAGACAGGCTGGCAGGGCGTCGCAGTAGTTAGCACTGTCACCTTACAGGAGCAAGATTCAAACGTGGCTGCTGCCTTTCTGTGTGGAGTTTGTCTGTTTGGACAACTCCAGAATACATCGGTTCTCTGACTTCTTTCCACAATACAAAAACACTATAAAGTGGTTAAATTGAACTCTAATTATTAAAAAGTGTAACATTAAAATGAGTTCATCCTTCATTAATTCAAATAGGATGATAAATACGCTGGTTCACCACTTATTGCTTTTATTGAATAAACTATAAATTTCTAATAACAGATCAGTTTAAAGTTCATGTCTAAGCTGAATCACAGCTTTTGGCTCAGTTTAGAAATTTACTGTCTGTTGTGTCATTATGATAGTTTTGTAAATGTAAAACCAGCAAAAAATAAGCACTTAATATGCAACAGTTTTAGTGAAGACAGGTACAGCAGAGACCTCGGGGGGCAAATGTGCAGATCACCGTCTTCACATCACTGAAGAAACATAATGAAGTGTCTGGTTTTTTGAATTATCACAGTAAAAGGGAAGTTAAGTGATGTCAAGAAAGCTGTAAGGTGAAATAAGGATTGCGTGTGTATTTACCTCGTGACAGTGCTTGAAGTTCATACTTTTGTGCCTGCAAAATAATGTTATGAATGAATAAAAAAAATGTGCTCTTTCAGTGATTGAGTCTGACGCCCCTGACTGAGTCTGGCAGCTGTAACATCTGGTACGTAAATAACACATCACTTTACCTGCTGATGTGCTGCTGCTTGATGATGCTGCCCCCCTCTGCTGGAGCTCCCCTCACTGATCCAGTTGATCTGCTGGTTGGTTGCTTCTGGTTTTTGATGTTTTGCTTTACTGATCATTTGTTGAGCAACATTTAAACAGCCGTCCCAGTCTTTCCTTTTTATGTTGCTCGTGATTTCTTTAGTCAGAGTTTCATTTGCTTCTTTCCTCAAAAGCTCCTCCAGAACCTTTTTCTCTTCTTCCAAAATCAGTTTGTAGTAAAAAGTTTTCTTGTTGCACCAACTGTATTTTTCTTCAAACCATTTTCTCCACCCACTCCAAGTCATGAAGAAAGCGACAACAGTCATGCTGAGGAGCAGAGAGTAAGCAGCAAGCTGAAAAAGAAGCAACAAACAAACAAAACATTTAACAGCATTAATGTGTGTGTGTATTTATTATACTTTCATAAATTAAAAAGAAAACGTAACAGTACAATAACATTACATATTCACTGTGTACATATGCACATCCTCACCTTTGACTTCATTTGCAGCTCAGTTATTTGAGCTGTTTCATCAGCCGTGAGACCCTCAGGTTCGCAGAACAGCTTCCTCTTTTTTTCATCAGTGGTACAGCAACTATACCAGTCTGTGAAAAGCAACACAGCTACAATCCACAGCAGACTGATTAGAAATGCTCTGATAACGCGCTTGAGTACAATGCATAAAAACGTGGATGGATGCTCCGCTGTGCTCCGAAATGTCTGGTCTATCAGGAGCACCAGGAAAAATACTAAAAAAACAGGCACGACCACCATTTCATTGCAATCAAAAGTGTGGCCTGAGCAAGCGCACATCTTGGCTTGCAGATACATAAATGCAAACAAAATCCCAAAGCCTGTGCCAGTGGTGCCGATTTTTCCACTACGGACATATTGCAGGAGTTTATTCAACATCTTGAGCAGTTCGGTGCCTGCTGAGGCTGCAGCTTCTGACCTGTAAAATTACAGACACAAGACAAAAAGAAATATTTCCTGCTTTTCACACCAAGTATCACAGTCTCTTTGAAATTCAGCTTAATATCTCAGTCCTATAGCAGCTGTGAAGTGAGCAAGTCCTCCAGTCAAAGTGAAGATATGAGCTCTCTGCTCCCACCCTCACATAAGAACCACGAGTGCTGCTCCTACAGGTGGCAGGATGCAAACGCAACGTGACGTCATGAGAAGGAGTTTAAACAGCACTCTGTTCAAAACGTTTCCAAAGTCGTGTCAACAAATTTCATGTTTCCCAAACACTTTATACTATGATGAGGTTGTGTGGCACGACAGGTTTTTTGATGAATGACTTGGAATGATGAATTCTATCAGCACAACAAATACTGAGTATTAGGTACTATTAGGTACTAACACTCATTTAAATACAGTAATTTGGTCTTAGATTCCGTTAGTTATCATAATCCAGGCTTCATAACATTTCTGTTTTTTTATCAGTTTATTTTTTCAACTGCATTATGACTAACAACGAAAAATCTCCACAGTTTGAAACGTAGAGTGTTACAGATACAAAGTGAATTTATGTTATTTATGTCATGAGATGTTAAAACGTGTGGTTAACACAATTTAGTCACCACAGCCTGTGGAGTCTACTGTAAAGAGATGGCAACTCAAACCAACTTTTTTATTCAGTGTTGAAACAAAAAATGTCAAGCAAACATGAACAAGAGAGGTGAAGAAGAAAAAGAATGCAAGCAGGGTGGAGTGAGTGGAGATGACTGCCAGGGGTGATTTGTGGCAGAACAAGTGAAAGTTTACAAGATGGCAGTGAGACCTGCTGTGATGTATGGCTTGGAGATGGTGTTACCGAGAAAAAGGGGCAACCACAACAGCACAAGAAGACAAATGTTTCCTGTATTTCATGCAAATTATCATATTTTCTGTTAGTAGTGTCCATGTTTTTTGTTACAGCAAATGTTTCTAGGTCTGGTGGACCTACTGTGGCTTTTGTTTTTAAATCAAAGAAGCCTAAAAATGCATGTAAAAATGTAGTAACTGAGAAAAAGATATTAGATTAGATTAGATTAGATTAAATTAGGTTAGATTAGATAGGACTTTATTAATCCCTCAGGTGGGTTTCTTTAGGAAATTCTGATCTTCGGTGTTTTGTGACCTTCTAAAATCATACTTCAGACTTTCGCTTGTGGTTTAATGTCCTTGAGACTTTGTCACTTCTGAAAAAAAGATATGAAAATGGAAGCACATGTTGTCCTAAAATCTGTTCGTATATAGGTTAGAGCACTGATGGTTACAGAGATACAACATGTGCAAAATGAATGTCAGATCTGCCAGTTTCATAGGCACTCACAAACTCTGACACAATCAGAGATGCAGGATTTTGTAACTGAGCACTGATGATAAGCTGGATGGTCTCTCTACTCTTTAGTTCAGAGCACATGGTATACATGCTTTTTAAAATGAAATTCACATTATAATTCATTCTTCCACAAAGTTTTCAACTTTGCATGAATTCACTTCCTGCCATTTTTTCTTTACTCTCATATCATTTTCGACTGCTTACTCTAATTACCAGTCCATTTCTTACCATGTTCACACCATCCATCCATCCATCCATCCATCCATCCATCTTCTTCAGCTTATCCGCGGCCGGGTTGCAGGGGCAGCAGCCTAAGCAGAGAAGCCCAGTCCTCCCTCTCCTCAGCCACCTCCTCCAGCTTGTCCGGGGGAACACCAAGGCGTTCCCATGCCAGCCGAGAGATATAATCTCTCCAGCATGTCACCGGGCCTCCTCCCAGTGGGACATACCTGGAACACCTCACCCAGGAGGCACCCAGGAGACATCCTTGTCAGATGCCCAAACCATCTCAACTGACTCCTTTTGAGTCCAGGCACCCTTCAGGGTAAGCCCATTTCCACCACTTGTATGCGTGATCTTGCTCTTTCGGTCACTACTCACAGCTCATAACCGCTCAGCTCTCTCTTCACCATGACGGACCGGTAAAGCGTCCGCATCACTGCAGTTGCAGCACCAATCCATCTGTCGATCTCCGGCTCCCTTCTCCCATCACTTGTGAACAAGACCCCAAGATACTTAAACATCTCCACTTGGGGCAGGAACTCGTCTCTGAGCCGGAAAAGGTTCTCAAGGTTCTCTTTCCGGCTGAGAATCATGGCCTCTGATTTGGAGGTGCTGATCCTCATTCACACTCAGCTGCGAGCTGGAAGGCATCACCCGATGATGCCCACAGAACCACATCATCTGCAAAAAGCAGAAATGAAATTCTCAGACCACCCAAGTGAAAGCCTTTAAACACTTGGCTGCGCCTAGAAATTCTGTCCATAAAGATTATGAACAGCATCAGTGACAAAGGGCAGCCCTGGCGGAGCCCATCACGCACCGGGAATGAGTCCAAGTTATTGCCAGCTATGCGGACCAAGCTCTTGCAACTGTTGGCCTGTAGCAATTGGCCAAACACCCCACACTCCCACAGCACCTCCCACAATACACCCTGAGGGACACAGTCGACAAAACACAAAGACATGTGGACTGGTTGGACAAACTCCCATGCCCCTTCAAGTATCCTCGAGAGGATAAAGACCTGATCCAGTGTTCCACGACCAGGAGGAAAACCACATGTTCCTCCAGTCCAGGTTCGACTAATGGACGAACTTTCCCAGGGAGGCTGAGGAGTGTGATCCCCCTGTAGTTGGAACACACCCTGCGGTCCCCCTTCTTGAAAATGGGGACCACCACCCCGGTCTGCCAGTCCAGAGGTACTACCCCTGAGCTCCACGCAACATTGTAGATGCGTGTCAACCAGGACAGTCCTATAACATCCAGAGCCTTCAGGAACTCAGGACAGACCTCATCCAACCCAGGGGCTCTGCCACCAAGAAGTTGTTTAACTGCATCAGTGACCTCACCCCCAGAGACTGGTAGGTCATTTCCTTTGTCCCCAGACTCTGCTTCCTCAGTGGGATTTAGGCAGTCCTGGAAGTATTCCTTTCATGGAATACCTGCATGGCATCCGCAATCATGCCCCGCCTACTTAAATACTGTAGTGGGTCCTGCGTGTGGTTGTTGTGGTGGGTACGTTGAGCTGGCAGCGGGAGAGCTGCAGCTCTGTGTGTATTGTGGACAGCAACCGTCAACTATTAATAAAGAATGATTAAAATGCCACTGGGTCTGCCGTGGTTGTTTACACACAACTTTGTTTTTTAATTTTTTTTTTATTTATTTATTTTTGCTCTGACTTGTATTATGAGTATGAGTCTGTGGTCTGGGAGAGAGTCCTGTAACTCTGTCTGTAAAATACAGTAAATAATGACCAATGTTGGGCAATTAATTATATAGTTACTTCTTCAAAAAAGTTTTTTGCAGCTCTTTACCTAAAAATGCAGCCAAGGCACTTTTTAAATAAACATTTCAAACTATTTAAAGAACAATCAGCTGTTCTGCATCAAATCTGATGCCACACAAATTATTTGTGCCACTCCAAAAAACACAACTTCTGTCGACTATTAGATAAAGCAGAACTACAGCCGGATATCTGCAGGCCTGACAACAGGAGATGTATCACTCCTGTAACATTCAGCAGTCACCTCATTGTTCTGACACACACAACAAAACTATTGACTACACTACACACTAACTACACACTAACTACACACTAACTACACAAGATTTGCGCTAAATGTCGCAAATCTCTCACATCTCAAAACACCGCCGTCACTCCTAAAACTTAAACTTAAACTTAAACAACTAAATGCCATGTTGCCATATCATGTTTTGATTGGTCGACATGGTACATTTTTCGACGAATAGGAAAGGGCGGGGGATGTTTTGTTTTTGCTCACAGGCGGAGAGTTCTTTCGAGCGTTTTCCTTACAAAACGCCATTTTTACCGTTTCTTCCTGCAGTAAATATAAACAACGACAGTATTCAGGAAGAAAACCAAACATTGCAGATATTTTTATCATAACTCTGGTTTTACGTGGCCGATTAACACAAATTAAAAACTGGTATAAAGTCCACACTTTTTCCGTCAATTGTTCCGTCTGTCCTGCTCACATCTCCAATGGTTGTACATGTTGTCATTAACGTGGCTTCACTCCACATCAGCCGCTTTACTAGCTAAAACACTGGTGTCGGCACATAAGGACGCTGTCATAGCCTGTCAACGACGTTGATTAGCTGGGTATATATGAATGTGAATCGCATTATTGGCTGGACTATGGGATAAGGTGGCATCGTTCTGATCCCATACGGGAGCAGCCAGTCACTGACTGACTAACACTGCAAAACAGAATTGTTAAAGTTTTAATCTTAATTTCAATTCTGGTTAGATTTTCTTTTTTTGTACGCAACACAGCGTGCAGCTTAGAGCGAACATTGCTCATAAGGGTCTTCTGAATCGCTCTTTGTCTGGTCCCTCACCCTGAACCAATTTGCCATGGGAGACACTACCAGGGGGCAGAAGCTCCCGGAAAACATAGCCCTGGGATCCCTCGGACTCGCAAAGCCCTCCACCACAATAAGGTAGCAATTTGCTGAGGAAGCTCTGGTGGAGGCCCGTAGCCGTCCATGTTCACACTGTTACTTTATCTAGTTTGGTGGTAACTGACTAACATCTGAGCTCATGCATAACCATTTCTATCTGCATTCCTGAGTGTTTGGGCTGTTAGACCGTTCTACTTCTGTTTTTCCACACCATCAAAATTCTGTTTTCAGAAAACTGGCCCAGTAACAGTCTTGCCTTACGTCTATGAGCCAATGCATTTTAAATCTCAGTGCTCTTTTGTCAATCTGCCTTTCAGACTGCGTTTCGTGTGCCTTCATCTCTGTTACTGCATATGTCTAGACCACTTCCTTTCTTCACTTTATTTAGTAGTTTCATTGTGTAGCTTCAGAGTGCAAACTGCAAATAATTTATTACTTAATACATCAAATAAAGTTCAGTTATGTTCAGGTCTTTCAGATGATTTTTATTGAGCTAGTATTCATATGACTTCTTAGCTTGACTGGAAAACCCTTAGCTGACTTATTAATTTAATAAACCAGCTGTCATGTGACAGCTTAACATGAATATCAGTAAATGGGTACGTTTTACGAACTTGCTTCATAGTGCAGGCCTGAGCTGGGCCTGGCTGAGGTCAAACGTGTCCTTAATAGTTATTAATAACTATTTAAGTTGCCACTCCTTTTGTCAAATGGTAATAGAAGCTGATTTTAAAAGCCAAGTGACATAACATAACTGTACTGTGAATAATGATATGCTACTCTGAAACTTTCACCACTTTTATTATGTAAAATCTACCAGGGGGAGGACCTCTACCTCCCACAGCCCGGATCATGTAGCACTGACTTTCACTACATAAATTATAGTAAACAGGTTTTAGTGACTGAACTTATTTCTAGCTAGATAATCAAAATTATTTTTTCAACAATAAAGTCAGAGAAAATATGTCATCAATAAAACAGTCTTTTCTGAAAATAAAACTTTTTCATTATAAAAAATACTTTTGTTGCTGGTTTGGTTAAATTTCATTTCAAGCGTTGGCACACAGTAGCTGGCTTAAAACAGATTTCACAGATACCATCTTGAGCCAACCACAACACACAGGAAGAGGGTTATGTTTCCTGTTTTTGTACCATGTGTGACACACACTATTAGCCCTTGTGTTGTGTTCATGGCTTTTGTTACTGAGGCATTGCATTTTTGGTTTTTAAACCAATCCAGCCATGAAAATATATGCAAAATTACACAAAAATAACTGATACAACTGATGCAGATGAACAGCCAATCACAAGAAGGATACCAAAGATTAAATCGGTGATTGTAGCCAGGTGCGGTGAATGCTTCCTGCTATTGTCCTGCACTGTGCTTAATTTCTTCTATGTTCTGTTTTTCTAGGGCTAATTTACACTTTTACCTGATGAGCTGCTGTGATGTATTTTATTGTGTTTTACTGGTGTATTTTCATTTAGTAATATGTAGGTGTCATAATTTTTATTATAGGCAGAAAATGAATATTTATGTGTTAGAGAATTTTGTTTGTTTTCAGACGCAGCACTGACTGCTGTTTATTCTAGGACTTTCATTTGCAGTATTGTTTGTTGAGCTATTTAAAATAATTGAGATTCACTTAGTAGCAGTTTTTCATTTCTTAGTTTTTAGTGCTGTGGTGGCTGCCTCTGGCTTAATCGGTAAACTGGGAGTTCACTCACTTTTTGCTGTAACATAATCTGTTTGTATGTTTCTTTAATTTTGTGTTTAGGGTTGTTTTTATAGTTTGATCACTAATACAACACACCAGTGTCCCAGCAGTGGTTACCTGGCTCCCAGCAGCAGAACTACAGCTGTCTTCTTATCCTCCTTTCTTTGGTTAATAGCCAGCCAGTGGTACATAACACACGCTGACTGTTGTGGCCTCTTAAGTGAAGCCTTTGCAATATCATAGAGACAGTCAGTGCTTTCTGAACTTCTTAAATTGTAATGCTACTGAATTTTTAATAGAACTGTGAGTGCTCAAAACAGGGCACTTAAGGCCAGATACAGTTTGTATCACACAAAGCCCACGTCGGCCATTAAAAACTACTCTCAGGATTTAGTAAATACACACAGTTCAATTTTGCAACTTAAAGACTCGAACGCTTCTGTAGGTTTTTGATACGGGCGACACAGGCGGTTGCCAGGGGGGCATCGTGGTGGGGGGCGGCATCACGGTAAAAAAAAAGAAAGAAAGAAAATTGCTCGTACTCATGCTGCCCCGACGTCATGCCAGCGCATACTGGGAATGGCATAGGCACCGATCGGTTTTCTATCGCCCATTTGCTGGGAGTAAGGGCGCATACATTTTTCTTCCAATACCGGAAACTTTCTGAACACCACTTATTTTGCATGGCTTGATGCATGCATACCCCAGTTGTCTTAACTGGACTATAAATATAACTATATACACAATGAACAGTCATTTGTAAAAACACTTTTAAAATGTAAAATCTTTAAGAAGCCCCGGTGCCAGGAACAATCCCCTTTAAGAACACTTACAATAACAACTTCATCCCAAAAGCCCACAGGTTTTAACCACAGCTTCCCAGCATCAGTTCATGTATGCAACTACACCTTTCCAAATCCCAGGGATCCTTTTAATGCATCGTTCATAAGATTTTTAAATTGATCTTCATCTGCAACACCTCTTGGGAGATACAGGGATAAGCTACACGTTGATGCGTATGGGATGTGCCGCATCCCTGACTCCTGATCGTAAAAGTCTATGTTGCAGGACAGTGGGAACCCCAGTGGTGGAAGTAAGTCAGCCCCAGTTATAAAGACCAGCAGCTCTTCAAACGTGTGGTCCACCTCTTGCTCTGTTAAAATACATACAACTGTTAAATAAGGTGCAATGTGTAGATTTATAATCAATTTAAGTGAAATTAAAGCTAATTATAGCTTAATGGCAAGAACGCGAAAGTGGAAAGTGCTAAAAAAAAGAGAATTATCCTTTTAAGTGAATCTAAATATTTCCCTTCTTCTGTCTAAAAAAAGCATCATCTCCTCTCTCTGTTTATACCAACTCTATTGTCTGACTGGCTTTTGGAGACTCAGATTTGAAGTTTGCCAAACAGAAAAATCGATATTGTTCACTGAATGTTTTCTAACAGTAAATATTTTTCAAACATTTGTTCCCAGTTTCTGTCTTTCCATGTGTTGTCCCTTAATCTGAACTGGAACCCAATGAAGCAGAGTGTAATGACCTCCTACGAGCCATCCTGTCACAGCGAGTGGAAGCTACAGTATCATATACTGGCTCATTGTGATTTACAATGTGAGCTATTCATGGTGGCCTAAAACAAACTGTGTGCATGCTCTTGTTGTTAAAGGGAATCACCCTGCGAAGCCACAAGTCAGCGTCACTAAACCTATATAACATATAACACATAAAAACATAAAATTACCACATTCTAATTGATAATTATGGAAGTGATTATGCTGTAATTGGTAAATGTATCTCATCACATTAGTACAGCAGTTAAATAATCTGTGTATACAGTATATCCATATATTCTTACAATGGCAGTCATACACACAGCAGCATTAATAACAGGAACTATTTCAATAATAGTGAATTCCACAATAATACAAATACTACTAATAATTATATTGTTAATCATTTATCTGTGAAATTGTACATTTATTGTTCTGGAATGTGTGCATTAGAGGAGCACTTAATTTTGCTTTATTTTGCTGGATTGTGTTTTTGTTCCTGTCTTTTGCATGTTTTTTCTATATGTGTTGCTGTGTGCATAAGCTGTTTGATGAAAGGCATCCTCAGTCTGAATATCTATATTTTCGTTTCTGAAGAAGGACGTTTGTGACTGAGACCAGTAGAGGGCAGCATTTCATGATCAGCCAGAGAATTCAGACAAAGATACAGAGACAAAGAGAGCACATCAGACAAAAACAAGTCTTTGCTTTGCTTCTTATTTATTGTCAGCATGTGAGCAGATAATGATTCACATGAGGTATTAGACCTCTGTCTACAGTTAAAGATGGTGGGCTTTATTTTCCTGATGCAGTTCAGGCAGTCTCAATGCAGCTGAACTCCTTCCTGGTGTTTCTACAACTAATAAAGTCCAACTTGAGTGAGATGGCCTCGACCAAAGCAGCCATATGTGTGTTGTTGTGTATGTGTAACCACAGGAGCTCTGCATTTCATTCATTACTGCTGTTTGATTTCACACACGTCTGTCATTGCAACATATTTATGGTGATGTATGAAAAACTGCTGCTGGTTTATTTTATTTGACTGCTTCGTTCAAAAACATGAGTCCGCTGTACTGCACTGGTGGATTTTCCTTTAGCCCAGCTTTAAGAAAAAACAGCTCAAAGAAAGGTTACATGATTAATGAGAGAAAAGAAAAGAAATTAATCATCAGAAAGCAGTTGCTAAAATTTTGCTGAATGTTTGTCCTGCAGATTTACTGCACGAGACGAAACTTCATGCTCATGGCCTTCATGGAGTAGCCCCAACCCTTCCATTGGTACCACTCCATTCCAGTTGCACCATAAGTGCTCATAGCTCCCCAGCGATAAATACCATTAGGGTTTACATGGTGACAGTTGTTGTACCAAAATGCCCCCAGGTATATTTGGGCACAGCTACCGGAAGACCCATCCTGATCTTTGTCAAAGGTGGAGAACTTCATTCCATTGTGGTAAGTCAGACCATCCCCTGCAGAAACACAACAAAAACAGAGAGTTTTTTAAATAAACTTGCTTCACACAGGCATCGTGTACAGCATGGCAAAACAAGGAACAACCGGAGGACTGGTGCTATTTATACACAGTCACAGGAAACAGATGAGACAAGAATATTTGAGAACAATGAGGGAATAAGTGAGGACTGGGACAAGAAGTAAAACTGACATGCATTAATCATTTGTCTTTTACATAGATTCTTTACCTCCATATCACCTCACTTACCTGCCCCTCCATTATTGAATCCAGCAATAGTCAGTTTGTATCCGTCACATTCAGCATCAACCTTGAATGAAGAGTAACGAGCAAACACTTCCTTTCCCAGAAAATCCCTCATGTCGACCCGCAGCTCAGATTTTTGCTGGGATGTCAGGGCACTGACGATGTCAAGACCTGAAAACACACAAACACACACTGATAATGAAGAAGTATAAAAGCTGACAGAGCTGGAAATCATTCAGTAAAATACCTAGTGATCTGCGATTATAGAGTTTGCTGGAACAAACTGCCTTTAAAGAAATTGTACAATACAGAGATTGGCTGACAAAACCCCATCACCACCTCCTTGCGGTGCCAGCTGACAACCACGACCGTTGGGAAGTGGGCCAACGGCGAGGGTCGTTGATGTCAGGGGGAGCGACGCGCCGGTCAACGCATTCTTTGGTTGCACCGAATGCAATGCCAACCCAAAATTTAGACACGAATATTAGGACATCCCCCAGAGACGACCTGTGTCATCCTCGCCCAAATGACGTGAGAAGAGGATGAGGGCTAGCTGCCAGTGGACGAGGGAGGCCAAAGAAGGTAGTCCAATTACAACGCCTCAGTAGAGGCTCAGCTAGAGTCTCTCCGGTAGTTCCACAGCAGTACAAGAGCAGCATCTACTGGCATAATGAAATATAACCATGGTCTGGCAACACATAACAATGTCAAAATAAGTCACAATAATAAACAAAAAATAAGGGGGTAATTGGTTTTCTTACAAAAATAACCATGTAGCTTTTTCCAACCTGCTACACAGGCACTCCTTTTGGCTGCAGTGGTTATTATTATATTTACATGCTTCCAGCTCCCGTTTCTACTCGGTGACAACTCGTACTTTTCAACTCTCCTTTTTCTCTCGAGGCTACATTCTTTAGGGTTTTGCCTGTAACACTCTGCTTATATTGCCTTCATATTAAATTATTTTTTGAATAATAATTTTTGAAAATATTGCTTCATGTCATTATGCAGCAAGTAGGGGTGACATGGGCCGCGAGACTGAGACACAGGCATTAGAGCCTCTTAAAGCATGTTTTGTTTGGAAGCGTGGAATTAGCATGGAATTTCCAAAAATAGAGAGGGCATAGTCTCACATATGAAACAGGAAAAGACCTTGTGTAATCCATTTATTTCAACAAAGTAACTGTATTCTGAGTACCACCTTTTTAAACCGAAACTGTAACAGAATACACTTACTCATATTTAGTATTTTAAATATGTGACGGCGGTATATGTACTCCGTTACTTTACAACACTGTGAAGGACTGAAGGTTTGAACAGTTTGAGAATGGTCAGATTTTAATTTAAATGATTTTGTCATAGACAAAATAAAGTCTCACCAAGCCAGTAATCTCCATTGGGGTTTCCGAAGCCCATCTTGTAGTGATTCCAGGGTCTGTAGAAGTTCAAGGAGCCATCCACCCTCTTGTGGAACACCTGGAAGAGGGGACAGTGTGGCCAGTTAATAAACATGAAAAATGTCAGGAAGTGAAATTTTCAGACAGCAGAGCTATGATTTTATAATTTCCTCCAGAAGGAAGTGTTCATACTGAAAAGTTACTTGACTGGAACTTTAACTGAAAAAAAAAGAGAAAGAAAACTCACTGTCCAGCCTCCTCCTTCTAAGTCCATGTCACAGTACACCTGCAAACAAACATGTGTCACCTTTTAGCTTCTTGTAGCCTCAAACATTAGCTTTGTCTCCTACAGAGGCTGGACTGTACCTCGACAGCAGACTTTTCTCCAAAAGGGTAGATAGTGTACACGCCGCTGGGTCGGCTGCTGTCTTGTTGGTGGATGTCGTTGCAGTCCAGTGGCTGAATGATCTCTTTGGAACTTGTCAGCAGAGGAGCCAGGTGGAGGATGGCAAACACTGACAGCAGCTGGAACAAAGAGGAAGTTGTTGGTTTGATTGAAGGTGTCAGGAGTTGTTGTGTGGATGTGGAAAAGAGGGGACCCAAACGCTGAACTCGTGGTGAGGATTAAGGGTGTTTATTGGAGGATGAATGGATGAACAGAACAGGGAAGAAAGCAGGCTAAATGACTGAACTGAATGACTGACTGATCTGAACTGAAAGGCAAACGCGGAATAGACAGCAGTGACAACATCAATGACGCGACAACCCATATGGAAAAGATATATATATATAAATCTTATAAAGTTTGTATCTGTCTTGTGTGAAACTTGTATGAAAAGCAAACAAGAGTGAAAACAGATATAAGATCCCTTGAAAAATTATATAATGAAACTTGTATGTTTTGGATACTTACTAAAACAATGTATGAAGGTAATGAGAAAGTGGCCACTTTCATGAGTAATCACATATAAGTTTTTACTATTTCTTTTCCATATGGGAATGAACTGGTGAAATTGAGGAACTTAAATACACAGGCTGAATGATGACAATTGGAAACAGGTGAGTACACGGCTGAACTAACTAATGATGCATGGAATGAACTAGAACATAATACACTGGTGGACAGGCTGGCACAGAAAACTGGAAGTGAAAACATGGATGTGGAAAATAAACCAAACATGACAAAACTGAAAACGCTGGGTCAACGACCCAGGAAACTTGACAGAAGGAAGCTTTGAATTTCAGAGGAAAGATCAGCAGGCTCTTCGCTTCTTAACAAGCTCAGCAGAACCTGTGTTTCCCTCAGTGTTGCTTCTCAGGCTGCACTTAGCACTGTGTATTCATTATCAATATGTATTCATCTGCAAGCAGTCCAAGCTGTTGTGCATCTGTAGGCAACTTTGGAACATCACAGCTCCTCCTGTTGATGCTATTTTTGAATAAATCCCAGATTGCCCCAAAGACGAGCTCTAAATCATCTCTTCTTATCATTATTGCATAGGAAGTAACCCAGACAGTAAAGGTGACCTGTTGTCAGGTAATTACAGCCATGTGAAATATGAAGCCTGAAACAGTGAAGCTGGTCCTCTGCAGGACACTGTGTCAGTGTCACATTTTGTTTCACAGAGCTTTTAATACAAACCTGAACTTCATCCACTAATTTACATGGCTCAAGTCTAAAAGTCTAAAGACCATCAGTCCCACACAGGACACAAACTCTATTCTCCTGAGGTGAAAGGAGTTTTATCTTGCTCACGTACCTGTCCAGCCCATTTCCACTTGACATACATTGTCAGATTTCTGCTGTATTTAATGATCTGCTGATGTGGATCTGAAAGAAATAAACTGAGTTAAAGCAGAACATGCAGAGAAATCAGTTACCTACCTACAGAATTAAAGACAAACAAATCATTCAACAAATCAGTTATTAACAAATCATTTTTTAAAGTGTGCAAGCCGTTGTCGGAATTATAGTGATTGCAGTTAGTGTTCTATTATTTACTGTGGAATAGTTTCAAATGTAATGCTATTTACCTTTAGGGAAAACAAAGAGGCTAGGCAAACATAGCAGAGCTTTTGCAACTCTGTGAGATGTCAGAAACTCACCTGTGTGAACTCACCTGTGAGTCTAACCGAATGCTCTTTGTTTCTTCAACTTCAGTGTGTCCGAGTGCCCCAGGTACACTGCTTATATCTGCAGGAGGGCTGAGATGTCACAGCAGGTGATTATTTACATTTCTCCTAAAAAAATGCATCAGCAGGGAGTGGCCAGCTTAAAAGAAATGTAGATATTGAGGTGTCATATTCTATTTACTGTTCCATACCATCATTCAATATGTTGATCTTTTGGTTCAACAGCTCCTATTCTTGCTGGTGTTATGCAAGTTACTTATTTCTTCAATGATGGAACAATACAGGTGTGTTTTAAATTGACCAATATTCTAGCACCAGGAAGAACCATCATCAGACTTTGTCATTTACAAAAAATATATAAAAAGACAAACAAAACAAAAGTGACCTGGTTATTAATAGAAGAAATTTTTGAAGAACAAAATCTCATAACGTTTAAAAAAAAATAAACTGTACGGAACTAAACAGAAGAAAGAAGAAGAGAAATAACAAGTTAACATAAACCAGTGGCACACTCCACTTAAATGTGGCGATCGTGGCTCAAGAGTTGTAATCGGAAGGTTGCCGGTTCGAGCCCCGGCTTGGACAGTCTCGGTCGTTGTGTCCTTGGGCAAAACATTTCACCCGTTGCCTACTGGTGGTGTACAGCGTCTCTTTATGTCTGTCTCCACGTTGGTTGAGTGTGGAGTAAGTGCATATGAGAGCATGAGGGTGGGAATGGATGTTTGTATCTGTGTGTGCCTGTATGTCTGTGTCTATATGTCAGGTTGGGTGTCAGACGCCACCTCTCTGGGGACATCTTAGGCCCTCCAAGGTATGGAGGCCTATCTCCCCCACCACCACTTCCCCTGCCAGTGGCGGACTCCCTCAGACATCGGTGCGTTGGTGGTTCTTTGTGTCCGGGGATGGGCGTCCAGGTACACACCGGCTCACTCCTTGGCGGCCGCTTATCGGGGCCTGGAGCCTGGGGCTTGCTCGGGCCACTTCGGAGGTGGGGTGCCCCCGGGGCCTGGGGCTTGGTCACTCAGGCACGGCTGGCTGCCGGCGGAGCTCACGGGCGCGTCACTGCAACTCCCCCTGGCTTCTGCTCCGCGGCTGCTGAGTGAGCCCTCATCTGGGACTCTCCTCAGCTCTTTCTGGGACAGTGGCGCGGCTGCCCCTCTGTTGGTCTTCCTTGGTCTCTTGTGTTCTGGGGGCCTCTGGATGTCTGGAGTTTTGATCTCCTCCATACCTGCTTCATGCCCTGGAGGACGGGGCTGTGGCCCCCCCACACCCTCTAGCAGATCATTACATGAAGGAACCTTTTAAAAAACAAAAAACAAGCGCGTCCATGCTCACAGGTGTACACACGGGTGATCACACCCACAAACTACACCCTTTTTGGCTCCTACCTCAAAGCACACTGTGTTCTGTTGATCTTATGTGCTGCACAATAATGTTTAACATTTAGTATTTACTGTCATATTCCCATATATCATTGTGATGTTGTTTATTCTATTACTCTTGTTCTCTTCTGCTTGTTTTCTTTTTTTCTTTCTCAGCAGGTGATCCAGGTGATTGATATATGCATTTTTTTTTCTCTGCCCGTTCTGTTGGTTTTTGTCTTTTGCCCTTCTCCCCCGTCCCTCTTCTCAGCTGTTTCTCTTTCCCTCTTTCTTTCTCCCCTTCTTTCCCCCAGTCAAGTCTGTCCCGTATTCAGTAAGTGAAAATAAAATAAACAATAAAAGGTGAATCAAATGGACCATTACGGCAAGGCTGGGATGGTCAGTTTGGTAAAGTAAATCCGTTGGGCATCTTTCTTTGCCTTTAGACAACAATTCTGATGGCAAAAGAGCCAAACGGGACAGGCCAAAAAAAAAAAAAAAAAAAAAAAAAAAAAAAAAGACAATTACCGTTTCCAAGCCATTAGTGCATTACTTCATGATACTCCCTTGTAACAAAACAAATCTTACTTGTGCCTCTGTACAAACTACAGATGGTACGATACCACTTTTTTATGTCCGATACCGATATCATAAATTTGATTATCTGCCGATGCCGATATGAATCCGATATAGTGTATTTTATAAAAAATAAAACTGTTTTTTTATAAATGTTTTGCTGCATTTTGTATAAGTTCATACTCAGTTTAAAAAAACAAAACATTAAAGCTATTCTGTTATACCTGTATGCAAAAAATACACTGCACCCAAAATATTTTATACTTCAGCAATACTGATCAACCTAAAAAACTTACACCATCCTCCTTATTCAGGTATTCTAAACAGTACATAGAAATATTAAACAACCTAACTAATAGGGCTGCCAACTCCCAGCAAAAATATTAGGAAACCACCCTCTGCCTCATAATGCTTAATTGACGTAATCGAATTTATCCATCCATCCATCCATCCATCCATTCGCTTCCGCTTATCCTTTTCAGCGTCGCGGGGGGCGCTGGAGCCTATCCCAGCTGTCATAGGGCGAGAGGCGGGGTACACCCTGGACAGGTCGCCAGTCTGTCGCAGGGCCAACACACAGGGACAGACAACCATTCACACTCACATTCACTCGCACATTCACACCTAATGGCAATTTGGATTTTCCAATTAACCTATCCCCACAAGCTGCATGTCTTTGGACGGTGGGAGAAAGCCGGAGTACCCGGAGTGAACCCACGTAAACAGGTAAACCTGTTTCTTCATTACCTGTTCAGCTCTGATGATTCAGTAAAAACTTCTCCTGGTTTCACCTTCATGTTTCTTTCTCACCACATATCCAAACCGACATCATGACCAGCAGCTATTACGGCTGTGGCTCCAGAAAACACAAGCTGATACTAGAAAGTAATATTAAAAAACAGCAACAGCTTATCAAGCTTAAACGTGCTGCTGTTGTTTATCTGCCGTTTTCCTCTTTCTAGCGCAAACTGGGCGATTAACAAACGAGAGACGGGACTCGCGACAGAAAAGCCGATCAGCTGCTAATTGATCAGTTTCATGATTGAAGTAGCAACAGGAGAGGGAGGGGGAGAATGAGGGAAGAAGTTTTAGCTGTTCAGCGTAAAGACGCCAAATAACTCCATCTTTGTGTCTTTTTTCATTCTAGCTGAAGTACGAAACAAATCGCTTCCTTTCCCCCTCAATACAAAACCCCAACAGCCAGTCCAGCTGTGGCTCCATACATCGGTTGTTAAGCTCAACATGGAAATACTATGGAAACATACAGAGATGAACTTACACACTTGCTTTACTTCTCTGTGTTAGTTTTCTCTGAGATTAAATGCAGCGGTTTGGAAGCACGTAGCGAGACTTCAAATGCCAAACCAGACCGCTGACAGGTCTCGCACTCAACAGCTCTATCACGTGAAGCAAATTCTTTTCTGAGTTAATTTCAGTCCTGACAAACCTCACTCTCAGTGCCTTTTGATCTCACATTTTTGGCAACCACTGAATTATTCTCCTCCACAGTTTACAACCATTATTTGTTTCTGCACAAAAGACGTTGCGCAACGCCAATCCTACTTATTTATTTCCTGCTGCACCCCTGACTGTGCAGGTGCGTTCAGAAGCCCCCTCCCCCGCCCGACGATTCCTTAATGCTAATGTTGTGGCGGGAGGGACGATTTCTCAATTTAAAACTGCAGGCTGTCTGTACAGTGAACTTTACAGCTAACTACAACAGAGAAATTGCCTCGTTTCATAATTTGTTAGTACAAAGAGTGCCACCAGAACTAAGCTAAAAACATATGACATTTTAACGTAGCAGTTTTCATCAATACAATTACTCTTTTAATAGAGCAGTAGCTAATAGCGCACATAGCTAGCTTAAGTCAAATCACGACAAAGTTCAGAGGTGTACAACTACTTAGACTTCTTTCTCCATGTGTACACGTCTTAAAGAGTCAACATGCTTTGACTGAGGTAAAAAAAAATAAAACAAAAACGACCGTAAAAGGTTTACTTACCGAAGCTAGACCACCTTTATATGAAGTTGTGCGATTAACTTGAACCCGCTTGCAGCACACAAAAAGCGTCCGCTTTTTCAGTCCGCGCGCAAAATGGTGGCCTGTCCTAATGCATGTGCAAAATGGCCCAGCAGGATGCTATGAAAAACATACTTAAGTATTTTGAGCTGCATTTAATTAACTAAAATTAATTGGATTATAACGCAGGGAATGTATTCTGGAGTTACTCGAATTATATATGTAGACAGGACTCATTTGAATTAAAAAGATATACCAAAATAAAATATGCTATATCTAAAAGGAGCCAATATCACTTTTTTCAGTGTATCTTTTCCATATGGGTTTGTACTGAAGGACATATTTAATCCTCCAAGAATACTTGTGTCCCTGGAGCCCAATGTAATGCCATATTTTCAGGGCCAACTATAATATTTCACTTTTATCTGAATTTAGAACCAGGACATTCGAGGTCATCCAGGCCATTAATTGATTTAGATTGATGTGTGTCATCTGGTTTCATGAACAAATGTAACTGGATTGCAATGGAAATGGGTGCAGAAATTTCAGATAATATTACCTAAGGGAAGCACGTGTCGTGTAAAAACGCAACGTAGTTTTGTTTGAACAGGCGAAGATCCTGAAACTAAATATACAGTTAGAGTTAAATTAAACAAGTCTGTTTGAACAGCAGCAGAAACATGAGCTACTTGAGGTTTAGAAGTCAACAATAAGATGACACAATAATCAAACATTGGCAGCATCAATGTCAACAGTTTCAAGAATTCTCCACTGCTAGCTAATGTGACCAACATCCGTCTTTCCCAGAACACATGATTATTTGCTCTGTGAATTTCCTTCCAGGTGTCCTGAAGTAACTGTAGAACATAAACATAATGTAAACATAAATTGTTCTCAATTTGAAGAAGACACACCTGATCAGTGATTGAATCTTAAAAGATGACTAGAGGTATTTAAGTAATAGCACGGTAGTAACTGTAAAACGTTATTAATTATTTTCCAGAGAGAAGTGTCAGTGATAAGAGATCACATGGATAATGAGGTAGGGTACACAGGATGCACTTGTAGATAAAAAAAAAAATGTATCAAACATTTTTCTTTATATATTATGAGATGATGATGAGATAGCCTTTATTTGTCAGTTGCAGGTCTTTTGCCCACAACCGAGATGACAGACCTTGCCGACCGTACATACAATACACAAACATCACATTGGGGAGACAGGTCAGGCTAGGTAGCGAGGAAAAAAACATCGAAATGTGTAACACAAAAGGATAATACAGGAATGCACAGATATCAACACACCATAGCACAATAAACACAGACAAGCAACATGGGAAAGAGTTCCAGTGTCTACATTTGATCTGGGACCGCTGCAATCTTTCGACTGCGCCTCCAACTGACCCGATGTCCACATCAGTGGGGAGGTAAGCGTTGGAGGTGGCGTTAGATCCGGGGTAGGGAGGTTGATGCGTCGGTGAGTGCTTATCAGTATGTGTGTGCGTGTTCAGAGTTCAACTGAGACAGTGTGCTTCGTCCTGCCAGGCTAAGTAAACAGTCTTCCAGCCAACCCAGGTGGCCTTTCATGGAATGGGAAGGAACAGACTAAACACAGTCGTTATCAGGGTGTTTTGTTTGGCTCCAGCCTTGCGACCGCAGCTGGCGCCAAAAGGCTATCCGCATGAAGTGATGGTGCTTTTTACTTTAGTGCGAACAGCTCATATGAATTTCAAAGCAGTTCTACAGTCCAACACTGGTCTCTCAATCTCCCGTTGGAGAGCCGTGAGCTTCACCATACTCTCTGCTCCGCTCTGTGATGTTGTCATTCTTGTGCTCAAAGAGCCGATTCTGAGAACTCACGGCAGTGTGCCTCCCCGAGATGTCATCCAATTTGCGCTCAGAGATGTTATTCCAAGCGAGCCCTTCCGAGATGTATCCAGTCTGCAGTCAGAGATCTTATTCGAGTTTTCACGGCAGCCATCAGCCTTTCCAAGATCTTCTCCGTGCTGACTCAATGAGTCCATTTTGAGAAACTCACGCCTCTCCCATCGTTCCAATCCCAGCGGGCAGCCTTGTGGGGGTTTGAACAGCCGGTTCCGCTTCCTTAATTCTTCGATAAGTCAGGGCCAAGCCAGCTCCGATCAGCCAGAACCCTGTTATCATGGTTCTGAATAGGTAGATATCTTCAGCACTCAGGCTCACCCGAGCCCAAACTTCTCATTAAGAAAAGGGGTGTCAATTGCATTTAGGGACCAGTTGATCAAATCCATAATTCCTCTTTTAGGTTTTAGAGAACAGACTGTGAGAGAGTGTTCCAGGGAAAAGTAATACAAAAAACACGAGACTAGACAAGGACATAAGAGGCTAAGCAGGGAAGCTAAGGGAGAGGAGGAGAGGAGAAAAGTGCGACCGCCTTCGTCAAGAGCAAGATCATGTAAACTTCTCTAAGCTGGTTGAAGTTTTGAGCCATGGGTGGACATGACTCAAAAAGGGGGGAGAAGATCATAAACAACTTGATCCAATTTCCTTTTAAAAATCTTTTTCTGCAGGGACAACAGGAAAGGAGAAGAGTTGTAAATGCAGATGTTTCACCAGTTGACTCTAACCCCCGCAGGATGCCTACAGTGAGAAGATTTGAGGGGTTGATGGGAGTCATAAAAAGGAGTGTTGACCGAGCTACAGCTTTGAAAATAGCTGAAAGCCACATGGACAAACAATAAAATCAACTGATGTGTTTGAATGCCTATGTCTGTATACAGTTGATATGATTTTCAGAATGTTGATTCTTCTTGTTTGACTGTTGACATTCATTTGTTTACTTGCAAGTTGCAGTTTACTGTGTATGAGATCAATGAGAAGCAGGTTAACTACTTACATGTATTAACTGTGAACTTTTGAAGCAATAGGAGGTGAATGACGTGAGGAGCTGTGTATGAATGAAATCTACACTGACACTGTCAAAAACAAGGGTGCATAGGTTGAAATTTAAGTATACAATGACAAAAAGGGGGGAATGTTAAGTCAAATTGTTGAATATGTCATTGTGTTTCTTAAATTTGTACAGTCTTAGTTCAAGCAGTAGGATCAAAGCCATTCCTTTGATCCTGACCACCTCTCCAGCCACTCTGTGCTGGGGGAGGTTTTATTGTAGACACATCCCTTGTGAAGATTCTGTTTGTTGTTTGGTAAACTTCCTGCCCTTTTATGGCTTCACCTGTGTTGTGCATGGTGAACCAATAATAAGTGTCATGGGAATAAATAGCTGCGAGGGAAACTACTCTTTGAAGGATTTGGGCTAGAGACAGGTGATGAGCATTAAGCTCCACCGCCTGGTTCTGACCAAAGCTCTCCCTCGTTAGCGAGTTAACCCTCTTGAGGCAGGCGTTGCTGATTTGCAACAGTTAAAAACTAACAACCTGATTACCCCACATACATATTTTATGAGGTTTTTTTAGTAGTTTTACCACTGCAGGACTTGGTTGTGCATTAGCAACAAAAAGTTTAATTTGAGCCTGAGAGGGTTAACCCTCTGGGGTCGCTGGACGCCGGCGTGTCAAAATCACATGACCAAAAGTGCGGACTTCAAACTATATACCAGTTTTTGAATTGTGTCGATGGGCCACGTAAAACCAGAGTTATGATAAAAAATACACACAATGTTTTTTTATGAACAAAACAGTGGTGTTTACAGCGGGAAGAACGGTAAAAACGGCATTTTCTACAGACAGTGCTAGCAAACACTCTCCGCTTGCGAGCGAAAAAAGAAAAAGAAAAAAAAACCCTTCCCTATTGGTGTTAGAGTTTATGTCAGAGATTTACAGTTAACAAACAGTCAGATGAATAATCAACACTGAGACACTTAAGATTGACAACGTGCGGCACGGGTGAAAAGCTCAGAGCAAATCACACCGAACTGCAGTATTCGTTTATTTTTATAGGTTACATCGTCAATATGCAAATATAATCACATTTCCTGTTACGCAGGTCCTGATGCTGTCTGTGTGCAAGCTGTGTGTGTGTGTGTCACAAAGTATGTGTGTTGCAAGTCAATTTCTAAGAATAATATAATGCAAGTCAGCTTCTGCGGATATGTATTTCTGTGCTGGGGCCCGTTCTTCGTACGTCGCTTACTACATCCAAGATCAAATGACACATCCAAGATCAAATCATCGCGCTAACCGTGAGCTCGCTAATCCGGTTCCCCGAACACACCTGCTGTTGACGATTAGTACAGCTGGACGCAGTAATGTGACATCACTGGGTGTCGTAAAAGGGGCCACGCATCGATAGTAGAAACATTGATCGGCAACCCTCTGATTGGTCGGCGAAAATGTCGACGGAGCGCGCTCGGCTCGGTATTTTTCGGCAGCAGAGCAAGAACTCTTGAGTGAGGGATTTCAGGAGTTTCAGAGTTTAATCAGAACGCAAGGGAACACTGCAAAGGCTGCAAAAGCAAGGAGCGAGGGCTGGCAGGAAGTTGCTGACAAATTAAACTCGTAAGTAATTTAATAATAACAATAATAATGGAGTGGATTGATATAGCGCTTTTCAAGGCACCCAAAGCGCTTTACAATGCCACTATTCAGTCACTCTCACATTCACACACTGGTGGAGGCAGCTACAGTTGTAGCCACAGCTGCCCTGGGGCAGACTGACAGAAGCCAGGCTGCCATATCGCGCCATCGGCCCCTCTGGCCAACACCAGTAGGCGGTAGGGTAGATTTATTATATTACACTATATTATCCAATATTATATTACATTATATTATAATATGTTATATTTTATCCTCTTTCACATTAGAGCCACGACAGGACCCACTAGAACATGGGAACAGGTAAAAGTGAAATATAAGAATATCCTACAGAATGGTAATATTTATCACTTATATTGCTTTTAGTCTCTTGGAAAGAGACCCTGGAATAATCTGTTTGTTTATAACAGCAACCAAGAAAAGGGCAGAGGAAAAAAAGACAGGTGGTGGTCCTGCACCCCCTCGTCAACAAGTTGGTTAAGTGAATAATACCCTCACGGGAAAATCGATATCTCTCAATGAGCACACTGTCGCGCTGAGCTAAAGGATCCTGTCTATCCCGCAATATACGCTGAATTCTGAGGACTCTCCTTATCAATCTCGCACCTTCCGCAATGGGTGGCTCGCGTATACGGACAGGACATGGCTGCGACAGGCTTCCCAAATCCACCTTCGCTTTTATAGCCGTGGTCTCTCATCTTGATTACACGAAGTAATTTACAATTGCTACTCTGAAATATGAATTAAATCTGTAATAATCACATACATGTAATAGAATGTTAATAGTACATTTCCCTTTTTTAGGAAATGACCTGTGTGAAATCAATAAATGGATCAGGTGCTGCATTGTCTTTAGTTACATTGATGTTATTTATTTATGGTGAAACAGTGGTGGAATATCGCTGTTGCTTTCGTATAAATGAAGCGGACATACCTGCGTGGCCGCGATCTAATCCTGTTTACATAAAGTAAACCTGCTCCCGAGCAGGTTTACGCTTACGGCTCTGTTGCTATGACAGCAAGTCCCGGATGAGCTTCGGGGAACCGACTGATCCAGGATCACGCGAAATCGTCAACAATCTAATCCGGCTAACCTACTTAGCGAGGTACGAAGAACGGGCCCCTGGTCTCTTGCGGTAAATCCCAGTGTCACAGGGTCAGCTTCCTGTTTCTACAGAAAACTGTGTCTGGTGAAATATGTGTAACATAACTTTTGAAGCATAAGCAAATAAAACAATAAAAACTCCCTAACAGTTTACCATGTCAGCCAATCAAAAAAATGATATGGCAACATGTGACATTTGGTTGTTTAGGCAGAAGGGGAAGTTTTTAGGAGTGACACCCGCGACGGAAAGCAGGCGAGCGAAAGACAGAGAGAGAGAGCGAGTTTTCATATGTGAGACATTTCATGTGTTTGGAGGCTGTAGTTAGTGTGTTGTGTAGTTATTGTTTTGTCTTGTGTGTCAGTTATACTGCTGAATTTCATATTTGCTCTAAAAAAGCCGTCAAAGGCAGATTCCAGTGTAAACGCTGTTCCCACATGGAAAACTGGACTGATGCACCTCCTGCTGTTAGACCTGCAGGGTTTAGGCCTGTGCTGTTCTCCTCTGTCTTATACTGAACACAAACTACAGTTTTTGGACTTGCACAAATAATTTGTGTGCCTTCTTATTTGATGCAGCACAGCTGATTGTTCTGTAAATAGATTTAACTATGATAATAGCAGTAGGTACAAAATTTTTATTTTATTTATTTAACCAGGAATGTCCCGTTGAGATCAAAGACCTCTTTTTCAAGGGAGTCCTGGCCAAGAGGCAGCACATTTCAAGACAAATACATACGAACAAACAAAGTTAAAATTACACAAAACAATTACACATTATTGAGGCAGCCTGTAGGCCTTTGAGTTTAGTTTTAAAAACATTTAAAGACAACAATTCAGTTAGTTTCCAGTCTTTCTGTAACATGTTCCATGAAAAAGGCGCAGAGTGGACAAAGGCTTTCTTACCCAGCTCTGTGCGGACAAGGGGAACAGACAACAGCAGCTGATCATTTGAGCGCAAGGAGTAAGAACCACTATTTGTCCTTGTGACCAAAGTACAAATATAAGGAGGCAGCAATCCAAGCATAGCTTTGTAAATAAAAGTGTACCAATGCCCCTGTCTTCTAATGGCCAAAGAAGGCCATTTTACTCTTAAGTACAAATCACAGTGATGGGTCAGGTATTTACAATTGGTAATAAACCTCAAGGAAGCATGATACATCATGTTCAACATTAGAAGACATGAAGAAGAAGCGTTCATATACAGAATGTCACCATAATCTAACACAGATAAAAAGGTTGCAGTGACAAGACGTTTTTTTACTGCAAAAGAAAAGCACTGTTTATTACGGAAGAAAAAACGAAGTTTAAGTCTCAGTTTCTTTACTAGTCTCTCTATATGTGGTTTAAAGGTGAAGGAGTCATCAATCCAGACACCAAGGTATTTATATTCATGAACTATCTCTATGACATTTCCTTCAAGGGTGGACACCACTGGAATAGGCTCCGGGACCTTCTTTGACTTGGAAAACAACATTAGCTTAGTCTTGTCAGCATTGAGAACTAATTTTAGCTGAATAAGTGAATGCTGGAAAGCAACAAAGGCTTTCTGTAGGGTTTCAATGGCCTGAGCAAGAGATGATCCATAACAGTAAATAACAGTGTCGTCAGCATAAAAATGCAAATTTGTGTCTGAGACATTTTGACCCAAGTCATTGATATATAAAAGGAACAGAAGGGGACCCAAAACTGAGCCCTGTGGCACCCCCTTGTGGACAGCAACAAATTTAGAACAAAGACCTTCAAGTTTAATGCACTGGGTTCTATTTTTCAGATAATTTGAGAACCACGCTAATGCATGTTCTGACAATCCAAGGCTGAGCAGTCTGTTTTTTAGGACTGCATGATCAACAGTGTCAAAAGCTTTTGAGAGGTCAATAAAGAGTGACGCACAGTACAATTTCTTATCAAGTGCCACAATAATATCATTTATCACTTTCATAGTGGCAGTGTTAGTACTGTGTTTTTTCCTGAAGCCTGACTGAAATTTGGAGACAATATCATTAGAGTACAAAAACTCTTTCAACTGGTCACAAACTAGAGATTCCAGGATTTTGGATAAAACACACAAATTTGATATTGGCCTATAATTAGTCAACACCGATGGATCACCTCCTTTCAATAAAGGCAAAACGAAAGCTGATTTCCAAACCGCTGGAATTTCTTTGGTTTTAATTGAAAAATTAAATAGAATTGAGAGTGGTTCTGCAATAAAATCAGCTGCCAACTTCAAAAAATAAGGTTCCATCAAGTCTGGACCAGGAGGTTTTCTGTGATCCAAAGCCTTTAAAGCTTTATGCACTTCATAAACACTAAAAGGTACAAAGTTAAAACGGTCTCCAGAAAACATAGAGAGTTCTGGGCAAGTATTTGTTAAAAAAGTTTCTGCAGAAGCAAACAAGGAACCCACTGATAGAAAGTGTTCATTAAAACAATTCAAAATTTCAGTTTTATCATTAATTGAGACTGAATCTTTTACAACAGATTTAGGAAAGGTTTGAGTCATTTTATTGGCGGAAAAAGACTTGATTACTTTCCAAAATTTCTGTGGATCATTGAGGTTCTCAGTGGTGACAGACAAAAAGTATTCAGATTTGGCCTTTTTAATAAGAGAAGTACATTTATTTCTAAGCTGTTTGAAAACAGACCAATCAGTGGAAGTATCTGTTTGTCTCGCCTTGTCCCATGCTCTATTACGCTTGTGTATGCTATCTGCGAGTGTCTGCGAAAACCAAGGATTTTCTCGACCTTTAATTCTAACTTTCCGTAAGGGGGCATGTTTATTAACAATTCCCATAAAACTTTCCTTAAAATATGTCCAAGCTAGCTCTACATCTGGTAATAGTCCGATTTTTTCCCAATTAACTAATGACAAATCATGATGAAAAGCCTGTTCATTAAATTGTTTAAGATTCCTTTTGCACACTATGCGTGGCTTACATTTTGGAATTTTAGCATTTCTGCAAACAGCAACAACACAGTGATCACTTAGGTCATTACAGAAAACACCAAGTGAAGAGAATTTATGAGGTACATTTGTTAAAACCAAATCAATTAATGTAGACTTTTCAGGGCATTTAAGATTTGGCCTGGTAGGAAGATAGACTAGCTGGGTAAGATTAATTGAATCGCAGAATTCTTTAAATTCACCAGAAGTTGCATTTAGCCAGTCCGAGTTCAAGTCTCCAGCCATTAGTAGTTCGGTATAATTTAGTTTAGCCAAAAGGTGCTTTAATGAAGATAATGCCTCTTTTGAAGCAGATGGGGGCCTGTAACACCCAGCAATGGTTATCGAAAAAGTATTAGCAATATCTACATTCAAGGCCAAAAACTCCATTTGTTTGCATATCGATTGGGACAGAACAATCGAAGCATTAAATCTTGATTTGACATAAATAGCTACACCGCCTCCTTTTTTTGGCCTATCAGTGCGATATACATTGTACCCATATATGTTAATGTCTTCATTAGTAATAGATTTAGTTAACCAAGTTTCAGAAATTATAACAACATCTGCATCTGTAGATTTAACCCAAATTTTGACCATGTCCATCTTCGGTAGTAGGCTGCGCACATTAAGATGAATATATTTGACACCAGACATTATTTTAAAATCAGAAGGAGTCTGGGAATATTGCAGTTCAGGGCCAGGATTTGGTTGCACATTTCCTGACAAAAGTAGAAGCAAGACAATCAACAACCTCTGTTTCGCCTTTGATTTGGGTTCAATGCTTTGATATGTTGAACCCGAGCTGAAACCTCCATTAAATGGGCAAATGAAATAAGTATGCAAGGCCAGAATAGACTGAAGTTTAGGTAAGTCTCTGGGCAAAACATGCATGAAACTAATGTCATGATCCAACTGAGTTGATAACTGCTCTGATTTTTGCAACATTATAGAGCGTGTTCCTTTTTCAAAATTCTCTTGTAGATAAAAATCATTTTCAGAGGTTCCCCTGCTATGTGTCCATAAGCAATTGCTTATCCGAGGGTCCAAAAAGGCCAAGAGGCAAATTAGAATAGTAAATACTGCCATCATCCACAATTTTAGTACTTAACAGAAGTGAACAGTACAGACCTCTGGGTGAAGCAAACCAGTTAGCTCCAGGAAAATGGCACCGGACCAGACCTAAGCCAGTTAACTCCAAAAGGATAGCGCTGGGCCAGGCCTAAGCCGGTTTACTCCTGGAGGACAGTGCAGGGGCAGATCTTAGCCAATTTGCTCCTGTGGGAAGATGCTGGATCGGGCCTAAGCCAATTAGCTCCTGAAGGACGGTGCAGGGCCAGGCCTAAGCCAGTTAGCTCATGGGAGATGGTACAAGGCCGGACCTAGGCCAGTTAGCTCCACAAGGATGGCACAGGGCCAGGCCTAAGCCAGTTAGCTCATGGGAGATGGTACAAGGCTGGTCCTTAGCCTGTTAGCTCCACAAGGATGGCACAGGGCCAGGCCTAAGCCTAAGCCAATTGACTCCTGGAGGACGGTGCAGGGCCAGACCCTAGCCAGTTAGCTCCTGGAAGATGGGATAGAGCCGGGTCTAGGCCAAATAACTCCAGGAGGACGGTACAGGGCCAGGCTAGGCTTGTTAGCTCCAGGAAGATGCATCCATCAACTTCCAAAGCATCTACCAACCACACGTTTTTCCAAACAATCCATGCAATATTAACTGTCTGGTTAAAAAATACGTTAAAAAAATTAGTTAAGAAATACGTTAAGAGATAGATTAAAAAATCTTTTAAAAACAACTAATTAGACGGACACGTAACACGTAACAAACAAAGAGCATGCTGCCATCTTGGACAATCTATGTCTCTTTGTCTTCACTGCAGGCACTCTATAATGACAACCTGATGGAAGCAGTTGAAAATCATTAAAGAGACGATGATCTGAACACAACAAGACAGAGGTTGCCTTCCTCAGCACCTGCCTGTTATAAAAGTCCACAAGCTGGACCTGAGACCTCCCTGAAATCTGACCAGCCACTTTAACCAGGTTGCTAAGTCTGGTTTTATTATTCAAGAACATATTACTGTACCAAGCAATGATACAGAAAGTTAAAACAGATTCAATAAAAGTTTTATAAAAAAGAGTCATCATTTCAGATGAAACATTAAAACCTCTCAACCTCCTTAAAAAGTCTTTGTTGAACCTTTTTCACTGTAGCAGCAAGATGTGACTCAAAGGACAGAGTCTTATCAAGAACAACCCCCAAATATTTATAACTGTCTACCAGTTCAATGGCTGCACCATTTACCACTGTTAGTGCAGGATGGGGGGATGTCTTCCTGAAGTCAATAACCATGTCCTTGGTTTTCAAGGTGTTAATCATTAAGAAGGACCAGGGCTCTAGACTAACTTTTTGCCATGGGCGTACCGGCACAAAAGTTAGGCGCACACAAATTTTATAATAATTTATATAATATAATGTGTTTTTCTGGATACACTGTGCTTTTTCAGCATTCAAAGATTGATGACACCGTGTCAGAGCACTGGATATGAATTTCAGAAGGATCAGCCCATATGGAAAAGATATATATAAATCTTATAAAGTTTGTATCTGTCTTGTGTGAAACTTGTATGAAAAGCATATAAGTGTGAAAACAGATATAAGATCCCTTGAAAAATTATATAATGAAACTTGTATGTTTTGGATACTTACTAAAACAATGTATGAAAGTAATTCGAAAGTGGCCACTTTCATGAGTAAATCATGTAAGCCTTATATGATTTACTCATGAAAGTGGCCACTTTCATGAGTAAATCATGTAAGCCTTATATGATTTACTCATGAAAGTGGCCACTTTCATGAGTAATCACATATAAGTTTTTACTATTTCTTTTCCGTATGGGAGGCCTTAACAGAAAAGTTAGCAATAGTTCTTTTACTATTACAGCTACATCCACTTCTGTCCTGCCTAGGCTGCTCACTAGGGCTGGGTATCATCACTGATTTCTATAATCCATTCGATTCCGGTTTTCTTTTTTTTTTTTTTTTCTTTTTTTCTTTTTTTTCCGCCTGTCCCATTTGGTTCTTTAGCCATCAGAATTGTTGTCTGAAGACCAAAAAGGATACCCAATGGATTTATTTTGCCAAATGGATCATCGTGGCATTGCCGTATTGGTCCATTTGGTCGATCTTTGTTTTTATTATTTATTATATTTTATTTTCAGATGTTACAGACGGGACAGACATGAGTGAGAGATAGGAAAGGGAGAAAGAAAGAGGAAGGAAAGGAAAAACAGAAGGGGAGAGGGACAGTGAGAAAGGGGGGGAGAAAAAAAATAAAAAAAATCTCCTGGATCACCTGTTGAGAGAAGAATAGAAAACAAGCAAAAAAAACAAAAAAAACAAAAAAACAAAGCAACATACTAAACACAACACCATCGCATTAATCTAGCTAAGTGTAAACAGCAGTAAATACTAAATATTCAATGTTGTTGTGCAGCACGCAGGACAGATGTGCTTCGAAGTAGCAGCCAAGAAAGGTGTAATTTGGGTCTACGAGCAGTGAACACCCGTGTGCATACCTGTGTGGATCAGCGCGCTTGTATTCCAAAGGTTTCTCCATGTAACGATCTGCTAGGGAGTGTGGGGGGGCCACAGCCCCGTCCTCCAGGGTGTGAAGCAGGTGTGGAGGAGATCAAAACTCCAGACATCCAGAGGCCCCCAGAACACAAGAGACCATGGAAGACCAACAGAGGGGCAGCTGCGCCACTGTTCCAGTAAGAGCTGAGGAGAGTCCCAGATGAGGGTTCACTCAGCAGCCGCGGAGCAGAAGCCAGGGGGAGTTGCAGTGACGCGCCCGTGAGCTCCGCCGGCCGCCAGCTGTGCCTGAGTGACCGAGCCCCAGGCCGAGAGGCCGGGGGCACCCCACCCCCGAAGGGGCCCGAGCGAGCCCCAGGCTCCAGGCCCCGATAAGCGGCCGCCAAGGAGTGAGCCGGTGTGTACCTGGATGCCCACCCCCAGACACAAAGAACCACCAACGCACCGACACCTGAGGGAGTCCGCCACCGGCAGGGGAAGTGGTGGTGGGTGGAGATAGGCCTCCAAACCTTGGAGGGCCTGAGATGTCCCCAGAGAGGTGGCGTCTGATACCCAACCTGACATATAGACACAGACATACAGGCACACACAGACACAAACATCCATTCCCCCCCTCATGCTCTCATATGCACTCACTCCACACTCAACCAACGTGGAGACAGACATAAAGAGACGCTGTACACACGATCACACTCCCCAAGCGTACTCTACAAACCGGGTCTAGGTACCCTTGCTCCTGGAGGGGGGAACTGCACCCAGACCCAGGTGATTCCGGTTTTCAAAGTCCCGATTCGATTCAACTTAGCATCAGACAGTCAGAAATATTATAATTCTGATCATTTATCAGTACTGACTTCATCAGAATTGTGAACATCACAGCAGATGCCTTTGTGTGAAAGTAACTGAGAATAAAACAGAAAAACATGAAGGAGATTTTCCTGGTCTGGCGTTTTATAGCAGATAACCTTAAAAATATTCTGCAATGTTCTGCATATAAAGTTTAAATTTCTTCAGTATTGAACAACAGAAAAAATAGGCTTTCTTGTCCGAGGTCATTTAAGTGAAAAAAAGAAAAGAAAAGAAAAAGACAGCAGCCACAGCGCTGTAAACAACGGTAGACTGGTGGGTAATAAGCGAATGAATAATACAGAAAACAGAGATTGGAGACGGGAAACTGTTCTTGAAGTACAGAGAGAGAGAGAGAACTAGCTGTGCATGAAGTGTGATTTTAATAGTCGTGGAAGCAAAACAGCAAAATTCATGACGACATTGATCAGATGTGAAGCGCAGTTTGCTGCTTCTTTTGCTGCTGGCTCGGTGAATTTTGGTTGGAGAGACAAAACCTGCAGCTCAGAATCAGCGCAAAAAGAGGTAAACACAGCGCGGACCGGACGCATCAGGATCGCTGAGCTCCGACAGCGTGTCCGTCTACGGGCCGTCGGGTGAGAAAGCCGAGAAAGACAAAGTTGATTCTGATGCGTCGGGTCTGTGTTTACGTCTTTGTGTGGAGTCCGTGTACCTGCTCTCATCTGCTGTTTGGTTGTTGTTGAAATGGTTTTGTGAGCTTTAATCTGAGAATCTGGCGTTTCTGGCCAAACACAGTTATATTTAAAAGTCGATTCAGGATTTAATGAATTGATATCGCTTTATTCAAGCTACTCACCTCCCACTTCCACCTGCACTTTCAACTGGACCACGGCCAATCAGAGAGGTCCCGCCCCTTACTATCTCTGATTGGTTTAGTCCACGATAGGGGCAAAATGTGTCTGTTGTTGACCACAGGGAAGGTTGCAGATTTTATTTTCTTTTATTTTTTTGCTACCTGAACAGTTGGTCGCACAGGTGCAACCAAATATTTTTTTTTAGTCGCACCACTGAAAAATTTGGTCGCATTTGCGAGTTCAGCTGTTTGGAAAAACAGCCGTTCACTCTCACACACTGAGATCTGTCAGTTAAAAAGTCTAAAATCCAACCAACGAGATTAAAATCAACTGGTTAAGAAGTTTATCAACCAACAGATGTGGCTGGATAGTATTAAAAGCTGAAGAAAAATCAATAAATAAGAGCCGAGCATGAGCTTTGGCGCCATCAAGATGGCGATACAGGAAGTTCAACAGAGTGACCACTGCATCATCAACACCTCTACGAGGCCTGTATGCAAATTGTAGTGGATCCATAAGCTTCTCTACTTGCTGCAGGATCTCCTTCCTGACAAGTTTTTCAAAGGACTTCATCACTAAGGATGTTAGAGCGACAGGCCTAAAATCATTTAATGATGTAGGTTTTGTGGTCCTAGCAACTGGAGAAATAATTGATTTTTTTCATACCTCTGGAACCTTCTATTGCTGAAGTGATAAAAAAAAAGATGTAATAAACAATACTGCATAATTGCTCAGCACATGTTCTAAGCACCTGGCCACATATATTATCAGACCTGGACTTTTATTAGTCTTACTCATTTTAAAAAGATTTTCCACCCTTCTTTCATTAAAGACTAAAGCTGGGGGGATACACGGGATTTCTCTATTAAGAAATCACGTGTATTCCTTAAATTATAATTGTCATTAAATCTCAAATAAAATCTATTCAGCTCATTGGCTAACTGAGAGTCTGAACTAAAACCAGGGAGACTTGTCTTATTACAGTCACTGTGACAGTGACCAGTCATGTGTTTCATGCCTGCCCAGGCAACCCTTAAGTTATTGCTACCCATCTCCGCCTCTACCTTATCCTTGTATTTTATTTTGGCTTTTTTAATTTCTGATCTAATCTCCTTCCTAAACTCTCTCACTTTCAAGATATTCCCTTTAATAAAAGCTTTTTTCCTTTCATGAATCAGCCTCATAAGAGCTTTGGAAGACCATGGTTTGTTATTAGGGAAAAATGCACAACCTTTGAGGGGATAATCATGTCTCTGCAAAAGGAGATATAGCTGCAGACAACGTCAGTGAGTTCATTAATATCTCTACATGATTCTAAACACCGACCAGTCTGTACAGTCAAAGCAGATCTGCAGGGATAAAGAGGCGTCGTCACTCCAAACCTTTATGTGGTGTCTCCCCACCTTCTCTCTTCTCAGCACAGTCTTGTAAACTGGCAGAAGATGCACCATGTTGTGATCCGAGGATTCGAGGGCGGGGCCAGCCACAGATGTATACGCACCTTTTATGGAACCGTAACATAGATCCAGAGTCTTATTGAAGCGTGTGGGACAGTTCACATACTGATAAAAACTGCTCAGTGTTTCCTTCAAGTCGTAGCGATTAAAGTCCCCAAGAACAGAAGATCCAGAAGAAACTCCCGTGAGTATGTAATTTTTTGTGAGTAGCTGTCACGGTCCGGGGCAGCGGCCGTGTGGAGAGCGGAAGGAGGACTCAAAACGCAGCACTTATTCAGGTGTGAGGGTGATTTATTGATAATATCCAATATAAAGTGGGGATGGTAAAACAGAACTAAGGATGAACTAACTGGGAGAAACTACACAAGGAAATAGCAAACCTGAGCATGAAGGGAGAACAGCAGGGAGAGCACGCAGGGGATTACACCAGGTATGAACACAGACGACGCGACGAGGAGCAGAGGAAATCACACACTATAAATACACAAAGAGACACTGGGAAATCACACACAGGTGGGGGAAACAGCTGGACCTGATTAACCTGACGAGACAGGGGAACACTAACACCAGGGACCAACAGAGGGAGCACAAACCCAGAACCCAGTGTCTAAAATCCCAAACACAAACCATCACAAAACAGCCATGAATAATAATGAAAGTAATAACAATAAAGAACATAAACATAAAGTCACTGAGTCATGGTCGCAGGACCATGACAGTACCCCCCCCCTCAAGGGCTGGCCCCCGACAGCCACAGAAACACACCACCAGATCCGGGCGGGCGGCAGGGGGCCCAGGACGGAGGGACCGGGCCAAGACCAAAGACGGAGGCCCCAGAGTCCCAAACAAATGTTCACCAAAAAAAACTCACAGGGGAGCAGAGTCCAAAACACAGTTCAGGTGGCCGGCCAGGCGAAGAGGGTCCGGGGGCCGGCCGTGCGGAAGGCAACGGCGGCCGCTCAGGTGACGGCGCCCGGCCAGTAGCCTAGCCAGCGGTCCAGAAAACGGCCGTTTAGCTCCAGACCCAAACGAGGCTGGGCCAGGCGAGGCTGAGGGCACGGAAGCCGGGACCGCAGCAGGCGGAGATGATGATGCAGACACGGAGGCTGGACCAGACGATGATGCAGACACGGAGGTTGGACCAGACGAGGATGCAGACACGGAGGCTGGACCAGGCGAGGCTGATGAGGACGCTGAAGCTGAGGCTGGACCAGGCGAAGCTGATGAGGACGCTGAAGCGGAGGCTGGACCAGGCGCTGCGGGTGAAGATGAGGATGCTGTGGCCGAGGATGCGGGCACGAAGGCTGGACCAGACGAGGATGCGGGCACGAAGGCTGGACCAGACGAGGATGAAGCCGGACCAGGCAGGGACGAAGCCGGACCAGGACCGGGCGAGACTGAAGCTGGACCAGACGAGGATGCAGACACGAAGGCTGGACCACACGAGGCTGAAGCCGGACCGGGCGAGGATGAAGCTGTAGCTGAAGCTGGGCCGGGCGAAGCTGTAGCTGAAGCTGGGCCAGGTGAGGATGAAGCTGGACCAGAATCAGGCGAGGATGAAGCTGAGGATGAAGCCGGACCAGGCGTGGATGAAGCCGGGCCAGGCGTGGATGAAGCCGGACCAGGCGAGGCTGAAGCCGGACCAGGCGATGATGAAGCTGTAGCTGAAGCCGGGCCAGGCGCTGTAGCCGCCTCTCTATAGCGCGCTGGGACGTGCCACCCGGGCTTTCCAGCCACAGGTCGATCAGCTCCTGTGTGGCATCGATGAGCGTCTCCCGTAGCTCCCTGGACGGGTTAAGCGCTGCTGGGTCCATGTTGTGGTCGCGTCGTACTGTCACGGTCCGGGGCAGCGGCCGTGTGGAGAGCGGAAGGAGGACTCAAAACGCAGCACTTATTCAGGTGTGAGGGTGATTTATTGATAATATCCAATATAAAGTGGGGATGGTAAAACAGAACTAAGGATGAACTAACTGGGAGAAACTACACAAAGAAATAGCAAACCTGAGCATGAAGGGAGAACAGCAGGGAGAGCACGCAGGGGATTACACCAGGTATGAACACAGACGACGCGACGAGGAGCAGAGGAAATCACACACTATAAATACACAAAGAGACACTGGGAAATCACACACAGGTGGGGGAAACAGCTGGACCTGATTAACCTGACGAGACAGGGGAACACTAACACCAGGGACCAACAGAGGGAGCACAAACCCAGAACCCAGTGTCTAAAATCCCAAACACAAACCATCCCAAAACAGCCATGAATAATAATGAAAGTAATAACAATAAAGAACATAAACATAAAGTCACTGAGTCATGGTCGCAGGACCATGACAGTAGCAATGACTCCAAACAACTCTTAGGATTGCCAATAAAACCATGCGAAATAAAAAACCCATCTTCGTTAAAAGAAGTTCCACAAAGCACAAGCCGATGCTATAAAAATAAAAGAATGAAATAAAATAAGTTAAAACACTGACAATGACAGACAGAGACAACCTGCTTCCTCTTCCCTAAGAGTATGTATCATACATATACCAACAAGACAGTGTACATCACTGTCACAACTGCATTTGTTTCCGTTCAAAGGCTTTATGTCATTTACTATAATACCTGATGGGCTAGTCAAAATGCCCTGGCCGATTTTTTGTCCCAGTGCAGCCCTGCTAATGCAATCAAATGGCACATTGACTTCTGAGGAAATTTTAGATGGCACTCGTCATCAGAAAGGTCGCCGACTGTGTACAGAAACATCTGCGCCAAATACAGCATCATCAGAAAGAAGGAACATGAGAAGCTTGAGAAATACCAAGTGGTCAGAGAAGAGCTCGAGAGGATGTGGAGGGTGAAGGTAACAGTGGTCCCCGTGGTAATCGGAGCACTCGGTGCGTTAACTCCCAAGCTAGGTGAGTGGCTCCAGCAGATCCCAGGAACAGCATCGGAGATCTCTGTCCAGAAGAGCGCAGTCATAGGAACAACTAAGACAGCAGGACCCTCAAGCTCCCAGGCCTCTGGTAGAGGACCTGAGCTTGAAGGATAGGCCGCCAGCAGGGGTGAGCGGGAAATTTTTAATTTTGTATAAATTTTGTTTTGAAATTATGGTGCATAGTTCAGAATAAATGTTTTTTCAGAAAAACAGCCTCTTTTTAATAAATGTTTATTTCCAAGGAATTTCTAACCTTTACACCTTTCAGAATTTATTAGAAGATAACTTTTATGTAGTTAAAATAAGATACTCTGTGAGAGTATCGTATTTATCTATATAAACTCTTAACACATAGTTAATGTTAATAGGTGTTAAATTATCAACTCCAGACAGATTTGATATTTAACACCAAATCAGAGTTAATGTACCAACTCCACAAAAAGAGTTAAATTAACCACTGGTGTGGACCCACATGGACACTTTAATAGAGCTGAAATCAAATCTGACAGTGTTAATTTGGGCATGGATTTACTGTGTATATTAGTGCTCAATGATATACATGAAGGCAAAGGAGCGATGAATGGGAAAAAAGCCTGCATGGCCTTATAATGGCAGATGCCTATAATTAAGGTGAAGGTGTGTTCCCACTCAACCCAAGCATGAGCAAGCAAGCAGCCCATCTGGCTACATTTGTTCATTTGTTGGGGGGGGGGGGGGGGGGGTGTAGGGGTTTGAGGGTTGTATTTGTAAATTTACATCAGCCTCAGTTCTAGAAAGTAAATTACCTGCATATTGAGCTTTTATCCTCAGGGAGGCGTTACAGACCAAAGAGTGCTGCAGGTCAGAGTGAATAGAAAAACAGCCTGACATGTGTTTAAAATAAAAGTAAAGGCTGTCATTTGGATTTTATTACTACATAAACACATAACTTAAAACATCATATATGCAGCACACATTGAACAGCACTGACTGAATATTATTGAAAAAGACGACTTTCATGTGTCTGATTTGGTGGTTTGAATTTATTTATTTATCTGCATATTCATTTTTAACCACTTTCTTCCTGTGGCAGTTGATAGCGTAGAGTAGCAGTCGCGAGACTTGAGGCTCGGGTGTGAAATTTATGGTTTTCAGAGATTTTATCGTGAAATTTTTGTCTTGGCTTAAAGGCCCTAAAGGAAAATATTGGCTGACATTAAACTGGTCCATGGTGCAAAAAAGGTTGGACACCGCTGGGGTTGAGTTCTAGATAAGGTATCAATATAGAATTATTTCAACTTGAAAACCAGAAATGGTCACATGTCAAAAGTTGGAAGGAGCAATGAACAAATAATTGTTTTTATTTTCATTAAGTTAATAATCCACATCTGTACGTATGACGAAGTTAAATGTCACAGACAGGAGAGGATCAAAACTATTAAATCAAGTTTTAAAAAGAGACTTTTTCATTTGATTACATTGTATATGATGGATTATGCAGAAAAAGTAGAATTGGGCTGAAAGAGCTATTGCTTTATTACCTATTCAGGTTGTGTATCATGTTTTTCTAAAAGTAACTAAGTAACTAACTAGTTTTGAAAATAAATAATCAGTAAAGTAACAGGATTACTTTACTTTTACTTTTGGAGAAGTAATCAGTAATTAGCCCATGTCTGTGTGGTAACAAATGGGTTTTTCAACAGCAACAATGCTACAGAAAGCAATGCCTGGAGGACAAGGGACTTCTTCCAGGAGAATAACATCACTCTCTTGGACCATCCTGTATGTTCCCCTGATCTAAATCCACTTGAGAACCTTTGGGGATGGATGGTGAAGGACTTTTACAAAAATGGACGGCAGTTCCTGACAGTAGATGCTCTTTGTGTTGCGGTCTTCACCACTTGGAGAAATATTTCCACTCACCTAATAAAAACGCTTGCATTAAGTCATCAACAAAAACAGTGGAGCTACTCATCACTGAGTTCATGTTTGGAACTCTGAGTTCTGTTTTTGGGGGGTTTTATGTGTTTTTATGGAGGTGTTGCCCTAAATTTTTGATCAGCTGTAAAACAGCCTGTTTCAGTTTATTATCATGCTAAAAAAATGTTTTGTCTCACTCCCATTTCTTCATGTTGCTTGTTGAAGGTCTGTTTCGAATGTTCTTAAGATCAAACCATACAAATTATGATTTTTTTTTGTGCCATTTTTCAACTGGTCTTAAACTTTTGATTGAGACTATATGTCTCTTTCTCTCTACTTAGTTAGGGCAGGCATAGCTCAGTAGGTAGAGTGGTCGCCCCGTGATCGGAAGGTCAGGGGTTCAAGTCCACTGAACGGCTACCCTGAGGTACCCCCGAGCAAGGTACCGTCCCTACACACTTCTCCCCAGGCGCCTGCTTAGTGGCTGCCCACTGTTTCACTGAGTGAATGAAATGCAGAGGAAAAACAAGTAATTCAATCAATAAAGTATGCATTCTTATTATTACTCTGGTACAGTTTTGTATGCATGCCCTGTCAGTTTATGTTCTGGTGCTTGGATTGGTGGGTTGACTGCTTGAGTTTTCCAAGCTCTCTGATTAGTTATTCATGGCAGACACATACAGGTTCACATTATGTAACAGCCACTGCAGGGTCCACAATTTCAATTTCTTTGCAATTTCACATTTGATTATAAAAACGGATGTAGCAGACTTTCTTCTTACTGTGCAGTAAGAAAAGAAAACAGCTAGAAAACACTAAATACTATTTTAACACTATCACATAAAAAACGGATAAGAGGTAAGAGTCTTCTGATTGGATTGGAGATCTAGGTTCAACAATGTTAGGTGCCCAAAAAATTAGCTAAGGTGAATACTTGAATATACAGAACCACATTATTTTATTTTTTATTCCTGATGTACAGTGATTAAGGAAGCTTGAAATCATTTTCATGTCTACGCCTGTTCCTCACTGAGAATCTTTAGGATGTGCTTGAGAACACTTCATGTAGTGGTCCAGTTTTCCCATCATCAGGATAAGATCTCTGTGAAAAATGACACAGCACAAGCTTCAATACAGTGTCACAGGGAAAATGTGCTGCTATTAAAGCATAAGGTAGTCCACAAAATATCACAGGGTATTTGTTTTGTTTTTTACAAAGCACTTTATTTTGATGAATGTTATTTACTCCATTACACTCCATTTGCAAGTGTATTAATGTAAAAGCTGATTAGTCAATAGGCTATATAAAAAAATAAAGCATAATACAAACTTATAAACATTTCTTTAGATTTATCATTCCAAACAGCAACAACACAGAATGGACACTTTACATAGTCTGACAAAAATTGCATAAAGAGAGACTGGATGTCGTGCAGACTTGTAAACGTCTCAGTGGGACTCCAGAGGAGCTGGGGGAGGTGCAGGAAGTTACAAAGGAAAATGAGGTCGGGCTGTCTCTGATCAGATTGCTGCACCCAACACCTGAACCGAGGTAAGCATCAGAAAGCAGACTGCTGGATGGGCATGATTTGTCAGTGGTCATTTGTATTGATTTTGTAGCTGCACCTCTTCATCTTCTTTCAGAAGTATTCATCAAATAATGGTTCGGTGTCTCTGATCTCTATCGGACAAAAAAACATTTTTGTCAGAAAACACAGAAGTGTCTCTGTAAAGAACAAAGTTATTTCAGTCACTCTAGACTGAACCCTGAACTCTTGTGTTAACTGAATGACATCAAACTAGACTTGAAAAATGAAAACAATTAAAATAAATAAATAAAAAACAAGTGTTAGCGTTTACTGAGACAAAGTTGTACTTATAGCTTGTTTTTACTTCTGTGCTCTATTCCAGGCACTGCGTGCAACAAAATCACAGTTCTGTTTCAAATATTTTTATTGAGAGCAAGTATCATGATTGTAGTTTTTACAAATTGACATAACATAGCTTATGCTCCTTTTTTTTCTCTAAACTAATAAGGCAAATAATTAAACAACACCAACAACAACAACAAAAAAAAAAAAAAAAAAAAAAAAAAACCCGCAGTCACCCATAAGGGGTCCCAATACCCCGGCTGTCGGCAAAAGGGAAGAGAAACAAGTAAACAAAATTTTATATTTTCCCAAGGTATATAAGTAAAGGGTGCCAGATTAATTCAAAATCTTTTACATTGTCATTCATACTATATCTTATTTTTTCAAGGTGAAGAGTGTTTATAAGTTCAGTAAGCCACATTTTTAATACAGGAGTTTCATTGCCTTTCCAAAGCTGCAGGATCAATTTCTTTGCAATAATCAAAGCATATGCCATAAACCTTTTTTGAGAGTGTTGTAAATTTTGTGTTTCGTTGGAAATCCCAAAGATGATTACTGTCGGATTTGGTTCAATCTTACTTTTAAAAATATTAGACATATAAGTAAAAATATCATACCAAAAACCCTGAAGCCTTGGACATAGTGCAAAACAATGTAACAGATTTCCATAGTGTATCTTGCATTTTTCACAGAGGGGGGAACACTCTGGATACATTTTGTGAAGTTTTTCCCTTGAATAGTGTAGTCTGTGTATAATTTTGTACTGAATTAAACAGTGACGGGAATTAATAAAAGGCGTATTTATGTTGTGTAAGGCCTCCTGCCAGAAATCTTCTGATAGGAGAGTCCCAAAATCTTTTTCCCACTCCTCTTTGATTGAAGTAGTTGAAGGTATACTCATCTCCTGTATTGAATTATAAAATAATGAAATTCTCTGTTCAAACCCCCTTCCATCACTAAGACATCTGTCCAAAGGATCGGACGATATGTTTTCAAATTGTGGCAGGTATGTACGGATATAGTCTCTTAGTTGAAGATATCTAAAAAAATGACTGTGAGGCAATCCAAATCTATCTTTTAAATGTTGGAATGACATAAAAGTATCATTTAGGTATAAATCCTTTAATTTACAAATTCCCAATTCCTGCCATATATTGAAAGCTCCGTCTACACATGATGGAAGGAAAGAGGGGTTAGCTGTAATGGGTGTACACATTGATAGTTTTTTCAATTTGAAGTGCTTAATTATTTGTCTCCAAATTTGTACGGTATTATAAATCACTGGATTCGAATTGTAATATGAGTTTGTCAAAAGAATAGGAGAGAGTAGTATTCCACCAACACAGTAAGGAAGGCAATCCTCCCGCTCCATCTGTAAGCCGTTAGGGAGTATTGCTGTGTCATCCAATAGAAGGGAAATTATTCTTAAATTTGATGCCCAGTAGTAGTACATAAAGTTAGGTAGTGTAAGTCCACCAAGGGATCTATGTTTGCATAGGTGGTCTTTTTTTATTCTATGTGTTTTATAATTCCATATAAATGGCATAATGATGGCGTCCATCTTTTTAAAAAAAGATTTGGGCAAGAAAATTGGGATGTTTTGAACCAGATACAAATACTGCGGGAGAAATACCATTCTTATTGAATTCACTCTCCCTATTAAAGAAATAGGAAGTGTCCTCCAGTACTGAATGTTATTTTTAAGTTTCTCCAGTAAGGGAAGAAAATTCTCTTTCATTAGGGAGCTGTGTTTTTTTGGTATTGTAATGCCCAAGTAAGTGATTTTTTCATAGGTTATTTTAAATGGGAGAGATGTAAGCCATTGTTTATTCTCTAATTTAATGGGCAGTATTTCGCTTTTTCCCCAGTTAATCTTGTAGCCTGCGAAAGTACTGAATTTATCAATCACGGAGAGAATTGCTGGGAGGGATATTAATGGTTTTGTTATGTATAATAATATGTCGTCAGCATAGAGCGATATAGAATTAGAAGTGTATGTTGTATCATAACCGTGTATATCCATATGGGTTCGAATTGTCTGTGCTAAGGGTTCCAAAGCCAGGGCAAATAATAATGGACTAAGAGCGCATCCTTGTCTTGTACCTCTGCTGAGTTTAAACTGAGTTGATAATGTCTGATTTGTAAGAATTCTGGCTGTGGGATTATTATAAAGTAGTTTTATCCAAGAGATGAAATCTTGTCCCAGTTGAAATTTTTCTAGGACTGCAAAGAGGTAGGACCACTCCACATGATCGAATGCCTTTTCGGCATCCAAGCTAAGTATAAGTAGGTCCTGTTGTACCTTGGGGGAATAGATTATATTAAATAGACGTCGAAGATTATTAAAAGAACTCCTGTTTGGAATGAAACCTGTTTGGTCTGGATGCACCAATTTATCTATTACTGTATTAAGTCTACTCGCTAGTATTTTAGCCAGAATTTTTTGATCAGAATTTAATAGAGAAATAGGTCTATATGATCCCACTTCCTCCAGTGCTTTGCCTTTTTTTGGAAGTACTATAATAGTTGCTTCATTCAATGTTGGAGGTAGGGTGCTCATTTTGTATGCATGGTTATATAATTTAAATAGATATGGACTTAATTTGATCTTAAAGTATTTATAAAACTCATTCCCTAACCCATCAGGGCCTGGACTCTTGTTGTTTTTTAGTAATCCGATAGATTTTGTAATTTCTTCAATTGTGATCTTAGCGTTCAAAATATTGGCATTTGTCAAAATCACAGTTCTGACTCACTGTGAGGAATTGAACATGTGTCAGTGTGGATGGTGATAGTCTTTGAAAAACTAAACAAAATAGAAAGGATTAAAAGAGTCGTTTTACGGACACTGTGAGCAGATCCAAAATCTAATCTGGATAGGAAGAGCTGGGAAAAGACCAGAATCAGAATTGGATCTTGGTCTGAATTAATGACTCTTGTTCATATTCTTGCTGTGCAATTGGACTCTGATCCCTATGTGGTTTTCTGATCAGTTCTAAAGCCTCCAAGTGACCATTTTCAGCGAAAGATATATTGAGCGCCAAAGTTTCAAAAACTGACCCATTAAAAATTTTGTTTAACATAATTTAAATGATCGAATCGCATTCTGTGAACAAGTTCCTACTTGTAATGTTCAGACCACACGCAGTCTGGATTTTAAAATTCCCTTTAGACTACATTTAATCCCATTTTAGAATTTCAAAAGTAATTTAAGCCTCATTTTCACTCAGATATGTTACGTAGACATATACAGAAAAAGAATAGAAAAGCCCAGTATAGATATATAGGGTGGCTGTAGCTCAGGTGGCAGAGCAGGTCAGCCACTAATCAGAAGGTCGGTGGTTCGCTCCCAGGCTGCCTCCTGGCTGCATGCCAAATATCCTTGGGCAAGATACTAACCCCGTGTTTTCCTACTGGTGGTGATCAGAGGGCCCGGTGGCGCCAGTGTCCGGCAGCCTCGCCTCTGTCAGTGCGCCCCAGGGTGGCTGTGGCTAGCTTGCCATTGCCAATGGGTGAATGACTGAATGTAGTGTGAAGCGCTTTGGGGTCCTTAGGGACTAGAAAAGCACTATACAAATGCAGGCCATTTACCATATATATACACTAGGTTATTATTTGGTGGTTCTGCTCTGCAACTCCAAACACAAATAACTCCCATGTAACAATCTAACAATAACTAAATTAGAATCCAGTAATTAAAAGCCAACTGAGATCATTAAACAGGGATCAAAGGGGGGGTTGGCGAGGCAGACAAAGTATTTCCCACCACTGTTTACAAACTACTTTGCAATGAGCAAGTTTCCTGCACCAAGTATTAAATAATATCAGTAACAATTAAAAATAGTAGCTATGGTGATTTTTTTTTATGATACAGAAGTGAGGACATTGTTTAATGACTGTAATGGTTTTATAATAATTCCCAACTGTTCCAGAATGTTCTTTCCATTTAAACTTTTAATAAAACTATATTTTAATGAATATGGCTGTTACGTTGTCATTTCTCAAGAAAAAAACGTGTTTTAAAATCCCCTAAAATTCACTCTCACTGCTCTCTGAAAGATTAATTAAGACACTGTAGCCTGTTCAACAATCAAAAACACTATTGGCAGTGTTGGGGAGTAACGGAATACATGTACCGCCGTTACGTATTTAAAATACAAAATATGAGTAACTGTATTCCGTTACAGTTATCGTTTAAAAAGGTGGTATTTAGAATACAGTTACTTTGTTGAAATAAATGGATTACACTGCGGTACTTTCCTGTTTCATATTGTGGCGGGTCAGGACTGTTTGGGTTTTGTTTGACAGCTACGCTCTGTTGTTCCAGGCGGCAGTGTTGCGGTTGCCATGGTTACAGGGCGACGCTCTCTCTCTCTGCGACTGTGTGTTTCCTGGGTGAGAGAGCGCCTTTTCGTTGTTGTTGTTGTTGTGCTAAGCTAACAGGCAGAATGCTACAAGCATAGCTCTAAAGAATGTAGCCTCATGGGCAGTGTAGTCCGTGTTGCAGGGAGAATGGACTGCCATACACGTTATGGGTCTGTGAGCGAGGAGGGAGAAAAAGGGGAGTGGAAAGGTACGAGTTATCATCGAGCAGAAACGGGAGCTGGAAGCATGTAAATGTAATAATAACCACTTCAGCCAAAAAGAGAGCCTGACGAGCCCAGTTGTAAGTAAGCTATTAAGACTCGACTGTACACTGTGTTCGTGTTTTCCTCCGAAAACAATAAGTTCCGTTGGAGCAGTCTTTCAACGCCTCTCTCTGTCTGTCGCAAGAAAAGTTGACCCACACAACAAAGTAAAGCTATTTTTCGGCTACGAGCCGACAGGGACCCCGCCGTATTAGTCAGAGGTCCCTTTACTACAGTTCGGAGTCGCGGACCTTCAGTAATAGTAATAAATCACACAGCAATAGTACATTCACGTTGTTGTAAAAAGCATGGTAATATATTAAGTAATCCAAAGTAGTCAGAATACGTTACTGTCATTGAGTAACGTAACGGAATACGTTACAGAATACATTTTGGGGCGTGTATTCTGTATTCTGTAATGGAATACATTTTAAAAGTAACCTTCCCAACACTGACTATTGGTTAAATAATTTATTAATTCAACTGGGGCGATACATATGCTAGTTGCAGTGGCGGTCCTAGCCTGTTTGGCGCCCCGGGCGAACACTCCCTCTGGCCTGTATTGCCTGTATCTTTTGCTCGTTTCTCTTCGCTTCTTTTCTATTATTTCTAAACTGAGCACCTGATGGCTTTCAACTTTTCTTGTCCATCTTCCATTGGTTTTAATTTTGCCCTCCAGTATGAACACAAATCCACCAACTCGAGGAATGTGAAATAAATAAATAATTAGTTAAATGTGTCAATAATTACTTAATTAAATGTGTTAATTTTTTTTATTATTTCCCATTTTAATTAATTATTTCAAATTTTAATTAATTATTGCCACATTTAATTAATTATTTAATGGTGTATTTAATTAATTCATTATGGCAGTCCTTGCGTTCCATAGTCATTATGATAGTTTTGTAAATGTAAAACCAGCAAAAAGGTTTTTAGTGAAAACAAGTACAGCAGAGACCTCGGGGGGCAAATGTGCAGATCACCGCCTTCACATCAGTGAAGAAACATAATGAAGTGTCTGATTTTCAGTATTTTCACAGTAAAAGGGAAGTTGAGTGATGTCAAGAGCTGTAAGATGAAATAAGGATTGTGGGTTAATTTACCTTGTGACAATGCTTGGAGTTCATACTTTTGTGCCTGCAAAATAATTTTATGAATGAATAAAAAATGTATTTCTCACTGAAAAAAGAAATGACAGAATCTCTGTGCACTAATTATTGGCTCTTCATTGTGTTTCTGCACAGTGTTAGTGTTCAGCAGATTCCTAATATGGATCCTATTTGCAAACTACACAGCAAAATCTCCAGTGTTAAATTAACACTGGAGAGTGTCTATATGGGTCCACACCTCTGAGTGTTAAATACAACACTGGTGAGTGTTAAATTAACACTTTTGACAGTGTTATATGTTCAAAAGTAACCTAGTCAGTTTTGAAGATTAACAATGGCTAACACTGAGCAGTGCTGATTTTCTAACACTGGAATAATGTTATTTTCCAGTGTTAGCCAGAGGTGTGGACCCATATAGACACTCTCCAGTGTTAATTTAACACTGGAGATTTTGCTGTGTAGGAGGAAACACAAGTGTAAACTAATGTATTTTTCAATTTCTAGTTAACTTGCACCAAAATTACAAGTTCAACTTATTCATGGTCAGCTGAATCCAAACAAAAACTAGTTCCATCATTTTAGACCAGACTTGTCAAACTCTAGGCCCAATAACGGCAACATAATTTAATATGTCAATATTTCAGTTTGCATTTCTGTTTAAAACAGGGTTACCTTTGGTCTGTTCAATAATGTTCATCCTGTTTGGTCCAACACCTAAAGTATATTTTGAGTTCTGGCTCCTTCAGTGATTGAGTCTGACATCCCTGACTGAGTCTGGCAGCTGTAACATCTGGTACGTAAATAACACATCACTTTACCTGCTGATGTGCTGCTGCTTGATGATGCTGCCCCCCTCTGCTGGAGCTCCCCTCACTGATCCAGTTGATCTGCTGGTTGGTTGCTTCTGGTTTTTGATGTTTTGCTTTATTGATCATTTGTTGAGCAACGTTAAAACAGCCGTCCCAGTCTTTCCTTTTTATGTTGCTCATGATTTCTTTAGTCAGAGTTTCATTTGCTTCTTTCCTCAAAAGCTCCTCCAGAACTTTTTTCTCTTCTTCCAAAATCAGTTTGTAGTAAAAAGTTTTCTTGTTGCACCAACTGAATTTTTTTATAAACCATTTTCTCCACCCACTCCAAGTCATGAAGAAAGCGACAACAGTCATGCTGAGGAGCAGAGAGTAAGCAGCAAGCTGAAAAAGAAGCAAAAAACATGCAAAACATAACAGCATTAATGTGTCTGTGTATTTATTATACTTTCATAAATTAAAAAAACAGAACAATAACATTACATGTGCACTGTGTATGAAAAATAACAAAACATCCTCACCTTTGACCTCATTTTCAGCTCAGTCATTTGAGCTGTTTCATTAGTTGTAGCTGTGTTGGGCCAAGATTTACAGAACAGCTTCCTCTTTTTTTCATCAGTGGTACAGCAACTATACCAGTCTGTGAAAAGCAACACAGCTACAATCCACAGCAGACTGATTAGAAACGCTCTGATAACGCGCTTGAGTACAAGGCATAAAAGTGTGGATGGATGGTCCGCTGTGCTCCGAAATGTCTGGTCTATCAGGAGCACCAGGAAAAATACTAAAAAAACAGGCACGACCACCATTTCATTGCAATCAAAAGTGTGGCCTGAGCAAGCGCACATCTTTTCCCGCAGATAGTAAAATGCAAACAAAATCCCAAAGCCTGTGCCAGTGGTGCCGATTTTTCCACTACGGACATATTGCAGGAGTTTATTCAACATCTTGAGCAGTTCGGTGCCTGCTGAGGCTGCAGCTTCTGACCTGTAAAATTACAGACACAAGACAAAAAGAAATATTTCCTGCTTTTCACACCAAGTATCACAGTCTCTTTGAAATTCAAATATCTCAGTCCTATAGCAGCTGTGAAGTGAGCAAGTCCTCCAGTCAAAGTGAAGATATGAGCTCTCTGCTCCCACCCTCACATAAGAACCACGAGTGCTGCTCCTACAGGTGGCAGGATGCAAACGCAACGTGACGTCATGAGAAGGAGTTTAAACAGCACTCTGTTCAAAACGTTTCCAAAGTCGTGTCAACAAATTTCATGTTTCCCAAACACTTTATACTATGATGAGGTTGTGTGGCACGACAGGTTTTTTGATGAATGACTTGGAATGATGAATTCTATTCACAGTTTGAAGTGTAGAGTGTTACAGATACAAAGTGAATTTATGTTATTTATGTCATGAGATGTTAAAACGTGTGGTTAACACAATTTAGTCACCACAGCCTGTGGAGTCTACTGTAAAGAGATGGAAATGGCTCAACCAACTTTTTTATTCAGTGTTGAACAAAAAATGTCAAGCAAACATGAACAAGAGAGGTGAAGAAGAAAAAGAATGCAAGCAGGGTGGAGTGAGTGGAGATGACTGCCAGGGGTGATTTGTGGCAGAACAAGTGAAAGTTTACAAGATGGCAGTGAGACCAGCTGTGATGTATGGTTTGGAGATGGTGTTACCGAGAAAAAGGCAGATCTGCAGGAGGCAGGTTAATGCTACTGTACTAAATTTAATACAGTCAGTCACGTTTGTAGGTGCTGTTTGATTTGGCATCATCTCACACCGGATACCCTTTCTGGGGCAACCACAACAGCACAAGAAGACAAATGTTTCCTGTGTTTCATGCAAATTATCATATTTTCTGTTAGCAGTGGTGCCCAGTCAATGGTTTTTGTTACAGCAAATGTTTGTAGGTCTGGTGAACCCATTGTGGCTTTGGTTTGTAAATCAATGTATTCTAAAAAATGCATGTAAAAATGTATAGAATAACTGAGACAAAGATCTCTAGTGTTTTGTGAACTTCTAAAATCATACTTCAAATTATGCTTGTGGTTTAATGTCCTTGAGACTTTGTGACTTCTGAAAAAAAGATATGAGAATGGGAGCACATGTTGTCCTAAAAATCTGTACTGTAAATAGCTTAGAGCACTGATGGTGCCGAGAGATACAACATGTGCAAAATGAATGTCAGATCTAGCGGTTTCATAGGCACACACAAACTCTGATACAGTCAGACATGCAGGATTTTGAACTGAGCACTGATGATAAGCTGGATGGTCTCCCTACTCTTTAGTCCAGAGCACGTGGCATCCATCTTTTCCAATTCATCTTTCCACAGAAAAGTTTTCAACTTTGCATCTGTTCATTTCCTGACATTCTTTCTTTACTCTCATATTATTCTAGATTGTTTCCTCTAAATACCAGTCCATTTGTTACCATGTTCACACCATGTTACTTTATCTAGTCAAAACTCTGTTTTCATAAAACCTTTCTGATTCCTTTTCATGCGATGTGCCTTCATCTCTGTCACTGCATATATCTAGACCACTTCCTTTCTTTACATTGTTTAGTAGTTTCATTGTGTAACTTCAGAGTGCAATCTGCAAATAATTTATTACTCCATCCATCAATTCTCTACAGTTTATCCTTTTCAGGGTCCCCGGGGGGCTGGAAACTATGTCAGCTGTCTTAAGGTGAGAGACAGGGTACACCCTGGACAGGTCGCCAGTCTGTCGCAGTGCTAACACATATCATTCGCACTCACATTCACTCCTAACTAAGTGCATGTCTTTGGATGGTGGAAGGAAGTCGGGAGAATCCACACAAACACAAGGAGAACATGCAAACCCCACACAGAAAGACCCCCGCCTGATGGTGGAATTGAACTCAGGACCTTCTTGCTGTGAGGCAACAGTGACGACCACTGTGCTTTATTGCTCAATAAATTAAAGGAAGTTCAATTATGTTCAGGTCTTTCAGATGATTTTTATTGGACTAACATTCATATGAATTCTTTTATTCTTTTATTTCATTAAAAAATGACTTTTGTTGCTGGTTTGGTTAAATTTCATTTCTAAGGCTGGCACACAGCAGCTGGCTTAAAACAGATTTCACAGATACCATCTTGAGTCAACCACACACAGGAAGAGGGTTATGTTTCCTGTTTTTGTACCACGTGTGACAGGCACTATTAGCCCTTGTGTTGTGTTCATGGCTTTTGTTACTGAGGCACTGCATTTTTGATTTTTAAATCAATCCAGCCATAAATATATATGCAAAATTACACAAAAATAACTGATACAAATGCCGCAGAGGAATAACCAATCACATGGAACATACCAAAGATTGTAGCCTGGTGCAGGGAACGCTTCCTGCAAGTTGCCCTGCACTGTGTTTAATTTCTTCTATGGTTAGGGCTGATTTACACTTTTACCTGATGAGCTGCTGTGATGTATTTTATTGTGTTTTACTGGTGTATTTTCATTTAGTAACTTGTAGGCGTCATAATTTGTTATTATAGTCAGAAAATGAATGTTTATTTCTTATAAACAGTATAACAGTATTCTGTTTGTTTGCAGGCAGAGAACTGACTGCTGTATGTTCTATGATAGTTTCAGCTTTCATTGGTTTGTTTTGCAAATTAATTGTTGAGATTCACATAGTAGTAGTTTTTCCTTTTTTGTTTCTAGTGCTGTGGTGGCTGCTACTGGCCACAGGCTTTATTGGTAAACTGGGAGTTCACTAACTTTTTGCTGTGACATGATCTGTTTGTATGTTTCTTTAATTTTGTGTTTAGGATTGTTTTTATAGTTTGATCACTAATACAGTACTCTCAGTTTCCCAGCAGTGGTTACCTGGCTCCCAGCAGCAGAACTACAGCGGTCTTCTCATCCTCTAACAGTCTTTATGCATGCTCTGTCTCTAAACTTAACAGTAGTGCTACAAGGGAGTCCTTTATGTGAGCCAGTTTGAGTCAAAATGGGTACAGCAGAGACCTCCAGTGGCAACTGTGCAAACAGCATCTTCATGTCAGTATAGACACTTGTGGATAGGGATGGGTATTGATAAGATTTTAAATGTGAGATGTAAGCACCACAGATTTATTTAATTATTTGTGTCATGACGCTTTTCTTTTTCTTTTTCTTTTTTAACTGAACCTAGGAAGTAAACCCAGACGGCTTTAGGCAGATTTATGGAGTTTATTTACAACAAGCGATGTAAATATGAGTGAGCCGGGTGGCCAGGAACAAAAGAGAGTGCCGGACGTCCGAGCAGGTTTGATGTCCAAAGACAGACGATGATCATGGTACTTGCAAGAGGGCGGGCAGAGTCTACAGGTGAAAGGAAAGTTTGTGGTGCTGGATGAAGGGCTGGACTTGACCGGTGACTGGAAACTCCTCCACAGGTAAGAATTTTCTGGCTACAAAGCTCCCCAGAGTGGAGGTAACGATCAAGCAGAGATCCATCACCATAGCGGGATCATAGCAGCCTCTGAATGAGACCTGCCCAAAGGCAGAGCCTGAAATGATCCCTCCCAGAGCCACCCAGAGGGAGAGGAGGGAAAGAACCGGCCAGCCTGGCCCAAACATGAAAATGTAGTTATTTAACTTTTTGTTTTATTTTGTCAGTAGTTTTCACCTTTGTACTTTATTAGGTGGAGACTTCCCTTCATAAAAGACATGGACAAAGATCTGTCTACTTCCTGGAGAGGGCTCTTCACATAATTCTGAAGAAAAGACCTTGTGATTGTCTTCAGGGTCATTCTTCCAGGACTCCTTTATCGTGCCGAGCACACCACAGTGTTCTTTTCTCTGATTAGTCATCTCTCTGATGGTTTCTGTTCACTTCACAGTCTAAGGATGACCTCGCCGCTGCTCTGCGCTCTTCTGTGGACGTTCTGGGTTTGACACAACTGGACGACTGTCTATGAAAAATGATGAATGGACTGTTACTTATATAGCATCTTCCTACTCAGCTGAGCACCCAAAGCGCTTCTCATTCACCCAATCTCACACACACACACACACACACACACACACACACACTCAGACTGGATGCTTCAGGGGTTCAATATCTCGCCCAAAGATACAAACTTCAGGGATCAACCCCCCGACTTTCCACTTGGTAGACGACTCGCTCCACTTGAGCCACAGCCGCCCTCCTAAAAGCAGACACACATTTAAACCCCTCATTGATTAATGGTTATTATAATGACATATAATCAAGTTAAGCATCAAAACAGTAAAAACAATAATTTTTCTATCAGACACTAAAATCAACCATCTAAAGTCAGCTATCAGAAGCTAATAGAAGCTAACTCCAGCTGAGGCTACGCGATCTGTGTCATTCAGGGCGTCGTGAGGATGATTTAGGGCAAATAAAACTGAAATAAAAGCAGCAGAAATGAGTGAAGTCGGAGAGAGTTGGATGTGGTCTGTTAGCAGCAGACTCAGTGTTTCCACACCGAGCATGCTGAGCCTAAAATAACGAGAGGGGGGACTCGGGCTGGTCCGGGTTCAGGTTTAGGCTGGGGTTACTTCTGGGTCTGCAGCACAGGGTTGGCCCTGTAATCAGCTGACAGCTCTGGTTTCGCCTTCGATCTCTCTGTAATTTTCTTAATTGAAGCCACTTGAGGGGTCGAGCGCTCAGTTCATCCTCCTTTTTTTCCCTTCTATGTTGCCTGCATCCTGCTTCCTCTGTCCTTTCCTTTATTTGGTCTCCTATTTGGTTTCCTTTCAATATTTCTTTGTCTTTATTTTTCTTCTCTCCCCTGACTTGGTTTCATTTTCTTTCTTTTCCTATTATTTTGATTCTTAAGTGCATTCCTTTCCTATCATTCACTTTCTCCTTTCTATGTTTCTTCAGTCTTGCTTTGTTTACTTTTCTGCTCTTCCTTTCCTTTCCTTTTCTTTCCTTTCCTTTCCTTTCCTTTCCTTTCCATAGTAACTCGGGTGAGAAAGAGGAGGAGAGTATAAGGGTCAAAATAAAGTGATGATAAATGTTTTTGTTTTGTCGTTTTTGTTTGTTTTCCAATTTACTTGTGTTGTGGGAACTCTCCTCCATTACAGGGACTCAGCCCCGCTGTGTAAATTAGATTTATGCATGTAAACACAGTTTTTGGTTAGAATAAATCTTTGGAAAAAGAACCAAAGTTAACATAATGTCCTCTCAAGTCTATCAGCCATGTTGTGAGGGCAAAATCCAGATTACACATCGCATTGTGGGGACTTGATTTCCTTTAAGAAAATAAACAAAGTTATTTATTCATTTTTGGTGTGAAGACTGAAGGAGTAAGTCGTCAGGAAATGAATGGAAAATGGCGTAAAGTCCTCTGAAGTGATGGAAAACACGTGTTTGTGTGTGTGTGTGTGTGTGTGTGTGTGTGTGTGTGTGTGTGTGTGTGTGTGTGTGTGTGTGTAGCTGTTAGTTTAATCCTGAGTGGAGTTTACGAGGTTGAAGCCGCAGAGCAGAACAAATTCTCTGTGTCTCTGTCTTTATTTATTTTTACTTCTCTTGAGGTTTGCCTGATATCCAACACATCTCCTTGTTTGTTTGTGTGTGTGTGTGTGTGTGTGTGTGTGTGTGTGTGTGTGTGTGTGTGTGTGTGTGTGTGTGTGTGTAATCCAGAACCCAAACACACTTAGAACAGGGAGCACAGTTTGCAGCTCTAAGCTTGACGTGCGCCCTGCCCTCGTAGATTTGTTTCTGGCGGCGTCTGTTTTCAGTTTAGGAGCTGTAAAAACCTCTGACTCTGACCTGCCCATGAGCAAACAGCAGAATGACACAGTTAGAGATGAGCTCGTGAGCAACCAGTGAATCATTCACCAGCTACTTTCCCTCAGGCACTGGTGGAGGCCAAAAACTGAGCTAAAACATCAGGACTCCTTTACTAGGACTCATCAGCCTAACCAGATCATCCATTGCCCATAAGCACTGCAGTAGCATTACATGTTTGTTAAATCAATCAATCAATACACGAGTAGGGATGGATATTGATACGATTTTTACGATTCTGATTCCATTTTCGATTCTGTTTTCGATTCTTATTTTTAAAAAAGGAGAACACTAAGGTCGATTAGCTCAGAACTTTGTTTTATATCTTCTCTTTGAACAAGATAGAAATTTAGGAGTAACATGGCCTTACAAACCCAACAGTGAGATCTTTAGAGATCCAGCCTACGGCTCTTCAATGGGTCACAGGGTCCCCAGGAAAAAAATTGTAAATGTAAAATAATAAAATAAAATATTCTTCTGTAGCAATAACAAAGTATAACATAAATTATTCTGTAGCAATTACACAAGAATATCCAGTAATGTCCCTGCCTACAATTAAACACTTACTGAAAATCGGGGCATCTGCTGCGGCAAATGGGTGCAAGCCTTTGACCACAAACTGAGTCACTGCTCGGTGACATTCGTCTATCCTGGCCTGAAAGGAGACGCTACCGGTAGACTGCAGCGAGAACTGCCAGACTCTGTCTGTCTCTCTCATCATGGTCACCTAAATGCACAGTGATGGCAGGTTTTGTAATAATATGCACTGTTAGTTGATTATTTACCTGCTGCATTAACAGGAGAGGACGTGCAAACTTTGCCGCTGCTGCTGGGTTGAGATTCACAAGTCCGGAGCGGAATTAAAAACACGACATTCATTTAAGCTCATCGTGTGTTTTGTGAGCAAATGCTTTTGCATATTGTTTCCTCCCTTAAATGAAATATCTACTTTACAAGTATTGCAAGTTGCCCTGTTGTCATCCGTTCTCGTAAAGTATAACCAAACTTTTGAGCGTTTGAGCCGCTTAGTCGCCGTGTTTCCTGCCAGGTAAACGACGTACCGCAACGTGGTGACGTCATTCGGGGCGACTGGAATCGATAAGGGAATCGTTTGCAAAAATGGCAAACAACTCCAAGGAATTGAAACAGTGGGAACCGGTTCTCAACAAGAACCGGGTTTCGATACCCATCCCTACTAGTGATGCGTGAATCATGAACGAATCGTTCAATACTCGAGAATCACTTTACTGACTCATGAATCATGATTCACAAGCCCAACTGACTCACTGACTCATCCCTGTTGCTGTTAGCAGCAATATATCTAGCTTATAATTAAAATTGTGGAGAAAAACACAACATCCAGTATCGTAACAAAAAAATTTCTGCTCTGAACTGGAAGAAAAAACCCTGAGTAGAAGCTCACATCAAGAAAATAGCTCCTCTGTTCACAGTAGCATCGCTCTGCTAACATGCTAACAGCACATTTGAGCTACTCACCCCCTCCCTCCTGTGCTGAATCATAGAGCGAACGAATCACTCACTCACTCACCCCCTCCCTCCTGGCTCACAGCTTCTTCTTGATTGGCAACCAATGTTAAGGAGCATTACCACCCCCTGGCTCACAGCTCAGTGGACATTTAGATGAGAAAATATATATTTAACACATTTAAGGAAAATACTAATAAAAATAAAAATAAAATAAAAATAAATAAATGTTTATTAAGCAATTTTGATAGGAAATTGCTTAATTTTAGAAATGTTTTTGCTCTTTTTTGCTCTATAAAATAGTTGATTTCTTTTAGAATCATTCATCTTAGCAGTAGGATTTACATGAAAAGAGAAACAAATTAAGTTTGAGTGAAAATGTACATTTTTTGCACTCTCTGGTCAACTGACTCAGTGAATCAAATGACTCAAAAAATCCGATTCACTTTGGTGAGTGACTCATTAACACTCGATTCAGTAAAAAGAATCAAATTTACCATCACTAATCCCTAGTTGTGGATCTCTGTGTTTTTTGCTATTGTCACAGTAGTAAAGTCAGCTGAGCTCTGTAAGGTTAGATGTTGTAAGGTGAGATAAAATGTGTGATTATGTGGGTGTATTTACCTTGTGTCACTGACTGTAAGCACAAAATCTTGAACTATTTTTATACCATGAAGTTAAATTTAAGAGAGGAAAGAAACAATTACACTGTCTCTGTGTTTATGCTTTTGAGCCAGGCAAAGAGGCTCCCATCTGAGGATAATAAAAATCAAATTCCCTAAAAATAAATAATAAATAAATAAATAAAATAAATAACAACAAAAAAAAAGAAATAAAATTGAGTATACATGTGGTTTCTGTGAACATTTGTGGTTTTTGAGCTTACTTGTAAAATTAAAATATTCATATACATGCATACATGCACCATGCAAACACACTTCAGTGACATGAGAAGGGTTTTAAACAGCACTCAGATGTTACGATCATTTGGACTGCTGTGCAAAAGCATTTCAAGCTTTCTTTTGGGGTCTAATCCACATCCACTTTATAGCGTAAAGAGATGATGTGTCAGAACCAAAATGTTATTAACATCAAAGTGCTGTATAAGTTGGACATTATTAAATTGAAACACACCAATAAATAATTAACAATTACATTTATTAAGGTTTTATAATTGGATAAATTTAATTGACTATAGATTTCATTATTTATTTATTACATTTTTATGTACTTCAGGAATGTATTGACAGGTGTCTTTCTCCTGTTGATGAAACAGGAAGCTTAATGAAGCGTAATTATTTCAAACACAAGACACTCCTGGCTATTCTTCTGACACATCATTAAATTTTAGTATCTTATTTTCTGAGAGGGCGAAACCTCAGTGAAACACAAGAAAACAAAACAGGCAAGGTCGAACAGACAAAGATCAACAGGTAGGTTTTCTATATCTATTTTAGTCTTTTTTGCAAGATTTTCCAACAGCTAGCCTTAGTGATAATGAGCAAGTCAATGTAAACACGTGAGAACAAAAATTAGCTTTAAAAACATCAAACTGACTCTAAACTACTTTTCATTTTAAGCGTTGATCCATGCTCGGTCATCCAGTTAAGGGACATTTCAGCGATTTCCATTTTAAGACTGCAAACCTGTATGCCTTTTCTCTTGTTTTATATATATTCCTCCTGTCTGTATGTATCATATGGAGAGTCCTCTTCACACACTAAGGTCAATTATGGAGTTCCACAGGGTTCAGTGCTAGGACCAATTCTGTTTACATTATACATGCTTCCCTTAGGCAGCATCATTAGAGGACATAGCATACATTTACACTGCTATGCAGATGACACCCAGCTCTATTTGTCCATTAAGCCAGATGACACACACAGGAATGTTTACAGACATAAAGACCTGGATGGCCGCTAACTTTCTGCTTCTTAATTCAGATCAAACTGAGGTTATTGTACTCGGCCCTGAAAATCTTAGAAATATGATATCTAACCACACTGTAAAAATGTTTGTGAAATTAACAGTAAAATTGTGTAAAATCTTGAGATAAAAAATGTTTAAATAGAAAAACAAAAAAGCAATGTTTAATTTACATCAACATTTTGTAAATAATACATATATACCTGTAAAGTCCTGAACCAAATAAAAATGTTAATTTTACAGTAGGAATATGTTTTAAATATCAAATGTCCTTGTTGAATTTACAGTTTACTGTTTTATAAACACTGAAAAATTGTAATTTAAAAGACAACACATACAACTGAAACAGTAACAAAATAATGTTAAAATGACATAATTTGTTAATTTTCTTTTAAATTCAGAAAGTATCTGTATTACATTTTACAAATTCATTCAAACTCACTTACAATGTTGGTCACATACAGACCACTTTCTAAGTGGGCCAGACCAGTACAATTTCTGTAAAGAAGTTATCAGAGATATCTTTGTATGACAGTACAATTTCAACAGTACAGACAAACTGCTGTAGTAAATAAATGAAATCATTCAGCATAAGTCTTTAGTCTTGAACTGTAGTAAATAAATGTTAAAAATGACCTAAAAGTTATGGCAGCCCACTGGCCAGACTGTCATGTAATTATAAAATAGAAAGGATTTGTTGATTCATAGAAAATGTCCTGTTTTTTTATAGACAGTGAAAAGACAGGAACTTTTCTTTCATTTAGTTGTTATTACTTTGCTGTAGTATGAATGGCTATGGGGGAGGTCTTTTTCAGTGGGAGAAAAATCCAAAACTTGTTAAAATCCAAATTTCCAAAGCTGGCCAGTGGGCCAGTCTATGCTGGGCTGATTATCTTTCAAATAGACAGCTGGTCATCTCCTCCATGTTAGTCGTTTCTTTAATTTTGCACCATGTTCAATCAATTTTAGCCAGATTTAGTAAAAGTTAAATTAATCATTTGCTCAAATATTTATTTTTTCTTAATTGCCCAAAGTGTGCTAGTATTTAAAACTACACGAGCTCTACCTTGGCAAATCACTGAGCGTGAGAGTTTGTTTCTGTTCTTTGATTGGACTACTTAAATTATTGCGGGAGTAGCAAGCTTGGCGGCTCGTGCCTTTACGCGCTCAGTCTGCGAGCAGAGTGGTGGAGATGTGTATACGTTGAGATATTCAGCTATTTTAGCACAAGCAAAAGTTTTGGTAAGCTAACATTGCATTTTCTGTTATCTTTAAATACATGAGAGTATGTTTTCCAGTAATAGTATTAATGGCGTCTGACCGAGCGATAGGCTAGTCCTATTTTTTCCATGCTGTTTTCAAGCAGTGCTTATTGAAAGGTCATAGGAGGTTAGTAACCTAAAACAAATGTGCTGTCGACAGCTACAATGATTTCGTGCTCTTTTTGCAACAAAACGCTGAAGACGTTGAGGGGTTATGTGCTGCATTGTAGAGTTCACAGGAATGACCCCCATCATTTTTTCAAATGCGTCGGTAGTGAATGCAGGTGTACATTTATGCTTACGCAGCCTTTAAAACCCGTTCCTATCGGGTTCACAATGTACCTGCACCCCCTATTGCTGGTAGCGCCATTTTTACAGACTTGAAATGTGCCACTACACTCTGTGAGCGCCAATTTCACACAGTGAAAGAACTTATATCCCACTTAACACAGCATATAGTGGAGGGGCGACCTGTGGCATGTCCAGTAACTGGTTGTAAAAGTATGTTCTCTGTGAAATCATCATTTACTGCTCATATGTCCAGAAAACATAGAGAATGTTCTGTTGAAAGCATAAGCGACATGTATAGGGGGACACTTCCTCAGTCTTCTGCTGGATTTGCAGGTGAAGATGCTCCACATAGCTTAAATGAGGCAACAACAAATGAAGGCACTGAACTGCCACAGAATTTCAGTGAGGCCTTCCTTAGGAATGTGTGTTTGTTTTACCTAAAACTGCAAGGACAGCTGCTCCTTCCAGCTTCAACAATACAGACAATTGTTGAAGAGATGCAAAACGTGCATGGGTTGGGCCAGCATTATGCTTTAGGTAAATTGCATTCACTTTTAAAAAATGACTTGTGCCTAACAGATGACACTATTGTTAAAATCTGTGATTGTATTAAGGAGTCAGATCTGTTTTCTACCTGTCATAAGGGCCATAATAGATATAGAAACCCTTTGGCAAACAACCCCACTATGGGGCTGGCTGTCACAAAGTGTCAGGGTGTCATTGATGGTTAATTACTTTTTATTACAATTAACTGCAGCAGCAAGTAAGGCTTACAGTTTTTGTATTTAGTAATGTTTTACACAGAAGACTCTTCTCACACAACTCCAACACCACAGGAAGACAAATGTTTCCTGTTTTTCATACCAACTATCACAGTGTCTGGTTACCCTTGTGATGTGTTTATGGGTGTTTTTTACGCTGCAAATCTTTCCAGGTCTGGCTGACTCATTGCATTTTTGGTTTTTAAATTAATCCAGCCACTAAATTGTATTTAAAAATACATGGATGCATGGAACAGAGCCATGTTTACTACTGCAGCATCCTCTGTTATTTTGTCAGCAGTGTGTAAACATCTGGGAACCAAGGACACCGGTTACTGGACCATTGGGAGAGGAGTATTGTCCCATTGTTTTCTGACTGTTTGCCATTTTGCCTCAGTCCATTTTATGAGGTTTTGCAAAGAAACAATGTTGGTGTTTCTGAATTAAGCTCACATAGAATAGAATCATCCTTCAATTGTCCTACAAGGGGAAAATTTTGTTGTAACAGCAGCAAAAAGACACATATACAAACAGAACAGGAAACAGGACATGGAACAGAAGCACACACATTTTTTATATATTTACATCATGGACAATAGTTACCAAAACAGAACTGTACAGTTATTAAAATGAAGGTACAGATAAGTGGATAACCCAGGTTGTAGTGTGCAAACAGAGCAGGATACTGAAAGATGTTTCAATGGTAAGGCTATTTAGAATAACTTGAAATATACAGATTGTGTATTGTACCGGACATCCTTTCTGCAGGCTTAAACCTGCATTTTTAGATGTATTTAGTGCAGTGTGGCTTGAAGGTCTGAAGCTCATTGGCATTCAGTGTTGATTTTTGGCCTTATGTCTGTGCGCATTGATTTCTCCTGATTTTCAGAATCTTTTGAAAACATTTCACTGTAGAAAATGAATTAGACAATACGATTTGTAGACAGGGTTTTTTGCAGATTGTCAGATGTAGAGATGAGCAGATTCACCAATTTCTAAAGCCGATGAAACTCTCTTTAAACCTAGTCGTGTTTAAAAAAAAAAAAAAAAAAAAAAAAAAAAAAAAAAAAAAACCCCACAACACAACAGCATGTAGCTTCATACTTGATGCGTTTAGTTGAATACTGACTGGCTAATCAGTGACATAAAGGGAGAGAAGAGAAAGAAGCTTTAAACATCAAAGATTTAAACCTACATCACCCATCATCAGTGCAGCGGCCATTTGTCACTGTTTCAACACTAGAAATACAAATGAAAAACTAATGAAACCATTTAGCAAATTTAAGCCATTCCTGTTATTAAAGCGCTGACTTCTTCAGCAGTGTTGAGCAAGTTACTTTGAAAAAGTAATTATAGTTACTAGTTATTTTTTCAAAAAAGGTAACTGAGTTAGTAACTGAGTTACAAGATTCTAAAAGAAATTAAATACTTGAAAAGTAACTATTGCGTTACTTTCAAAAAAAATATTTAACCCTCTGGGGTCCAGGATATAACTGGCCATTTTTTAAACTAATTTTGACGTTTCCTCTACATTTCCCCTTTAAAAACTGTTTATTTGCCTTGTTTGGTATCATTCTGTTCAGCACAACCTCACGTCTCTGAAATTACAGTTATGTTTTCAATTTGACATACTGTATTAACACAATTGGTCTAAAAATCAGACAGAAAACATAAAATCAGAGTAGAAATAGTTTTTTTTTTTACTGTAACAACCACAAACGTGTTTATTGAATCATATTTCATAACTTTAAATGCAAATATAAATTGTAAAATCATATGCACAAGTTTTGCAAACAACAAAGTTATTTGCATCCATTTACCTTTTACTGTGAATTTAAAAAAGGACCCAAGATGCAGATATGCAGTGAAGTGAGAGAGCTTTATTGACACAGAACCCGAGTGATAACAAACAAAAGGGGAGTGTGGCAAAAAACACAACTTAAATAAACTACACTGGGAAAACTAAAACCTAAACAACAAACCTAAACGAGAGAAAGCAACTTGCAGGGAGATTCACAAGAAAACACCAAATAACACAGACAAACCAGCAACAGGCAGAAGAACACACAGGAGAACACACAGGGCACAATTTAGTTTTTACAGAATAAAATGTGAACAGGCAGGACTGACGCCTCAGTGTGTAGCTGTCCATACCACAACGTTACAGAAGCACAACCACTGTCCACACCTCACCTCACAGTAAATGATCATTTCCATTTTAAGCATTTCCAAATAATCATTTTCCATACTGCCAGTATAAATATACACAGTATACTGCATCACTACAATATGCATGTTTTACACACTCCTTTTGTTGTTGACATTTACAGGCTGTGTGCAAAAGGCCACACTCTTCCAATTCATGCCAGCTATTATTTTTACGTCCAGTAGGTGTCCTACTAGAGCAAATGAAGCTTCAAGAAGCTTTGCGCTGGGATGAACCAACTGGATGAAAAGCTTCAGTGCTTCATGAAGCTTCATCTGCCCATCACTACACAAAACCCAAGTGATAACAAAAAAAAAGGGGAGTGTGGCAAAAAACACAACTTAAACTAAAACCTAAACAACAAACCTGAACACGAGAGAAAGCAACTTGCAGGGAGAATTCACGGGATGACGGCAGGAGATTCACAGACAAGAAAACACCAAATAACACAGACAAAGCAGCAACAGGCAGGAGAACACACAGGGCTTAAATACACACAGCAGTAATCAGGGGATGGGAGACAGGAGGGACGCACACCTGGGTGAAATCACAACTGACGAGGCACGGGAAACGTAAACTGAACACACTCACATGAGACAAGGACCTTCAGAATAAAACAGGAAACTAACAGACACAGAGAACCAGACAAGACACTGCACTAAACAGACAGACTCACAAGCAGACACAGTGACACCATGGACAGACAGAGGGAACACAGAGAAGTGGGAGCAGGCAGGCACAAAACAAACCCCTAACGAATGGCAAACCGAACCCAAAGACATAACAGAATAAACAAGAACAAAGAATAATATAAAGAAACACAAAACACTGAGCCGTCAGACTCAAGACCATGACATTTACCCTTTATATAACCATTTCAAACTATTTACAGAACAATCAGCTGTTCTGCATTCAATAAGATGCCACAAATTATTTGTGCCACTCCCAAAATTTCTGTCCACTATAAAGGAGAAGATCACAGCCTGATACCTGCAGGTCTGACAGCAGCAGGTGTATCACTCTGGTTTCCCAGTTTCGCTGTGCAAGAAACTGCACAATGCTGTAAGTCTCTAAGTGTAAGTCTAAGTTGTTTCCTGCCACCTGTAGGGGTACACACATGTGGGTTGTATTTGAGGGAAGGAACAAAGAACTGATATTAATAAATGACTTTCTGTACTTTTGTCATTGGTTGTTTTCAGGCTGAGCGTATTGTTTCTTTTCACTCACTGTAATAAACAATAATGATTCATGAATGGGGATGTTGGGAATTTTGTTCAGCAGTTTAGCAAATTATACATAGTCTGTTATTTTAATCTATTTATCTATTTATCTTTATTTATATGTCATTAAGCATGTTCATGTGAAAGCTGATTGGTCAATAGGCTCCAGAGAATATGAAGCATGTAAGAAACATTTCTTTAGATTTATCAAACACAGTCTGACAAAGATTATAAAGACAGATTGCATCACTCAGCTAACTTGCAAATATTTCAGTGATTAAAACTCCTAATGTCTCATCCTATGAATCTTAGCCAGTTGATAATGCAGAGGTCAGCTGGAGCCAATGCGGCCCAGCACTAACTACCTAGAAATTGTCCATGTGTCCCCCGTGTTAAGATGATAAGATGACCACACCTGAGTAGCCTTGCAGGTCAAATCCTATACTGTCCCAATCAGTCATGGGACTTTAGAGGCCTGAACAGCAAGTCTTGAGGGAAGGTGATCAGATGTTGTAATGTAAAGCATTGGAGCAATTTGCAGTGATAAAGAGTTTTACTCTTTCACAAAGACTTTAAAAGTGAATATCCACAATTATAGGTTTTAGCTGCAGGAAATTTTTATTAAAGCAATTTAGTGAGAGCAAAACAAAAGCAAAATCAAATAGTAAAAATCATAAAACATGAATGAAAACATCTGAATTACACTTATCTAATTAACCTACTCTGAGCTAATGCTGACCCTTACGTCCCCCTCTGCCACTGAATGTCACATCTTCAGAGATGGAATCCAGCTTCACCCTTCGGGACATCCAGTCACATTACAAACATCTAATCATTCATTAGATCCATCATTCCAGCCACACTGTATCATCGTATCTCTGTCTAGCTGACGTAGAAGATTTAACACCAAGTTTAAACTTTACAATTAGGTCATCATTTTTCCTTTGTCATTCATAACAGAATTCACATCACATATAAATATTCGGTCATCACTTCATGTTTCACTAAGGCTACGTCCACACGTACACGGGTATTTTTGAAAACGCAGATTTTCCTATGCGTTTGCACCTCTCGTCCACACGTAAACGGCGTTTTTGGTCACTGAAAACAGAGATTTTTAAAAACTCCGGCCAGGGTGGATATTTTTGAAAACTCTGTTTTTGCATTTACGTGTGGACGAGAAAAACGCAGAAAACGCAGCGTCAAAGGTGTGCGCCTATTTTGACGTCACACTGTGCGCCACGTTATTGTTTCGGTGAAATGAATTTCTACAATACTGTTACTGTTAATTGTACTCTCTGCAGTGTTTAAATGCTTACATATACACAGTTACTGTCCCTCCACACTTACGACTCGGTTCTGCTTCTATGCCCCAGCTTTGTTTACTTTTTCCCACCGAGGCTTCTAGACTTCTGATTGGCCAACATTTCTGCACGCCACCTGCTGCTTTGGCATGTTCATAGCAGTGTTTTCCTTCATTTCTGCGTTTACGTGTGGACGGGATTATTTTTTAAAACGAAAACGGAAAATCTCCGTTTTCAAAAATACCCGTGTACGTGTGGACGTAGCCTCAGTTCACGTAATTCTATTTCAATTAGATTTGTCTTTAGCACATTTTCACATGAACATTCATTGTAACATAATCCCTTTTTAATTCAAATACTGAGGATTGCATCCTTTTTAAAACTCTGTTTGTTATTCACTGTTTATTTCATACAACTTTATTAAATCGATTTAAAAGTCGGGCATTCATTGAGATCAGTGGATCTAGCCACTAACACACACACACACAACAATGACATTAGAACAGTCATTTTTACTACTCAAACAACTTTTCTCATTAATATGTCGATCAAACTTAGATTTTAGGGAAAAGGGGAAAAGTTCTGTTTTAGCACTCTGATCATTTTTAATCACATTAGGCTGAACATTAAGACTTTTTATCCCCTCTCAGCTGTGATGACAAGGAGCGCCCACTCTGTCAAGGTGTATAACTTGTCTGTGGTCGCTTGCGTTGTTTCTGGAGCTGCGTCACTGTGTCAACTGTGTTCTTTCAGGCGGATTCGTTAAATAACGGCATGGTGTCTGTGTTTTCTACAGGGTGGAAAATATTTTTGTCAGAAACCAAAGATTTGTGTCTGTACAGAGCAAAATGATTACATTTAAAACTGGAGTGAAAACTAAAATGAAGTGTTTAACTGAATAAAAATAAACAAGACTTGAAAAATGAAAATCCAAGAAATGAACATAAAACAAAGATATACTGGAAATGGTTTGACTGTTTAACTTGAGCCTGAGGAGTCATTTACTGAGCCGTCTACAGGACAGTGGGTGTTTTGTGATCTTCTAAAATTGTATTTTGAACTGTGTACTTCTGAACCCTGTTACAGGAAGCATGCTGAGTTAAGTACATGGATGACTAGAAGAGGAAAAGATTCATGAGAGGAGCTCTGATAACATGATTCACCATGGCAACATGTAAAAAAGAACTAAACCTACCAACGGGCTGTAACACCTCATTTTTTGTAGAGCAATTCATTATTTCTGTCATTACTGGAATAAAATGCTTCCCCGTTTTAAATATTTATAATTTGATTTCATTTCTGCCTCACTCATATATGATGGTCGTCTTACAACATCTCTGCTATGGAGATGTTTTACTGAGTTACTGTTAATGGTCCAGACTTCAACTGTATTACTATTTCAGGTTTAGCTGAATCAGAATCAGAATCACTATATTTTATTAATCCCTAAGGAAATTACCTGTCCACAGAGTCACAGAGTTAAAAGGATGGAGACCACAGGGGCGATCGTGGCCCAAGAGTTGGCAGTTCATCTTGTAATCAGAAGGTTGCCGGTTCGAGCCCCGGTTCGGACAGTCTCGGTCATTGTGTCCTTGGGCAAGACACTTCACCTACTGCCTACTGGTGATGGCCAGAGGGGCCGATGGCGTGATACATACACAGGATGGTGATGAGTCTGCATACCGGCAGGAAGTTGAGCGGCTGGTACTCTGGTGCAGTCAGCACAATCTGGAGCTGAACACTCTTAAGACTGTAGAGATGACAGTGGACTTCAGGAGACATCCCTCAACTCTGCTCCCCCTCACCATATCAGACAGCCCTGTGTCGACTGTGAAGATCTTCAAGTTCCTGGGTACAACCATCTCCCAGGACCTGAAGTGGGAGACCAACATCAACTCCATCCTCAAAAAGACCCAGCAGAGGATGTACTTCCTGAGACAACTGGGGAAGTACAGCCTTCCACAGGAGCTGCTGATCCAGTTCTACACTGCGGTCATTGAGTCTGTCCTGTGCTCCTCCATCACAGTCTGGTATGGAGCAGCCACTAAACAGGACAGGAGCAGACTGCAGCGGACTGTACGGGCAGCAGAAAGGATCATCGGCACCCCCCTGCCCTCCATCCAGGATCTGTACCTCTCAAGAACCAGGAAACGGGGAGGGAAAATCATCACAGACCCCTCACACCCTGCACACAGACTTTTTGATCTGCTGCCCTCTGGCAGACGGTACAGAAGCCTGCAGACCAGGACCCCCCGACACAGGAACAGTTTCTTTCCCCTCGCCATCTCCCTTCTTAACAGTTGACCTGTCACACTGCTCCCACTGCCAGACTGCAGCTGCACCTTATGTACATTCTGTAGTATTCATTCCACCTCATTCATTTCTGTATTTTATGTATATAAGTTTAGATTCGTTATTTATAGTTGGTTTACACAGGTGTGTGTGTGTGTGTGTGTGTGTGTGTGTGTGTGTGTGTGTGTGTGATTTACATTGCTGTGCTTGAGAGCCTCCATCTACCGGAACCAAATTCCTTGTATGTGTCTGCACATATACTTGGCCAATAAACTCGATTCTGATTCTGATTCTGATATGGCCTCGCTTCTGTCGTTTCTTCCCCAGGGCAGCTGTGGCTACAACTGTAGCTTGCATTCACCAGTGTGTAAATGAATAGTGGAATTGTAAATGCAATCCATCATTATTATAAGATAAGATAGATCTTTTTTGTTGTTTATTGGTATCTCTCCCGATTGCAGCTGTAGGTTTTTACATTCAACATTCTTTGGATAGGAAAAAGGGGAAATAAGAGGACTGGGAGGTTCTGAAAAGTAACTTGTTTAATTTGCTACACTCTGAGCTTTGATAGTAACTTTATTATTGAGGAAATAAAACTGTTATTCTGGCAGTTCTGGTGCAGCAGGTGGGTAGGAGTCAAATAACATGCACGAATATTTTATACAGTAACACATTGTGGCCAATCTCTAAAGTGATTAAAATTAACTCCAACCATCACCAGCGCAATATTAAAAGCCTCATTATGAGCTATGAGATATAAGATATTTCAACCCTCTGCTCGCTTGGTAGATGCATAACAAGTGTTGCATGGAACTGGGTCAAAGCAAGCCCTGAACCCTTAATGTGAGAGTTTCAGTGAAAACAGGAACAGCAGAGACCTCTAGTGGTCACTGGGAAGATCATCATCATCAAATCAGTGAAGGTTTTTAGTATATTGCAGTGAAAGTGACTTTAGTTGATCTTATGAGAGCTGCGTGGTGAATTAAGGAGTGTTGGTGCGTTTACCTTGTGCAACTTCATCAAGTTCATAGTTTTGAGCCTGCAAAAGAGTTTTATGAATTAGTAAAAACGCTGTGTCAAATTATATGTGTAGATCCATCTGTTCAAATAAGGAACGGCTTAAGACATTTATCTTGTTTCTGCACACAAATGTATTTTAGGGTTTATAGTTAACTTTTAACTAAACTACAACATCACATGTTAAAGTTATTAATAGTGAGCTGCAGTCATATGATGGTGACCTGGGTGCCTGTGCAGATCAGAACGCAAGAAAAAATAGTTCCACCATTTTAGACTGACAGAGTCTGGCAGCTGTAACATCTGTATATAACAGAGCCTTTTACCTGCTGATGTGCTGCTGCTTGATGATGCTGCCCCCCTCTGCTGGAGCTCCCCTCACTGATCCAGTTGATCTGCTGGTTGGTTGCTTCTGGTTTTTGATGTTTTGCTTTACTGATCATTTGTTGAGCAACGTTAAAACAGCCGTCCCAGTCTTTCCTTTTTATGTTGCTCGTGATTTCTTTAGTCAGAGTCTCATTTGCTTCTTTCCTCAAAAGCTCCTCCAGAACCTTTTTCTCTTCTTCCAAAATCAGTTTGTAGTAAAAAGTTTTCTTGTTGCACCAACTGTATTTTTCTTCAAACCATTTTCTCCACCCACTCCAAGTCATGAAGAAAGCTGCAAGAGTCATGCTGAGGAGCAGAGAGTAAGCAGCAAGCTGAAAAAGAAGCAACAAGCATGCAAAATATAACAGCATTAATGTGTGTTTGCTGTAATTTCATTAAAAAAGCAGAATGAGCATAGAGCAAGAAAGTCCTCACCCTTGACTTGATTTCCACTTCAGATTTTTGAGCTTCTTGTTCGGTTGTGAGGTTCTCAGATTTGCAGAACAGCTTACTCGTGTTTTCATCAATGTTACAACAACCATACCAGTCCGTGAAAATCAACAATGCTACAATCCACAGCAGACTGATTAGAAACGATCTGATAACGCGCTTGAGTACAAGGCATAAAAACGTAGATGGATGTTTCGCGGTGCTCCGAAATGTCTGGTCTATCAGGAGCACCAGGAAAAATACTAAAAAAAAAGGCACGACGACGATTTCATTACATTCAAAAGTGCTGCAAACGCACGTCGCGGTCTGCAGAAGAACAGTGGCAATGAACATCCCGATGACTGTCGCGACGGTACCGATTTTTCCAGGACCAACTGCAGAAAGCAGGAGGTTTTTCCACATCTTGAGCAGTTAGGTGCCTGCTGGGGCTTCAGCTTCTGTCCTGTAAAATTACACCAGGTATCACAGTCTTTTTGAAATTCAGCTTAATATCTCAGTCCAATTGCAGCCATGAAATGAGCCCTCTGTTCGGTGGCAGGATGCAAACGCAACGTGACGTCATGAGTTTTAACTGCACTCACTTCAGAAGAATTAAAAGTTTCGTGTCAACGAAAGTCACTCTTGTTCTATTTCACTTAATACTGTGAGGAGATGGCGTGTCACCGCAGACTTTTTTTTTAATTAAAAAAATAAAAACGAAATGTCCAAAGCACTCAAACAGCGAGCGGGTACAGATCAAGCTGAGGTGTAAGGTGACAAAATGTGTGATTATGTGGGCGTATTCACCTTGTGTGACTGACTGTAGGCACAAAATCTGTTTCCCGTTTTTCGTACCAGCTATCACAGTCTCCGGTTACCTGTTTGTTGTGTTCATAGTTTTCGTTACTCCTTAGCAATGCAATAGGCCTGGTTGACCTATTACATTGTTGGTTTTGAAATCAATCCATGTCTTTTATACCATAAAGTTAAATTTAAGAGAGGAAAAATTAAAGTAGACTGTCTCCCTGCAAATGCTTTTTACAGAGGATAGAGGGTCCTGATTACCAGCGATTATGGGTATTCTGATAATATTCAACTGTCATAACACTGTGAGTTTCCTCCTCTCTCTAACTTTCCATTACTCTTTAGGCCTCGTATCATTTTTAATTTCTTTTACTTGCAGCTTGACAATTCAAGTTAAAATGGAAAAGGTCTTATATAAAAGAAAGGGACAACAATCGAAAACATGATAAGTTTAGTTGTTCATTCCTCTTTCATTTGCTGCAGTCTCAGTAAATCATGAATGCATGCATTTTTTGGGGATAATAAAAGTCCAGTTCCCTAACATTCAAACACAACATGATGCCATGAGGTGTTTTCAACAGCACTCACTTCAGGATCATTTGGACTGTCATGCAAAAAGCATTTCAAGCTTTTTGTTTAACAAGACATTTAATAAAGTTTTATAATCCTATAAATTCAATCAGTGCAACCAAGGTGCGTTGGCTTTAGGTACAGCCATTCAAACTGCAACTAATGCATTCAAATACAGTAGTTTGGCCATAGATCTCATTATTTATTCATGACCCTAACCCCCTTTTTATGTACTTCAGGCATGTATTGACAGGTGTCCTTCTCCTGTAGATAAAACAGAAAGCTTAATGACTTACTTTAACTTGCATCAGTCTCACTCGAATCCCCACAGTTTAAATATCAGAGCACAGAGGGACAATGAGAACCTGTATGAGCTCAGAAACCCCAACAGTAAAGATTGAGCCACAGTGGATATTAGAGTGTTATTGTGTTGAGCTATTTCTAGACAACATGTTTCATGCAAGTTTCTGTAATTGTATAGAGAAAAGAATTGACCAGAGCAATATAGAGTGCATATTTCAAAGAAGCTGCAACAGTAGAATACTAATACATTTCCTTAAGTGAAGCGCAGGAGAGAGATGGTGCCAAGATAAACTAACAGGATGTGATGCACAAATTTGTATAAATATGTGAGACAGGAAACATTTGGCGTGAGAACCTTGAACATAAACCACAAGTCTTCCGTTTTTGCACATTGATTTTCTCTTTTTTCTTGTTATTGCCAGTTATTGGCAGCATGTGTTTTTGCTGCTTGAATTCAGCTGTTGTTCCAGGTTACAAATTATATCAATGAAATAATTAGGCTAGAAACTAAAAAGTAATTTATTAGTCGCAAATTTTCTGTCAATGCAAAAAAAAAAGTGCATGCAGGAAAAGGAACATATGTGTTCAGTGTAGGAAATCCACAGTTACTAAAACCACAAATTAAAAAGGAAACCCATTGAACTATTTTGTCATGAATGGGCACAAATGGGAGGCTTTCCTGGGATTGCAAGTGCAGAACCAGACCAATGAGTAAAGAGGGGTGTGAAGCAGATCATCACTCACAGGTACTACAACAGATACACTGAAGACAGTGACATTGCGCTGATGGAGCTGGACACCAGAGTCAGCCTAACCCAGCACATCAGACCCATCTGCCTGCCTTCCTCCACCTACTTCTTCCCATCAGGCCAAGAGGCTTGGATCACTGGCTGGGGGACTACCCTGCAGGGAGGTGAGATGATAATAAAGAAGTACTGAAACACTGTGTCAAAGTTAATATCTTTCTACACTGGAAGGTGATGACAATGTAACACAGTAAGGGGAATTAAAATGGTAAATGGCCTGTATTTGTATAGCGCTTTACTAGTCCCTAAGGACCCCAAAGCGCTTTACATATCCAGTCATCCACCCATTCACACACTGGTGATGGCAGCTACATTGTAGCCACAGCCACCCTGGCGCCAGTGTCCAGCGAGGCTGTCGGACACTGGCGCCACCGGGACCTCTGACCACCACCAGTAGGCAACGGGTGAAGTGTCTTGCCCAAGGACACAACGACCGAGACTGTCGGAGCCGGGGCTCGAACCGGCAACCTTCCGATTACAAGACGAACTCCCAACTCTTGAGCCCGATTGCCCCTTATGGTTATATCATCCCTCTTGTTTTTAGTGTCTGTGTCTTCGTTTGCGCGTTGTTGCGATCTCCCTCATACCCGGCTGTGTGTTTCACTGTGCGCCTCTTCATTTATTAGGTTTATCATGTATAGGCTCAAATTGTGGTCATAAATATTTTGTACTTGTAAATCAGGATTTGTATGTGTAAAAAAGATTTGTGTGTGGGCAAAAAATCATAATGATGTTTAAAAGATGCCAAAGCGCAACTGCAGGTTTTCAGATGAACTGCAAAAGAAATTTCCCTCGTACCGACCCAGTACTGGTAGCTTTTCTCATACAGATGACGCCTTATTTCTGTACCATTATTTAATTCCAAAGGTTTTTTTTGTTTTTTGTTTTGCCCTTGTTGACATGTTAAAGCCTATATGACATTTTTATTTCACCGTTCATTAATCGCACAGAGAAGGCATCGTTTAAATATGTTCAAATATTCTCTAAGCAAACAGTATTATTAAAGTTCTTCATGACTGGGCCAAGTGTCCTCTTTTTTGGAAATCAAAATATGGTCACCCAGCATAGTGTGACTCATAGCAGTGGTCCCGGATCAACCCTGATTTTGAGTCAAAGTAATGCTAAAGTAATAATGGTATATCTGACCACTGGTATACCACAACTGTATCCTTTCAACAGCTTATGAGCCTTATGTGATATTTACATAGAAATCTTTCAGCTTCAAACTGTATTACCCTTCAAGGACCTGCAGTTCAAAAAAGTGCCCCTCTGACAGCCAAACCCATCTGTTCTATGACTGGATTGTTCAATTTGTGATTGACATGACACTGACCAATCAGCTGAAAGGAAGAAAAATAGGGTCAAAATTCGAACTTGTAAGTTGAAACTTGAGTGCAGAGTTTCACACAGATTTTACACTAGGAGTAGGTATGGGTGCATAGGTCGGCTGTGTTCTGGCACGCCTCACCTCAGGGACCGGCATAGGTGCCGGGACAGACTGGACACCAGTCACTCCCCCCGCCCCCCCGAGGAGTAGCTACAGGTGCAGGAGTGAGCTGGTACATGGCCGCGGTCAACCTGGGAGCCGTGACAGGCACCAGCAACTGCTGGGCCCACCTGAGGAGCCTGTACGGGTGAAGGGACTGGCAAACCCTCAAACGGCCTGAAAACCCGAGCAGGGACCAACCGGGCCCTAGCCCCCCTCACCCCAGAAACTGATGGGACGGGGCAGATGAGAGGGAGCGAGGGAACACAAGAGAAAAAGAGAGACACGACGGGCTGAGGAAACACAGATACACATGAAGGAGGGAAACACAAGGAGAGGAACAAGCCACAAGTGGAAATACAAAACAATTAAAATCTACACAGAAAAAACCTAGGCACTACACAATCAACTTAAGACTTCCAAAGAGGTCTTAAACACGAAACATAATACAAAATGACAAAAAAAACAGAAAGCTCAAACCGGAAAACTCAAATGACCCAGGATCATGACACATTGAGCTAGTCTAAGTCATTCCTTTTATTAAAGCACTAGTATTACCTTTGTTACACCCATGACATGTTACTAGGAAAAAGAAAAAATCTTTTTTCAATGTAGATGAAGGAAGACAAATGGTTATTTTACATCAATTTATTTATTTATTGAGAGCCATACAATATCTTCTCACTTCTTAATCTGAACAAGAGGTCAAGAACAATAGTCATCAAAATATTCACAAGAAACATTATTTGGCAGCGTGGTTCTTGTTTTTAAGATATTTATTCTGCCTGCACAACAACAGCTACTCGTGTTTTTAAGTTTATGACGTGTGGTGACATCACAGTGATCTTCGTAGATGATTGTTTTCCCAGAAAACAACGTGGTTAAGAGATGATGTTATCTCATGAATCTAAATGTGGCTTAAATATTTTCAACATTTGCGCAATGGTGAGTGGATTTTAGAAATGCAGGCGAGAAAAAGATCAAGATAGTGTAAAGATTAAATGACAGGACATGATGATTTCCTGGCTTTAAATATATTATCTCCCCATGCTGGTGCTGCAACTTTTGCGTGTGTGTTCATTTCACACTTTGTAGAGGCAAAGAGTAAAACGAACACTGCAGATCTGTGTGTCTATTACTCGCTTTTCTGCAATATCAGGTTCATACAGGAAACATTTGGCCTAAGAAACTTGAATTCAAACCACAAGTGCTCCTGGTAATCTGTGCACAATTTAAAATATATATATAATAAAAATTATTTATTGCTACCAACAAGTTTATTTTCTGGGCCTCTTTTTTCAGATTAAATAAAAATGTCTTATTCCAGGTGTCACCGGTGTCAGTGAAAGAATTAGTTTCATTTATATGGAAACTACAGTAATTTTTCAGTAAGAGAAATTTGAATTTTTTTCTGACTGGAAAAGCAAAGTGCATGCAGGAAATGGTTTCTATGCTAATGCTGTAATTTGCTTCACGCTCCAGGTTGGTAGGATGGTGAGTCAAATGAAAATAACAAAAAGAAAACTGTTTGTAATATAGTTAAAGCTTTATTTATGTGGAAATGACACACAGACAACATCTGTCATAATTTGCCATGTGGATTTCCATTAATTTTAGCAGGCACAAATGCAGAAGACAGGAATTAAACTTTGTGTTTAGTCTGGACTAACAGCTCAAAGTCCAAAAAACCATAAATGTCTAAAGAACAAAGCCTGTTAATCCAAAGATCTGAAATGATATAGAAATGAAAATTCACAGCAAACACAGTGATGGACATCTTAGAAATACATGGAAGATGAACAAGAAAAGAACAAGAAAATGGGAACAAGAAAAAATAAAGAGAAGGTAAGCCAATTCAATTTATTCATGTAATGAAGGAGGAGGAAACAGATGGGGATCACAGATGAAGACAATTAACATAATGAGACAGGGACACATTAAACAGCTACCAATATAAAACAGGAAGTAAAACAAAACTAAAGTGACTGAAATTCATTTGACACAGGGGAAGACAGAAGGACTAGACGAGACAATGAATCACTAAAAGATAAGATACAAGACAGAAGGAACGGAATGAAAACACAAAGGGAACTAACTAAGCACAGCCTCAAACCAAAACACAGATTGAAGACTCAACATATAAATGGAAACCAAACAACCAAAGCAGAAAATAAAGTGACAAACAGACAAAAACAAAACAAAACAAAAAAACCCCAGACAAAACTCAAACATGAATCATTCTCAAAAATCAATAGGAATCATAAACCCAGGGTACAAGACACACAACCATACAACATTACAGTCCGAAGGTCAGACGCTTGTCATTGATTTTTAGCCTTGTTATTGCTGTAAAGAGATTTCTCCCAGTTCTGAGTTTTTAACTATAAACTGTAAATAAAAGTATTGATAAATTCTTTCCAATTTTATGTTAACAAAAATGATTTACATTTAAACTCATAGCCCATGCAGATTTTCACAGTGGTTAACTCTAACAATTTCCAACAATTTTCTCTCTGAGATGATCTTTTTGATGACATACCTTTAATCCTGGGATATTCCAGGTGTTTTAGCTTTAACAACTTCTAGTTTCTTTATCAGTGTCATGGATGGGACTATTATTTAAACCAGAAATAACCAGTATAAAAATACTGTCACGTGACTGAGTGGTCTGTGCCGAACTGAACTCAGGCGCAGGACAGAGACAGCAGGTGGTTTAACAATATTTATTAGACTTAAGCTCTGGAAACCTGGGAAACGTGAAACACTGGGTGAATCCGTAAACTGGGGGGAAGCTTGAGTTTCACAGCAGTGGGCGAGACGACCGAGCGGATGACATACGACCCAATAAAAAGAGGAGCCAGCTTGCAGGAGGAAACCTTAAGGGGAACGTCCTTAGCCGACAGCCACACCTTCTGCCCTGGAACCTACTGAGGAGCTGGTGATCGTAGACAATCCGCATAGTGGCAGTGACGGGCAGCAGCTTTCAGCAGTGCCTCCCGAGTCCGAGTCCAGACGTGGCGGCATCACTGGAGATGGTGCTGGATGAGAGACCAGTGGGAGAGAGGGAGAGACCAGTGGATGCAGAAACATGTGAATTGTGCGCATACTCGACCCATAGGAGATGTGCTGACCAGGTTTCATGTTATTTTATGGGAAACTACGCAGCGGAGTGTGGATTCCAGTTCCTGGTTGAGTCTCTCAGTCTGTCCATTGGTTTGAGGGTGGTAACTGGAACTGAGGTTGACTTGCGCACCTAGGGCAGAGCAGAAAGATTTCCAAACCTGGGATGTAAATTGAGGTCCCCTGTCCGAAGAGACTTCTGCAGGAAATCGGTGGAGTTTGAAGATGTGGTCAATCATGAGTCTTGCAGTTTCCGTGGCAGTGGGTAGTTTTTCCAGGGCAATGAAGTGAGCTGCTTTAGAAAACCTGTCGATCACAGAGAGTATTACTGTTTAACCTGCTGACCTAGGCAGTCCAGTGACAAAGTCCAGGGAAATGTGGGACCAAGGGCGAGAAGGGATGGCCAGAGGGACGCTGATTTTGGGTCTTGCTCCTGGCGCATACGTCACAGGCAAAGACGTATTCCAGAAGTGATGACGTAGTAGTGCGATGGTGCGGTCGATTCCGGGAGGGGCTGCTGTGGGTATGAAGCGGCGGCCTGGAGGACCTGTGCCAGGGTCTGGTTTGTCCTGTAATGCTCGCTGGATGGTTTCCTCTATGTCCCAGGATAAACACGCCACGCGGCAGGAGGTAGGAAGCACAGGAGCTGGTTCAGTGGGTTCTGTGTCTGGGTCGTAAAGACGAGTGTCAGCCTTTGTGTTCTTGGAACCTGGACGGAAGGAGATGTCAAACTTGAACCGATCAAAGAACAGAGACCAACGATCCTGGCGGGCATTTAGACGTTAAGCTGTTTTTAGATAAGTAAGGTTTTTATGGTCTGTGAAAATGGTGAATGGGTGTTCAGCTCCTTCCAATAGGTGACGCCACTCCTCTAGGGCCAACTTAATACCAAGCAACTCTGTCTCCTACGTCATAGTTGCACTCAGCTGATGCAAGTCGACGTGAAAAAAAAAAGGCACATGGGTGTAACTTTTTGTAACAATTGATAATGACTAATTAATATTAAAATCTGTAACATAATGTATTGTTTGGAATTTAGTCTGTTACTGTTGCTATTTTTACCATTTCTTCTTGGAGCAACTGTAACCCACATAATTTCCTAAGGGATTAATAAAGTATTCTGATCCTGATTGTTTCAGGATGACCTGCCATTATCCAGTGACACATCTGCTCTTCTGTATCTTTTGCTCGTTTCTCCTCCTCTTCTTTTCTCTTTTTTCTAAACTGAGCACCTGATGGCTTTGAACTTTTCTTGTCCATCTTCCATTGGTTTTAATTTTGCCCTCCAGTACGAACACAAATCCCCCAACTCGAAGGTAACCGGAACATAACCTAACACACCTACACCTTAGTTTACATTTTCACTTTGTCTGGGTGCTTTTCTGAGATTTCACACAACCCAGGAACAAATCATGAATACATAATGGGCTTGGATTTACAACATTGTAAATGAAATGTGCTCTATTTGGAAGCAGCAGGGCCCCTCCCCTTTCGACGGGTTGTGTGTGAGACTTTAAATCATCAAACTGTAAATTTTAAATTGTTATTGATCCCTTTACCCCGAGTCCTAAAGTGTATATTTATTTTCTTACTCTTCTTATATATGTTGTTTGTTTACTTGCACTGCTGTAACTGGAGCCTCGTCGTCTCGTCTCTCTATATGCTGGACTGTCTGTAGCGGAGATGACAATAAAGTTTACTTTGACTTCAGCAGCGAGCAGGCGCACCGAGGGCTCTCGCGCTCACTTCTCGTGTTTAGAATTTCGAAAAAACATCGGTGCAAATTATAAGTCTGTATCATGATGTCTGGTGTTTTCGTGTTTGTTGTTTTGTTTTTATTTTGTTTTATTTTGCGAGCTGGCTTTTAGATGCTGCTCCAGCCGGTCAGAGAATCCCCCGCCGCCCCGCCCTCTCCTCTCTGTGCCGCAAGCAGCAGGCGCGCCTCGCAAGCGCCCTTACTCCCAGCAAATGGGCGATAGAAAACCAATCGGTGCCTATGCCATTCCCAATATGCGCTGGCTGATGTAGGGACAGCATGAGTACGAGCATTTTTTTTTTTTTTTTGCCGATGCCCGTGATGCCGTCCCCACCACGATGCCACCCCGGGCAACCGCCCGTGTCGCCCATATCTAAAACCGCTACTGATTGTAGGTGTTGTCCTAGAAAAGAGGAGCAGCGGACAACATGTGACTGTTGCTGTTTGAGTCACCTTGTTCCAAGGCAATACACCTGGTGATTGTGATGACCAAAACCTCAATAAAATGTGGTTGCACAAATGTATTTTTTCTTTTTAACAAGGTGTTTTAAAACGAAACATGGTTGTAAAATCTAAACACACTCACATAATACAACTCAGAAATTCTTTAAAATTATATACAAAACGTCAACATGCATGTAAAGGTTGATAGTAGCATTTTTTTAAATTTAAAGCTGTGACTGCACAACCACAATTACAGTAAATAGAATTTCTCCAGAGGCTTTATTGATATTTTAGGATTGTCTCTCAAGAAAACGAACAAGGTCGCAAAATAAATCTATACCGTTATTGCCATCACCTTCAAATGGATCAAAGGTCTGCTGAAGTGTAACCATCATGGTGTCACTGATGGAAATGTTAATTGATGGAACAACAACATTATTGTTTGTCTCCAGCTCTGGCAGTGGTCTGCATTCATCAATACTAAAATCATTTTCACAAATACCATTCATATTTGGGTTATGTATTCCTGCATTGTTGACAATGCCCCTTTGCCACAGCTGAAGAGGGGTTTGCCCTCCTTGTGTTGAAAGTCCATGGTTATTCCACTGGTTCTGATATTCTGTGGCAGCTCTTTGAATACGGGGCAAATAAATATAATGAAGACAAAATAAATGGACCTTATTAAGTGAATCTAATACACTATGCTCCTCCATAAAATTGAAAAGATTAACAAAATGATATGAGACCACTCGATTTAATTCTGCCCATAATCGCTCAATTCTTTGATTATGCACAGACCTGCCAGTGATGACACTACACCTGTTCAGTCCTTGCCTTTAAAGCATGAAACGGGCAACACCAGTGTTTTCTAGCCCGTGATCACATCTCACTCTGGATGGCATTCCAAAGTTTTGAACACCAACCATGAACAGTGACAAAACACTTGATGCCCTGTTGTTATCTAAACACGCAAGGTGATGGTTCTACTGAAACCATCCACACAGCCATGGAACACCATCCTCCATCTCACAAGTTTGTGGTTTCCATCTATATGCCTATAGAAAAATGAAACAAGTATAAGTTATGTATGGGGAAACTATGACACGGTCAAAGTTATGCACAAGTTTGAGTAAATAAAACAATGAGTTATTTTGCTATAGACTTAGAATCAGGACTGTTTTTCTGTTAGAATTTTCTCACCATAACTTGTTGGGGAAAGGAACACCGCACAGTTGTCAACGTATTGCATTGCGTCTTCTGAGGGAACGTCCAAAGGGTCAATTTCTTGTAGACTTCGTCTTACACGCCACCTTTGAATGCGTATCCCACGTGACCTCAAGCTGCCATGCACATATTGTTCACCTGCATTTGTGGTATACTGAAGAATTTCCCTAACAACAACCCTGAGGTGGAGGTAGCAAGACTAGTCTGTTCTCAGATGTAGTTCCTTGTCTGGTTTCATAAGCAGTCAGTAGAAATTCCAGCCATCCATTTAAGGAATGTAATGTATTCACTGCTTCTCTATTTCTTGCATCATCAAAAAATCTTGAGATGGACAAAATTCCAGATAAGGTTTGAATGTGATCACCAAGTTCTCTATAAAGCCTCTGACAAACAAAAGAATCTGTAGCTTCTCTTTGAATTTGTTTCACAGGTTCTAATGTCATTTTCGTTACTACTTCCTGCACAAATGAACTGCAATACTGGCAAAGAAAGCAGGGTGACTTTGAACAGCTTCATTGCTTGGTTCTTCTGGTTCAGGTCTGGGCATGTCAAGTAATTTTTCCATGTTTTAAAGGATGAACTTCCTTTGTTAGGAAATGCAGACATGTGAATGTCAGAATGTATGTATACAAGGGTAAGGATAAACACTGGGATTGTATGTATATATGAGTATAGGAGTGTCTGGGAGGCTGTGGTTGCTGCTGCACGCAATGTTGATGGTGAACAGATCAAAACACTGACAGAATCCATGGATGGCAGGCTTTTGAGTGTCCTTGCAAAGAA